>NC_137708.1:5180912-6380912 GCF_964034855.1 Anser brachyrhynchus | reverse complement strand
TTAACACAAGCTTTCTAGAGATGCTAACTTAAGAAACAAAACAACAACAACAAAACAAACAACAATAACAAAAAAAAAACTTTAGGAGAGTGAAGTAAACAATTTTCACTGAAGTCACTGAGACAATCAACATGAGATCTTGAAGAACAGTGGCTTCTACCTAACATTTTTACAAACAGAACTCAGTAAAAAAGCATGTTTTAAAAATGTTACTGTTAACATACAAATCCTCAGCTTCAGAATTCCCAGGCAAGTAATGCAAACACCCTTATAATCATGCACACCAACCCCACTTCATGGCAAGTCAAGTGAATCTCATTTTCATATCTTCTGCATGCTACAGAGTAGGTGCCACCTCTAGGCAGTAAACAGGAACCAGTGGGGCCCCCTTCACAAGTGGAATGGATTTTGACAAATGATGACTGACAGCTATAGTTCCTCTCAAATCAATGAATGAGCTCTGTGGAGCTCCTTGGAAAAGAATAGTTGTTTAAGTGAAAAGATGACAGTCTCTTGTGTGAGGCTCCTTTTTCTATCATTTCATGATCCTTCTTATTGCTCCCTATATGACAAACCGAGATCAGGGATTTTTTTAATTACTGATCCTAAGAATGACTTCAGGAAAATAAAATCATGAAATTTAAATTTAGTTGACTCAGTAAATATGTGCTTTAGGGAAATACCAGTCACTTTTCTATTTTTTTTTTCTCCAGGATAAATGCTAAATAGAGACTAAAAAAATAAAAATGACATAACAAGACTTTGCTTGGATAGCTTTCCCCTAAAGAAAAAGTCAAGGTCTCATAATCACTGTAACTGGTTTTGATCTTGGGTTAAGTTAAGCAATAAAAATTGGAACAGAAAACACTGCATTTCAATAAATAATAATAAAAAAATCAGTACATGCCCTCCAGGAACACATCTCTGTTTATAGTTTGATCAATCAATCTTTCAAAAAAGTGCTTACTTATTTTTATCTTTAAAGCAAGCATTTTTATCTAATGAGATTAACAAAGCTGAAGCAGCACCTCAGCTGCAAAACACTGGCTATGTCAGATCTTCACCCATAAGAGAAAAGAAGCTGGTCCCAAGGCATTGCTACTGCCACCAATGAGAATGGCACAGACCCCCTTTTCAAATCTGTGTTGGACTTTATGTTTGAGACCGGCTTAGGGATAACAGAAGGGTAGGCAGAACACGAAGGAAGCAATCATGCTGGCAAGGCTTAGGTGCAACAGGAAAACAGTGATCAGCCTACGGGGAAGTTGAAGGCAAAGATCAGCTTCCCTGATTCTGGGAGTCACTGCAGCAGCCACACACAAAACGCGCTGGCTGTGAGCCTTGGCCTCCACCAGGCCTTCTCCTCCCTTTGCCAGGCTGCCGTCATTGGGCCAGAGGCATCTGCCACACTCTGATACTGAATGAAAAAAAAAAAAAGTTATAGAGAATTTATTATTTTCTCTAGTGCCAGGTGGATGAATATTTTTATTTTCTAAAACTGTATTGCCAAAGGGCACATGAGGCAGCTGCACAAGGCAGGGTGCAACTGCATGCAATTAAAACAGTCATCTAAGAAATTCATGCACTTTTCAGTGTTTGGATTACATTTGGCATTTCTTTCCAGAAATCCTAATGCATGTGAGATTTTCTTCTGTGTTCAACAGTCTTTGCCTTGAAGGGCAAAAAGGAGATAAATACACATAAGATGGAGCACATGCAGTAATAAACACTAAACATAGCCCTAAAAACTGATACAAAGTTTGAAAGTTTGAAAGACAAACTGACAAGATATGTGTATCTTACAGCAAAACAATTCACGATTGGGTCATGAAGCTTAACTAAAAATTTAGGCGCACCCATTGCACTCGTAATCACAAGCACAGCTCCTGTAATTTACAATCAGCACGTTAACTTCTGTTTTATGGTTCTTTCTTCACAGAGACAAGAACCATATCCCTCCCTTCTTTCCAATGATTACAATCCATTCACCTTCTCTCACCTTCAGAATAGCACTTGTCCATTAAAGTACCTGGACAGCTTGCTGGAGATAAGAGTATGGAGAGATGTAACTTTTACAGAGTGAAATAGTGTTCTCTTTATTTCTGCCAGTGAGTTGCTAGGCTCCACTGTCAAGGAAGAAACAGCTTTCTGTCTCTGCTGGAAAGTGGCTAATGGGATTTCACTCTGTATGGGAATCCCAACTCTCAAGCACAAGCCTTTAGACAACCCCAGCGTTCAAACAGGCCGCTCCACAAGGATATGGAGATGCTTCACCCAGCTGTAAAATTTTGCAGCAGAACATATCTGCAAGTTAAAACATTGTAACAGAAGCTAGCCACCATTCCAAGCAAAAAACAGGATCTCTGAGCTTTGCAGTGTTTATTTACCATTATCAACAGAGCTAAGCTCCATCCTGTGAGGTGTTGTTTTTTTTTTTTTTTCCAGTCTGTCATTTGTTTTCACTGAATGACCTGCAGTACAATATTTGTGGTTTATTTCTTCCACTACATTTCCTTTTCTTGGCACGTTGTCCCAGCACATACCAGGCTGTCAGTTCTGACATCCTAGCTTTTCATAATAAGAGGAAGGACAGCGAGTGGTTTTCATTGCAGACACACTCAGGAACAACCAGAAAACCCTCCGCACCCTTACAACTTAAGAATGTTGCCATCGTATCAAACACAAAGGGGGAGAACAGAATTCTTTGAGAAAAGGTGATGTTACTGTCTTTTTCAGGAGACAGCCTATTGACCAACTGAAGCTTATGTGTTCCAAGAAACTCAAAAGCTGTGCTAAGAGAAGTTTTAAGTCCTTAGTACATCACTTGTGGAGAACAGGGACAGTGTGAAAAGTAGCCTGGTGAACATCCAGACTTCATGCTCAATAACAGACCTGTGCCTTCCTAAAAATGTAGAACTGAGGAATCACAGGAAAAAAAAAATTAATTCCCAGTCTATTTTATGACTCTGGAACTGGGACTGTTAAAAATAAATGTTGCTACAACTTTAATATTCAAAATTTCTGCATAACTTTGGATATTAAATCTGATATATCAAAATAAAATTTTAAATTCTGAAATGGAAGAATATGAGAAAAAATCCTGACAAAATTTTATTTCTGTGTGAAAGTCTCTTATCTCCAATATTTTTATTTCCCCACAAATAAATGCTTCACATGCATATAGCCTAACAATCCACAAAGCACTTAACAGTTAATGTCACCTAATTTCCGAATCTGTATTTCAGCTCCTAGTCAAGACAGACAGTTAAATTCCAGTCAGCACACATTATTCAGAATTCAAAAGAGAATGCACTGGTCAGCTGCCACTCAGCAGCATCTGACAGCACCGACTGTCCATGCAGGACTTGCTGCCTATGACTTCTCTTCTAACCTTCCTTCTGACTTTGAGAGTAAAACTCACTTTCTTCCCTTCTCTCAAGCTGACTACTCTCAGCCTAGGTGACTTCAATTTCCACTTTAATGAACGTCTTTCCAGCGCTTCTCATTAACCTTCCTTTTCACTTGCCAGCTCTGAACTGTCTTTCACAGTCACTGCCTTGTTGATTCAGGGCCTGACCTGGTAAACTTGTATGCTCATGAATAATTTTACCCTAGGGAATAGCCAGGTTGCCTTCTATACAGTTTCTCCCAGAAGTTAAATTACTTACATGGATATTGTGAACAGGACAAGGGTTGTTTTATTGTTTCTGCTTTACTTGTGGGGGGAGGGTGGAGGAGGTTGTATTGTTTGCTTCTTCGTTTGTTCCCCCCCCCTTTTTTTTTTGACTTTGCTTTCTTTCTGACCTTTCAAGTCTTGGTTCTGGCAATTTCAGTATTACTAACGTCTTCAATTTTATTTTATGCTTTCAAGTTCATTCATTAGAGCATAGTGAATAATATAGTGAAGCACAATGGGAAGTATGTACATGCTATGTTGCAACTCTGTACGTACTTTGAACTAGACAGATATCATACATTCTCTACCTGGTTTCATTATTCCACTTGATGAACTTTAAATATGTTTTTAAGGAAAACTGAATTATTCTCGATTCCATGGAAGAAGATATTCAAATTTCACATTACACAAGATCAGTTGTGTGATGCAGGACCTGTGTATACCTTCCATGCAATAAGTACATGCCAGAATCACACATACCCATTAACACGTAGACAACATTTGCATTCATTCTCTGCAAACATTCACCTTAGTTAAGCTCAGCGTTTTGACTCTTTGTAGAAATAACAGGAGAAAAGGAATGAAACCAAGAAGATATGTTTAGAAACCCGAATACAAATTTGCAGACGTGTTTTAGCAGTATTTAACCAGCTTTGGCTTTGTGTTAGTCTCCTTACTTTTGTCATAAGCAACTTTATATCCTATCTTCTTTGAATTAATATTTCCTAGTCTTATAATTCCTTATGCTTTTCCAGCCCTTGAATGTTTCCCTAACATCCTTGTTCATCCATGTACTTTCATGTATTTTACCCCATTTTACAATCTACAGTACATTCTTTGTTCATTTTTTCCCTCTCTCCATCTTTACAACTCACTGATTCCTAAAGTATTTAACTTACTTTGCTTTTTCAGTCCACCCTTTTTTTTCTTTCTGAATTTGCTCTCACCCACCCCCAACTGTACAGAGCTCAAAAGTCTAGATAATCTAAAAAAAATGAGGGTTCTAACCACTAAAATGTTCTTTTAATCCATTTTTCTCAATGATTTTAATGTTGAAACTGATCCTGAACTTAAAAGACTTCTCTTAATTTGGATTGCAGGACAAGCCCCCAAGACCATCTTAATGGAAGTATATATTCCTATAGTGATATTTATTATTAACAATAAAAATATACATGCAATATTTTAATAATATTTCCATTTATATGTATGCAATAGAGAGACCGAATACATAAAATATTAAAATTTGATTCTAGATAAATTAGAAAAGACAGAATGCTATCCAAGAGACAAGAATTAAATAGCATCTCAACACCTGAAAATTATGATAACAAAACCAATATTCTGTGTTGGAAGCTGAACATAGTGGATTATCTCTACTGTTTGACAAAGGGGTTGACAGTAATAGCTATGCTAACATCCCAGAGCATGCTTGATCTCATCACTTCACCTCTTTGATTTTAAGATGACTCTACCTTCAAAATTAAATATTGCTCTCATCATTGATGCTGTCTAATGTGAAGACAATTCACTGCACTAATCTGAGAGCAGAATTCAGTGCTGCCTCAGAAGGCAGTGGTTAGGGAGCTCTCAATAGAGAACAAATCAGAATCAAACAATAGAATATTCAGATACATTGCAACCAGTCAACTCAATCACATACGGAGATACTCATGCATTATTCATTCTAAGAAATCTGGGAGTTTTTCCAGAGAATATGCCACAGACTAGAGATAGGGTTTATCAACTGTTTTAAATCAGCATGTTTTATCTAATACAATAACAATTTATTTACTGAGGATATTTATACCATCAGAGCTTTTCCAAGCTTAATTGATTCTTTTCATCAAGATCCTTTGCACTGGGGAAGCCAGCTCACAAAGGAATTTGAGAAGAGACTACACTGACTATCTACAAAATGATTTAGATAATAATGGGGGTAAAGTTATGGATCTTTTAGCATTTCAATTACCAGATTCTTTTTCTTTGGAGCTATTCTACAAGGCCATCCTCATTTGAAGGATGGCAAAAATAGCTTTTAATTTCAGAAAAATGTTTATGTGGACTTAAATAATCGCTAATCACCAAAGCTACAGTTAGAAAAGCCAGTTTGTAAATATATCACTTGCATGGACAAAAACTGTAACAAGAAAAGCTAATGTAAATATGAAAAATTTAATTATTAGTATATCATGAATGACAAAAATAGTCTACTAAGTACTACTAAGTTCAGTTCAGTATCTTCCTCCTAATCCTGCAATCATCCACTTCAGTGCTGTGAGTTTTACCATGGTGAGAAAACAGGAGTGGGTCAGTGTTTATCCTTGCAAATAAGGTTAAGTACGGCTACGCCCAAACCTCAAAAATTATACGGCAGGCACTCAAAATTAAGAATTCTAAAGATGTTATTAAAAACAACACATTGGATGAGCCAGTTCATCACTTGATGTTCAGGCTTATATCTCTTAATTCCAGGAGCTAATGTTTTAAGACTTTAAAACATTAACTCATTAGATAAAAGACACTGCACAACATAAACAGAATTATTCTAGTCAGAAAAGCTGGAGTCACCAGTATGCCAGTACTAACTGTGACTGGATTAGTAGTAGAGCAGATCCCCATGCTGGATTGATGCCAGGAAGTCAGAAAGAGATAAACATTCCTTTTAGTTGTAACAGAAGCTAATACAAAATGGAAACACTCAAAGACTACAGTCTGCTCTGACTGACAAGAATAATTGCTAAATAAGGACACAAATAGAAAAGCAAGGACACCTCTTCATTGTCTATCTTCAGATTCCAAAGTACCTACTTGCAATGTAAAGAATTCTTCTGTTACAGATGATGTCTGAATAAATCATAGTGAAGAGGAAAGTCAACACAAACTCCTCTAACATATTGCAGCTGTTTCATTGAATAAAATCAAACATGTTGCTGCAGCAGGTAAAGAACTTCTACCTTTAAAGACAGACTATATACTTAAGAGTTTTTTCTTTCCATTTACATAGGAAAAGTCTGTATGAATAAAGTTTCACTTGTGCATGAAATCTTAAGTTTCAGAGCTAGAAAATAAATGTCTCTCTGGTTATTCTTTTGACACAGAATGTGAGTCCTGCTAAGCACTGGCCAGAGTACAGCTGAATGAAGCAGCAGCAGGGTAGCAGAGTACTAAGGAAATTAGAAGCAGAGTTCTGCCAACACCTGCTGCTAGATCCTAGCTCTCCATGCCATGCTCTTTGTACTCTGAATGCAGCTGAATTCTCATCATACAAGTTCTTGTCCGCACACTCCATAGACTCTTTTTCTGCAGGTATTTCACCTAAACCATAGAAACCTTTTCTTTTGTTGCTGTTGGTTTTGTTTGTGTCATCCCCTCCTGCATAACTTCCCCCCCCTCCTTTTTTTTTTTTTTTTTTTGAGGAGGAGGTGCATGTTTTTGTTTAAATCTAAAAGCCCTTTTCTATGGAAGGTAAAAGTTCTCAAGCCCCAGACTGCAGTTTCCTTAGGACCACTTTTCCCAAAGTATAATTTCTCAGCCTCTGAACCCTTCCCGAAGTAATCTGCCCACAACTAGCCCAATATCCAGACAATAATCACGTGTCCTAGCAGGGGCCACTAGTCCCAAAATACTTATATTTTAAGGCAAAGTAACTGGGAGAAGGGACAATATGCAAAGTGACAACAGATTAAAGAATAATAGAAGTTTAAAGAGTACAAAAAGAGAAATTCTTGAGAAAGAAATTAACCAAGGAAGAAAAAAATGTTTCTAATCATATCAGAAGCTCAGAGTTCGTGACAGAACCAGAGTCTCCAGGAAAGAATGAAAATAAAAAGGTAACTAGGAAAATTACTTAAAATGATGATTTTTTTTTTATTAATCTTTATTGTAAAGAGTGTAAGCTAAGTACTGATTTGGCACCCAATCCATAAAGGGTCAGAGATAGAATTATTTTAAAATGAATGAAACAGTGGTTTGCCTGTTTCATCCAAAAGAAATTGTTTAGATACAAATACAATTTTCAAATGAGCTCTGAGAACTATAATTTAATAGTTTGCTGTGCTAAAATGAAAAATAACTTCCTAGCCTATCTTTATTTAGTCTTAAGGCTACATAATCTAGATGGAGGAAAGAAGTACCACTACTTCTCTGACTTCCAATGGAATTTTGTTCCTCTATTCACATAGGCTTGTTCTTCTGAAACAGCACGAAGATAGCACCTGACCTACTCATCCTTTCAGAAGGCCCGTAGCAAAGTCCACTGCAAAATTTGCTAAGGAAAATACACACTTACAGAACAGAGGTATGATACCTCTGCTAGCTGAAAATACTTAAAGAGAGAATAGGGCAGAGAAAGTGTTTTTTTAGGAAGGAGTAATCAAAGTGACAAGATGTTTAAGTGGTACAAAATTGCATTAGTTAGAATAGAATACAGTTGAGGAAATCTGAAGGGACCTATAAAAAGAGAGCTGATCGAGTATCATGACACAAGATACGCAACATTTACAAGTGCAAGGTAATGCAGAAATTTTAACTGCTAGCATATAACGCCAGATTCTCAATCAACTATAACAATTTAGAAAAAAAGGCCTGGACATTACTGTGAAAACTATATAAAAACATCTATTTCCTGTACAATCCTGGGAAAAAAAAATCAAAGATAAAAAACATCTAGATAACATGTAACCATAATGTAAGTGAACAGTACAGCCTTACCTGTAATGATCTGTGTTCTTTTCACACCATTTTAAAACAACAGCAGGAATAGAAGCTGCTATATTGATATGTACAGATAAATAAAATACAACCTTCCCCCCCCCAGATCTTAGTGAACCTCTAGTTCAATGAAAGATTGTGTTATTTCTAACTGTCCTAAGATGAAGCAATGCATGGCTCAGCAAATTCAAATCCTGATTGTGATCTGAGCTCAATGACTTTAAACAAGTTACTTAACCTTTCCTTACCTCAATTTCCTAGCCTGTTTAAGAGTGTAAAGCACTTTCAGATCTTTAGTTCAAAAACCCCAGGCAAAAACATAATGTTGTAATTATTATTAAAATATTAATAAGCATTTAATTAGGCTAATTCTAAAAGTTCTTTGTAAATCCTTAGTTCAGTACAGATAAAAACATCATTTGTAACCAGACAACCATTTGAGTAAAAACCAATATAAATCAGCAAAAGCTATTCCAGTAACAGAAACTGTAGCTACATCATTAAGAACAATTTTAGCTGCTTAAGGCTTTTGTAATCACTTGCATTTTATTTTCAAACTCTTTTTATTAGAACATTGACTAGCCATTATCCTGGCACAGCTAAACTGGGACAGAATCAATGCCCTGTAGACTGTTTCCTCTGCTGTTTGTGATAAACACTGTCTAACAAGATAGAAAAAATCCATTTTGATACTGCTTCCCAATTAGACCTGTTAAATGTTCTTTGAATGACTGAATTTGGTTTATTTTTACAGCTGGATGTGTTGCTAAGCTGATATTTTTTAATGGAAGAGTATTGTACAATTTCTAGTAGCTTTCTTATCAATTTTCAACCTAAGCAAATTATACCGTAATTGTTTTCTTAGGATTCAGTGCAAGTTGTTATCTTTATGTTGTTGGTAACTTTCAGAATTCTAGTCACACGTTCACAGCAGCAGCTGACCTAGATTCATGCTTAGGAAATCATGTCATTAATATCATGCAATGAAACAGCTCCTTTTACATGTGATCATTATAGAACAACAAAATAAAGCAAGCAAATGTCAGCAACTAACACTAATGCCCCATTTCTTGTCATATAACAAAACACAATTTTCTTCACATTAATTTTGGAAGGATCCATCAAACAGTGGGGCTTCCATACAGACCACAAACACAGACTACTCAGCCACATGCAACCGTTTGCAAAGTCACTCTTTAATCTTAGACTTCACTGGTAAATTCCACTAACTAGTGCTGTAACCAAGATATCCCAGTCAAAACAAATGCTATCTCGGATCACTTAAAGCACAGATCTGAAATATTTCTTTGTTGTTAAAAAGCATCTTCCATATGTAATTAAAATAGCTCATCTACTTTTTCCTTCTGCACTAGTGAAGTTTGGAAATGTTCATTCATTTTTTGTTCACAATGACCTCTGTTCTTCCTTCTCTTATCCTTTTAGCCTATTTTCATGTTGTATTATCTGTTTGCATTAAGCTTATAACCCTTTCCATTTGCAGATTCACTTAGCTTAGAGGCAAGTTATGTTGACAATTATGCACACTTCAGTTTAATGAAAGCGGTTTCACATCTTAACAGTCTGGGTCACCAATTGAAATGAATATTAAAAAATGTAAGCAAGTATATAAATATCTAGCTAATGGACCTGTCACTAAGAAACAAGAAAAAACCAATCCACTACAGTGTTCACAAATTCTTTTCTTTGAGGGATATTAGGAAATAATCTAAAACAAACAAACAAAACAACAACAAAACAGAAAAAAAATAAGCCCCTGAAGATATTATTAGGTTGTTTTATTTAAAAAAAAAAACAAAACTTCTGTGAAAGCAGTTATTAGATTCAGATGACCAGTCTACCAAGACTGTTCATATCTGTTCAGTGTAATCAGTGTTTAAAACCTAGTGTTTCCACACCAGCTAAATTACTATCTCACTCACTGCCATTGCTCCAGTTTACACTGAACACATTCTAACTTTTGCACTGAATTTTCACTGTTATTTCTGCTAGCAATCTTCCTGACGAATTATCTAAGGTATTATTAACACTTAGAATTAAAGAACTATTGTTTTGTAAACCTGGAATCCATTATAGCTAAATCATCAAGTTCTCCTAACCAGGGGAAGGATATGCTGTACTCATTCTGAAGCAGTGCTGAGTGCCTTAAGGAGCAATTTAAAACCAAGTAAGAAACAAAACAAAACAAAAAAACTGTGGAATAGGACACAGAAGAGGTAAAATGTAGTATTTTGGTATAAGAAGACTTTATATGTACGTCTTTACACTGAGCATGGACATAAATTTTCTCATTTTACATGAAATTATTATTAAAGTTATATCAAAAGTTTACTTTGAATGGACAGAGAACCTGATCTTGCTGCCCTTTATGTCATACACTCTGGAAGAAACTGCATTAAATCAAACAAGAGGTATTCATTCTTCCACAGTTAAGATAAAGAACCATACACGCTCAGTGTACAGAAACAGCTCTTGAAATAATTTTCCATAGAAACTGAGGGTTATTTTTGCTATAAATAATTGTTTTCTGCTGCTCCTATTCACTTTTCCTTTGATTTTTCCATATTACTTGAAAACAGTGAAAAATGCAAACAGGCTTCGTAACCACTGATGACTACAAGATTCTTCACAATCTGTTTCAAAAAGAGATGACAAGAATTTCAGGGCAAAACGCAGAGGTCCCTATTTTTAATATAAGAAGCAATAAAAGAAATTTCAACAGATATCCCAGATCTGAGTAGACCAAAAGAGCATGCATTTGCAGTCTAAACTTTACTAGTTGATAGAGAATAAAACTGAATTCTTCATTTGAAATCAAAACTGCTTTATTTTTATCAGTGTAGCATTTCTTGAACGTGACCCTATTCAGGTCAAAAAAGTTTTGAAGTACTACATAGTAGCTATCAGTAACACTTTTGTTCTTTCATTATGAGTCTATGGCAAGAAGCTCTAATTACTGCATACAAATGTTTACATTAGTGTGAAAACTGCTAACTACCTTTAATTGCTAGCAGGAAATCATATGCTTTAGGGTAAAATGAGCAAGTATAAACACCTGTAGCCAATAAATAATTTAGTTGTCATTCTCATACTCTAGAGAAGTTGAACTGCCGCTGACTCAGCATGAGCAAAAATTAAATTGCTCAACCAAAAGGTTTCAGAAAACACTCTTTTAGAGACTACATGTGACAAAGTATAATAAATCCACAGGATGGGTTATTCTGTATATTATTTGCATTTTGAAACATCAGTAACATCTAACATGAAGATGAAAATCTCCAAGCCCTGCATAATGATTTTATTTCAACGGCTAAGCATCTAAATTTTTTCTGGTACCACAAACATGCCACATTGTGGCACTTAAACTTTCAAGACCAGTGTGCTAAAATATACCCCCAAAACTGCTTCAAGCCATGGTATGTAATTTTTTGTTTTCTAAATGTATTTAGGAATCTATGTATATCTCAGTCCCCAAAGAGGTCCTAGAGAAAACAGTAAAGAAAAAGTAAATAAATCATGCTATTCCAGAGCTGTTGGCTGTCTTAACTTTTTGAAGAACGCACATAATTCTGAGATCCTTTGTCAATAAAGAAACAACAACCTGAAGGAAGTGTTTTTACTTTCTTTCACAAACAAATTAGGTCAAAGCAATGAAGTAAACAGTGAAGCATTCTGAGTTGGATCTTTAATCAGCAAACGGTTTATAGAATTAGCTCTGTTTTTTGTTTTTGCTTTTTCTCAGTTCTTTGGTTTATGGAAATCTCTGTTCACATGAGAATAAGATTACCAGCAAACCATTTGTGTAAAAGTGATTACACTGATTGCCCATGACATCCATATGATGGCAATACTACTAATCTTGGGAGAGCCTAAATGCACCACAATGATTTACAGTTCAGTGATCATTTGTAGTGAAGGCAAGTTAACTTAACATTCAGGACTATTCTTCCTCATCTACCATGGTCATTTTAATAACGAGTAGCTAATTCACTGTACAAAATGGATACTGAGTATGCTAAAACCAGCTAGGTAACTGAAGTAAGCCAGGCTCATCAACAAGACAGAGATGATGTCTCAGCCTCATGCTCAGTTGAAACATTTTTAAAGTCCATTTGCATGTGTATAAGTTTCCAGACGCTTTTCACTCAGCCCATTTGCTAATACCATAAATTTAGCTTGATGCCCTTAATTTGCTAAGTTTTTTTATTCTTGAAAACTATTCTGCACTGCAGAATTTACTGCTCTGCCTAAGACCTTCAATTTCTGTTACTCAGATGAGCTCTGGCTCTACTGCTGATTAAACATATTGCTAATGTTTCAGCTGACATATTTTCCTGGGCTATGAAGGCACGCATGCATGCATGTGTCTCAGTGGTAGTGATTTGTGAATACTTATGAACTAATCCACATGCATAGTATTGAAAAAAATGTTCAAATGTAAATTATGAAGCATCACTAACATAGCCTGACAATATTATGACACTAAAATAAAGGCAAAAGAATGTAGGACAAAAAATTCATCTCTGAAGTGACAAATTTTCAAGAAGATGAAAATCACATGTACTGATAAACACAAGGAAAGGAAGCAAGAAAATATATAGGATAGAGATGAAGCAGAAATGGAGCTCATAATCTTGTGATATTAATAAAAAATATAACAATTATAAAGACTGATAAGGAGATTCAAAATGATTAGAACAAATATATCATTTTAGACTATTAAACAAGTGCAGAGTAAAAGAATCCATCAAATAGATTTACCAAGGCACACCAGTCACTAGAAGGACTAAAACAATGAATGCTAAAAAAAAAAAAAAGTAGGACTAAAATAAAAATGTATGATCAATAATCATTAAGTTCTTATTAAAGAAAAAAAATGGAAGAATGGTTTAGAAAAAACACCTCACACAGCTAGAAAAGAAGGGGTCAGTGGCAACACATCAAGGTGATACACTGCATTGCTGAGTATCCACAAATGGAAGGTCATGCTTTACAAATTTCTGCAGATGAACATGAAATGACAAAGAAAACAATTGTCATCATGTCAGAGCAGGCATTTAGACAACAACTTTGGAATTAGTATACTCTCAAAACAAAAAAAAAACCAGCAACAACAACAAGAAAAACAACAACAACAAAACCACCAACACAGATAAAAGAAATGCATTCTAAAATATCTGACAGAAGTTCCAGCAGAGATTCTAAAGATTCAGGAGAGATTTGGGCTCTAAAGACTGAGATACTCCTTTCTGTCAGAGGTAGTTGGCATACGATGAACATAATAGAAACATCTTCCTGCCATCACTTACAACTGCTGGGTAACATTTCTTAAATCTCCAGGGCTAGCAGGTTATCACAAGCCCTACGTTACCAGAACTAGTATTTTATTCTTGAAGACATTTTCTGGGAAATCAACAAGAAATCAAGTTGAAAATATCATAAAGGAAAGTTAATATTCAATTTCTCTTTTTGTAGTGATTTTTAAAATCTTTATCAAAATAATAGATAAATCACATGAATCTTGGACAGACCACACACATTCTAGCCATGTCACACATGTCCTCCACTCAGTTAAATCCCATTGCAATTTCTGGCATGCTCTGCCCTCTAGTTAAAGCCATTACCTACTAAGGACAACAGAAATCGGAAAATTTAAACTAAAACTGTTCAGAACTCTCTCAGTTAGCATCCTGTAACATAAAATTGAGAGTCAAAGCTGAATCCAAGCCCTCCAAAACAAATATAGCTCAATTAGGGACTTCATATATTTTACGGTGAAACAGGTTCTTTTATTTTTATTATTATTATTCTCTTTCAGCATATTATAATGAAATAAATTCTTTCAAGTTTTTTCCTTGTCGGTGCCAACTTGATACACTATGGAGTCTATAGAGACTAAAGATGAACATAAACACTACATTACCCAGCATTTCTTAACTTCAGGGAGGTCTGAATGAGATTTTAGGTCTACCTTGCTCTATAATAAGCCAACTACATACTAGACTCTAGTCTGGCTAGGAACATTTGTAGTTGAGGGTTGGGGCAACTGTAACAGGAAAAGACATAACCATAAAAGATATTCCCATATAAGTCCTGGCTTGTTATGCATATTTGCTAAACACCTCCTTTAAAAAGGCAAGTATACAGGTACCCCTGTATCAAAGTAAATTGTATTTTGCTAGACAATATTATCCAACTGAGAAAACATTTATTCAGATATATTTATTCAAAAATAATTAAAAAGATCCAGCATAAAATTCATTATGCAGCAAATACGTGAAATACATAGCGTCTTAATCAAATGTTTGGGAGGAAATTTGTATTTTATATTATGATTTTATGCATTATCAATTAGCTAGTGATCTAAAATAACACTCTGAGCCCTCTGAGCTTTAAGTGGAATATTAATGTTGTAGCCTGTAATCATTTCAAGAGCAAACTTTTACAAGCAATGCTGAGCCTGTTGCATGTTCTGGCATGTCTTTTTCACATTATTTCTGTGTGCAAAAAAAAACACACAATCCCACGCAGCCATACACACACAGAACAACCTTACCCCAAATAAAAATATATCTCATCCAAAGTACAAACAGAACCTTAACCACATATTCTAGAGTAAGTGGCATTTCAATTAGTACTTCAGATTATTCATATTTTTATCCCCTAGGCTCTAATAAAAATCCTCACCAGAGTTTCTTTAAACTCTTACTGTATATGCAAATTTACTGTATCAAAATCTTTATAATCCTGTTCTGAAGATTCACAGGATACAGATGAGCATTAGATATTGCTCTTTAATGTAATGGTGGTTTCCACTAAGATACGTGAATATTTTAACAGAATTGACTTTGAGGGAATTAAAGGAAAGAAAAAAAATTTAATATGACAGAGGCAGGAAGAATGCACAAATCCAGAGTAGATTTTCTAAGATAGCTTTTGCAAATTAAATTAATACATTTTAACTATGCTTATATGATGATAACTGTACTCTTTAAAATTAATTCACTGTGTATGATTTACTCTGTTATAAAACATTCAAGGACAGAACACAATGACTTGGTCTTGTGATCTGAGACAAATTCAAGATTTACACCTCCTCTCAATGTCTAGAAACACCAACAAAAAGAATCACCCCACCCTTTAAAGAATCTAGTACGTACACTCATATTTTCTTTATTTCACATTAAAAAGGGCAACAAAGTAATCTCATAACTCAGGAAATAATGCATTATATCAGCAGCTAACAGTGCTAACTGCAACTTAGCTTTCTTTGAACTCACGGGTGCATCTGATTTTTAGCAAGAACAACAGGAAAAAAAATGCAAAATCCATTTCATCTGTAGCTTGGCTTCTAGTATTTTCTTTCACTTTTTCATCATGTCTATCAAATTACGTTTTTCCTTTGTAAACCTGTATGAGAACATCTTGATGTTGGTACTGTACTTTATTCACGTGAAATCATCAAGCCAAGTAAGGAAGCAATAAAAAACGAAGAAGAAATACGATGGGAATTTACAATTTGATGTTAGTAGGCATCTTGCTTTTCTAATGTTCAGTGTTGTCTGCAAAAATATTGAGCCAGATTAATGAAAGATAGGAGAAAATATTTTTCATGTATACAGTTTTAAGCTATAAAAACACTCCTATAGTACCTACTCTCACTATTCAACGAAAAAATTGTAGTGCTCATTTCTATAATGATAAAATAGCAAGTGTAGCTATTTAGCACCTTTTGATATTATTTAAGTTAATATCTTCCCTGCACATGTTTTTATTTAGTAGTCTCAGGATATGGTTGTGTATGGATATAACAGCAATAATGTAAAGTGACACAGATACTTGCATCATAAAATAGAGAGAGAAAATGATGATACTGCTACAACTATAAATTGCAATCCCAACTCCTGAAATAACTCACAGGGTTACCAAGCAATTACAAAAAATTGCTAAAGCTAGCCTTTAGTGCTGTTCTTGCCTGTGGCAGAGGCTGAATTGGTCCCTAAAAAAACCAATGCCTAATTGCAGTTTTGTCCAAGTATGTTCACACTGTAACACAACCTCATTTATCTCAGCCTGTCCCATTCTGTGTACAGTTTTCCATTTACATTTGTGACTGAGTATTGGGACTGTGCTTCATTGACTATGTTTTCTGACTGCAGGTAGCAGACTTCTTTTGTGTGTGATTTTTGGTTGACAGATACTGTTTGTGATTATTGATGTTAAACTGGCTTTAGCTGCCTGTTTTGAAAAACTACAGATTTATCTTTCCCACTGTAGATAACAAGATGCTCTGTTTACCAATATGTTCTGTCCTCCTGACATGGAGAACTGAAACATGAGATAACAGTGCAAGTCGAAATTCCTACTGTGGTCTAAACAGACCTAAAGTAGGTCAAAAAGAGGTGTTGACAGTGGAGCCACTACGTCCTGCCACTGCATGTTCTGCAAACACGTGATTTCTATGTGTTGTTCGTTACCCCCCCGCCCCCCAGTATGATATGTTCTTTATTTGATCTTAGTTTTTTCCCTGTTGAGAACCACCATTCAGCATGTCTGAAATCACCTACGGCAGACAAGGCACTGCAGATAAACAACTTTCTCTGAGATTCCATAAACAACAGCATGGCTTAGCAGCAACAGCCTCTCCTGCCTGACACAGGAGAGGCAAGACAGAATAAATCAGAAAGATAGGTGGAAAGCAAAGCATTTAATATGGTTAGACAGGCAGATAAATGAAAATAAATAAAAACATTTCCCTGTTCAAAGAAATTTATTCTAAGTAGTACCCATAATGAGTAAGTTCTTGGAGAACAAAGCGCTAGAGCAGAAAGTGAACGTTTTTTCTTCCATCTGTAGTCAAAAAGTCACTTTCATCTCTAGTATTCCTTAATTGTACATATGAAAAAGTATTCCGTACCTTAAACCTCTGAGATATTTCCCTCACCCCCCATCTCCAGCATACTTTTTGTCATTTGTAGTTTTGCATACAAAAAAAAAAGATCAAGTTAGCTTCTCTCAACACCAGTGAGAAAGTTCTGTAGAATTCTTTGTCCTGCTTTTAAACCCTGAGATTGCAGTTGGATCATGTTTTCAAGTTGTTATGTTTTGTTTTTTTTTGATTGTCCAGAAACATTTACTATGCATAAGCTGACATTCTTCTTCAATTATTTTAATGCTCTGTGCTTCTAATAAATTAGGATAAAGCCACAAGAAATGTAGCATTAAAATGATTAGCACTTCCCCTGATTCTAACAGAGCCATGTTTGAGGCAGACTCAGCCAGTATACTGTTAGCTATCTGCTGCAATCTGAAACACTCTGCACAGTGTTTCCACACAATTTAGCCGTGACTGTATCTCCATTGTCATTGTTACTTGCACACATTTTTATACATCTTTCTTACCTGTTTCTTTCCATCCACCATTTTTCATCTTCTGTACTTTTTCCTGTCCTTCTGTTCTTAAAGGAGTACTCCACATTTTGTTAGTCACTGTCTCCTCTCCACTTCAGATTCAAGGAATCCCATTTCCACTGCAAAAATCTCTACACTAATCTTTACAGCACAAGGAAGTAATGCAATCCATTACTTACAAACTGTTTTTGACATGTAGAGGTGAGAGCAAGAAAATGCAATTCTGACATCTGTGTGCTTTACTGTATCTTATCAACTTCAGTTTTGGTTTGCCAGACAGTATTAATTTGATCATGCTTCATGAAAGACTTTCTTTTTAAAAACACATTTTATGTTGTCTATTGTGTAGCAAGAATAGAACACTACTTAAAATTGAAATCATTCTAGAATTTTATACGTTTTATATTGGTACTTAATGGGTCAAAAAACAAGAGGGAATTTCTTCCCCCTGTATAAAACAAAGCATTGAATACATTTATAATTATTTGCATTAAAAAACAATATTCTGTGCCTTGATTTCAAGACAGAAGCTAGAGGTTCACAAGTTCATATTTGGAAACAACTTTATTTAATGGCTTCACTCTCCTTGGATCAAACTTAAAGTTACAGTATATTGTATTTATTCAACACTTCATAATTCTGTGCATTTTTACATGCATATTCCCAACTTGCAGTAGAAAGTTTAGTCTAAGGAGACAAAAAATACAAAAAAACACTAGGCAGAAATACTTGCTTAACAGTGCAAGAACTGATCTTTCATATTTTGCCACCAAAAATAAAGACAAAAAAAAAACCACAACACAAAGCAAAACAAAAATGTCTAGAAATGAACTATTAAAAAAAATAACATCAAGAAAGTGTGGACTTGATTTAACAAACTGGATTTGGTAAAATAGGAAATGGAAGCATCTTGTACATATTTGCCACTTTAAGATGCAACTTTGGCAGGAAAAATGCTGAGCTTCTTCAAACACTGGAAACAGAAAAGAATTGTGGCAGATTTAATCAAAAAGTAGTAAGATAACAATGATAAACTGGCAACAGTGATAAACTGGAGCCAGGTCTACCGGTTGATATCTTCACTTTGAGCAGGCATTATTTATTTGATCCTTCCTTTTAAAGTCTGTCTTTCTGAGTGCCCATGCTGTCAACCAATAGGTCTGTCACTGAAATACTTTTTCGCATGTAGTAAATGTCATGCCACATATCTTTCACCTCCTAATTTTAGTGAGATAACCAGTTACTTTCACTGTTTCAAACTGTAAATATACTTCAATAAATTTTACACATACACAAAAAAAGGGGGGGGGACACGACATTTCCTTTTTCACTGTTACCAAAGTAACCACATGTATCTGGGCAGGTGATGAGCATGCTCCTATATTATTATGGATAACTTTATGTTCTGTTGACATGATGATCTAATTCAGAATGCATTTTGAGGCTGGAAGACTTCTACCTTGATGAAAATAAAATACAAGTCACCACAGATGTTACTTATCAGAGAGAGAGAGAGAGAGAAAGAGAGAGATACAATGCAGCGCAGGAGTTCATGCCTTTGTCTTCTCTACTAGTAAAATGGGAACGTACAGTATTAAGTCACATACCCTTCTGTATAACGTACTGAGCTTTAAGAACCACTTTTTTTTTTTCACTGCTTAAGAACTGAGGTAGTCAATGCAGTTTTGTATATCCTCCAGTAATGAACACTTTCATAGACACTACAAATTGACTCTTGAGTAAACAAAAGTTAAACCATGTTTAAATCCATAACAAATATCCACTCGAATAGGCAGCCGCTGCTGCCAGCTGAAGTCTTGTCAATGCATAGGCAAAACTGAGCTTCATTGTTGCAGAAATAAGGAACTAGGGTTTACCTAGGGAAGGGCAGCTGTTATTACAGGAAGGGATGTGAGAATGGATGAGACAGCGACAGAGAACCACAGTCTGACTTGTCCTTACTGTCACTAATGTGAACAGAGGGTTTAAGCACAGCTACTGCTCCTCTGAGAAGCAGCCATCCCACCACCGTAAAAAGCCTCCTCTCCTACATGATGACCTTTCCCTCCACAGCAGCAGCAGCTTAGCTCTCTAGAGCTCTAATGCAGCCAAATTAGTGAGAAAAACCATTCTGTTGCCCCGGGCAACTGCATGCAAGACTTTTTTTGTAAACATGAAACTTTCTGTAATGCTCTTTTCTGTTTGTACAGGTTATAAAGTGCAGCCATTCTTGAAGTCTCACCATTAAATAGTATTTCTCACTAGCATCCACTTAACAAAGATCTCAACCATATGCAAGTTTCTGTTCTGCTTACATACGTAAGAACTTCCCTTCTACAGACCCTTATTATATCTTAGAAACTGTCCATTCATCTGAACTCATAAAGTTTATAATCAATTCTTACTTTTATATGGTTTTGAATGTTTACATATTAATAGCATTATACAGTATTTAAATAGTTCTTTACTTCTGCCCTCTTCCCCCGCCCCTCCCAGGTAAATAAGTCATGGAAAGAAAAACTATAATTTTCCCTTTCAAGCAAGCATTTCAAGCTCAGCTGTCACATAATACAATATTTCATCATATTTGACTACATTAAGAATATAACTTTCAATGTATACCCTCACTTCCAGAATTTCTGAATATATGTATGTTGAAATTGAGCAAGTGTGACATGGTTCTTCATTCCCCTGGGAACAATATTCAGAGCTCATTTGAGTTTTGACCTGCTTATGCTGCCAGGAAGTATTAGTATTTTTGTTGGATCTTTAGAATAGAGATACAGAGTGAAGGACAAAGGCAAAAAAATAAGACCTTTTAACTTCACAGATGAAGAACTGATGAGATACTGCCGTATCTCACTAGCTTTTCATAGGATTTGCCCCATTTTGTAAGCCTTCCTGGAGAGATTATCCTTTTCCATAGTAAAATATTCTGGATAAACTGTGCACAGAGAACTTACAGTTGTCCACAACACGATATATGGTCTGAAACGTCTAAAAATGCTATAATAAAAATATAAGAATGCAAATTAAATTCAGAAATGATTTTGCAAAATGAATGGCTGTTCAAAATGGAATGTATTCACAAATTCTATAATGCTGCCTTTTGTTTCCTGATACCATCACCTTGCATAATTAGAGTTATGAAGATTATCTATTATATTAAATGGCTCCATTATGATTTCTTTGCTTACAACACAGAACTATGTACAGTTTAGCCCATGGAATGGGCCCTATGAACTACATTAGCACAAAGAGTATTTATATATCCTTTCCTCATATAAAACTGACCTCCAAACTTTACTTCTAACTTGTCGTCTTTTTAGGCCATCAATAATTGCAAAATCCATCTTCCTACAAATATTTCTTATATATATTAGGATCAGGCTCTCTTTCCAAAAACACTTCTTATTCATACTCTCCTGCTATCAATTCAAGTCGAGACCAAGCTAGTGAATTCTTTCACATCTCCCTTCTTCAACATACTGTGGGTTATATTCCCCCCTCTTCTAGTCCTTTCTTCACAGCTCATGGAAGAAATGGCATACATATATGGTGTGCATCTGCAACTGGCTCTTCATTACAACACACACCCTGTCTCATTATTCTGTCTTGATACCCCACTGATTAGCATAGTGCTTGTGAGAGGTGATACCATCATTATGTATACATCTATTATTAAGACACATACATGGTGTCTATTGTATTCAAACATGAAAATGAGTTAAGGGCATATATTGTTCCTGAAGAGAACTGCAAGTAAAAAATGTGTCACTTTCAGTTTTCAAAATATTCTTTTATTTGCCCTTTCCTGTCTCATTTTCTTCTCCCTTAAGAGACAGTACTGAGCTTGTTCCTCCTGAATGTGAACAGTTTATAATTGTTTTATTTAAACTTGTTGTTGTGCTACCTTAGGTTCTTCTATGCAATATATTTTCTGGAGCAAGACAAAAAATGTCTTTTATAGCTCTACATGTTAATGAATAAACTGTTTTCAGTTTTAGGCCTGTGCAAATGGAGCTGCATAAAATAGTTAAAACATACCCACAAACCAGCAGCAACTGCAGTATGTTCAACATGTTGATTTTCTTTTAATTTTATGAACACACAAAAAGTTTGCATTATAGCCTGACCATAAGCACATTCTTGCCATAAATTGAAGATGTGCCAAGCCAGCTCCAAACACATTTTGTAGTCAACAAACTACTGTGAAACAATAGCAGCAAGACATTAAGACGTTAAGACACAGCAAGCATAGGCCAGTAAGGTATATCCTCTCCAAGGACTGAGGATTATAAGCAAATCAGATTTACCGACCCATTATGAAATGATTTCCCATGTCCACTGGAAGAAAGGAAGACTGTTCAGAGAAACCGTGTGACAAAGAATGAGATAATGCAAGACATCATAGGCTCATGGAAAAACACAAAGAAAGAACAGACAACAGTGGAGGAGTTAAAGCTGAGTGTAATGTAAAAAAATATTAGTATGGAAAAATGTTTTTTAGATAGTAACTTGTTGTTCGTGTGTCTTTTTGAAAAAAAAATCTATGAAGGCCAAGTTTTTAAGAAAGCTAATGCAGGCTTTCAAAAAAATCATTGCACATTGAGTGTCAATCTTTCAAGAATCAGACGTCTTACAAGTATCTGATGATCGGTAGAAAAAGCTTAAACTAAACTAAACTAAGACAAGAGCAACAAACCTTATTAAAAACATGCAAAATCAGGTCTTAAAAGGAAAAAAAATAAATATTGCAATTATTAAAAGGTAACCACAAAATACACACATTCCTGTATGCTTTCAAAATAATTCCCAATTCATATATAAAATTATCTGCAAGTTTTTTTCAAGAAATGTTTTAACTTAGCATTGCAAAAGTGTTCAAAATTGATGAGTGTTAAATAGATTTGACGACTACTAAGAACCGATTCAAGCTTCAGTCAAGGCAACAGGAGATTCTACACTGACCTCAATTAGCTTTTGACCAAGCCTTAAGAGAATTAACAGTCCTCTGAACAGTCGTCATTCATAGGTATATTCATAGAGAGTAGAAAGTGCTAGCACCTTTGGTGCTAATGACCAAAGTTACTCTAATTGAACACAAGACCAGTCCCAACAATTTTTTTAAAACAATTTCATTAGAAGTCTGCCAAGTCAGACTTTCCCTGTTGCTGAACTAAACCTCAAGGTAACCTTAAAAAAACTGAATGCAGAAAAAAGACAGAATTGGCAACCTCAAGAAGAATGAAATTCAACTAAGCGTTCTGAATCAGATTTATCTTTGTAATTTAGGAGCTGGGTAGCTGACAGTTTAGAGTAATTTTTGCCCTAGAAAATTCATTTGAAGAACAGCAATGAGTCATCAACAGTTAACAATAAGCAAACACACTTTCCTATTTCTTTAAACCATCTCTTTACTAACAATTTGTGTAGTCTTGCATTCCTAATTCTCAACCTGGGCAGAAACAGAGGTAATGCAGAAATCAAAAAAGGGGCATTGGGGGAAGGAATGTTTATTATAACCTCCCCCCCCCCCCCCCCCCCCCCCCCAAAAAAAAGACCACCCACATTAAGCCTTTATACCCACCTCTTCAACAGCAAATAAAAAATGTATTTGATTGCTAGACAGTCTCTCTTTATGCAAGATATAAGTTGATTAAGACTGAATTAGAGCTCCAAAATTCAAGCTGAGTAACCATGGCCAATTGTCAAAAGTAGTAATGAAAGCACAGCTATCACTATAATTGAAAGCAACAGGAAATAAAGGAACCTGAATGCTAATTATTAGTGATTAGTTTGTCCACTCAAGGAAAGGAATGCCAACTTACTGATAAACTCAGAAGGAGCAGCAGGTGATTCTAGTACTTTATATGAACTATATTACTCCAAGTTTAAGCAAGTTATGTGGTAAACTAGATAATTTCCTGTTTCGACAGATATAGGAGTTATAGACAAACTGACAGCAATTAAAGTATATATTGGCCCTGTGTACTATTCAAAATATACCAGTTCAAAATACTAGCTTGCATCTTTTTGAGCTTCCAGTCTCTTGAAAATCTTTTTACTGGAAAACAAGAACTGAATTTTCAATAGACGTGCCTTTAATTTCCTCACTCCCTAATTCTTCCCAAGTAGTGGGAGTGCTACTCAAAAAATTTTACAGTCATCTAAACAGGTCACTTTTAGGATGCCGGACCCAAGTCAAGATCTTAGAATATCCAATGGGACATTCATATATTACCAAGTTAGAAGATTTATGAGGACATTGTTCAATTCATATTTCAGAGATTTTTCATAAAGATATTTCATAAGAATAATGTAATGAGAACTTTCCTTAATATTTAAAAAAACCTAAAGGAGGAAGAACCATCACATTTGAAAATATATCCAGTTCAAAACCAGTCTGTCTAGATCAATCATCTTTTGGCACATACTGAGAAATGAAAGGAGTGTGGCAGAGGGGATGACAAACAAATTAAACAAACAAAAAAAAAACACAGAAAAACACAAAGCAAGAAACAAAAAACTTTCAACATATATTTAGCACCAAATAACTAAGCAATATAAAGCCTCAACAACCTTATTAAAATGTTCTGTGTGGAAAGCATGACGTATACAGAAATATTAATTAGAACACTGGCACTTGTAATTCAATCTAACAGGTGAATAAAATACTATTCACAGTGAAAGGAGGACACACAGTTACCTCGGTAGCTGCACACAGTCATTTCCCATCATTTTTAACCTATGTTAAATCTTAGTCAAGTTAGAACAATCCCCTGTACTTAGCAATCAAAACACTATTTTACAACAATTAGAATGGGCAAAATATTAAAATATGCTAAATAGTTTGTAGGGAAAGAGGTAGATCTATTATCCTACACACCTTTAGGTTCTAAAATGCCATTTGAGGTCTCATAGTCCATAACTAGTTTCCTGAGTTACCAATTCTCACCACATGAAATATTTAAACCATGAACTATTCTTCCCTGAGTTATACCTCATAAAGATCCCTAAATAATAAAAATCACCTAGCATTTAACAGAGGCTGAGTTTGCATCAGTTTACACACTGGATAGCAATGGCATCTGTAACTGATTAGATTTAATCATCTTACACTGAAATCTTGTTTTAGTTTGAGAGAAGAAAAAGCTACAAATCTAGACTGAACACCAAAATACACGTACATTAATCATAGCTTCCTTTTTTTTTTTTTTTAAATATTATTTCTTTTGGATAAACAGAGGTTTTAATTATACAGGTCCCTGTTTGTTCTGTTTGTTTCCTAATTGGAGAAAAATGGCAAGTATCCCAATCTAAGCTCTTTCCCTCTGAAGAATTTAACAATACATTTGGACAGGCACATATATTTATTTGGAGACTACACAATGAACAAAATCCCTTTTGCACTTAACAGAGCAAAGTTTGCCAGGATTCAGTATGTGAGCCAAGGCTCTACTCTCTGCTAATGGCAAAAATGACTGTCCCTGCTCTCAAGTACTGGATTATGTACTTTTCTCTTGGCAAGTACAAGCTTGGAAACACCCACAACACCTGTTGTTTATTATAAATGGCTGCATTGAAAACTGACATGTTCCTACTGAGGAGGGGAAGGAGGGGAAGGAGATGTGTGTGCATAGTGAAATTACGGACAAAGATAACTGTGAACTCCTAACTGATCCTGCTGGAAGTACTTAACTGCAAAGTGCATTTCTATAACAACTTTCACCTAAGAAACTCAAAATACAAAAGGTTTCTGTAAAGGTAGTTAAAAATTACCATTAAAGCAGTTCACCAAGCAAAATGACAAGAGGAGAATTAGAGAGGTCGGGAACAAAGCCAAGAAATTTCATTTCTAGTTGCAAGGCAAATGACCAGGCTTCTGCACGCAGTTAAATCTGGACTAATGCACATTGTTCAGTAAAAATTCTCTCAATGTGTTTAACCAATGTCTAACTAAGCCAGTGCTCTTTTCTGTAAGCTGTTACTACTGTCCAGATCATACCTTGTATATCAATATTGAAACACTACCAAGTAACTAGGATATGGAACATGAGCATCTTCAATGATTATTTACTCAGAAGAAGAAAAAAAAAAATCATAAAATCTCTTAGAGTTTTACCAGTAAGTACAAGGAGATCCAAGTCCTGTGACCATTTGTCTAGATTGAGTCTCAGAGTCCTAAGTCTCTTGTCCTGAATGATTTCCCTATTCTGTTTTCTTCCCTCTGGAAACAATGTCCCAGCTTTTTCTTGGGAAAATCTTTCTGCAACTGATATTGGCAACTAGATTGTTTATTCTTTGTCCTCAGTTTTTGAGGCAATAATGGAAATATGCTGGCACAAATCTCAACTGTATTAATTCCTGCCAGTAGGGTACTGTGACCAAATCTTGGGTCCTGATCTGTCTCATTCCTTTCAATGAAGTAGTTCAGCAATTATTTCTTTCAACAAAAATGTTTCCATCAAAAATAACAACTATATTGTGAATCAGATACCATTTATTTCTTCTGCCCTGCAAACAGCCATGACAGTATGTAGCTCCTGTCAACGAACTGAGTACAAACTACTCTCTCAGCATCTTTGTGATTAAGCAACATATCATAAAGATTTTTTTTTTTTTTTTAATTGTGGGAAACTAAAGGACAAGAAAAAGCATCCATAGGAAAACTACTAAGATTCAGACATTAGAAGTAGGCCTACAAAGCCTACCAAATATCCAGTCAGTAGGATTTCTCTCTTTTGGCAAATGACATCAGTAAAAGAAACTTTCCAGTTTTTTATTAAAAGGGTCTTGATATATATATGGCGTATTAAAAGCATTTTATTCATTTGTACTCAGCCTGGGACCATGTCCATCAACTTTAGCACTCTGCTTATTAACCTGGACTCCTGCTTCGGTACGTTCTTTTTCCAGACAGCTTTTCTATTCTTCTTCCAGACTACACCGTTCCTCCCAATTTTCATACCATACCACCAACAATCACAATGGACAATTCACACCCTCATACAGTTTTAAAATTTTCTGTTGCTACAGCATAAGTGATCTGTTTTCCCCTTTTTAAAATCGCCCTAGCACATTTCTAACCTGGCATTAAAGGAAGCAAACCTATTTTATGAACATTTATTGTAAAACTCGGCTCCGAATATGGCTTGTACGCCCTTCGAGTAAAAGACAGACGTGCTCAAAGCTGTCAACAGAACAGCATCAAGCTGAGCTGTCACATGATTTATGCAAGGAGGGCCAGACCTGTCAGTTCCACTGTCATGACAGCAGGAAGGAATGGAGGGCAAAATTCATACTTATGAAATTCTGGGTTCACTACGTCACAAATCCAAGACAGATTCCAAAATGACAGAATGCAGTGTCTGATTCAGAAAACAAAACATTTCTTTAACATAACAGAGGATAAATGAATTGGGAGATAATCTATATTAATATTGGAAGCCCAAGAGCAGAATGCTGTTTTTCCCCTATTTGGATTCCAGATGAAGGCTGAAATATTTTGGATAAACAGATGCAGAATAAAGAAAAATATATATATTTATGATTTAAAGACAGTATCACCAAGTCATCTGATGAATTTGGTACTTTATTACAACGGTACATATTCCAGTTCCTGCTACAATTGATAAATCTTATCATCGGGAGTGGGATCTGGTTACCTGCCAATATTAAACATACTAAACTTAATATTTTGCATTGAAGATGTATTTATACTCATTCTCACAACTAACACCTCTGAAACTGAAGAAAACCTAACATTCAAGGTAATCAGGATATTTATAGATTCAATTAGTGTTTCAGTTATAAAAAACACTCATACCTATTGGTAATCGCTCCATTTGAATGGACACACGTCCACTTCTAGACGGTTGTTTTTGGAAGACTTGAAACACTTCCGGATAGAACTGAGCTAACCAAAGAAAGTCTCTCTCAGTTTTCAAGAGAAAATTCAATTTATTGGCATTAAGGAGATTCAGTGTTAGTGTTGACTTTTTCACTAAACTGTCTTAGTTTGGATTTGTGTGCACCCGTGTTTTCTTTGCCTAAAAGACTGAACTGAAGCTGCAGTTTCAAAAAAGAAGACTGACTTACTATATTGCACTACTGTGTCTAACACAGTTGAAGCCTGATCTCCGCTGGGGACTCCAAATGTTACTGTGATAGCTGCTTGCTGACACAAGTAGAACTACCACCTTCACTATTAACTTCAGTAGTTGTAATTCCAATATGCTACAGAGCATAACGCCTACAAACATTGTTTGGCACTCTCTTCAGTTTACAAGCAAGGTATCTATAGCAGCTACTTAAAGAACTGCAAGAATTAGCTTAATATAAATTGGTCTTAATGCAAGGGAAAAGGAAGGAAAGATTCTTTAATATAGTATATTTCCTTAACATTGTCTGTTCTGAAGCTTTGTTTTCTCAGTTCATAAGTTAAATAACTCATGCACGTAGAATCACAGACAATTAAGAAGCTTCACTATGCAAGGAAGGAAAACAAACAAACAACAAAATTTTCCTAATCAAGGGATGATATCTGTGGCTGCTTTCTTGTTAGCATTTTGCTTACAGCTGCTTCGTAGATTCCTGCCTTGTCTTAGTACACATACACCCTGCTACCAGACTGTAACTATAAAATGAAAATTAACTATAGAAAAAAGGGCATCTAATTGCTTCCTTTCTTGAAGGTGCATCATTCAGTTCTCTTGTAGGACTGATACAATCTGACATGAGCATTGTAATTCAACGCATCACCTAGAAAATATAAAGAGACAGCTTTTCTGAAAAGGCAACCACTTTTTTTTTTTTTTAGAATACAAGAAAGGAATAGTAAGTAAACCTGATGTATGTGTTATCTTTATCTTGAGAGAAAGAATATATAATATGTACAACTAAGCAACATTGCATATATCATTACACAAGAATTTAAGTACCTATTAATGTGGACAGTAGCCTGATATCCTGTCAAAGTAACAAACTTGCATCTTAGAAATAGACGATCTGTGGTGGAGCTGCATTTTTATTTTTTAAATTAATATTGTTGGGATAAAATGCTTTTCAGCAAATAGTATGTATTTCTTACAATGTTTGCAGAAGATTATGCTTTTCTATGAGCAATTCAATTTTAATCCATTTAATCTACACATTGATTAACATCAAAGCTAAAGGAAGGCTTTCTATAACTGACATACAAACAAAAGCATTAAGTTAGTTTGGGATATTCAGGGGTTTTTCTTCATTTTATGCCTCATCTCCCTTCTTTGGGGATTTCAGAACTATTGTGACGTCAGTAAAATATCAGTGCATGTAATTCAAAACTGTTTTGCTAATCAAACCCTGAGAACTCCAAAAACAATTAAGAAAATCTTAAAGAATGACACAGGTGACTGTCCC
Source organism: Anser brachyrhynchus (assembly GCF_964034855.1). Lineage (NCBI taxonomy): Eukaryota > Metazoa > Chordata > Aves > Anseriformes > Anatidae > Anser > Anser brachyrhynchus. The sequence continues at coordinate 6,351,691 of NC_137708.1, read as the reverse complement.
CTATTAGGCAAAAAAAAATTGGTTTAGGAAGAAGGTGGATTCCTTCTTATTATTTTTTACCATATGTAAATTACATTCAGTCTGTTTTTAGGATGCAGGTACAGGTTACTTCTTACATACTCATCCCTCAAAGAAATTTATACGAGTACTTCATTTTTTTCAGATGCATGCAGACAGAGCTATAAGAGAGGGTGAGTGTATGTGTACAGACAAGCTGATACTCTGCTTTCCATATACCTGATCTCTTCCAAAACAGATAAACCCAACTTTTTTTTTTTCTTTTTAATTTCTTCACTTTATTCTGAAATAAGCACATAGAGACCAGGCCATGAATCTGCAAGCAAATGGTCAACTACTATTCCTCAGCTAATGTGGGAAGTCCTCAGCATTTCATTTTATTGCAAATTATAATGATATGGAAAGGGCAAGTGCCTACAGTCATTACTCAGTCTGATAAAAGAAATCAAACCTCAGTACGATTGAATGACAACACACTTCAGTTCATTTCTTCCTTGGAATCCATTAACCTCTTTCATATGAGAGCTCCAACACGTTTTTTTTTTTTATCTAGGTACAAGGTTCTTTTATTAGCAGTTACTCTATCACATGCTGCTCTAAAAATGTACTCTGCACACAGCCTTTCGTTAGAGGGCTCACAAATTAAACAGCTATCTTGTCTAGTGGTGATAAAATATCGCTACGGAAAATAAAGAGGTCATCATCGATAGAAATTTAAACTTCAAGAAGATACCCGACCACTGTAAGAGATGAAGACTTAAAAGCCATACAGGACAGGAGAAAACAAACAAACAAAAGCATCAATTGTCATTAATAACTGAAAGCTGTGTTTTGCTACCTTTGCAACCCTTCAGCAGTATCTTAATCTGCAAGAAATACAACTGAAATGAACAGAGAAAGGTACCATGCAGTGCAAGTAAGAGTGAGAGAAGACTGAACATAAACAAAACACTGAACTCTAAAAAAAAAAAACACAAAGAATGTCCATCGTTGTTGACATAGTATCCATTTACTCTAACCAGAGAAAATACAGTCCTTGATTTCAGCTGTTGAAATTAGTAGTGCCTTGTTTATTTTCCTGCATAATTTACTATAAATATTGAGCAACTCTGTATTCCTCCCATTTACCCTTCACACAATACATTCATTTCTGTTTGCTCAATTATTCTAAAATCAAAACGAGAAGAGAATACCAAAAAGTATTCAAATAACTGCATATCTATGCTTATTTATTAATAAAAATTAAGGAATGGCAATATGGTACAGTGATCACATGATGTTTTAATAGAAATAGCCTAAGGCAGCAGTAATACATGAACAGTGTACACTTACTTTAGTCATGCAATTTATAATACATTGCATACGTCCTACGGGATCTTAGAGCAGCTTTTTACAGTCAATTTAGGGAAAGGAAATAGAAATGCTTTTTGCAGATGACTGTAACACTCCTGTGAGCCCCAAAATGGTAACTTCTCTGTTTATCCCTCCAAAACAAGATTAAAACAAACCAAAAACAGAACACCAACTGAATTCTTTTGATATTGTTATCCTCACTCTAATTCCACTTTTTCCTGCCAGTCATACAGTCTTCAAATCGGAGTTGCAAAGACTGTTTTCTTAGCCAGGGAGCACAGCCATACAAGCTCACAAGAGCTCCAAGCTGAGAATGGTGTTCTTTGACCTTCCTTGTTCCCTTGTCCTAGGAAATGAAGGTAAGGATTACTCAAGCTAGTTATTCTCACGTGTTTGGTTTGTTTCTTCTGAATTGTTCTTCATTATAACTGTTCTGTGGGTGAGCATGGGAAACAACGCACAAGAAATAATTGTAATTATGAGTTTTGAATTAAAATTGGGAATGAAGGGCTGAACGCTGTAGTCATTAAAAAATATATATCTATTCTTACCTCCAATAGATCCATTTGTCTTAATCAGCAACAGCTTACCACAAACTGCACTGATTTTCTGCCGCTATGCCTAGTTTCAGCATACTCTTCTGCTCAGTGCCAGACCAGAGACTCCAGTACCGCTGCACCACCACACTGGGCAGAGTGATTCCAGCTGCTTACCTCCTCCCTTCCCTTCCTTTCCTAAATCTAATGACAAACACTTTAGGAGCCCATCCATTCCTACAGAAGAACTACAAAGGACTTTGAGCAGGTCCCGCTGCCACTATCACTTTCCCACAGCCATTTACACTGCCTAATTGTTCAGCAGCACTTATATCACGGAGCACAACAACTGGGGACCATTTAAAGAGTAGCAGAGACCAAGAAACATGTCCAACTGGAACTACGGAAAAGGCCATGCTGTTGTGGAGCATTTAGCTTTATAGAAGTGAGTTGTTTCATAGCACTTGCCCTCAAGGCTAGGGAATGAGTGTCCCCCTTTTTTATTTACAAATATAGTTGCAGTCTAGTGGTTTCTGAACCACAAATAGGCTATTACAATAATCTTATTTGGAGTTGTGAATGGCTACCTCAATTTACTTTAAAGTATTTAAGATGTGAAGGAGTCATCAGATTCACAAAGGATTTGATATTACAAGTTTGCATTTCAAAGAGATCATTGCTTAAAATCCACAATGTACAGAATGACAACAGCTTAAATATTTGATTTTGTACTAGGTCAAAAAATGTCTGTTTCTAACAGCAATATAAACACTACAGCAGCTACCCTCCACTGAATGTATGAAAAATCATGTATAACAGCTTAAAAGCAAAAGCTACAGAATCAAAGTTCATTAGACCTTGTACAGACCCAAATGAAACAAACATAATTTAATAAATTTAATCTTCTGGATAAGTAATTTTGTAACCTTGCCTAGATTGTTAAAAAAAAAAAATAAGCTGGGAAAACAGTAATAAAAAAAAAAAATCAAGGCTTAATTTGAACACTTCTCCAAATTTCACTTGACTTTGAGGAAGCTGAAAAGGAAAGAACAAATATTCTTAGCTATCCAAATCTAACTACTGTTTCTTTGTAAAACACTTTATATTAATAATTTAGCTAAAATATTCTTTGTCTCTTCTAAAGCAAGAGAGACTATGATACTTCTCTTTTTAATGGTATTTGGCAATTAGAATCCTCTTCCCCAAAGCCCTAATGATTTGTTTTCTCTGTGCAGGTGAAATTTCCATCAGGGAAGTAGTTACAAAATTCAAGATGATCTGTCATATATTCCAGAGACACTGATATATTTTTTTTTCATTAAAAGAATTCAACACTTCTACATCCAGTATGTGGAGAAGATGTATTTTACACATCAGTTTTTGATCCTAATTTATGCACAGTCTTTGCCTATAAGAATAAATAACTACTAGAAACAACAAAAAAAAAAAAGCCTTGCATTTGCACCATGAGTTGTGGAAACATATGCTTCTTATAAATAATAAAACCCACACATGATCATACCTCCAGCAATCCTAATATCACTTATGTCCTCTGGCCTGCTTATTTGAATAAACAGAATTTAAATGCCATTTGCATCCCTCCTTGCCTTTCTAAAGTAGTCTTTTGCAAATGCAAATTCAAATAAGAGTACAGGGCTTCTGATTCAAATAATTTATGTAGGAACAGCAATATTGTATCACCATACCTTAGACATATCATATTAACAACAACAAAAAAACCACACACAAACATAGCTATGGGATTAAACAGCAATACTAACATCTTTAAACCCTGAAAAATTTAATTCCAGTCTTTTTAAAGAAAAAAAAATCTATATAGAAGTAATAAAAGCAAGCTAATATAGCTCTAAGATACCATAGCTTATGGTATATATTGTCAATCTTATACCAGTATGACAATGTTCTCTAAATTATGGTTATACATTTGCCATTATTGCCTTCTCTGTTGACTCTCAGATTCACAGAGCTAGATGTTTTCTATACATCACACACAGTAAAAGTATTCTCAACTTAAAGTAGACGCAAGAATTGCAAAATAAGGAGGTTCTTGAAACAGCTACCTCAGGGACATACAACAAACACTCACAAACTATTTCCAGGACCTAAATAGACCAAATTGAATTGCTTTCCTTCAATCCTATACCATTCATCAATAATAATAAAAAATTGAAGTACCCATGCATGAATTCTTTGCAGAATTCTTTTCTTTTATTCTTTTCTTCTGTGTCACTGGTACCAGATCCATGCTTAGCTCACAGAGTTCTCAAAGCAACTGGTAATTTCACCAGCTAAAGGTAAAAGACCCTAGGAAAGTCCATAAGTAAGAAATTCAGCAAGTGCTTATAGAATACTGCAATGATTTACCTCCCTCCTATATCTTTTAACTATTTTAAAAAGAAAATTTAGGCACATTTCTTTTAAAAGGTCCTGAACGTTGTCCAGCATTCTAAAACCCAGCCAAATCACTCTAATAACAGCAGGAGGTCTCCACCTGCCTTCAAGTAAACTGATATATCATCAGATTAAAGTAACAGGTTAACTGACAAATAAACTAACATTCAAAGATGACAAAAAATTATGAAGTTCTGTAATAATTAATGAGCTCATTGATGCACATATCTTACATGCAGAAACCATAACATTCAAGTTCGTTCTTTTAGATATCCTTCTCTAATACTACCTGATATATGCTAATATGCTCCCTGAATCTTAGTGTTTCTAATGAAAACAGATTTCACATTATGAATTTTTTCTGGAATCAGAGAAGTCTAAAACAAAGACTTATCATGTCACTAGCATGTCAGTCAAAAGATGATGCAGAAATTATTATTAACAGTGCATTGGCCTGTTTAGTTCATTTACAATGAGACTAGGCTTTCATCATTTCACTTTGGGAAACAGTTGCATCATCCACTGAAATTCACATTAAGATATTTTTGGTCCTGAAATTCAACACCAGGTCTTCCTTTTGTCAATTCTTCCTTGCTTCTCTCAGGATTAGTATTTTGTGCTACTGAAAACAATCTCTGTCCTTCTTGGGTATTTGCACCACTCCACCACTTCCATGAGGTCATCCACCAGACTTCTTAAAGCAAGTATCACAGCTACTGTAAATACCTACGGAAAAATTTAGACTGAAATCTGCTAAGTATTTTACCCATCTGGATTATATTTGCTTTTTCAGTAAAAAGGAAAGTCAAATATCCCTTTAATAGGGTTTTTAGCACACTATCTCTTCATGAAACAGTGACAAGAACAAGTCAAGAAATCAGATTAGTGCAGTAATTTGGCTAAGTATGGCAACATTAAGACTTATATCACAACATTTACCTTCAAGAGACTTCCAGTAATGAAAACTTGTCTATTATAGTGTACCATTTAGATAGTACTACCTATTGCTAAATCTACTGTTCGGAATAACAGCATTCAAAGGTTGCAAACTTTAGCATAAAAAAAATGAACAGAAATGCAGCACCTTCACTGGTTCATCGGCACCACAGCAGACATATTTTAGCATTCTTATGCTTCACTTTCATTTTGAATATCTAAGAAAAAGCTTTACCACTCTTATGAGGCTCTCTCTCCCAGGACCTGTCTGCACCCCCCTCCCCGCAAGGCTGATTTCGCTTCTGCCCTTGAAGCACGGTTCTAATAATGTTGCCAGGATGCACAAAATTCTTTCTTGTCCTGTATTTCTCTTATCTCATAAGTTCTGTAGACAATCTTCAGTCAGTACTTCTGGAATGATGTCTTCTGCTTTCTAATTACATTTCTTCAGAAACACAATAGAAAACAGCCCAACAGATGAGTCACAGCTGTGCTTATTGTGGTACAAACAGCTATCTTATGAGGCTATCATCAGTTAACACAGATACTAATCTAACAGGATATTGGCAATGTGACCTGCAGATGTACTGAGCTTTGACTTCTGAAGAAGAAACAACATAAAAAAAAAGGGCTAGTGATAAAAAATAAAAATAAGAAAAAAAAAACAACTATGGAACCTGTGTGTGTAAAGCCCTTCCAAGACCATTGCCTTGCTGATGCTCTTGAATCATTCCATGCTTCCTCAGGCCTCGACGGAGAGGAGTCTTGACCCAGAATAATGAAAAGCTCTACACTTGATTTTTTCCTTTCCTTGCTTACTGTGGTTATTGCCTAAAGAGGTGTCACACTTAGAAGCACATCATATTTCCATCACGCTACAGTCATGTCATTGATACTGCTTAATACACAGCTCTCCTAGAAAAAATACATCTTTATGCTATTCACTGAAATTACGCTTTCCCTAGTTTATTTACATACCATTGGATCTTATTTCTCCTAGACAATGGTAATGTCAGAAATAGTTAACCCAAACCCTGAAAGAAATAACCATAAATTTCATCAAACACATTTAAAGGTTATTGAACACAAAAATTGTTATATCATCATCTACAGTTCAAAGAGAAAAAAAGAAAAGCCTAGCTTTCCACTGGGAAACAAGCTAATTGTAATACTATGACTACTTTTTTTTTTCAGTGTTTACACTACTGGTGTAACCTAAGTCATTACAGGAAATCAGAATAAATCAAATGGAAAGATAATGCTGTACAGAAAAAGAAGTTTTGTTTCCGTTTGCCACATTTTCCAAAACAACGCAAAATAAAATGAATATCAAGGCCTGCAAGAAGAGTTCACTGACTTAGATAAGAAAATCTATTACACTAACAGAAGCAATAGAGGCCCAGACACTGAAGGTATTAACACCTTTTAAAATGCATTGACAGCTTGCACTCGTCCCCCGAGCATAATAATTTATTGTGCTACTTTAAAACAACACTAACTTCGAATTGTTCTGTAAAAACAGATATTAAGAGAGGTCTCAGTATAGAGCTTAAGGTGACTGCCTTTCAGTCCATAGGCAAGCGAACAAAGTCATACTGGCACACACAGGAAACTTAACTGTAAGTAGTCCTTGGTATCCTACATTCAAAAGATTTTGTAACATTTCCAACTGATTATCTCTGCCCTTCATATGTATAACATATTGGAGTAGGAACTGCATCTTATTTGGCACTCTGAAAGAACCTCTCATACTTTGGCAAGTACTGCAATAAATTATAACTGGCTGGAGAATCACTTAAAAGTGTACATTTTTTGGCCGTCCCTGTCCACATTAAGTAACTGCAGTCTATCATGTCTGTTTCATAGTATCTGAGCACCATGGACAAGTGAATAATTAGCTTTAGCAAGAATAGCCAGATTTATGTGAGGAAAAATTTAACTCCTAGAAAGCTCAGCAACTCAAGAGATGGATTTCTCTCTTCATGCAACACTAATTTCAGTTCATATTTCCCTTGTAGTTAAGACAAATTGGTAAAAATGGACATGATTTAATTAGAATCTGAACCCTTCACAGAGCTTGTCTCCTAAATGCAATTTGTAATGAAAATGAAAAAGACTATTTTTAAAGATTGCAAGCAGCAGATATTGGGGGGGGGTGGGGGTGTAGGAATTCTTATAAATGATGGATGGATGGTCAGAGAAGACAGTCAGATAGCAATCAAAACTTTTAGGATCCTCCTCCCCTACACAAATGAGATGATAACATATTAACAGATCATTCCTCTACAGCTCTACAAAATCCACGCCATCTAAAAGTTCTGAAGGAAGTGACGGCGTCATTCCATGCTTCTTGGAGGAACTGTCCCACGCAGTGAAAGGAGGTAGCCCAATGTGTGTCTTAATGTTTTGTCAAGATTTTAATGTAATAAATTACTAATATCCCAACAACAGCTGTTAGCAACTCTGAAAGTTCATAACATTAAAATATTTAGTTTCCTGTCTTTCTCCCATCCTAAGGAATACTGAACTAAAAGTGAAATGCTAAAAATATTTTTTCTGTGTTAATTTTTGTTTCATTCATATTTCAAATTAAATAACAAATATGAATAGTTTGTTATTTTCTTTTAACGCTCATACAGACATGGAATGCAAGTACCTTAGGGTATGGCTTTCAAGCAGCATATTTTTTAATTTTCTTCTTTGATATGGATTTGCTCTTTGACTGTGTAAAACATCAGTTAAAAACTATGCTCTCAGGACTTTTGCAAAATCCAACACTGCACATTTACACAGAGGTGAGCATCTGACAGTAAAACACCTCCCTCTGCCAACATAGCCAGAAACTTGTATCCAGGTTCAAAAGATACCTCCTACAGGGAAATGTGTAGGACATCCAAGTTAAAGTATGAAGTAGAAATGAAGAAAAATAGAACCCCCAGCATAGCAAGTCTTTTATCGTAAATCACTAGCTACAGTTCAAATACAGTAGGAAGTCCCCTTTTATTAGAAGTCTCTCAGCATTCACTTCATCACTCCAATAAACTATTTGTAAGAAAAGGACATTACAAAAAGGTCACTATAGCTATAGTAGCGAAGTATGACACAAAGATTGTTACAGAGTGCAATGTCAAACCTGGACAAAATTGATGGAGAAATAATAATAAGAAAATGAAGCTAAAATACAAAGCCAAAAACTGTTCTCTTGCTCTTGCCCACCTTCTTACATGTAAATCAAAAGAATGATGTACATACAAAATACCTACTGGTTTCTACTTCCTGAAAGTGCCAAGTAGAAATTATCAAACGTACCTTCACTTCTTTTATCTCAGCTCCTTACATTTTTCTTGTGTCATCCACTGCTGACCACTGTGGGAAATAGAATACTCCACTACCTGTAGATTAAATCTGATGAAATAATTACAGCCATTCTTGCATTATTTTCAGTTTTACCTCTAGAGGAAATGACAATTAAAGCAATAATGCTGTCTTTGTCCATCTGTCTACCTGCCAGTACTTTATGTCCCGATGCAATTTCAAGCAAGCTAATTTTGACAAAGTTTTCAGAGATTATTTTATTCATACAGGTTTGGCGAAAATCTGGCTGTCAGGTACAATAGAGACCTAAAGTCTGTAGGTATGGGAAAAAGCACACACTGCATTTGTTAGCAGCAGACTTCCCAACAAGCACACTTACTCCAGCAGGCAGTTGCCAGTGTTGCCATCTCTTCTCAGAAAGGGATGGCACAGGAAGGAAGAAAGGTAGCACTGAATTTACTGTATTTTAGCCTTTGGCGTGGAAACAATGAAAGAGGATTTTTTAAAATCTGTAGGCAATACAAAGTGGAAGTCTCTTCACCTGTGAATGTTAGGACATGTCTACACCCAGGGTATGAATGGTCATGGAAGCTAGCTCCTTAACAAAAAAAGCAAGTAGCATTAAACAGACCGAAATAAATGCATACAAAGGAGATTTCCTCCTAAAATTAGTCATTGTTGAAACAGAACAACTTGAACAGAAATATTTTAAACACAACTCCATTAAAAGCATACATTTGCAACAAACTTCCAACATGTAATTAGTTTGAAGATTTGAAAGACTAACCACTTTTTTGTCACTTTTTAAAAATTATTATTATTATTATTGTTGTTGTTGTCGTTTGTTTTTAAATAGGGGAAAGTAATTGTGAAAAAACAATCTGTACTTAGGTAGTTTCCTTTGATACCATTACTGGAAGGGGATACCAGCTATATAAATGCTTTAAAATACCTATATTCATTTCCAGCAGCCCAACTAAAGATCAGTTGCAGAGTTCCTAAGACAACCGTTTCCTAGAAATAAATGCAAACAGAAAAAAAATAATTCTTTTTTTTTTTTTGGCTAGCCTACTTCCAAAACGTAAATGAAACAAACATCAGTGAAAATGGCTTTTCTGTAGCAATAAGTGAAAAACTTTAAAGATGATCTTGAGTCAAAGTATGTAAAATAAAAATATTCCATAGCTTATCTGAATCACCATTAACAATGAAACAAAAGAACTTCAACTAAAAGGAAAAAGTGCTCTGCTTTTGATACTGTCTTGTATTATAAGGTAGAAATCCAATAGAGTAACCTATTATTTATTTAATGATGATGCTGTACTCTACATGCAAAATATACGTTTTTTTTTTGCAGCCCACCACTAACATACAGAAAAAAACCATACATTATTGATTATTTGTCTTCCTTTGAATTAAAAATAAGTGTTCAAATTGTCTATCTAGTTACTATGAATTTTAAGCTTTTTCATTGCGTGTCATTGCAAATACAAATCTGGCTTCCACAATGGAAAGAATAAGATTTTTATTGGAACTTGATTTTTGTAGTAAAAACCAACCAAACAACAACAACAACAAACAAACATGAAAACAAAAATAACTGCTGGACTTAGTTTCTGATGACAGATTGGAGTTTTTAGCAAATTATGTGACTCCTGATAGTTGAGGAGCAGGAGTACTATGGTTGAAAAACTCTGCCAAGAGTATAGGCATTAGCTCCCCAGTCTCCCAAAGCTGTAAAATACCAATTTGTACTCAGTAGAATTTCCCTCTCTCTTTTTTCAAACTAAATTTCTCTTTTCACAGGAATTCTCTGCTGTCAAATTATACAGAACATAGGCCACCTTCTTGGTTTCAGCAAAACTTATATGTATATGGAGCCTGTGCATCTAATTCAGGTCACTTAGCTCAGTCACTTGATAATATGACAGCCAGAAGTGTTAAACTCCTCAACCTAAATCCCTAGTAAGGGCTCTTAACTCAGGAGCTAGTTACCTTAATAAATGCAGCTGGAGTTGATTAGCACCAAACATAATTCACAGACTGAGCTACAAAATCCTTTCCTTTTTGCTTTCTCTTCTCCCTTTCACCCTTCTCTACATACACCTGCTACAATCATTGGGTATCTCTATCAATCTGTGGTGACCCTTTCACCTCTTAAAATTCTTTTCCTTCATAACCTAATTCTGAGAATGTCTCCCCACTCTATCTCCGTCAAGTCCCCCATCTAAAAGAAGATTCCCTTGTGCCTTTTTTTTCCTCACTCCTATGCTCCACAAATGAAGGCCTTTTTTAGTATCTTGCTTCTTATTTTGTATCCACTGAGAAATGAACACATTTTAGCAAATCAAGAATGCATGAAAAATTCATTCATGTATTTGTACAAGTCTTTTAAGACACAATAATGAATCCTTGATTTGCCATATTTTACAAACTGTCTAATTAATAGCAGAAATCCTAATTTGTTAAAAAGCAAATTGACCTACTATACTGTTTAAGATGACATCTTTATTTAGAATGGGTTTAGAGAGGAATCCAGAAGGATGTTTAAAAAAAAAAAAAAGACAATATACCACTGGGAGATGTTTTATTCATATAGACATTGTAAGAAAAGGACTGAAAACATTAAATATGACTTAATTATAATCTTGAAATTGATGAAAGAATTATGCTTATTTCTTCAGGCAACATATGAACTTTTAACGTAAGCTTGGTCAGCACGGAGCTATAGAGATCTATTCCACCTTTTTTCCTGTTTTGTTGTTGTTTTTGTTGTTGTTTTAGTAAAAGAATACAATAGTATTAAAAAAAGAAAAAGAATATTCCTTTTTAGTATGAATTCCCTGCAATTCAGGAACAAGCTATATTGTCTGTCCTTTAGGCAACATCAGAACACACAACTGTGAAAGTGCATTTTTCACATGAAAGTTAGGACACTAAAATGAGTGCAACCCTTTACCCATCCCAGACCAGGTATGTTGAGAGTTGGGAGGAAGCACAAAATCTTCCATTTTGTGCTTTCCTGCAAAGCACAGCTGTGCTGGTACCAAAATAAGCAGAAGATAAAGCAATTATAATTTAGCATAGGGAGAAGTATTTAGTATATAGGAGTGGACAGAACTGAGCCAATTTCAGAGCCTACATATAAGTTGAAGGAGGTGATTCTCCCCCTCTGCGTAGAATTATATGATTCTATGAAGTATCTTTCATTACATCTTTTTATAGGTATTGCTGAGTTTGACCATATAAAATCATAGAATGGTTTGGGTTAGCAGGGACCTTAAAGACCATCTAATTCCAACCCCCCTGCCATGGGCAGGGATACCTCCCACCAGATCAGGTTTCTCAGATTTCCATCCAACCTGGCACCTCCAGGGATAGGACATGCACAGCTTCTCTGGGCAGACTGGTCCACTTCCTCCTTCTAAGCACTCTCCTTAATACCTTTGGAAACATTTGGTACAAGATGTAGAGATGCAATTGCTCTGAAAACTGTAACAAATATGGAATTAATACCTTCTGCTTTTTTTTTTTTTTTAATTACAAAGCAGAATATAGTGAGGTGATATAGTTCAAATGGAGCTAGTGTGACTTTTGTATCTCTTCTAGACACAAAAGGCAGTGTAAAATGACTGATGGGAACACATTAAAAATGCATGTATGTAACGCCCTTTGTGTTTTTTATGTTTCCTTTGTTCTTTTTCTACTTATTTGCTGCTGAATGCTATATGGATAACAATTAACTACTGGCTTCATTTAAGTCAAAGTTTTAAATGGTCACTGTATGACCAAAACTACATATAGCCTGCAGCCTTGTAGCCCAATGAACATAACATGGCTGCTCTTTGTAACATGCAACAAGCTGTGTGTTGATAACAGGTCTTGGGTTTTGTCCAAATCTATCTTGTGTGGCATTAAAAATATATATTTTTGCCTGTTAAATTACAGCAATCATCTGATAACCATTGCTTAATTTTTTTTAGACTTGTATGACTGTGTTGATACATCTATTATTAAATAATATACACAAACACACACCCTTCTGTAACCAGTAGATAGTAATAGCAAATAATTATTTTGTACAGAATGAGCTATGATCCTAGTATACTGACGGAACATAAAGGAGTACCACAGGACAACAGTAGAGGCTCTGAAAGCATAGACACAAGATGAAAGATGTCAGACCAAGCAACCACTGGTCAATTATTAGTCGAAGTAATGCTACCATAGGGTCTGGGTAAATCTCGTTTTAGAAATAAAGATCAGCTATTCAATGACTGTAAAAACACGTCAGATGTAATAAATTCAGATATAACATAGATTTGCAAACCAGTGACACAAGATCACTACATAAGGCATACAAACAACAATCACAATCACACAAAACTGATCCCCAAATTGCCCCAAGACCAAGAAGCCACCAACATCACACTGCTCCTGGTAAGGAGGAGAAAGCAGCCCCCACTATCAACACACTCCTTTAAGTGAAGGACTGGGACACTGACAAATTCTTCTGAAGTTGCATACTCATATTGTTGAAGTACTGATGCAGAAAATTTTTATTTCCTGTGTAGTTCACATACCCCACAGAGGTTAACAGCCTCTCTGGCAAAACTATACATGACTACTTTGGTTCAGTTCATGTGTGAGGAAAGAGAGAGGATGAAAAAGGAAAAACAATGAATCATCCACTAAAACTTCAACACTTAAAATGAGATAGAACTGAAACGAAGAACTTTTGCTTTCTTCACAAAGAGCTCAAAAAGCAGAAGTGTATAGAATATACCACGTGGCTTTTCCTCAAGGAAAAAAAAAAAAAAAGAAAAACTGTTTAATGAGTTATGCTGTGTGTTAGGGCATTTGTGATTTTGGATTGTACTTTTGGCCTAAGCTAACTGACCTTGAACAACTAATTACTTAGTCCATGCCTTAGTTTGCCCATCTAGAAGAAACTCACTCTCACCTGAAGAGTAAAAAAAGGTGTCTTTGATTTTTTTAAATACAAGTGCAAATCCATATTGCAAGTTTATAAACTGTGATGCATATCAAACAACTGAATTTAAATACGCCTTTTTTAGTTGTCCAGGGAGAATTTTGGGACTTCCTGTTCTCTAAACTAGATTTTAAAGTTTAAAGACTATAATTTCAGCAACTACTCCCATTATAACATGAAATATCTTACGCTTTTGTTATTTGTAAATATGTGATTTCTTTATTAAACAAAAATTGCTTTCTTACATTGTTTGAGGCATGTGATAATGCCGTAGATAAGTTTCATTTTTTTCATGCTAGCCTTTACAACTGAGCAAGATACATCTTAACATTTTTAAAAACCACAATATCATATAGGAAACCACTTCAGGAATTCTCAAGATGATTCTTCACACCAAGTCATTAAATTTAGTAACATTACTTTTTGGAGAAAAAAAAGAAACACAAGTTGGACTAAAATCTCTTCAGCTTTTATTCTGACTCAGATGTAATTTCTTCTTAACTAGAGTGGGGAAAAAAAATCCTTGCAATTGTTGGAATTACCTAGTATTAATAACATAAGAATTAGCACTGTAACTATTATGGCACAGGCAAAATAAAATAAAAAAATCTCATCTGCCTTGCAAACATTTGTACTTCGTTGCAATTTAATCATCTTGTCTATGCTTAAAAGGAAGGTTTAAGGACAGATAATTCACCTTAAACTGCTTTGAACAAAATTCTATGGGCCTGGCAGTTACTGTGGTAAAATGCATAGTAAATTAATACCTTTACTGAATTATGTACCACAAAAGGAACTAGTTAGTGTGCTTTATGTTCATATGTGTCTGACTTGCATATAGGATATACTTGGTGTCACAGTCATGCTGTACCTGGAGAATACCTTATAAAGAAGGCAGTCCTGAACCTTCAAATTCCTCTTACCTACCAATCTAGCAAGATTTGGCTCGCATACTTAGGTTAGATGTGCTAGTTACCTCAGTTAAACAATTAAATAGTAAATATACTGTTCATGCAGTGCCAAAATGACTTCTGTGTTTACTGATCCTGTGTCCTTCATTTCCTTTCATTCGCCCATCACATCACTAGAAAATACGCAGATCCAAGCAGTTAAGAAAAATGGACTTCATACATGCCTATTTTAAAAGGTCTTTTCTTTTAAAAAGATATCATCCCATTATCTTCCCATCCATTAAGAGCATCTGCAAATTCTGTTGCTCCACAAATGCTCGCATACAAACACGTTGAACAAAATATCAGATGGTGTTTCAAAAAATATGAATGGGTGATACTGCACTGTTAAGAAAGCTGGCACAGCTGTACAGGGATGACTGGCAGGAAAATGAGGGCTTTGGTACTAGGGAGACAAGTTTTGTCTCTTTTGGCGTGTAATAATTTTGACCAAAAATATTTTTAAAAGCAATGTCATCATTCGTACTTAATGATGTTCCTCACAAAACCCAGAACAGTGGAGGATTCCAGTGGGGGGTTGGTTTTCAAAAGAGAAAGTTGAAGTTAATGCCATTCTAACTGAGTTCTGGAACAAAGTTTTACAGGAGAGCTAATTACAGTGAACGGAGAATGCCTCCGGTTTAAAAGTTATTTAATCCCTTATGGTAGAGCTGTGGGTGCTGACTTTCTTACCCTCTTTCTAAAGTGCAAGCTGTTAAAAATGCTAATTGACTGAATTCACAAAATTCTCCCTTCAAAGAGAAATAAAACTGTTTTGAAAGGCAGTTTTTGAATGTGATCTTGATTCTAAAGCAGCCTATTTAGAGAAAATGGGATCCATAAATGTCAACACCACCTGTAGTCTGCCTGAAAATGTGCCTGCCTTCTGACAACAGCATTGATAAGCCACGGGCACACTGGAACAAACATCCCTTACTTTATCAGTTAGATAAAAGTTAAAGGAAGTAGTGGTTACTAAGAAAATTTCTGCTTCTAATTTGTTTCAACACGATCTGCAAATACAGCTATAATCATCAAACAATGCTAAATAGAATTCAGTGGATTATCATTTTTCCTTAAGAAAGCATGGAAGTTACGAGAAGTGTGCTTGTTTTAGGTTAAAATTGCTGTAAAACAGCCACGCAATATTACAAAGGTAAGGCGACTTCTGAGGGCATTTTGAGCATGAGAAATTGTTGTATAGTATAGCACACGAGACATTCTTGCTCACCCCAAATCATATGCCTTCTATTTATAGAGAGGACATGATAGAAACAACTTTTAGGCAGGCAGAATACCTTAACAGACGTTATGAAATGAAAATAAATGTATTTAGCTGCTATTCCTTTCCTTCGCATGACACAGAGCACATACTATTTAAGGAAACGCGATAAGACTTTAAGTAGCAACTCTTTATTGCACTGTAAAACTAAAACATTGCAATACTTGGGCGTTCTAAGTATGTATTTCAGTGCACATAACATGCAGAAATATAGTTCACATACCCCACAGTTAACAGCCTCTCTTGCAAAACAAGATATGATTATTCTGCTTTAGTTCATGAAAGAGAAAAGAAAATGGAAGTGTAAAATTTGACAATTCATGTCTGCCCAGTATGGTCAAGCAGCACCCCACTCCTCTATTAGATATTCATTACTACTTGGACAAACCAATGTCAATATTGTTTTGCATAAAAATCTCGGGCAAGGAAAAACACATAAGTAAGGTCAATGACCCATCTAGATCAATATCCTACTAATAATGGTGGGGACCTTTGAATATGCAAAACATATTGTAGCAGATGATTACCATCATTGCAAAGATGCGTGGACATATAGCGGAGAGGTATAAAGGGTCTTACCATCAGAAATCACATAGTCTCAAAAGAGCAAATTGGGGAATTACTGAAAGAAATTTTGCTTTGAATTTATTTGGTTGGTTCCCTACACTGCCTCCTCTACAAAAATTAAATATATATCAAGCATGCAAAGTCTGGATCACTCATGCAGTTATTTTCTTCAGACTCTATGAATTCCTCTGTGTTTGCAAGAGCTAAGTGAAAAAAACTCAAACATATAATTTATTCCCCACACCAGTTCAAGATAGTTTCCCACAGTGTTTAAGTGTACCGTCCAATTCAACTTCGAATAAAATCAAGCCACAGGGCTTCAAAACCACTTCAGACAGTTTATTTCAAAGTCTAACACATTTTATTAGTTCTAAGTAAACGGCCTTCGTTCATTAGCTTAATTTCCCTTAGTGAGTTGCTATTATTTTCCATCTACCAAAATATTCCAATTACTCCATAGAAGCTATAAAAAGAGCCTTTGAATACCTGTTGATGTTTCCTCTCAGTTAGCCAGGCTTTTAAAAATCTGGGCCAAAATCTTTATTAGTGTAAATCAACATAGCAAAATGAAATTAATTACAGCAAATATGAACCATTTTGTAAGAATCCAGGTGGAAGTAGGCTTAAAAAGATGGACAAACAATGCACATGCACTGCTTCTCATCTGTTCATTTTGCCATCAGAGTTCAGGACAGAAATTAAGTTCTATATGAACAGCTAATAACATTGCTTACTCTGCAAAGATAATTTGGAGAGTATTTGCTTTGTTGTTGTTGTTGTTGTCAACATTCCGATTTGGATACACCCCCTCCCACCATACCCCACCCCCCCTTTCCATACAGCTAAAGTTGTGGCTGCTTAAGTTTCAGAAAAGTGTTATAATGTTAACCATTTCTGAAATGTTAGATAGGGTTTCCTCAACCTCATCTCACAGATACAATAGAAATAACCATTTCACATGAGTTTATCTCTATGAAACTGAGCTTTTGAATAGCTACTGAAGATGCAGAGCAGAGGCAATAGGAGCAAAGTTTTCCCTGGTCCCAAACTGCCCTACTTAGATTCTTCAACATACAATGGAAGACCATGTCAGTTGCAGGCACTGTTGAAAAAATCAGACTCTATCATTTGTTCTGAGTCTATTAGAAAGGATACAAAACAGTGGTAGTTAAAATGTGAATCCTTGCTTTTGATATACAAAATGAGGATATTTGCCAGAAATGTTACATATTCTGTCTCTAGCTTCATAGACTCATATCTCAACTAATAATTTAGAACTGAAACCGTGTTAACACATTACAGCTTTCTTGCATCCTATTGCAACAATTACTCCACAAAGTTCTAAAGAAATGCTGGAATCACACTGAAAATTCATGCATTTCTTCTGAAGTTCTCCATAAAACTCTACTGTAGAATCTCTGAATTGGATTGGACAGTATAGGTCACAAAAAACATAATCAATTTCTATCAACTTCTGAATATTTTTTTCCATGGATGGAGCTTGATTTTGAATAATGCCTTGGATTCCAACTTGGACTTGCAGAGTATCAATCTCTTCCCTCCTTCTGACATCCGCTATTAGCTAAAATTCAGGTAAGGAGCAAAAGGAGGAAAGAATTTCTCAGTGTCATCATCCTTAGCTGAAAGCTCTTGCTAGGACTGGGATGAGCAATGATCTGCTTCCTCAGCATGAGGAGACAGATGTTTAACACTGAGATTTTTCTATGTATACAGAATCTAGCTCAGAACTGTCACTGTGACATTTCTTCAGCTGCCCATGGCTCAGAAAAGGGGGAGGGAGGGGGGGCAATTCTCATCACAGAATTATCTGTACTATTGTTGGATCGTGTTGCAATTTTCCAAGGTTTTAATGCTGAAATGTGTTCATATTAGCAAAACCACATAATTGAGTTTATTACCTCTTTGATCAAGTAATTGACTGTCTTGCACTTGAGTATTTTATAAAGACTTCAGAAAAAAAACTATTTTTGAACTTTAATTTTTGTGGTACAATATTGGCAGAAATTTTATCTGTTAAAGCAGAAAGTAACATCAAGCAACATGCTGCAGACTAAAAAAATAATTCTGTAACTAATGAAGAAATCCTTATATATATCTGGTCAAACTAAGAACTACTTTTGGTGCTAAACTCTCATATACTATGCAAAATATGTACAACTTATCTCACTGAGGAACACTCCTGAAGTACCAAAAAGACTAACAGCATGACCAATTGCAAAAGACAAGCAAGAAAGATTACCTTCAGTAGTTACAAGCATTCTTCCATTTTGTCATATAATTATGTGGGACTTAGGCCTCTAAAAATTTTAGATAAGAAAATCTCATGAGAGTTCTTATATTTCCAGCTTCCATCTGTGAGGTCATTAAAGCTCCAATCTGTTCAAGCCCAGAAAGGCATGCCCAAGTGGATGAGTCTCAATCTGATTTTCAAGCATCTTAGAGATAGTTACCCAGATTTCTAATTTAATAACAGTTTGTGTCAGCTATAAATTCTTCATTTTATAACTGTTAGGCTACGTGCTAGCATAATGAACCAAGATTCAGGTTTTTAGTATCTCTTGCAGTGAGTTACTCAAAAAGCTTATTTTTGCTCATGTCCACTTCTATTTAGAAAAAAAAAATAAGTTGTGCAGCGTTCCCCACAGGGCAGACAAAATTCTAAGATATGATGCAGAATAACTCTATGGGGCCATGAACCAGAACATTTGTGTTAACAGAGTCAGGCTTGGTCTGGTAAGCTCTGTCTTGCTGACACTGCCCTGCTACTTGCATTTCCAGAGCCTGAAGGCTCAGGATTCTTTGCAGTCTGTGTCACCACATGGTGTAAATAAACTTTAAATTTATTCTAACTTACCCAGTTAAAGAGAACAAAGCTTAACTGTTTAAGAGGGGATTTGCCTCTCCCTCTCCGCCTCCCCCCCCCCCCCCCAAGCTGTTCCCTGCCCCCATCTTGTCTTCAATCTTAAATCTCCTTCTCTACAACATTTTGGGAAAGATAAAGTTAAGTGGGTTTCTTATAGAAATGTCAAAGGAAAGGTTAAACCATTCTCATCTCATTCATCATAATTATTTTCTTTTTCTTTCATACTTATTCTTTCTGTTATACAAAATAAAATAGCAGTTGGTTTGAAATGGCAACAAATGACACGTACAGGAGTTTTATTTTCAAACAAATCTACAGTTAGATCATGTACAAAAAAAAACCTAGCAGTTCTGATAAATGATTTTTTTTCTTTATATCTGATTTCTGACATTCAAGAATGTGACCTTCAAAATGAATTTCCTTTTGAGTCTGATTTTTCTATTCCTTTTCGTTTAACAATTAAGTATCTCATATGCTGTACATCAAAGTAGAGAAAATGGCCACCATAATAAAGACCTCAGTTTCTTTCTCTATTTGTGCTACTTCCAGATTTCATCTCATTCAATGTATCTGCCTCAAGGTGATGTTTAAAGATAATTCACTCAAATTAATAAAACTCCCCTATTTTTATTCTAACATAAACTAGTATCTGCTATCTCTCAAACTCCAGGTTGTTTGCTGTAACTTCTGAGATGTCACAGCTCCTGAGTTGAGTATGGCATATCGAAACACACAATCATTTAGGTTGGAAAAGACCTCTAAAATCATCCAGTCCAACCATCTAAGCTTTTAAAATAATACTCACCTTGCCTCATAGCACTTAATTGCACCTATCTGAGGGGAGTAGAGAGGAAAGAGATAAAGAACTTAGTCATGGAGGAATGACGTCATGTTCTGTTGTTGTCACTAAATTTAGGTACTTGTTTTTTGTTGTTGTTGTTTTAACATGCTGAACTAAGAAGACATAAACCAGGCCTGTGAGGAATTCTAAGCAGATTACTATCATGAAATTGGACAAATGATCATTGAAAAGAGCAATTCTCTACATGCAAAGCAGATGAATACCTCTGTAGGCAAACACAGAAGTCACTTAATGTGTCATTAAGTACCTTTAACTTATCACTTTCTATTATTTCTTATGAAAACGTAACCATTTCCAGTTTCCATCTGGAATGCAATTTCAATTCCAGTATTAGAGGAAAGCAAGAGATGAAAATGTAAGAACCCAAATCTAGCTGTTGTGTTTCCTAAATTGTTAAGAATAATACAAATTTATGACTTCATGACCTAGACTATGTCTAAAAGGTATATATTTTAGCCAAAGGATTACAAAACAGATGGGTCTAGTTTCAAGTGCTTTTAAAATAGGATATCGAAGGGAGTTAAGCATCTTAGTTCCCATGTCTGCATAATTCATTTCATAATTCATTTTTTTGGATTTTTCTACCATGGAGAGATTCAGCTATATGCTGTATGAAAGAAGCATGTATATAATTTTGGAACTGTTGCCTGAACATACACTGTGCCACTTTCTACCTCAAGAGATAAATTTAGCCATCTAGATATTATGGTGTTATTTTTACCTGAAGCTTTGTTCATGGAAATCCTAGCTGTCATACCTACAGGAGCACTGGTTGACTTACAGCTTTTATTTGTACCTAAAAAGAAATAATAGTGGCAAACCTCTTAATTTATGCACCTAAAACCCCTGGGTGTCTTTGACTGTAAATGTACCAAATTCCCCATTATCTTTGCTTCCTGTGATGTGTAGTAAATCCACCACATAACTGTTCTATTTATAAGAGCAGGATAAAAATGAAAAACTAGGAAATGCAATAGAGAAAATACAACTACATTAAACACCAAAGTTGCTATCCCTTAACATAAAACATTTAGCCTTGAGAGGCATGACAGTAGTCATTTTAAGTCCTAACTCATTCCTGTCTTCTTTCCACCACTTTGACACCTCACCCTTTGCCTCAAAGGCTTTCTTCCACTGTTTGCAAAGCTAAGCAATTTTATAACAAGGACATGGCTGTAATAAGACAGAACTTAAGGACTACTTTCTTTTCCAAAGGAGTTGTGAAAACAGTCAAGGTACTTCACTGCTGTTTGCTTCCTCTGGAAACAAAATCAAATTTCATTCTGAGATGACATAGAGAAGGAAATCTGCTGTGACTGTGTCTCAGAAAAGCAAGGATGCAGCCTTAAGAGAAGTCAAGTTCTAAACTCAATGTTCCACTCACCAAAAGCTGATGCAGCTACTAAACCTCTAAATTGCCACAAAACTGCAATTTACGTGGCCCTGAGGAGTGAGTACAAAGAATACAGTGAGCCTAGTTCTCTTTATCACACACACACATGCACAAAATAGAATCATAGAATCATTCAGGTTGGAAAAGACCTCTAAGATCATCCAGTCCAACCTTTAACTTAGTACTGACAAGTCCACCACTAAACCATGCTACCAAGTTCTACATCTACACACTTCTTGAAGGCCTCCAGGGATGATGACTCAATCACTTCCCTGGGCAGCCTATTCCAATGCTGCGCAACTATTCCAGTAAAGAAATTTCTCATAATATCCAACCTAAACCTCCCTTGGTGCAACGTGAGGCCATTTCCCCTCATCTTATCACCTGGTGCTTGGGAGAAAAGCCTATATTGCCTATATCCACTGCCTCCAGGGCAACAAATCTACCTCTACACAGAATGACTTCCAAGAAATAACAGACAAAATGGGAGGAAGAGGCATCCCATTAGCAACCATGAAGAAAAAAAAAATAATTCCTGAAAGCAACAGAGGCAAA
The DNA here is from genome assembly GCF_964034855.1 of Anser brachyrhynchus. Lineage (NCBI taxonomy): Eukaryota > Metazoa > Chordata > Aves > Anseriformes > Anatidae > Anser > Anser brachyrhynchus. The sequence continues at coordinate 6,329,635 of NC_137708.1, read as the reverse complement.
CTGGACCTTGATTAAACCCATGCAGCAGAAAGGTGTCAGTGGTACAAACACAAGACCATAGTACCATTTCAGTACCCCATGACAGCATGCTGTACTCTTTCCACTTAGTTCCAGAAGATAAGGGATAAGGCAAAAAGCCAGACAATGTTTTAATAGAACCTTCAGAAAGAGAAGAACCTCATTAGTTTTGTTGTGATGAGGCTAACCACCAAAAGAACTAGTTTACCAGTGAGTAAATTAGCAAAAATGATACTGAGGGTGAGATTCTTCTCCTACCAATATTACATGTCTTACATGCGTTGCAGTAATACTAAGACCATTTTGTACCAGTCATTGTTAAATACTTAAGGAAAAGACAACGCTAATACAAAACACAAATACTTTCTGTAAAGGAACAAAAGATAACCATAGAGCAGTCCTGAAAAATTAAAATAACTCACCTACTCCCAGGTACAATCTTTGAAAGTTGAATTATCACATAAAATCACTTTCAGCTTCTTGAATAACACACACACAAAAAAGTGTACATACATCTGTAACCCAGATGAAAGATGCCTTGCTTTTCAGTACTACTGTTTTTCACTGAATTCCTACAGAAATTCCTACCTCTCTGTAGGAAATGGATCAGAAGGTTGCATGCTAAGGACTAAAAGACTCTCCATCTTGCCTTCCCACTCATAATCTTAAAATGACTGTCACAAGATTTCTAACTTCCTATGCCATGGAAATCAGGTTAATCTTCAGTGATAGGTGTTAACAAAATCCTATAAGCAGAGCTAAATTCTATGCACTGAAACTTAAAACCATTGACATCCATCATTAGTAATTATTCCTACGCCCAAATAAACCTTTTTTATATGACGATCACTACTTGTTAACTATAACTCTGAAGTGCATGTTACTACTGACTTAAAAGTAGTTAAGTATTTACAATTTGTTCTGGACAGGCAGGTTTTAGGAACTTCTGTTTTTCCCAGAATTTAAATCTGACAGTAATATGCAAGAATTCTTGAAATGAGAGCCACTCACAGAAAAATCCCTAAAAATTTATTAGCATAAAGACAGCTGATCAAATCCAATGAAGGCTTTGCTAGACACTTGACCTAAACGACTCTCATATTTTCACTTCTAAAGATTAATGCATCACCACAGAGTCCACCAAAACCTCTCCATCTAATACTCACAACTATTGAGAGACAGATTTCAAAGATGATAGCTAAAAGTTTATTTACCATTAAGCAGTTGCTAATAAGTATACATTCCAGCATGTGTGGTACCTGTTTGTCATACTATAGTACCTAAAAATATTCACCCTTGAGTTGTTTGCTGATTTAATTTTCTGTTTGAACATATGCAGTAAAGTCCTTGGTCCTGATTCCTCATTTATTGCTTCAGATACACATAGTAAGATTTCTGTGAACTATCTGTCGGCCAAAAATTAACTGCACAACCTAGTCAGGAAATAGTATTCATTAGCTAAATACAAGAAAATCACACACTGTGTATAGGTAACCAATGACAGGAACTGCTATGACTTTTCTTCTGGCTTTAATGGTATTTCATATATTCTTCTTCAACACACCATGGAACAAAATTCTACAGAACCCTGAAAAGAAAGGTATCAATGACCATGAAGTCAGTTTCTAACTCTGCATTTTAATACTCTTATTATTACACAAGGTTTGACACAGATTCAAAAGGCATGTCCGTATCAGCATTTTAGTTCACACTTTAGAAAATCTCACATTTGTAGCGATTCTCCTTCTATACCCTGGTAGCATTGCAGAGCTATCTAAGAGTGCCCAAAGTGAATTTCTCTCATAAATATCCAATCCAAAAGATGCACTCCAAAATCATATTTAACACTTTCAAACTACTAACAGACACTCAGTTCAGAAACTGAATCCTGTAAAGTGTACACAGAATATCAGATCCTCAGCACCATCATTTTTGGCATTATAAATCTTCCATTGTGCTACATTAATTTGAATGTCAGCTTTATGTCAGCTATGATCTGTTTTTGACATACATATATATTTCCATACTAGCATTCATAATGATGAGCAATATTTGGGCTTTTGTGCAAGTTTGCTCAAGTAAACTGCTCTCACAGTTAAAGAAGAGAGGTCTTTCGCAAAACTTAATGTTCCTTCACAGTAGAAATGCATTTGCTTTAATAGTACACACAATTGTTAGACTAAAAGACATGCATTTGAAGCACTCACATCTAACCCAGCCCTAGCTTCTGCTGCTTTTTTTGTGGTGCTTTGTACCTTTCTACGGTTGCCAGTGGCAAGAGTGTAACCAAAAGCAGGAGGAGCAGAGACGAGTCAATCTAGTGAGCAGAAGTAGTAGGGAAACTGGCACAAAAGCTTTCACAAAATACTCTTCTATTTTCTGCATCTCAACAACTAAAAGAAATCAGTTTTAAATGTTTATGTATATAGTATACTCTGCTTTTAATCCACCATTTCTACATTCACCAACAATCAGTGTAGGTACTATTACATTATTTATTGCCACTACTGACTTTTCTCCATACATGCTGCCTTTTTTAAAGCTGCTTCTGTGACAGTGTAACTTCTGGTGCTGAAACTAGGTGCACAGTACAACCTAGCTGGCTCAATCTGTCATCACAACACCAATGACTTTAAACAATCACAAAAAGCAGAGTTTTCAGTATGGAAATCCTCCTAACATGTCCTGTGATCCTGTACAACTGTTTCTGCTACGGCACTATGATAAATAGTGTTGAAGCATTGTAATGGCAGCAGTAAAGAGATTGGATATTTCAATTTTCAAGGTAATAGGTTATGTCAAATCTTTCATCTCTGTGCTGTAAAACTTCAAGCTCACGTGGCTTTTTGGGGGCTCAGTATTTGAGATTTAGTGTTTTGGTATTAGCCTTTCTATTCCATTCCTTTATAAAACAAGTTAGAAGAGTAGGGAAAATTATTTATTAGACTGGGGGTGGGGGGGGGGGGGGGGGGGGGCGTTGCTGTGTGTCTCTCAGTATTTCTCAAATTATTTCAAATTTCTATAGTTCAACATATTTAGCTACATGAAAGCCAAAACATATACTTCTGAGTTCTTCATTCACTGCCAAAAATCAATGTTTGTGGATAGTGAAATGTTTACTATACTTACTCCAAACTTACTTAAGAGTTAATGTCTTCTAGCTGTATCGGTACCAAAACTATTTTAAATGACTGCAGTCTGCAGGAATATTTACTAAGAGAACAGGTTTATTGTTTACATCAGGAAGCATAAATTAATGCTAAACTTTTACAGGAAAGCTCTCTTTACTCCTTCCATCCCTGCAGCCATACTCCCAGCCCTACATTAGCTCTTCATACTTGAATTTACGATATGAAATAAAAACTGGTGTCATCTGCCATCACAGTAAAACACCAGGGTTTGCATTGTGCTTTGAAGACGATGGAAATTTTCCTTTCCAGGTGTCAAGGTTTCCTCATACTGCGCTTCTAAACTAGCAAATTGTACCCCAGATGCCCATCTCTCTACTCTCAGTTCATCTCAAAGATCTGAGATATATCACCAGATGTCAAGCTGAGAGACACCTAAAAGCAGCAAAATATTGCTCACCATGCTGAGTGTATAACACAGGCCTGCTGCTCTAAATTTTTCCACTTCTGTTGATTACATATTAGTACTTCTGCTGGTTAGAGAAAGCATGTGTGAGAGTTGCTGGCTGAATTCTGTTTATCAGAGTTGTTATACACGGGGTTGATAGACACTTTTCCACAACTCTTCAAGACAACTTGTTCCCTGTGCATAAAGGAAATAAGAACAATGGATGAAGCAGAACTTAAGAATTTCAAAGGGAAAGGTCTTCTCCTTGAAAACAGATATTTACTATGTTTCCTCTCATGCATGTCTAGAATTAGGCTCTTACCAGGTACCTGAAAGGATTGCATCATTATAGTCACTTTCATTCAAGAGTACCGTAAGGTTTTCTACACCACCTGTAACTAAGTAAAACAAGATTTACTTCACGTCACGGACCACCTTGTTGAAAAAAATTGGATAGCAAAGCCCACAGTCGGAGCCTACATAAAAAGAGAATAAGCAGAAAGCAACTTCCCAAATTTCCTGTTTCCACAAATTTCAAGAAGTCTAAGTCATAACTACTATGCCTAGCAATTACAGCACAAAACAAAACAACCCTCATATGTGAAGTATTTGACAGTTTGAAATACATGTTTGGCCAAATCAACAGTCAACATCTCTTCAAGCCACTGTTAAACTGTAAGCTTTATCCTCTTGCTAAGTATTGGTCCCTCTGTAATGACTGGTTACTATCATCAGAAAAATCATTCCTTTTTCAAGGATTATTGGTTATGCACAAGCTTGATATGAGGAGGCTAAACAAGCAGCTTGATACACTAATTTGTATGCAGCTATCTTGTTTACATCTCTAAGTCACAGTTACTCACAGAAGAGGAATAATACTTTGCAGATACTACACTACCAAAGTAATTCAATAGACTTCAATCCTTTCTATAAATTAGCATTCAACTGGCAATTTTCACTTCATAACTATTGTAACAGTTCACTTTTCTTTAGAAAAACAACAATTAAAGCAATAGCTATTCAATAGCATTTTCCAAGTAACGGTAAATACAGAGATTTGACAGTTTGCATGTCCAGAAAAGTCTTTATATGCTGTTAATATATTTCCTACATTATACATTATTGCATGCTACTTTGGCATATTATTGTCCATCAAAAATCCCCCCCCCCCCCCCCCCCCCCAAAAAAAAATCACCAAAAAAACCATGTTGTATACATGGGGTCAAAACAAAAAGACAGACTGAAATATTCTCTTTGACTAAGCATACCGTAGGCAAGAGAATATGAGAAAGTGCTATACACAAAACAGGTAGGACAGCAAGCCTGTTTTTAAGTCCTGCAGTAAAAAGGTGGCAAGAACTCATTTATTTTCACCAAACAATATCTTTCAAAATTACCGATCTTCTAGGTTTACCTTCCCCAAATACCAAAGAATAAGGCTTAAAGAAGCTCTTAAATTGAGAATAAAGCATTGAAGACATAACGGCACCAATTACTACCAAATATTACTTCAGCAAGGCAAACTGTAAATACAAAAAAAAAAAGAAAAAATTTGGTGGATACTAATAACTAACTTTAAAAAAAATAAATAAAAATAAAAAATGAAGTTGGTAAATGTTTAGTGTGTTATCTCCCTGGGAATATGAAGGTGTTGGTCATCACTGAATAAACCTTTTTAGACAATAAAACTACAAATTTACTAGAAAGTAATGGAAAAATAACTAAATGAAAGCATATGTAACCCATCAAGAATGCCCTATCCATGGACAAGCTAAACGTCAGACTGTGTTGTGACAGCAGGTGAAGTGCTAAAAATGCAAATGGATTAGAACACAGTAAAGTCATAAATTCTGAATAAGCTTTTAATTAATAGATATTCAAGTGTAATAAGCCATCAGAAATACTGAAACAGTAATATTGTCCAGTTGTATGACTGGTTACAAAATTGGGAATCATGCGCATATATACACCCACATAAATTTCCTGATGTATAACTAATGAAAAGACATAAAAAGGATGTAGTAAAAATTTTCTTGTGAATCATGAACAGTCCTGGAGTAAATCCCTGCTGCTGAGCAATATAATCCTGTGGTTCAAAAGCTGTCTGTTATTGTCTATTTCCATGCATTTCAAAACATGCTGCATTGAGAGGAGACGACCCTTGAAGCATGAGCTGGCAGAGTCCTTTTGGAAGCCATGATTATCAAACCTACTATAGTGCCAATCTCAGACTATACAATAATTATAGGAATTACTCAAATATAGGATTGCTTGTTATAAGAATAGTAACATGAAAGGTGGAACAAAGGCTGGAGAGTCCTCCATGGAGCTCAAAGCAACACCTACTGTCAAAGGGAGAACACCTCTCACTTAACCATACAAAATGTAACAGGTTCACATCAGTAGGAGTAGCTGCCTGAATTCCTGGATCTTGATTAACACTTAATTCAAAGTTTTAAGGTTCTTTAAGAAAACCAAAACACTTTGAACATGAACTAAATTTTAAATATCATAGAATGGCTTGGTTTGGAAGGAATTGTAATTATCAGCTAGTTCTAACCCTCTTGCCATGGGCAGGAATACCTTCCAATATGGTATTAAGTATTCAGCTGCACAGTAATATTTAACATATAAAATATATGACAACATGTTCATGGCCTATGACAGTCTACCAAACCCAATGTACACTAGTACCAAATTTGATTGGCGTTAGTTAACAATGCTTTGGTTGTTTTTGTGTGTGAAAAGCAAATACCAATGCTGTATTTTTCACTCCACAGTCATTTTAAGCAACATCTATTAAGCAACCACAATTTTGTAATTCCTAGAAATATGTAGAACACATTTAGGGAGCTCTCCTGAATAGAAATTATGCTGTATTACTATGCTGTTCACATTTTTATTTATTCCTGAATTTTCAATACAGGCTTCTGTTATCAGAGTGGCAACTCCCATCTTTTATTTTGCCTCTAACAACCTGCCAAGATAACTAAACCAACAACTCAGCATGTCTCAGTGACTACAGAATCTTCTGGACAAACATCAGAAGAATGGCATGGCAGCAACTCATGTCTTTTTAAAGACAAGTAGAAAATCTTCAACACCAGATGTCCAGTTAATCCGGCCTCAAAGGCAAGGGGAAAAAAAAAAAAAGAGAGAGAGAAGAAAAAGAGGACAGGACTGTCGAACAGATACATTTATTTAAGACCACATCCTCAACAAAATCAATGCAAAAATGAAAAATATTTGAATATTACAGCATACAGTTTATATACATATATTTTTATATATATAAATTTGCTTTTGCTTTCCAAGACAATATTTCTACTCTTTTCCAGTATAGACACTTAAGCTTTGCTCATTTAATAGACTAGTGAGAAATCAAATAGATTTTCATCTATGTGAATTGCTCAACAGTGTTATAGTAACAGCAAGAAAGTTTGAGTGCTTTGATGGCAAAATGCCACACTTCTAAACCAGTGTGTCCTAAAGGCCCTGTAAGTGATAACTGATTTCTCAGTGTTCTGAACTTCTTTAGAAAGTCTTGTATCTGTTATTTCACAGACACTAGACTTTTAGTCAGAAAAGTACATTGAAAATAATTGCAGTTGGATCATCTGCATATAAAATATTCACTTGATCTTCTCGACGATAGCCAGACAGAAAGGAAAATACTGTGATGCCGAGCAAATCCTTGCTCTCATCATGATGAAAATTGAGAACAGTGGAGAAGCAAGTCTGATTTCAAGAGCTTTACACTAACTGCATCTAAAATAAAAAAAGATAAACTAAAGTTTCATTACAGCAAGACATATCCACTAAAGTTCTGGGTCAGCATCTTATGATGCAGGCACTGATATTTTAAATTTTTAAGGCCACACTCATAACAAATAAGTGGTATTTGCTATCTTTAAGGCTCAAAGAGGTCTTTCTCGAGGACAAATAATACATAGTTAAAGATAAAATCTGCTTAATATTTTAGCAATTTAAACAGCACATTTTCCAAAATAAGAAGTCAGAAAATTTTATATATAATATTATAATAAAATCAACAACAAAGGATGCTTTGGTTAGGAAAAAGAAGATAGATATTAAAGGTTGTTTTTTTTTTGGTTATTGTTTGTTTGTTTAATTATGGTCTTAATTTGAAGGAGATTGTTGGTCAAACATAAATGTTTCCCTCATCTTTTAATGCTGCTACTAGACATTTTTACGTTGAACACTTGTCAGAAATCCCTGCTGTGTGCCCATTTGAAATATTGCAAGTTTCAACTGCATTGTTACATGTGGATTATTTTAAAGCTAATTAGATTTAAAGAAGGCCTTGATTCAGTAGAGCACTTAAGCAACCAAATGATCTTACTGTTAGATTTAACCTTTCCCATGAGATGCATCTTACAGCTACAAAACAAAAGTTAACAGAATGTTATTTGATAGTCATTATTGAAACATATTGTACAGAAGTATAAGCCTTCTTGCATCTGATCAATTACTGCGAAAAATATCTTTAACATTAACTCCTTCATCAGTCCATACCTGTGTATACTACAATGTTAAGGGACTAATGCCATATCATTCAAAGATATGTAACTGAACACATGCATTACTTTCACACAGAAATACTATAAACCAAATACAGATGGCAGACAGCTTGTATTGCGTAACTACTACATACATGACTTATACATTTCACAGGAAAAAGGAAAAAAGTCCAACTCCAACTTTACACTTACAATACACACAATAATTTATAATGCAATACACATACTGCTTCCTGAGGCATGAAAAACAGCATCCTACGAATCTATTCCAAACATACCCCCTGGAAAACATTTCTTTCTTAAAAGGTTGGCATACAAAGCTGCTTCTTTTATTTTATGACAATTCTACTATGTAATGTTTTTACAGTTTTGTAGTTCTGATGTCATCAAACTACTCAGTCATAAAACTGTTCTCTAGGATATGTACCATCATTGCAATGTCAAAGTGAGGTAGAATCATTTAGGTAATGTGATCTAAATATCAAACTATGACAAATTAAATACTTAATGTGACAAAGATAATTGTGCATCCATTTACTTTCTTTGTTCCAAAATAGTTACGTCATTTTTTAAACTGAGCAAAGAAAACACTGCATTTGCTCTGGTAATGAGATTTAGATATGGCAATGGAATAAATATAGTCCAACATAGTATATCATGACTTCTTGTCTAACACATTTGAATGTATGTTATGTGCATGCCTATGGTATTGAAAGAAAACACAGATGATCATATGTATTCCTGTCAAACATATGTGTGGGTAAATCCACCACAAACCAAATTCTGAGCAAATTTTACATTGAAAACACAGAATCAGACTGCTAGAAATCCATTTATTAACTTTTGTTGGGGTAGGGGGGGAGGGAGAGGTTGTGGCAGACTTTAAGTACAGTGTAAACAGGAGCTTGCCACTAATATAAACATGTAAAACCATTTAAAAGTTAAGTGTTTAAAAGAGCTTGATGAAAATAAAATTCTCTCTAGGTAGCTCACCTAGCAACGAACTACTTCAAGTTACACTCTAAAGCTTTTACATAATACAGTTTAACTATATAGAAACTACAGATACTTTGGTAAAACCTGGATAGAAGACTTTTCTACTACGGGGGAATTTACAGGACTCCTGATAACAGCATTGTGTCAGCAACGAAGTTCAAGAAATGGGGAGTCTATTTTCAATTTAGTGTTAGGGACCTGTGGAAATCACAGTTGTTACCATCTTTTAGGGTTTACATACATTCTAAACTAACATGAGAGTGATCATTATCACCTTTGTCAGTGGAGCCTAATCCCCCATCAATGACAGGAATGATCACAACTGGCGGAACCAGCTACAGTTGTTGTGCTAAGCTAGACAACGTGTGTTTGTTTCCTTAACTTACATTTGAAGAACACAACACCATATACGAGAGCCTCAGCCTAACCCAGATCCACCTAAAACTATCCTTAATCCAGGTACTTTCCCTTACTGTTAGATATTTGCTGATGTACCAAACTGAAGAAGTGCAAGTACTGCTTGGTTTCAGTGATATGTTAGTGCCAGGCTGCTTCTACATGGACAAATATCTAAGCCAGTATCTGAGTGCCTGCAGGAGACACCAGACAGGTATCACTAACAGCAGAGGCCAACTCCTGATTCCATCTTTAGAAGAACACCTCCCAAAGATGCTGTCTAGTTTTGCTTGCATGTTAAAATTGATAGCAACAAGTATTCCTGTGTTCTAGCCCCTCACCAATAGCACAGATCCAGAACAGGAGCTGGGAACCTGCAGCTGAACAGTAACACAAGACAAGATCCAGTTTCCATTCTCCCATTTGGCCAAAAGAAACAGGACCTGGGAGCTAGCTCTTGGCCCTGCCAATGTGCAAGTACTGCACGTTCTTTTGCATTTGTCCCACACATGTTAAAATGCGTGTTGTGGTTTAACCCAGCTGGCAGCTAAACACCACACAGCCGTTCGCTCACCCTCCCCCCTCCCTCTCTGGGATGGGGGAGAGAAACGGGAAAGTGAAGCCGGTGAGTTGAGATAAAGACAGTTTATTAAGTCAGGAATATAATAATAACAATAATAATAATAATAGTGATAATGATAATAGTATTAATAATAATAATGTGTAAGAAAACAAGTGATGCACAATGCAATTGCTCACCACCCGCTGACCGATGCCCAGCCTATTCCCGAGCAGCCGGCCCCCCCACCCCGGCCAGCCACCCCTATATATTGTTTAGCATGACGTCAGATGGTATGGAATACCCCTTTGGCCAGTTTGGGTCAGCTGTCCTGGGTCTGTCCCCTCCCAGCTCCTGCTGCACCCCCAGCCTGCTCGCTGGCAGGACAGAGCGAGAAGCCGAAAAGTCCTTGGCCTGGTGTAAACACTGCTCTGCAACAATTAAAACATCAGCATGTTATCAGCGCTCTTCTCATCCTAATCCAAAACATAGCACCCTACCAGCTACTATGAGGAAAAATTAACTCTGTCCTAACTGGAACCAGGACAATGTGTTAGAGACTAGAACAGGAACCCAGCTCTTCATGTATGAAGAGCTTGTTATGATGTTTATTTGGGTTTTGCTTCAGCCTTAAAACAGAAGAGGCTTCTGTGGAAATAAAGTGACTAATTTTACTATAAAGCCAGATTTGGGAAGACACAACATAAAGAACTAAAACTGCAGTAAAGAAAATTAAAGTTAATACTGCACACGCACATATTGAAAGGTTGAAGTTAATATCAGGAAAAATTGTCTATAATAAAGACAAAGTACTGGAATAGACTACCCACAGAAAACAAATATTCAAAATTGACATCTAAAAATAGATTGGCAAACACCAGCAATAACAGTTGATTCTTTTCTAGGGTAGGACATATTTAGTCCAATGGTTCTAGAAAAAGGAAGGTTGGAGGAAATTCACCTCTACATATAAACATGATTAGTTCCTAAGAAATTTTAACAATTTACTTTAAAAAAAAAAAAAAAACCACAAAAAAACCACACAATCCAAATACCAATTATTTTTTGTCCACATTTGTAGCCTCAATGAAGAGATCTAGATGAAAGCTAGTACACCCAAAAATACTTTGTCTCCTACCACTCTGTGGGGACAGTGCTCAAAAAAGGATGAGAAGGATGAGAACATGCAGGGGAGAAAGGTGGGAGCATGATAACCCGTATTTTCTTTAACTTCACTGATCACAGAATGACCCCATAAATAGTAGGTATGAAAACTCTTAAACCATACTGCAAAAAAATAAAATCTGAAAGTGACTTTGTTTCCTGTTAATGTCAGACATTTAAAAATCAAGGTAGGATGTGTTAATCAGTATGTTTTCAAAATATTAGTAAATAGAATTCAATCATTCTCCAGAAAGAGGTAATAATAATAATTAAAAAAAAAAAAAAAAAGGTATGCTTTTGCCTACATGGAAAAATAAACATATAAAGATATGGGGTAGAGAGTTTGGCAATAACTATAAGAACATTCTTATTCTGACAATTTTATAACTTAGAAAGGATGCTTTTAATTTGAATCTTTTTATAGCACAAGGAGCACCATTCAAGAACATACAGTGACCAAAAACCCTTTTAAAAATATTTATTAGCCCCTGGCATGTTTTCATAAATAAGTAATAAGTATACACTACTGAATACATAGTTTTATATTAGCACTGTGTTCAAGAGTTAAAAAGAAAAGCTAAGCAGAATTTAATTTCCATTCAAAAAAAAATAAAATTCTGCAACTATGAATGTAAAAGAAGACAAAATTCTTTCCATAAAATAATACTATAATCTCAGCCAACATAAACCTAACAACAAAAGGAGTCATACTACTAAAGAAATTAAGGGTCCAGTTCAGTATCTTAGAAAAAAATAAGTAAATTCATAGAGGGAAAGGTCTTGTAGAATCACCATGCTTTATAAACAACTTCACATTACCGAGTTATATAAACCAGGTGTATTTATTGTGTCTGTATATTCTCATACTACCACTAATCACAGTAAAAATTGTTGTATGCAAGGATTATTTAAAGAATCCTTTACCTACAGAACATGTTGTAACAAACTCCACGCTGAGGAAAGTCCAGTGAATTCACTGGTGAAAAAACTAATGGAGAAATATGCCTTGGTGTGCATTTTAATCATGAATTGTTTCATACAGTTTTAAAAACGTCACACATTTGAAAAAAAAAAAAAGGTGAAATTACTATAAATTACAGTGAAGTATTATTTTTGCTTTCTGATGCCAAAACTGACTGGCTTTGGCAATAAATGCTATATTTGCATATGCTAAACACTGTTTCAATCATTTTTTACCATCAAATACTGTATAGCAACAGTATCCAAAGAGCTATCGTATGATGGAATCTACAGGAACTATGCCAACATATTTTTTCAATGAAGCAAATCTATTGATATTAAATTCACACTAGTAGATTAGACCAAAACTACCACCCACATTCTGGGCCAATTTTAATTTGTTCTCTGCTGGAGTCTTCATCTAAGGCTATTTGTTTGATTTAACTGAACGCCTTTCAAATTTTTCTTGCATCTTCTTAAACATGTGTTGTTTGCCTGCATGCTTGCTCAGTAAGTGTAAATGACCACATAGTTGGCTCTTGTACAGTTTAAACTCTGATTTTGCTTTCCAAAATAATTTGCAACTTTTGTCTTCGTTGAAAGTTTTTAAGAAATGAACACTGCACTACATAATTTCAACTATCATTAATTTTGTTCTCTTTTGCATTTAATTATTTTAATTTTTATTATCTTCAAAAAAACAGAAAATACAACTTCCCATGTTCACATTATGAAATGTCCGTTCTTTTTTTTTTCCTCTAGGAATGCTACTTTCACTTAACAAGTGTAAATGAGTTGAGCACACAAACAATTGAGAAAAGTTGCTGCTGTGCTCAAGATATTTAAAAACTTTATAAAAGGCAATAAAGGTCATGAAAAATAAAAAGTATGCAAATCTGATGAATTCCCTTACAGTGAGAAAACTAGCATATATATACTCACAAAGTTATTGCCTGTAGCTACTTATTTCCACTGTTAAATACAAAATTTACTGTGGAGAGCACTGAATGATATCTGGCTCATAACAAGGCTTGGTAACTTGCATACTTGGCAAAGGACTCAAATCATTTTAAAATATACATTTTTATAATAGTTATGTTGTTGCATTGTATTCACTGTGCAGAATTTTCTCTACATGGGATCATATATACCAAAGATATATGGGATATATATATATATATATACGGAAACAAAATGATAACTTGTTACTGCCCAAGTTACATTATTAAAAAAAGTATTAGATCCTTTCATTTCCAGGGGAAAACAGGAAAACAACGGGGGGGGGGGGGGGGGGGGGCGGGGATGGACAGGTAACAGACGGACATGGAAAATGCTTCATAAACACACAAATTCTGCCAGGGAAGATGGCATCTATTGAAAGAAAGAAAGAAAATTCTACTAGAAAGTCAAAGGCAGTTTGTAACCCATTCAGAGATGTTTTATATTTTATTTCCATAGACATGAAAAGATCAATACACCTCAACACAAACAAACGCCACGCGACCAACCATTTGTCATAAGCCCATTTTTAATTTGGTCATTAATGGCTGGATCAAACCTCAGTGAGGCTCAAGGCCTTTGTAAACAGACAATATGGTGCAATGCAGTGTAAGAACACAATGATTACAAACTGCAAGTTTTTAGCTACCTCCTCTTCAGTTACTTCCGTGAACCTGCACTTTCAGGATTTATTAACAAGTAAACCACATTATAAAATTCAACAGCCAGCTCACCATTACCTTTTTGTTCAGTAGAAGAGGCACAATATTCCCTTTTTGAAATGATGGTAGGTCAGCAAAACAATATAAAGACAAAGTGAAGGCCACTGAAAAAATATTAACTATAATTCCAGGATGTTGACTCACAATTCAAAGTAGATTAATCTAAAATATTTAAGAATTATTATCCTCAGATATCTGCATTTCCCCCTTCAAAGATTCACGCTGCTCCATCAGGGACAATTGAGTAACGTAAACTGTAACAACTCAGTTGTTAATCTACCGTATAATTATGAACTGAAATTGGCAGCAGTTTGCATTAACATAACTGCGCTAGCATCTGAGGTTACGAGTTTCTTCTCTCAGGTTGAACAGCTTCCAGGTTTTTGACTTTTTCTCTTTTCATTATCCAACAGGCTATCCAGTAGTTTAATCAAAATGTAAAGCGTGCATACGAATTATTTTGTTCTTATGGCTTTCTGACATTACTATTTGTCTAGCGTCTTTATTTTGTAGTTACGGGAATAAGTAAAATATTTTCTAAGATTCAATACTGTGTAAATCATGCAAGAACATGGTACTAGGGACAATTCAAAATGACTTTTTGATTTGGTAGGGTACAAAAATGGTAGATAATCATGTGATGTTTTTGCAAATATCTTTCAAATACCAAAGATTAGACTTCCATAAAAAGTCAATCTGTTACTAGTTAGATTTTTTAGTTTTAATTTGTCCATCAACTAAAAAAAAAAAAAAAAAAAAAAGGCTTCTTATAATTCCATTCCCATCTTTTATTATTCCAGTCCCTCTCCTCTAACACCTTTCCACAACAAAGGAACTGGAGGGATAGTGATTAGATAAAAATCATCATTTGTAAAGAACAAATTCCTGCTGCTGCTCTACAGGGCACACAATTTCAACTAATTTAAACTCAGCATCTTGAAAACAAGTGCATTTTTTGTTTTGCACTGGAATTAAACTGGCAATGAAGAAAGACAGCTTATGAATGGCAGTGCCTGAACTTTCACTGAATCTTCATAGTCATGTAGACAACTTTTAATCATTCTCTGCATTCCACTGTCCTGTGTGGCCATTGCTCGTGTTTTATTTCTGTCCCAGAGAAAAACTCACTCCCCCTTCAATTGCTCAACAATAAGCTAAGTCACTCACCAGTATTAGAAAAAAATATTACAAAATCTGTCAACACTTGTCACAGTTTATTTCAGAGCAGCAGCAGCAAAACTTTGAAGCTTAAGAATGTCATTAAAACAAAGTAAAAAATATCTTGCAACAATTCAGAAAAATATTAATCTTTTCTAATTTGACTGATTTAAGTGATGTCAATCCACCCTCTATAAGCAATGAAAAGACTTTTTGTTAACTATTATTTATTAGCTAGATTTCTATTTCAAAATCTTTCCTAACCTAAGAAGGCTGCTATTTTAGAAGTATTTTCAGACAAGTACATGTTCATCAGGCTTTTTAAAGCAGTCTGCTTATTTCTTAAGAAGATTCTTGACAGGGTAGTAGTTCTGAGTTTTTGAGTTTTGAGTCTCCGAGCTGTAGCATTTCACTTCAGTATTATTACCTTCTCCAGCAATTTTATAAAGCTAGTAGTATAGGTGACAGACAATATCTTACATTATTCTTTTATTTTCCACACTCTAATTATAATCTGGATTATTGCATTTAAACTAGTACCTTCCTACACTAGCGTAAGAAACAAGAAAGTACACCTCACTTAGCACTCTACCAAATAAAATCCATTTCTTTTCAAAATAGTTCCTTAGAGACATTTCAAATAAGGAAACAAACTTTGGAGCATGTCTCAAATATTAAGAGAAGGTCCAAAGCACAGAACAAAGTGCAGAGCCAGAGAACTCAAAAACACGTAAGCCTATTAGGTAACAGCACCAAAAATGTAAATACACACCAGTTACCTTAATGCTCAAAGGCCAACATTGCCAGGGTTGGCTGCTCTCTGCTATCTCACTGCAGAAGTCAGCAAGAGCCCGGTGACACAGTACCTGTGTGAGAAGAGCAGAGCAGGTGCCACCAAGAGCCCAGCTCGTCTGGCAAGTTCATGGTGATGAGACACAGTCAAGGCAGGGACCGGCCTATGGGTCACACCCTGAACCGAGAGTGCCCCAAGCCAGGCAGGGGCGTGGGGAGGCCGCAGGTGGAGCAGGTGAGTGCAGTTAAAGCCTATGAGTGGCACGGGTACTACAGTCCTAATGACAGCTCTCTTTCACTTCTTGAAGGTATGTGCATACAACACTTCACAGATCAAAAACCAATCTTAATTTCATTTTAAAGTGAACTGGCAATTAATACATGAAAAGACTGCATGTTGATTATAAAATGCTGTCACATAACTGGCAATCTGCTTCAGCTGAAGTTATTCACTTGTTCCTATCTGCAGACCACAAAGAAAACTACTGCGATAACCTACTCTGGGAAGGACAACATTACAGATCAACATGCACAATCTTTTTCCAAAGCAGATACAAGCAGAATAATATTCTGTGTTTGTGTCACAGCACTGAAAGCCCAGTGAAGATAAGCAGCACTCAAAAATTACAATATGAGTCAGAAAATAGAAACTCGAAAAGGGATAGGTATTAACGCCAGTATTAAATTAATTGACTCTCCCCCAAGCCACAAATAATATCCACTTCGTAAAGAATAAATTAGCTTTCCCCAAAAAACAAATCTCAGCCAAATTTCTTAATTAAAAAAAAAATTAAATAAGGGAAGGAGGACAGAGGAAAAAAAAAAAGTATGAAATATTTCTACTTTGAATAATTGAAAATTGGAACTTCCTGCCTGAAAACATAAGTGAAATCAAGAAGTAACAAAGGTTCAAGAAACTTCCTTCCTCACTGAAAAGAATGAGACTAGCTTCATAATTAAAAAATGTATTCTCCTCTATCTTAAAAAGGAGTGAAACTTGTATTACAAGGTATAGGTCAACAACTAATGAACAAGATGAAGGATAAATGTTTTTAGAGAGTCTCAGACAGCCTTTTGCAAGGAGCAAAAATGAAATGGCAAGCCTCTTAACCTTTGCTGTTTTAGCTCACAATTAATCTGGTAGGAGATAAGAGGCCTATAATCCTTTTATGGCTTTTATCAGAAATAATAAGCCAACAAATTTATAAAATGTATATGCAAAACACTCTATACTAAGCTTATTATAGATGAAACAATGAAATGAAAGAAGATCACCACTGAAGTATCTTGTAGCAGATGCCTAGAGAGAGAATACAAGAAATACGACAAGTAAAGAATGAGCCTTTTTAACCTGTTCCTACTTCCAAGGTATAATGACTAATTTCAGAACTCCTGTATTAGAGGGTGCATTTGGAAAATTATTTTCATCTGGATCTATCTTCCATAAGGGGTGTGTTTAATCCTTTTTGAAACCATTTATAATTTGGCTTCTGCAATGTCCACTAAAAAGACTTCCATAATTTATTTATACATTGCATTAAAAAAAAAAATAAAAAAAGATTTGCCTTTCCTTAAACTTCTACATGATAAATTTATTGAGGTAGAGATTACCTCTGAAACAGAAGACAGTTTAAATGGCATGAGTGCTAGGGACAAAAACACTTAGAAATAATCAATACTGCCTGTACTAAAAGAATAATTGTCTTGCTGTAGTTTGCCTAAAGACAGAGACAAAAAGATGAGACAACATTATAGCCATCATCAGAAAAATAAAAGACTGTTGAAGAGAGGAATTAAGTGATATGTTCTTCATAACCACAGTGAATAAGCCATAGGTTTAAGTTATAGTAAGGAAGCCCAAAGCCGGGTATTAGAGGAAAAAAATCCCCATCCTAATGGCTAATCAAAAGAACTATATGCTATAGCTGTATAGTCCCCCTAAGAGAACACTGGATGAGAGACAGTCTCTCTGAAATGATGTGGATCTATTCATCCTATCTTAGCAAAGAGAATGGCAGTAAAAAACCTCTTGATATCCCTTCTGATCTAATACCATACAATTAGCAAGAAAGGTAGTCAAGACACCTAGTATAATGGTTTATTTCACCCTCTCCCTTTGTTGTGTGTACTGTTTCTGACTTTATTTATTTTGCTAGAGAATACTCAATTTTCTCTCCCACTCAAAAGAAAATACACAGCATTGTGATTACCTGAAATATAACAGAGTAACTAGAAAGTGGAGGTGTACAGAATTTATGATGGTGTTTACACTCAGCCATGTGACCACATTCAAGTTGTTTTTTGTGTTGGACAGTTTCCAGAAATTGCAACGGCATCTGCTAGAAAACAACTTTCTATACTCTCTAAATTTAAAACACAGATTTTGACAGATATTATATTCTTGCCTTCTGGACAACATAATGCTGGTCATGATAAAAACTACAGTTCTCAATGGAAAGAAGAATCCTTTAAAACTAAAGACACAGTTCCATATAAATCTAAATTCCTTGCTTTCTTGCATTAAGTTCAAGAAGTAGAAATGACTGAGACTTCGTATGTTTAGCCCAGTATGCAGTAAGAAAGTAGTTTTTGTTTTTAGCCTTTCCACCTACGTTTATTGAAGAGAATAAGACAATTCTGTATAAAACAGAATAAAAGTTAAGTGGAAACATCTAGTTATCTGGAAGGATGAACCTGAAATGAGAAGTAATTCTATCATAAAAACTAACCTGTTTTTATGGTCAGAGCATGGAGGCTCAAAGATAATATCTATCAATGACTGCAGCTAGTTTCAGGTACAGGTAGGTACTTGGATCCATTCTGGACAGTACCATAGTTATCAACCTTGGTTTACATACTCTGAATTATTTATTCTTTTTTCTTCTTTGGGATCCCAATAACTAATCACAGTACTTGGTCATGGCCATGTTCAGTATTGTGAGGCATCAGGCATATGACATCAGCATTCATCAGATTCTTGCTGGCCAGCAGGTTGTTCAAGGAATATTTGAATCTATTTGAATTGGTCCCACAACAGGCAGTCATTTCCATGCACCGGAAATATATTACGGTTTGGTGGCAATGGAGATCTGAGTGGCACAGAAGGAGGCAGGTCCCAGTCATAAAAGTGCACAGAAAGCTCTAACTTGCAATCAGAGGAGGTAAATGGAACTTGAAAATGAAATTCAGTCCAGTTTGCAAAGCTATTTTACATTGCGTATGACAAAAGCAGTGCTACCTTCTCCCATAGCTAGCTGCCTGTTCTAGAACTTGTGCTGCCACCTTCCTTGTCCCCGCAAAAATATTTATGGGACGATGCACCCTCCTCCCCTCCATAAGCTGCATCAGAGAACTAGTCAAGCTGAAAGACAGCCCAACAAAACAGCGCTGGCAGTCCCACCTCCCCCCTAAAAGCAAAGGCTGTTTTAATTCAGACAAATTCTAGTCTGGTTCTTCAGCACATAGCATTTGTGCCACCACAACAGGGGGATGCAGAGTCTCCCTGGTGGGTGAGAGCAGGGTAGGGCTGCTTCCCTCAGCAGCTTCCTTTAGCAGCAGCAGCGTGGAAATACCTGGGCCATCACAGTCCTATGGACAGGCTGATAAAAGCCTTGCAACTTTCCCTCCATGGACAACAAACATACCTTGTAGAAAAACGTAATAAATCATATAAAGAAGAAACCAGCATTCTCTACAGCAATAAAACCAAGCAATTTTGTACTTTCGCAAAGGTTCTGAAAAAATACCCACTCTGAGGCATTGAATATCCATTCACTTGATCCAATGGCCTCAGTATCCTTGTCTACCAGCTATGTGTGTATTCATTATACATTACTTGCTATGTTATTTTCCTTCATTTCCGCTTCCTCATTAATTTTTATGCAGTTTTGTTTTCATTTGTATACTTTTCATCACTTCAATTTCCTAATATCTCAGTGTTCCAATTAGCTACTTCCATATCTTAATCACACTGAGACTCCTTATTCAGCTATAAATATAATTTTATTACTGCTGTTTTAATGACTAACTGTTGCAATAACTATTTTACATAAAATAATTTCTCTTAAAACTTTCTCCATTTCTTTCTCTTGTCTCTAATTCATTGCATCTCTCATTGTACTCTATATTTTGTTCAGTAGATCTTGTATCATCCTAAAATGTTTCCTGTTCTAAAAACTAATTGCCTGGGGAGGGGGTAAACTTTCACTTTGTTTCAACATAAACATTAAGAACAAGCATTGAAATATTTCCTTTGAATTTATCAGACTGTCCTAAACTTGCTAAATGCAACCCAAAATCAGACAGATAGAATCCCCACATTAAAGGGCATAAACGTTCAAAACATGGAAGTACAGCCTAGATAGGCATTATGAATACAGCACATTGCTCTTTTGTTCTGAATACCAAAATCACCATTAGAAAATGTGTGTCTGTAATAAGTGAAACCATTACTTCTGAACTAGGAATCCAGCATTATTCTCATCTTTAATTTCTGTAACAGCATATATTGGCAGTGCCAATATTAATATTTACTTCATGATTCTAAAATCTCTGTAATTTCAGACTGATCGTTAACTTCTGCAAGACCTGAGATGCTGACCATCAAAGAAAACAGAAGAAAAGTCTCCAAGTGAAAAGTATAGATCTGATTATGCTCAAACTAATAGAAGAGTTTGTGTTCTCTACATTCTGTGAGTGACCAGCTTTGTCTGGGATATAAAGCAAAGATCACAGCAAGGGTTGCTTTAAGAAAAGCATACGCAAACGTTTATGCCATGTACACAAAACAGATTCAATATGAATCCAAATAGTACTTTAAGTTGTTCTAACAAAGTACATTCAGAGTTAACACTTGATCTTAAATTATGTTGTGTTCAACTGCTACATTTTAAAACTTGAATTTACTTTTATGAAGGAAAAATTAAAAGCATTAGAAGAAGTGAAAATTTATACATTTTGAGTAGTCAGTCTGTGCATAAGTAGTGAAACTTACTTATAAAGCCCCATTACACTGAACTTCTCTCAAGGCTTTGGAGACTTGTGATTGTGTGTGTGTTTGTTTTATTTTGTTTTGTTTGTAAACTGCTTCAGTCACTTCAAAATCCATGGGTTCTCTCTGGTGAAGTGGGCTGTAGTTGTATCATGTTTTTGCCAGTTTTTGCCCTGTAATAGACTTAACCTAAGCTCTACTGACTCTGCACTATTACAAACTACAGCTAAGCTGTCTCTGCTTATAAAAATGAATCTTCCTTCTTGTTATTTTGCTGTCTTTCACTCCAGGAATTCAGGGAATACCGATACAAACTAAGGCTGTACTAGAGCCCCTTTTTTTTTTTGTAGGGGAAAATGCCTTTATGCTTCTTGGTACCCAAAATGAAAGCCTAAATCATGTTATGATATAATACATTGCATTAGTTAAAAAAAATCCAGTTAGACATCAGACTTAACTTTTGGGTTTTAGACTCAGAAGCATAAATTCTTTATATAACAGATCCAATTGTAGTAACATCACTGACAATTTCTACCAGCTGAACATCTGATTTTGTTTTAGAAAAACTAAATTCAGTTGCTGATCCCAAAGGACAACAGAAAAATGATTTTTTCAAGTATAAATTTTTCCTACAAACATGTCCAGTAAATCCTGTCACAGATTTAAGATATAAATTTATAATACAATGTTTTATATTCGATAATTTGTTTATCTGATAGCTCTGATAGCTTTGGAATGGTAACCTTTCAGAGATAAATGAACTTTGTCAGCTACTGAGATACTTTGGTTTAAATACACAAACTCATGCTTGCTTACAGTATACTAACTGACGTATCTAATTACTACTGATGTCTCCTTCTTTAGTCCTCTTCTACTTTCTACTGAAATATGCCATTAAGTATCTTTATTTAGAGATAAGTGATATCTCAGATACACTGTTTGCTACCAACTACCAAACAATTCAGCACTGATAGCAAGATATAATAACTAGAAGTTGCTCAAATCTGTTTTAATAGTAATTTCTAAAACATATTACTATTGCTTGAAAAATGACAGTTATGCGTTGTTTTACAAATTCTTTCTTCACTTTGGTCTTCTTTTCACCTGCCACAGGGAACGTCCCCCCACCCTCTACGGGCTTTCAGCCTTAGGTTATAACCTAACATTTTACTGAGTGCGAACTCCTTTTTTAATTATGTAGTAGTTCAGTGCTGCTTTTCACCTCAAGTAACAGAAACAGCATGTCAAATAGTTACTAACCTCTCTGCAGAAACAGAAGTGGGCAACAGGTCTAAGCAGTCTGCCTAATCTTTACATGAAGCTCATCCAAAGTACTAATATCCTAAATAACAGGGAAGAAAATGAAGTAATTCTCCAATGTGAGAATGTTTTTAGCAGAGATTCCAGAAGCAGCTAGCATTTATACAGAAAGTTGATGTGTAATTCCTCCATCAAACTTCTAAATTTAACTGTCTTAAAGACCAGGATATCAAAACAGTTAAATCTCACATACATTACTATATATGTATCATTTTAAGTTCTCTTAAATCAGTGATTCCTCAAAAACAAAGAAATAAAACAACAACAAAACCTCAAATAAAACAAAACCCTAACCAAGCAGACTTCAGTCATGAATTAATCTTTACAAAAATTAAATTTCAGACCTGGCAAGTTTGTTTTACAATGCCCTAAAGCTTTTCTGAAACTATATATATCATACTCATCAAGAAGATCCCGCAGATTGCTATTAGTATGCTGAAATTCTGTAACTTGCTGTCTCTCAGCCTTACTGGCAAACTCTACTGCTTGAACCTGATCACCTATCGGTAGAGCAATATTTTCCTTGATTTGACACTTTCCTTTACTGTTGTATGTTTGGTAGGCCTATTTTTATTTTTATTTGTTAAAAAAAAAAATACACAGTTCATTTCCTTCTTACTATCATCACTTTTCAAGTATTTTCTAGAGACTGATGGATATTTTTCTTATGTTTTAAATTCAAGGCACTGGCAAAATGCTGCCAAAAAATGGATGTTTCAGTATTGTCTCAAAACTTTTTGAGACATGAGAATATTATTTCTTCAAGATATCTCAAACTGTGAAATACTATAAGACAAAATTTTAAATGTCTTGAGAGAAATGTTTGCGGTATTATCAAAGGTTCATGCTTTGGTATGGTCTCTTCTATCTAAGAGTATAAAAGACAGAAAATACGTCAGTTGAGAAGGACAGAAACCTCTAAAAGAAGATTAACAGGAACAAAGGATTTTAGAATTCATAAACATTTTACAGTAGGTCACCCAACTTTGTACAGGAACAGTATGTGACCCAGGAGACACTCAGGCTGTGTTCCAGTCAGCACATTTCCCTCTTCATGAAGTTGGACTCATGCTTTTCATAACACACATCCAACGTACAACACTGACACAGATGGATTCATCCAACCACTTTTGTTTGCTATTAGTAGACTGATATTGATGCGTCAGTCTCACAGAACCTGAGCTGGCTATATGCGGAAATTCAGATGCAGTAGGTCCACCACAGCCCAGAAACAGTGGACCCTTTGTGCAAGATCTGTGCAGCAATTCTTTCTGTGCACAGCAGTAATTTCTTTGAAGTTTCCAAAATTCTGAAGATCACCAGAAACAGCAGCATTTGCTCTAACTGGGAAATTACAAGAAACATCTAAACTCTAAATGCTAGGATAAGAGACCACATCCATAAAACTCTGATTGTACAAAAGACCAACACACAACTGTAAAAAATATATATGTGTGAAAGTATTTATCCATCAAATCCATCCCACTACAGAATTCCAACTCACATTTAAAAAGTACTCATTAAAAAACTAGTGATTATTGTTTTCTACATAAACATTAAGTGTCCGTGGGTGCCTTTTGTTCCTATTTCATGATTATAACTACGCAATAATTGGTTCTACTTCACGTCATGTGACGATAGAAGAATTACCATTATTTCAAAAATGGAGTTGAAAGATACACTCTTTCACTGCTTAGAGAGTACCCTTGTCTCTCTGTACATGTTCCTCAGAGGATAATAGCATTTAGGAGTTGAAAGTTTGCTTGCAATCTTAGGTCAACAGGAGTACAATCTAATACAGAAACAATGAAAATATATAAATATTGATTTAGAACTGAAGCACTGACAACACTGAGATATTTACTGTGAAAGGCACTGAGCTATTAGAAAAAAAAATGAAAAGAGATACAAGTTTGTTTCTCAACTTTCTCTGTTTCTAAAGGGAATAAATTTTATCCTAAATTTGTGCCTATACCTACCTAAAGTACTTCATATATTTTAAATAAGAAAAATATAACAAAAATAATTCTACAAACAAAGTAGAGCCCATAAAGCTACAGAAAGATATTTTGTGTATTCAGAGAGTCCTTTGAGACTCTTCCTAAAGTCAGTTCTTCTAGTCATATCATTAACCTTCTTTTCTATTAATGTTGTCATGGATTTTCTACACAATATCTACTATTTAAGATAGCAAACTTATTGTAGTATGTCTTCTAGGGGGCTAAAGTTCTTTACCAGCAGACTATACTGCTTCGGAGCCTTGAAGGAGCTACCATGAGTTTGGGTGCCAGGCGCCAGAATGTACCAGCGATGTCTATTTGCAGTAAACAATCATAACAAATGATGGCAACAGCAAATAATCACAAAAAAAGTTGTTACAGCACTATCTTATTTCAAACTGCAAGGAGTCATTTCCTCCATGAGATTGTCTTCCAGTGTTTACAAGATAACAAACAGTAACTGTTCAGTGCTGGTTAGGTGGAAAGAAAAAGGTTATAGAAATTTCTAGACCAAGCCTAGGTAAATATAACCCTTGTATTTCCACTACAGACATCTAGACACTTCCAGCTGTTGAAATTATTGCTAAATATATTTACAGTCTTTGTACAATAAAAAGCTTTATTACTTTTACTACAGGCAGAAGAAAAAAGCTTTAAATCTTTAGTTCTGAAGCAATATCTCCTGTCTTAAAAGCAATGAAGCCTTTCAAGGAAAAAAACAGCACACTAAAAAAGGTGTTTTATGATGTTGTATCTTTGTTGCAATTTTGGTTCATATATTTTTATTAAGTGTAACCTTTATATGTAAATGAAATGATTATCTAACACAAAGTACTGTTTTCATAAAGGAAGAATAGGTTTTATGTCCTGAAAGATAAAGCAGCATAAACCAGTCAGGCAGCTCAGCATGTATTTGACGGCTGTGAAATGAACTATTTGATTTCCTATTACAGCCTTAACACTCTGCACTGTACCATAGCCACCAAACCCATGTGATTAGGCAACTAACCTTTCATCAGGGAGTCAGGTAATACAGAGAAAGTTTGGTATTTCTAATAAGTAAAATACCTCATTTAAAAATCTATGCTTGGAAATAACCCTTACACTGTGAAATTTAGAGAGGAATGGAAATCATATTTTGAAAACTCAGAGATAGATGAACATATTTAGGACAAACAAAAGGCTTCTACATCAAATATGCTCAGTTTATATGTAAAATATTTTTTCCTTCTCTCCCTGTGCTTCAAGTGCAGCAGGACACATCTAGGACCTGCTTCCCACATCACTGGACTTTGCGGAAGAACACAGAACTCTGCCTCTTGGCTGACAGACAGATCTAAGGATGCATCAAGTTCTTCCATAAATTGGGACCTGCGATTTCTGCATTTGTAATCTGTCTGACAATGCTAGCATTGAGTCAAAGGCCTTTACAGAGTCAAGGGAATTAAAGGGATTCAAATCTTACTTTTTAATTTTGTGTACGCCTCTTACGCTATGAAGAACATAACTAAAGACATTGGTTCAATTAACAGCAAACATGAAAGTATTTTGAAAGGGAAAAGAAGATGACTTTTAAGATATATTTTTAATAGCTATCATAACAAAATAAAGCATGGCATAAACCTTCCTCACTTAAACCTGAAAGCAGGATAGAGGCCATCAAATAATGGTGTATGTCTATCCTCATTTGGACAAAAAAATTCCTGAGAGATGTATAGATGAGAAAAATACCCGTCAAATCTAACAAAAAAATCTTGCATGTCTTTATTTTTCTGTAAAATTCCCCTTTGGTTCAAGTGCATACAGAAAGGTAAAGCCTAATTCACTAAGGGATTACCTGGGAAGCCCTAGAAGTTTCTGGTTTTTAAAAAGGAGCAAAAGTGGCTAACAGCCAAAGAAATCAGACTACTTCAGTCACAGCTGTCAAAACGAGACAGACAGTGTATGGCTTTTTTGATAAGCAGCTGTCTTTAAAAAAAATTATTAATGACTTGATGGATAAAATTGTTTTGCTCCTAGGTAAGGTTTTCTACCCCTAAATTAACAACTCTCAAAAAAACTGAGTGATTTTTTTTTTCTAGCTATTTGTTATATAAATCTAAATCCTCAATTTGTTATCTCTATTCTCTTTTTAATCAGATGTATAGTACCAAGCACAATGACTTCTCATTAGATCCTCTACATGCTACAACAACAAAAACTGCCACACAGTTTAAAAACAACCTACTGTTTCAGTCCTTGTATTTTTTGTTTTTACATTTTGTGGTCTTGGGCATTCCTTTAATTTATCATCACGAGAGAATCTGTCAATAAAGAGAGTTATGAAAACAAGATGGGTTTGGAGAAAGAAAATATATAGATTTTTACCTTGGGTGATTAAATTCTCACTGACATTAACATATGACAACCTGTTAGAATGATTTGTAAGTCCTTACAGTTTTATAAATAGCTTTATCTCTTCATTCCACATGAGGAAAAAGCAAAGTATTATTTATTGTACCTTTCTAGCACCACAGCATGGAATATTTCAAAGACTTATTTTAAGTTTTGTGGAAGTCTCTTGATATTAAAGGACTGCAGATACAAGATGAGGAAACCTTCTTTATATCTTCTGGCCCCCTGCTGTACATGTTGTTACACACTGTTTTGTAAAAGAACTAGCTCTAATCCATACAAAGGAAATGCTTTCCTTTTATTGTCATGAGCTTGTAAAGCTAAAGCAAGCCATCATAATTTCATTAAATCATGCTGAATTACTTACAAATTCTGAGAATGATTTGTAATATGTAATGTTTGCTCTACAAATGGATTGAATATTTATAATATTTAGTTTATACCGTGCTATTTGTTCTTTAAAAAATGACATATTTGTTTTTGTTTTCTTAGCAGAGCATAAGGCAAATTATATTAATTAGGCTATTTACATGATTTCCTAACTTGGAGCAGTGAAACTTGCCTTTAGCTAGCAAATAATTGAAATTACAATTGCTGGAGATATCACAAGTTTTTTAATTATATCAAGCCCCATCAAGTTCTGATAGGACATTAATAGTTACTTCCCTTCACTGCCATTGTTTTTTCTCCGCACTAAGGCATTCCAGTATACTCAAAAGCCATAAAACAGAAATATATGACAAGAAACAGTAATCTTCCAATTTTACTCCCCAGATTTCAGGTCTACTGGTATATTCCTTTGGGAAGATAATGACAGAGCTTGTCTTTCATGAAGACGTTGAAAATAGATCGTAGTCTAAAAGTTATATCATTTTGGATAAGCAACCAGTTTTGTTAGAAATAATAAAGTATAAAAAAATACAGAAAAGCTAATACAGCACACACATATTTTAGCACTGTAGGAAGTTCTTATCAATATGAGTATTGTTTTTTGGAAATCAGAAGGGAGGGAGAAGCTTATTAATTCAACATTTCAATTTTAAAACATAAAGAGAATTCAACACAACACAACAATCCTCCAACAAGCAGAATTATGATTGTGTCTGATAAGGTGGGTGCAATCCGGGCTTACATCAGGCTTGATTTTAATTCAGTCATAGTTATTGCATGCTTCTATGAAGGCTGTGAATAACCTTTCTTTTTTTCCAGTCTTTCTAGTGTTACTCCAAGAACTTTAGACAGAAGCCTTCAGAGGCAGAAAATGAATCTGACTCCAAATGACCACCAGTGAAAGAAAGGGATATGCAGAGATTATTCTTTGAAGCAAAAGGCTCCTCAATCTGAAGGGGTTCTATTGTACCTATCAGCTTTAAACATTTAACTATTTATACAGCAGACAGAAAATGCAGACAATATTTAAGTCATAATAAATCTTACCGCACTGGACAGAAGAGGAAATGTAAGTTGGCACAGTAGGAAGTCAACAGCACCATCCTTACTGGAAAGTGCCATAGGCGAAACACCTGTTGACTGATGAGATAACGGTATGGACAGTTTTGTAAGATTTCTGCCTGTCTGCATTTTGTTCAGGAAATTCCAACCCCTGAAATTACAAAAATATGTAAGTTTCAGTTTGCTTGAAGTTTTGCTTTTCTTTTTTTTTTTTTTTAGATTGAGTTTCTAGCCAGCCCAAACCAAACAGCTGTGACAAAAACATGGGGAAAAAAAAAAAAAAGTAATCTGTAAGAGTTAAACACTAATGAACAAATAATAACATGAAGTTATTTCTTATTTTAGAACATAATCTTGATTTCTTTCAAGAGTTGCACATAGAAATGTCCCTTCCTAGGGCATTTTCTGCTAATTATCTGCTAATACATTTGCATCTTCAAAAAATCCACAGTTCAGCTCCTAAAGTGTTCACCATCTCTGATTTTATATTCCCATGATCTGTATGTCCCTTCAGAACCTTATTTTCTATCTTAAAATACCACACAATTCCCTACCTAGCCTCCATGATTTGCACTGAGTATAGGTGAGGAGTGAGCATAGAAGAAATTGTTTTTTTAAGTAAGAGAGGTAGAGTTGTGTCATTTTTGATCAAAATGTTCTCTGTAGCAATATCAGAAAACAACACCCACCACTGGGCCTGAATATCTATGAAAAATCTCTTAGAACTACTGGATTATATTGAATAAAGATAAATAAACTTATGTAGTTAGCACTGAAAGTTCAAAAATTTTCCATTTCTCAGGTATCAGGAAGCTGTTTAAAGCTTGGCATTGGGCTGGACTAACTATTCAATAAAAATCAGGGAATATGAGAAAAATTGAGCAAAACTCCAGTACACATTTTAAAGACAGCTTGGTGAACTGAAAATTCAGTTAACCTCTCAGGAGTTACTGTGCAAAATTTCGAGATTAAATTCAATTACAGGGTGAAATGGACATTTTTATTTTTGCTTCAAGTGCAAATTGTAACACATCAATGAACATGAAGCTGTTTCCAAAGCCTCCATTACCGTTTTTAAGGAGAAAAATAATTCTTTAGTTTTCAGTATTTATTGCCTGTTAATAATACAAGTGGCTCAGAAGGAGTTAAGGGAACAGGGACCTATCTACAAGGCAGATCACCTGCTGAGATGAGATACAAATCCAGGCATGTGAATGCACAGGAGCAAAACTCAATTTACTCCTCCCAGCCCACAACAAAGCCATACTTGTCCATTTAGATACACTAAGTTGCTTCTAAAGAGCAGAACTTCATTTTGAACAATATAATATAAAACTCTGTTTTCCATATAAACATTATTTATGACTATTCTTCCTTCTGCTGCAGCAACATCAATGTTCTTTCTTATCTTCATCTTTGACTTGCCTATTCTGTGTCTCTGTCACTAACACTGGGTTAAGGAGAAACACTGCAAAAGAGTACAGAAGCTGAAAGGGAGTTATGGAAGCCAAATGACAACATAATCTTAAACTAGAAAGAAACAGTGCGAAGGATGAGTGTAAATGGGCAATTTAAAAACAGTGCAATGTGACAGACCTTTGAGATAGGTGGCTTACAGACACTGGTGTTCAAATGAGATATAGTTAAACATCTATATGTATGTACATCAACAGCAGTAGCTCCAAGGAGCAGGATGAATTGCAGGCACATCGCCCATAACAGACTGCAGACTCCATCCACTGCTACAGTTAGGCCATCACTTTGAAGGTTATTTAAGGCACGCTGGCAACATACATAGGAGAAGAAGTTTCCTATGGCTTGCAAATGGGAAAAATTACATACAAAAAGGCTACAGCTTTAAATTTTAAAGCACCCATGAATTGTCAGCACCTGATAACCGAGTGTTTTATCAAACTCCACACAAGTGTGGCCCAATGACCAAGCGCCATGTCACCAGGCACTGTGCTACCTGCACTGTCTTCTTACAAACATCAAAGAAGCTTTGAGCCTTACATGTTGTATTTTAATAGTTATGATGATTTTACCCTGCTACACAGCTGAACTCCACTACAACTGCACTCTCACTTCCAGTCCTCAAATTAAAAAGGGAAGAAAATACAATGGAAAGGGCTCAAGGGTGGAGGTAAGGACAGGGACATCCCTCAACAATTATCATCATGGGCAAAACAGATTCAGAGTGGGGAGAGGAATAGAATTTATCACCTATCACTAACAGACTAGAACAGTGAGAAACTAAAAGAAAACTAAAAACATCCTTCCCTTACAGCCACCCTCTTGTATGTCCTTCCCCAAAGCAGCACAGGGGAATGCGGAATGGGGGCTGTGGTCAGTCCCTGACACTTCGTCTCCTCTGCTCCTTCACAGTCACTCTCTGCCCCTGCTCCACGTGGGGTCCCTCCCACGGGATGCCGTCCTTCCCAAACTATTCCTGTACTGTCTGCCCACAGGCAGCAGCTCTTCAAGAACTGCTCCCACATGGCTCTGTACCACGGGGTCCATCGCTCAGGAGCAAACTGCTCCAGCACGGGTCCCCCACGGGCGGCAGCTCCCCCCAGACCCCCTGCTCCTGCGTGGGCTCCTCCCCGCAGCCTGCAGCTCCGGCCCAGGGCCTGCTCCTGTGGGGGTTCTCCATGGGCCGCAGCCTCCTCCAGGCCACATCCACTTGCTCCACTCCATCGGGGGCTCCTCCACAGGCTGTAGCGTGGAGATCTGCTACATGTGGGACCCATGGGCTGCAGGGGGACAGCCTGCTCCACCAGGGGCCTCTCCTCCTTCTGCACTGAGCTTGGGGTCTGCAGGGCCATTTCTCACTCATCTCTCCCAGCAGCTGTTGTGCAGCAGTTTTTTTTCCCCCTTCCTAAATCTGCTTTCACAGAGGCAGAAACAATATCGCTCATTGCCCAGCTTTGGCCAGCGTCGGGTCCCTTTTAGAACCTGCTGGCACTGGCTCTGATCTGACATGGAGCAGGCTCTTCTCGTAACAGCCACCCCTGCGGGCCCCTGCTACCAAGCCCTTGACACATAAATGCAAGACAATGGTACAGAAATTCAAGCAGGGTAGTTCAATAAAGAAAGCAAAGATGTACTGAGTGAAATAAATTTAAAAGATCTGAGTGGATGCTGACCTTCTGCCCCTCTCTCCTCACCAGTGTCTTTCGTCTTCCTCTCACATAGCAGCCTTCAGTAGCTGCCATGACAAAACCTGGTCAACCTCCCCCAGCTGCCCTGGGAGCTCTCCTCCATTTTATTACCCCCAAAGCTGTGCTGTGGCTGGCAGCAAAACCCTTTCCTCAGGGCAGTGGCCCCCCGGCCTGCCCCTACTTGCAGGTGCCACCTTCCAGAAACCTCCAGAAGCTTAACTTGAGCCTCTGCTGCCACTGCAGGGGCCTTGGCCATCAGGGCTGCCACGGTCAAGGGAGCCACCAGAAGCCAGCAGAAGGAAGCCATACCCGAGGGTCACAGCAGCTTCTTCGCACAGGCAGGAGTGCTTCTGGTGACTCTTGATGTGGGGATTTATGTTTAACCACTGAGCTGAAGTCAGGGATACGACTTGGAAGGAGGCGGGGTCGGTGTGCCTCAATTATACTGTTTTTGCCTTTAAAGTGATGAACATGAAAGGAAAGCTTTCACTTCACTATTGCAATCTGGAGATTTGTGTCCTTAGCCTAAGCTTGAAGGAGGAAAAATAAGAATGAACACTTGACCATCTGACTCCAGAAGGTGAATCAGGGGAGAAAAGAGACTTTTAACTCTAGGCAATTTGCTGTAGATACAAGCTGTTTCTTATCATATTTAGTTAATCAGCAATTTCTTTGTTTTTAAGGATTATGGGCACTGATTAAAAACAAATCTCTGCTCTTTTTCTGAAAGTCTCACTGCTCAGCCATGAAAGCATTACCACAAAAGTATTTCTGTGAAACAGCATCTTCCCACAAGCGCAACCTCATTTCAATA
Source organism: Anser brachyrhynchus (assembly GCF_964034855.1). NCBI lineage: Eukaryota > Metazoa > Chordata > Aves > Anseriformes > Anatidae > Anser > Anser brachyrhynchus. The sequence goes on along the minus strand of NC_137708.1, from coordinate 6,297,623 downwards.
TCAAGGTAAGAGTCCAAAATGTGTACACAGCTTTTCATAATATGCGCAGAACCATCTAGCATAGGATTATTTTTAAAAGACTGAAAAGAGAAAAAGGAGGCCTGCTTATCTGTTTCCAAATCACAACAGGATCATACAATATAGCTTATGTCTTAATAAGAGATTTTTAAAAAGAAATCTTGAATTATTAAATTGATTGATATTCTTCCCTCTGGGAAATCAAAGCCAACAATGATACACTTGCTCAAATGTCGGCATGTTTCATTCTCCTTGAGTGAACTGTGCTGTATTCTGTGCGTGCATCTTGCTGAAATGAGACTTTTGGGGACATATGACCTCTGTTTCTCTTATCATTGGGAAGAAAATCAATGTATTTTCTGCCTTCGTGAACGCATGCATGCATGCAAAGGAGTTAAGAACTAAACATTCTGATGTAATCATTCCACTATGTGTTGAAAAACATAAAATCAAGATACTACTAATCTGATAAATAGAATTTAGTAAATAAAGAAAAAAAACTAATAAACAGTATACCTATTGTATGATCCTGGTGACCTAAATTTATGGAAGTTATTAGGAAAAAAAAAAAGGCAGTATTTTTGTAAGTATAATATTTTAATTTGAAAATTTTACATTGAAAAAGCTGACTGGCAGTATGAAGAATTTTGAGAAACACAATAATAAACTGTTTGGACCCATTTCAGTAAAAACACAGCAAACTAGAGGTAGAACTGGGCCCCATCTAAGAGGTCACCAGGAACTGTATTTGAATAATGCTAGCAAGAATAAGAAAGAGTCTTTAGTAAGGGCATCTGTAAAGGAATGGCTTCATATTTAGCATATTGACTAGGTGTTTAGGAGGAATACTTCACTATATCTGAAACGTTCCCATTTTTACCAAAGAGTCTACATGTAAAATGAAATAAGTCATCAGGTTTTTCTGTGCCCCAGGCTTCATCTGGAACACACTGCTTCAGTACCACAACAAGAGTTTGTTAGGAAGGGTACAAGTGTTAAAGGAATGGGGCCAGATTTGGGAGACAGTACAATAAGGAATGGATGTGCCATAAGAGAAAAAAACAAACTGACTAGAAGTTTTAGGCACAACGCTTTATAACATGAGTAAGCAATAAAATATAGGGGAAAGGAATGTGTTAAATAAGAAGAGAAGGTTTATTTTGACTGGCATTGACTGTGAAAAAAAAATAAATCTAGTATGTCTAGAATTAGACCTTGCATATTGTGTTTTTGTCCCTTCTGCAAGTCTGATGCTTCTTCACTGATATGATTAAAGAGGTTTTGTAGGACTTACTTGCCTTCATACTGGGAGTAAGTAATAACCGTTTATACAATCTAACAGCTGGAAACAGGTAAAATAAACACAAGCTATGCTACAGAAATCACAGATCCTTTTCAAGAAAAACACGAGTCTGTCAATCAAAACATAAGTCCACATACCATATAGCCCTAAACTAAAAGTTAGGAAGAATAATCAGTGCTGTATTATATTTTGGGAAGTCAGTGGATTAGAAAAATACATTATTTTAAATCAGTCATCGGCTAAAGGAGTGACAATTCTTTAATAATGCCAGGATTGGTTTTGTAAGTGAATAGACCAGCAAAAAGCTGGCTGGGTCTAGTAATCTTCAAAGCTTGATTGCTTTTTCTGATAGCTTTAGAAAATTAGTGGATGAAGGCATGTGTAATATATCTGGTCTGAGTAAAACACTTGATGTAGGGTCTTACAGAATCTTAACTTGCAAAATTAATTCAAATTGGCTTGGACATGGAGTACTGTCGCTTGGATTTAAAAATGTCTGGCTGAGTGCAAATAAAGGGTAATGAAAAATGGCAATGTATCAAGTTGGTGGGAGGTGTCTTGTGGAGCTCTGCAGGGATCACTGTTTGGTCCTGTTTATTTAACATCTTCATTAACAATCTGGAAGAGGGAGTAAAACAGCATGTTAATTAAACTGACACATAATAATAAATCAGGAAATGGTTCTAATGCCAGCAGTAATACTTGACAAAAATGCAGCATACTACTTCCAAGGTTTCAAGAAAGGTTAACAGTGTCAATAACAAAGACTTAGCTGAAATGTTATAATTGCCTTCTACCTTTTAAAAAAAGCAGTCTAAAATATACACAAAGGGGGGGGGGGGTCAGAAACCTACTAACAATCTACTAGTTTAGAGCATGATTGCACAGTATATATAAACAAAAGTAACAAAATATTATAAATTAATGAAATAATGTGATAGATAAACTAAAGTTCTCCAGAACAGCTGAAGTGCATTAGATTCAGTGGCATGGACTGAGTCAGTTTAGTAACCTCATGGAAAACTAGTATTTGGTGGGTAGGGTGGTCATTAAATCAGTTTTCTGATGTTTTTACATGTGATTGATTGCTAAATGGAGGGAATATACAGGCAAGAGGAATTGGAGATAGGACCACGTCTTTTAGTATCACTCACGGCTAAATTGGACTAGATATAGCATAAACCACATCCTTAAGTGTAATTTAATAGTTTCTTATGAAGTCGAAATTCAGCATTGTAGAGTACTGTTCCACAATGGCAAGACTGTAGTCTACTACTATGGCATGCTGGATTTACTTTAATTATAAATACTCTAAAAAAATCAAATATGTAAGTAAAAACGAAGCTGTTCAGTGAACAGTGATGAAAATTGAGCAAAGACTACAGTGAGAAATGAGAGGTCAAAAATATGTTGGAATGTTAGTACTCTATCAGACACAACTGCTTTTGTTTTACAAACATAACTAATTTAAACACAGACCTTAAATATTGGTGTTATTGTCTCCCTGCTTTGAATGATTTACAGGAGCTTTTCCTGGCTGGCCCTAGGGCTGCGGTTCTGCACTGAATCATAAATGTAGAATCATTTTTTAAAAGGCAGTTTGATGTTACTTCCTAAAAGGTAAGAAAAAGGGAGAGAACATTCAATGTCTACTTTACCAGACCCAGTTTAAATTCTGCTGGGAACTTGTGAAGTACCCAGAAAACACAAGAGTAGCTTAAAGACTCTCTCATGGGTCTCACAGTCATTAAAGTATTCCTATATTACCAGGAAATGAATATAAAACAATTAGAAAAATAAAGCTTTGCAATCCCCACACTAAACGTTGTGTCTTGTTAGACTGTTCTTGCAGCTTTTGGAGGGCAAAGCCTTATAGTCCGACAGGAATAGAGTAGACAAGCAACTCCATCTGTCCAGGGGAGCTCTTCTTCAGATTGGAGCACTGGAACGTTCCTTGTTTCCATTAAAGTTGTATTGCTTTCTGTTCAAAACGAATGCAAAGTTATTAGAAGAAATAGATAATAGGATGCACAGTATTGATGTCACATACCTTTCTATTCATGAGCTAGGCACAGACCTGTCATTCACAGATCTAAAACCTACTTGTCTGAAGGCAACAGTTCCACTGATGTAAATGAGAACAGAGAAATCCAAATTCATTTGCCAATATAGAATATGATGTATATAGAAAAGTGTTCAATACACTTTAGCAGCAGTAGAGAAAAATTCTCTTGGCGGCTGTTATGTAATCACCCTCCTGAACCTTTCTTGCAAAGTTAGAGGGAAAAACCACAAAAACATTAAAGGTTGTTTAGGTGTCAGCTATTGTAGTACGCTTATTACGCTTTTTTCATTTAATTTATTCTCAGTGGCCTTGCCCTGAATGCTACTATCCATTAATGGCACCAGTTTTATTTAGTTTAATTTTTAATCCTCTCTTTTTTAAGGATTTCTTTTCTCTCTCTCTCTCTTTTTTTTTTTTCTTTTCCACTCCAGTAATTTGTGAAGCATCTGCATTGGTCATGAACTACTCAAATTTTATTATACCTATGATGATTTTTAAACAGAAAAAAAAAAACAAACACCTACTCATGGGAGTGCTAAGCCTTCCATTATAGAAATAATTAATCTCTTATATTTGCAAGATGAAAATCTTTAGGGAACATATGAAAAACAGCAAAGAACAACTTTATTTTATTTTATTAAGAGGAAAAATGATATAAACAGGCCTGGTACTATTAAACTGTGGAATGTGAAAAGGCATTCAAACACTTAGATAAAGCTTTATCAGATTTCTTCCATTTGACTCAGGAAAAAAAAAAAAAGACATCCTACAGAACTTTCTTTACAGAAGTGTTATAGCAAGCTCTCGCTAGATCTTTTCTAAATCTTTTCAGTGTTAGTGCTTTTTTTTTTCCTTTTATGGTGAATGTTAACCTAAACTTTGCTATTCTAGCCTTAAGAAAGTTATATTAGCTATAATTAGCTATATACTTGTTTACAAAACACAATTTCCCCCAGTTAAATGAAGCTACCTATGTTAAATTAGTATTTATTTACTTTTTAGTTTTTGTTGTGTCAATGCATTTTATATGTAGCAGCTTCTGCTTCTACTGTAGATGGGGAAAAACATGAAGACAAAATTGCCATTTTTCAGATCTCATAGAGATGTTTTCTACTTCCCTCCCTCATGTTAATTTTGAAGAGTCCTTGGAAACATATACAGACTTACAAATGATGCTAGACTTTACTGATCCTTTCACTTAGAACAAATATACTATTTATGTATTTTTAGCAGACAAGGACATTTTAATTAATCTCTCTCCTATCAATGACTCATAAAATAAGAAACAGACACAGTGACTCATAAAAGCCTTTAAAGAGGGAATATATAATATTATTTCCATTTTTGACAGGAAATAACATAATCTATATGATGATCTATTGGTTTCTTTTCTGTGTGGACATTTTTTTTCTCCTATGTCTGCTTCAGATGCAGTTGCTGAGGAAGTTACTGTGCACAGTAGTCAACAGGACTACTCCAGGGATTTAAGGACTTTCAAGAAGATCCCATACATGTTATGTGCCAGAAACTATCAAAGCTAGAACCTATGCCCTGCCTCAGGGAAAGAATGAAAATCCATTTCTTTCTCTTGGAAAGAAAAAATAAATAAATAAATCACTGTTCTGGTACCACACTCTAAGTCTGAAACCTGAAAGTTTTAGAGATCAGTAACAACAACAACAACAAAAAGGTTATGATTATTAGTAGTAGGCCTTACATAGGCTTAATTCTTTTTTCTATGTTTCACAGCATAACTAAGTGAAGAATACTTTACAGGCTTGGAGTTTGGAAGAGCATTATATTTAGAGAGAGTTCAGAGTTCATTCAGATCTAAAGTACGGTTAGTTTTGGAAAATGTATTTAGCTTATGGAGCGTAGCTAAGTACAAAATAAAACTTACAGAAGATACTTCTTAAAACTTGTATAGTAAATACCTATAATCCATCAATATACATTAGAATATAGCAGTTCAACTTCATTAATTCATAATTTAAAATTTTAAAAATCCGTAAATATCGAATGCCAGACAAAATTAGTCACAAACTCTATGATATAAAGTTGTTAGAGAATGTAAAATTCTTAAATATACACAAAGACGCTGATATTTTTCCTTATCCCCACTAAAACTAGAGAGGAGCAAAGATTAATTAAAATAATATATGTTTAAAAAAATAGTTTGTGCTTTACCTTTTTTCTGAATTAGAGCAATAGGCAGAGTTCCAGATGTAAGGTTGCTTCTCATGGCAGTTAACAAGCAATTCTGCTGTTATTCTTCTCTTAAGAGTTTGTTTGTATTCCAACCTACAAAGCATCCAACATCTCATTTAACATGTGCTTATTAAATATAATTATTTGCTCTCTATGTAAGTCAGTCTTGTATTCAAATGCTGATTTGGTTGTTTCAAATCAAGTTAAACTTCAGCTTCCAGCTGAGTTGTGAGCAGGGTAAAAATAGGATATGCTTCTACAAATACTGACCTAACAGCTGTTAATCCTTTCACAGGAAGGATTCAGTATTTCTGCTAAGTGTGTATAAACTGCTGCATTCTGCTTTTGCAGTTCCATTTATAATCTATTTGCAGGCTGAAAGGATAAAAAGGAATGAGAAAGAATTTTTCTGAAACCACTTTTTGAGAATATCATTTAGATTGATGTTTAAACAGCTGTAGGTGATTATAATAGACTAGTTTGAGAACGTTACCAGCTTCTCAGGTAGACCAAGTGATTTCTCTATGCTCCTTCTTACTTGGTACATGTCAGAGTTCCTCAGAAATAGTAAGATGATGAAAATCTTTCCAGATAGAAAAAATAAGAGGCTGTTACCTCACAAATCAAATTTTCTTTGGTGACCCATTGCAGAGAATGAAGGCTTCCAGTCATCCTTAGTGATAAAAAAATATCCCAATCCCCTACCCCGTGCAAGCAGAACATGGATAAATTAGTTTTAATAAGGATCAAGAGCTAAGCGGAAACCTGAGGAGCACGACATGCAAAAGAGTACAGACAAAATAGTAAGAGTCTGAGGTCACAGATCCACTGTCCTACCTAATGCAGGTGTGCCTTCGCCTGCACTGCAAAGCTGGATTGGCTTTTGAGCATTCTTTCTCCTTAGATGTTTTCCTGTTGTTTCATTTTTTGTGATAACCATCGCATGATCCACATGCTCCTGGTCTACAGCAGACCTGAAGTTATGTCTAAACTGAATACATAACATGAAATTTAACAGTGATTTATCTTACAACATGTGACTATTCGTGATACTTGTTAGTTTGGTGAGTTTTCTACAGAAAATATAAGCAAACAGACAAGCTTTTGTTGAGAGACTTGCAGCAAGCTTTTCTCTGCTTTTACTGATTTCCAGAACACAAAGATGATTTTATTAGACTCGAAAGGCAAATGAGACTTTCAAGAAGGTGGCAGAAGAAATGATAGCAGCTACTATGTTTTTCCATCATGAGCTTCTGTCTTGACTGCTATACTGAGTACTTTCACAACCTTGACATAACTCAAGAAGAAGTACAAAATCTTGTCTGTACTAGAATTCTTCTCAGTCCTTTAATATTCAATGATAGCCCTATAGACATCCTGTTTAGTCCTTGAGAGAAATGTTCTGAGGAAATTACTGAATTCCAATACAGTCAGTGTAAGAGGCAGGATTCTACAATGGATCGTTATCTTACCAGCCAGAATATTTAAACGATTTATGGTAAACTAATGCAACGTATGCTGTTACATTTAGTGTTAAGGTACGTTGGTCTGTGAAGACAGATACCAGTGATACCTGTGATATACTGTTGAGCAAATTTGCCTGTATGTGGAGTTTCCAAGATGCCATAACAAGAATACGCTATGTTTGATCAAATTAAAATATGTTCTAATAAACAGTAAATTGGAAGAAAATGACATAAAATGATAGTCTGGAGTAAAAGCAGAACACATTGGCTTTTTGCAAAATTCAATGTCAAGTAATACCCGACAGACAAGGGATGGCAACACTAAATTACCTGGAAGAGCCTTTTTCTCAGAGTGCCTCATTTCCGATGTGTATTTGGCCAATTATATACCTGATACGGAAGAAGTCATAATCCTTCCCAATTGCACAGGATAGCATGTACCCCAAAACCCCATATTTTGCATTCCCCTGAAAAGACAACCGTCATTTCTCCGTGGCTTTGTTTTGTGAGTTGCGCATTCCTACAGAAAAGCTGAGTGCTTCCTTCCTTCTCATTTAAAGAAAGATGGGTCTGACTGAGAGGTTCGGCTGTTCAATTTGTACTGTCTATATATACTACTCATCAGATGTTCTAGGATCTTGTTTGTTAAAGTAATTTCTAAAAGCAGTCAAATTTTCATATACCCCAAATGTTTTCTTGTATAGAATGGTGCCTTTAAAAAATAAATAATAATAAAAAAAAGTAATGCTGAATAGACTCTCTGAATATTTATTTTCCTTTTGATTTCCTTCTCATGGTACAACTGAAGCTGTGGCAGCAAGAAGAGATGACAACTTTAAAAATGCTTATCTTTCCATAAAAGGTCTAAAGTAATATCAGTAATACAACGTTAAGAATTATACATGGTTATCATAGGCTGGTCTGAAAATTCTGCAATTGCTTTTTCTAGCTAAATACCTGTATTGAAGTTACAATGGAAGTTCAGACCAACTTTCGACCTTTTAAATGGTTCAGAGCTGCTCTTACAAAAATGCATCTCCAGCTGCCTTTCCTGCTCTGTAATTTGTGAACTTCAGTTGTTATTTTGGATCCAGAAATAATGTAGGCCGTTTGGAAAATTGTTCTTTAGTGTACATTATGTTTACTCTGTTGTAACATTACCAGAATGATAACACTTTCGTATTTAGTAACTGAAAAAAGCTGGTGGCTGACATCTTAAAAGCTTGGAGAAGGTTCATTCACTCATAGAAAATCTGTTCATTTATGTGATCTACAAGTTTTTTTTTTCTTTAAAGCTATTTCTTTAACAATGCTCTTGTAATGTCATCCCACAATAACCACCACTGCTAAATCAGTGTTATGATTTTTTATTATTAAAAATGTCTTATAATACAAGTTCTACCATAATATTAATGCAATTTCTAAAATGATTAAATTACATCCTAGCAGTTGGTTGCACTTCAAATATAATATTTTTTTCCCTTATATCATACCCTTGTTTAATATTTTCATTACTGAGTAGTCAGTATTGGCTTTTCTATAGTATATTAATTTCACTTTTGTTTACTTATTACATGTAAAACATCCATACTCTAATCTGATATCTGGTCTGTATTCTATCAAAGAATAGAAACACAATCAACGAGATTCTATTCAACAACCAAAACATCTCATTGACATTAAAAAAGTAAGAGAGTGAAAGGGGACTGTCTGGGAGATCCTGGAAACTAGTCTCTGAAAGTACAGTTGCAGAAACTGTAGGCTTCATTTATTTCTCTGTAGTGAAAATTGAAGAATATTGACAAATGCTATTTTATTTCGTATCCAGATGCTCCCTTCTATGAAGTAATAAAATGATTTAGTCAAGGAGTATTATATTATTTACAAGACTAAAGAACACCAGGCAAAATCTCAATTCTATAGCTGGCTAGTTTTAAATCTCTCAGGAGTAGTTGAGGAACTATATATATTCTTAAAAATAATGTTATGTAATATACAATGTAAACAAGTTATTTGAAAAGTACCAGTTTCTGTTTCCTGTCTGACCCCAAATATGATCTAATACTTTTATTATGGAACACACTGTATCATGTTTATATGTTAGCCCACAATGACATTAAATATTCCAGTTTATGATTAAAGTATTTTGGGGGCGACTAAAGTATTTGGGGTAATCATTAAATATGTGACTTCATATTTGTTCTGTTGTGGACGAGACTTTGCTGGAAGGAAGGACAAGGCTCTGTTCTTTAGACAATGTCATTAAGAGAAAATAATACAATGAATAATTGCTAAATGAGAATGGGATGCAAAAAGATACCCTGCATAAGAAGCAAAAGTAAAAAAAAAAAAAAAAAAAAAAGTTTAGTGAAGGTACCAGATGAATACATTAAAAAAAGCACATGGGGAGGAAATGAGGCATAGAATATGCTGTAAGGAAGAACAGCAAAACATGACAGCATAATCTAAAAATCTCAGTCATGATAAAGGAAACAGTGAAGGTTGAAAGAGAGGTTTTTGTGGTTTAATCCATTGTCTATTGTGTGAACGAGCACACAAATTTTTACCTTTCAGTATGATATAGAATATTTGAATGTGAAAGGAGTAGCAGATAAACATTGTGTATTTCTTTGGTACAAAATCAGAATCATTCCCTCTAATAATTATAACTTCTAGGTCTCAAAAGCCCTTGAACACTGAATCAGAGTTGAATAGCATTTTCACAATGAGGAAACCTGCAAAGCAAGAGAGTTTAGGGACTACTTCACACATTGTAACAGTCTTTATTTATTGCACCACATTAGAGGTCAGCCACAGTTAGTTTTGTTCTCTTTAAACTTGTTTTTTATATTTTTCTCATATGTGGAATTTCAACATTACCACCACTAGGTTTTCCCAATAGGAGCTCCCTACTCTCACTAGAAGGTTCCCATTATAACAGGAAAATTGGGCATCACACACTGCCTTATAGACCCAGTCAAGAAGATTGAAGATTTGACAATGAAGATTGTCAAAAACAGAAATGCTATTCTATTTCGTCAGAACACTAGTTCACAAATATCTGGCACTGCTTTCCACAAAACTCACGTTTGTAACTTTGCTGCTCATGGTAGCCCCTAGTCACATTGCATTCACAGAATAACTCAGACACTGCAGCCATCTGCAGCCTTACATGCATTTCATCGTTTCAGCATCCAACCTGCATTTTGAAGTCTTCATGATTGTAAATGTTGGTAATGAGGCTTAAAATTTTCCATTTACTCTTTTTCCATTACAGTACCGTTTGCCAATATAAGTGGTCATAAAACAGAATTATCTTGTGAGGAATTCCAACCTGTCAAGTCTTTCTAATCACAAAAAGTCTGTCTAAAATTTAATTCAAATTAAAAGAGTGAAATCACTTGGTTTTATAATTAAGTAAAATTTTTCATTCTTAAAATATATTATTGAATTTTTATAGTATTGAGGTTTGTATCAACATACAAAATATTGAGCAGCGTATTAGAAAATTACCAGAGGATATATTAAAAGTCTAATTTTAAGTGCACTCAGGAAAGCATTAGATTCCTAAATGCCCTCCAAAGTCATTGGAGAGAGGAAGGTATTTCTGTACAGTAACAGGATGCCTGAATTAGAAAGGTGTTTGCATCTTCATAGATCCAAGAAAAACAGATCATTGCAAGATTGATGTGAAATGAAAATCCAAATCAAATAATTCATTACAGTCAAAACTGGAATAAAATCTGCCTGGTTTATGTAAATTTGCTTTTGAGTACGATGAATTCATTTACATATTCTTATTAAGATCTTATTGATCTTAATTTAAGCTTTTAATCAAAAAAAGAAAATATTTAAAGGTACTTTGAGTAAAATATATATTGTGTTAAATTTGTCTGTTACAATGCTAGAATATACACTATAAGCAACACACTACTTACAGAAGTCCTTTTAATTTTATAGAATAACTAATGGGTTTTAAGAACATATCTGTTTTCTAATCCACTTTTATCATAGAGGATCTGATTATTTAGAAGTGAATATTTAATTCCGATTTTTTTTTCTTCTAGAGTAAAAATCTTTAACATTACCTCAACAAACAGAGGGAAAGAAGGGTGAGTAAATTTTGTTTTTTCTCTGTTCAGCAAGCATCTGATGTCAACAAACCAGTTTTTAGTGTTTTGGACTTCACGTACTCCCAGTAGTGCGCCCGAAATGAAAGACCTGTGCATTCATCTGAAAGAAGTTAGGATTTCAGCTGTCTTGGAAATATTGTCTCTGAAATGTCTGAAATCCAAGATGCACCCAAATTCCACTGGCTGATGGAATATCACTGCTCTGTTGACCTTGGTACTTCAGAAGGTCTTCCCTAGGTTTTCTTGTCTAGAAGATGCACCTAAACCAATAGAAATTCTCATGTTTCAGGTTTCAACCTGACCTTGCAAAACAGTGCAAAAACCTAGCATCTTTTTTTTTTTGTCTTTTGTACGTTAGTACTTAAACCAAAAAAAAAAAAAAAGTACTTCCAACAGCGTTATGGTGTTATGTCAGAATTTCTGAAGATGATACAGACAGAAGATTAAAAAATATATAGTAAGTGACATGAAGATTCAGTTCAGCTGGCATGATTTATACTTTGCCCACTAAGTCAGAGGATGGACCAGTCATGCTAACTTAGCCTGAAGCAAAAAGAAGTGGAAATGTTGTGTCCCCTCCCTCTGACCTAGAGCTTTCCTTGGGGTGACTTTGAAAGTGTTTTATATACTTTTGAAAAGAAGTACATGAAAAAGTTTAAGACAAACAACCAAAAAAAGTAGTGGATATAGAGACAGATTTTTTTTTTTTTGGTAAAAACATATCAGGTGAAAGAGAAAATTCCTAATGTTTTCTAACTTTTTTTTTTTTGTCAACTTACAGAACTATTTTTAAAAACAAAAGCAGTAGAATTCAGAATTGAGATACTTGGCAGTTTTGCCTCTAAACACAAGTACCAATCTGTTATGGCAGAATTGTTTAAGTGCCCCATGCCTGATTTTATTTTAATATATATTTTTTTTAGGCTATAAGGTACTAATTTGAAAATGGAAACAAAAACTAGATTATATTTGGTAGGGAAATACAGCAATTGAAATCCGGCACCAACAAACCTCACAGCATGACTCGTTGAAATTACCAAAAAGAAAAGATGACTTATAATAATAGGGAGAAAAGGATAGGGAGAAAAAAACAAACAAACAAAAAAAAACATTATAGTCTTCTATTCTAAATTTCCTAATAAAATTTTCTAAACCTACATACTGAAAAACAGGAATCAAGCCAAGTAAGTTCATTTAGTTAGGTTAGAGGAGACAAATATTTTTCATCCTAACAAGCATACACGTTCTCCTGTGTTGAATATCAAAGCGTCCAGCAGAGAAAGTCAGGAAGGAGCAATGATGATTGTCTCCCCTAAAAGTGCCTATAGTAAAAGGCCGCACAAATCTCAGGTGAAAAGAAAAACTCGTTTGACAAGGTGAGGCTTCTAACAACATATATGCAAGCCAAACCTGAGTTATTAAAGCAAGAGAATGAAAAATTTTCACGTATATTGCTGGAACGAATACTGTGAAGGGTTGTTCTGCACATCCAATGATTATCAAAAGCCCACGAAGAAGAGTTGATTGAACTAGAAATTTTCCCCTGTTTAGATCAAAGATAAAAACAGCAGTAAAATAATAATGATAATAATATAAAATTTGAAACCCCCCTAATGCAACAGGATAACATATGAGCAGAACTGCTAAAAGCATTAAATAAATATCAATCCACGTTCTCCACACCATCTCTGAGAGACTAGATCTGTAAAACAAAGCATTAATATCATGCAATTTTTGATACAAAGACACATTATGCTCTTTTCCTGTAAAAGGCTTATATGACATCTGTTACAGTAAAAAACATACAGGGTAGAACTCTATAGTTCTGTCAGAAACATTCATTGAAGTTAGAGTTTGTATTTATGAGCAAAGAGGGAGAACATCTCCATTAACAGATGAGTTCATTTAGATTCATTTTTATGTGTTGTAAGTTTAATTCGAAAGAATTTTCTTTAATGAATTTAAAGACTGGTTGTGTAGAAGTGAGATTGTTTTGGACCTGTATCAAGTACAGATTTAGCTGCCTCCTCATATCTTTGGGGATTCTGAAGTTTTAAACTAATCTGAAATTTCTTTAGAAGTCAAAGCATATTTTGGTAACACTATTAATAGAGTGTCTCTAATTACTGGGTGCTTTAAGCATAATTATGGAAATGTTCTTGGTACACAGTATTAATTTCTTCCAGTACTTATAAATTTGTGCACTGATGTATATCACATTCTAATGCTATCTATCCATAAATACAACCAGAAGTAGGATGAAAACATGTATGTTTTACAGAGAGGGGAAGGGAAAAAAAAAAAAAAAGGTTTACCTGGATGCTTTTTACAGATTAAAAAATATCCAGCTCATGCAATTACTGTTTATTGTCTTGTTTCTACAGTAACCTCCATTAAAGGTTTCTAATGTTCCCTGTACCTGCTGTTGGAAGATTTAGAAAGGTAATCATTTGTATTTAGTGATAAATAGAATCTAAAAGATAATCCCTGTAGATAATTGGGATTTTTTTTTTGTTTGTTTGTTTTTAAATCAATCATGAATGTGATACAAATATAAATACCAGTTTTTAGGGTAGCATTTCATTCTAGCTCCTATCTAAATCTTTATTATTTATTATTCCCAGAGGCAAATAAAACACCTCTGATGCTCAGCATGCTTTGAAAGAGCCACCATCAAACCACCCAGAGAAGTTGTTTACTTACATCCTGAATTTCAGCACTGAAAGAATTGTCAAGCTTTTGATTGTTTATTCCATTTTAGGAAGAGAAGATTGAGTGTAAATGCACACTAGTTTTAATGAATAAATAAAAAAACTAATAATAATATTCTAATAAATAAAACTTCTACTATAATCATCATGGGAGTTTCTACCCCTTCCAGGCACAAAAGTAAAAAAATAAAAATAAAAATAAATCAACAACCAAAAATATTATTATTATTTCCGAGGAGAAAATACATTTCTGTAAAAGAAGCCACGTACTAGTCTGTATTAATGATGAGAATTTGACTCTACCTCAATTTCTAGAGAAAACAGACAAAAAGAGAACAACTTTATATTTATCTGCATTTATGTATATATATTCCCAATTAAGTTGATTCCCCCTCTCCCCCCCTTTAAATTCACAACAGACAACTGGTTAGAAAACAAGGATCACTGGAATACCAGCCATTCACTTGGATTGTGCGTATTCTCGTATTTCAAGCCAGTTGAGCAGTCTTGCACGTGAACTCATACTCGCTTATATTTGAGCAAACATGCAAGACAGTTACTCCTGAGTGATGTACTAAATGGGAGATAATGACAGAATGAATTAACCAAGTGTTTTTAGGAAGAATCTGAGTTCTCAGTAAGTTTTGTGACTACAGTATTGCTCTTAAGATTATTAGTAGATTTAAGCAAATACGACAAAAGTATTCTGTAATCAGTTTTCTTCGGTAGTATTTGCAGACACAGTTTTATTAAATATTTAGCTGAGCAGCTTTGATGGAGTAGTCATACATTTATATATGACTATTATTATGACTTCACAAGTCACCTATCAAACGAGATGCTTTAATTGTATGAGTATGTAGATACTGAATCAGTTTAAGCAAAAGCTTGAACCACCTTCACGGTGACTTAAACTATGCATTTTAGTTTGCGAAGACTGTATATGTAGTCTGTTACTGTTAATGTGTGTACACATTGGAGCATTAATATTGATTTTTATCTTTTTTTTTTTTTTAAATAAAAGCTGCAAGTATTGCACAGAAATCATACAAAAATGACAGCTTGTTGGCTGAGAGAAACAGACTATTATTTAACCTGGTATACTGATATAATTGCTAAGTAAAGCAGTCAGTTACCTGACACTTGAGAACCTCTGCCCAGTCTAGAAGTTGTGAGAAGGTTGTGTGTGCCTTTCTGATCACTGGGGAGGGGGGGAAGAGAGAGACAACACAAAAACAAACAAACAAAAAACAACCCACAGACTTATAACAGGGTGAATCTTTACATTAAGGCATAGATGATCCACTGAACACAGCAGAGCCTTATCCATCCATGATTCTTGTCCATATGAAAACTTTAGGTCAGGAAGAGACATGAGTACACCATTTTGGCATGAAAGCAAGAAGGAGTGGTGCAGTGCTCCAGCAGGTCCTCTCTGAGGATGGCGAAAGGGCTGGGCAATTTGCATCTTCACTGCAAGTAGACGTTGAAGGGAGAAACACCCGGGAGCTAGAACAGTGGCACTGAAGGCTGCCATAGCAGTAGCTGAGAATTTTGAACATAAGAAATAATATTTTATACACTCTGGATAAGTAATTCCTTTTTTTTTTTTTTTCAAATGAAATACTTTGAACATTTATGTCAGTTCTCCTTAATGCAGTTTTATTGTTTTGAACAGACACTTTTTTTTTTATCCATGTGTCAAGGCACAGCAGTACAGGTTTCACTCTGTTCTGAAAGCAATCTGATCATTTACACCCCAAAATCATGATCTATAAATACAAAAGTACTTCCTTATCTTTGGAAGAGTTTAATTAGTAGGAAATGTTTTATTTTAAACAGATAGTGTATAATTAATAACTCCAGTAAAGGTGGACAAAGAAGAAAGAGGCTTTGTACAGCCTTAAAAGAATTTTACAAGCTATTTATCTAAAATTAATGAACAAATTGTGTAGTCATAAGTGGGAGGAAAAGCTCAAATGATAGCACAGACTGTATTTTAATTCTCTCATTCTCTTGATGAAAAAATTGTTTCACTGGTTGTCTATGGTTTCTTACCTTGTTTGAATTATTATTTTTTAATTAAGACCTGTGCTGTCATGCCTAAGAAAAATGTTTGTCATGGATTCTTTTCTTGCCATTCTTAAGTATTTTGACAAAGAACAAATGATTAATACATTAAAGATTCATAAGTTTGAGATACCTTGTCCAGGAAAAATATTTAAAAGAAAAAAACAAGGAAGATGGATTTCCATCCCCCCTGAATCATCATACCAAAACTAGACAGAAAGATCTTGGCCATCATTTGTACACGTTCCAATTCTAACCTATTATTACAGTAAGTTCATTTTCACAGAAGCATTTTCCAACTCATGTGAAACATGGTACTATGATTCTAAGTCAGCACACCACTACCTCTACATGTATGAATTTCTAAATAAATTTCTTGAACCTTGGAAGGACACTTCCTCCCCTCAAGCACAAACAAAGAAAATACTTCAAATACTTCAAATACATGCGGAAAAAAAGACAATGAAGTAGAAAAAACCCTCCAAGGATCTGATCCAGAACCAAGCTAAATTAAGAGGATTTAAACTATTAACCTGTTCTTTCTGAAAGATTAATTTTAGAACTTGCTTTCGTCAAACAGTCAGAAGCACTAGTATTCCAGAGGCCTCAAAACAAAGTACTTGGTGAAATAAAGCCCTGAAGTGTAAATCTTGTGATATATATGTATGTACATATCAATTATATAAAAATTGAACTATTACAAAAAAGCAAGGAATTTGAGGAAAAGTATATAAAGAGGAAGAACAGGTAAGTAGTGTATTATCCAAAAATCAGATTTAGCAGATAATATGATAATAATAAAACAGTGGAGAAGAGATTAAAACAGAAAAGCACCATTAAGTGCCTTTTTTTTTTTTTTTTTTAAATTTCATTTGTCAGTCCAGAGCTTTAACAATGTACCACCACATATGACAGAGTTGGCTACGTTGGCCAGTGCTGGATATCACAAAGGATAGTAGAGTCTTTGAATTGCCAATTCCAAAACCACATACACTTCATTCAAACTGGTATTTACTGTACCTGGCATTCTTACATTGATGTACTGTTGATATAATCCATGAACACAATCCTAAATTTCAGGTCTGTTTTTTCAACTCAGTTCATGAACAGCTTCAGTGTTTTTATGTGGGATTTGGGTTAGAGCAGGGAAAGATGCTTTTTTCAGGAAATAGAATCAAAGTTTGCTGTGCTATAAATAAAAGATGGAAGGTAAAGAATTTACAAGTCTAGTCATTGTCTTAAGAGATGTATCTAGAAGAGAATATTTGATTTTGTCACCATGTTAAATGAGTTCAAATCCTTATTCAAGTATTAAAAAAAAATATATAAAAATGGATTTAGAATTCCACTATGTATGCAGACTCAAAACTTTATCTGATTAGTCTTCTTTACCCAGTTTTTCACATTACTGGTGCTGGAGGGAGGTTAGCAACTATTCATCAGTTGAAATACTGATTTGAAAATTCCCTCAAAGGTGCAACAAAAATTGACTGATTATTTAAATGCAGAACTGCAGAACAGTAACCTCTCCTATATGCTAATGACTTGCCCAGGTTGCTGTTGCAACTGCAGACAGCTTATAGATTCTCCAAGATGAAAAGGACTCTTGGAAGAAAGATGCTAGGAGATGCAGGCTGAAAGAACCCATTATTTCTCAACCACAATATTCCTCTATTCTCAGAAATGGATGTGATACTTCAGTAAAAAAAAAAAACAAAAAAACATGCTCTTCTGGAACTGATCTAAATGAGGAATCACAACTTGCTATTGTTGATCATTTGCTCTGTTTGAGTGGCTGATGTGGCTTACCTAGTTTCATGCTTGTTCAAAACTTATATAATGCCAACCTGGAAAAAAAAAAGATAATACCTAACCACACAAAAATGAACCCCTTCCCTTTCCTCTGAAAGAGACCATCAAACAACATAAAAAAAAAAAGACCTAAAACCCCCCACAAAATGTTATTAAAACCTTAAGTTTATAAAATATGAAATATGTCCTTGGAACAAGGAAGTATTAAATTATATGACCATATGCTCCCCCCTCCTCCTCCCGTCCCACTTTCTCTATATAAGTACTGTCCCCTTTGGTGACTCAATGCATAAGGTAAACCTGCTCAAAGGTAGAATTAGTTGTAGTTTTTATCTTTAAGGCTTTAATTTCATTTATAGAACAAAGTAGAAGATATACAGCATATGATGTAGGGTAATGCAGGGGTGGAAAAACAAAAAGATGTAGTTTGGACATTTGAGAATGGTACTGGAAAACTGGATTCTATGAGACTTATTTAAAGCAAACTTCTTCACAGGAAATCAGTAGATATATGTTGTGTTCTCTGCCCCCCCCCCCCCCCCGCCCCTCGTAACCCCTACCCCAGGGTCTTGTCTTAATATTTTTTCTGTGAAGACTCAGAATTGATTTAAATATATACAATCCAAGTTCTCTGAAATTAGTCAGAGCTTTTGACTCTGTTTTTCACTTCCTCAAGTGTGAAATGGAAATAATACCTTCCCATCTCAGAGGGGCATTATGAAAGTACATTAATTAATGTTTGAAAAGTGCCTATACATTGCATTGAGAAGAACTGTTTAAAAGACAATGAAGTGATTAACAGTTCTTTCCTCAGATCAAAGCCATAGTGGTATCCAGTAAGCCAGTCAGGCCAGGGAGCCAGCAATTAAAAATAGGATTAAATGAACTGTTGAACCTCTGTTCATTGGGTGAATTAAATTATCTCAGCATACAGGACAAAGCATGGATTTTGTATTAAAAACAGAATATTTGTGCAATTGCACTGTATCAGAAACCACCCAAATAAGGAAGCCCAAAGAAGGTTGTGCTGGAAACAATTTTTGCTATGTAATAATTTTCGAGTGCTTGCCTTTTCAACCTTCAGTTATATATTGCACTTTTTTCAAGCATATTTAACCCCAAATTACAGAATCATCTAGGTTGGAAGAGACCTCCAAGATCAGCTAGTCCAACCTCTGACCTAACACTAACAAGTCCTCCACTGAACTATATCACTAAGCTCTACATCTAATCGTCTTTTAAAGACCTCCAGGGATGGTGACTCAACCACTTCCCTGGGCAGCCCATTCCAATGCCTAACAACCCTTTCGGTAAAGAAGTTCTTCCTAATATCCAACCTAAACCTCCCCTGGAGCAACTTTAACCTATTCCCCCTCGTCCTGTCACCAGGCACGTGGGAGAACAGACCAACCCCCACCTCTCTACAGCCTCCTTTAAGGTACCTGTAGAGTGCGATAAGGTCGCCCCTGAGCCTCCTATTTTCCAGACTGAACAACCCCAGCTCCCTTAGCTGCTCCTCGTAAGACTTGTTCTCCAGACCCCTCACCAGCTTTGTTGCACTTCTATGGACTCTCTCAAGCACCTCCATGTCCTTCTTGTAGTGAGGGGCCCAAAACTGAACACAGTAGAGGTGTGGCCTCACCAGAGCCGAGTACAGGGGGACAATCACTTCCCTAGTTCTGCTGACCACACTGTTTCTTATACAAGCCAGGATGCTGTTGGCTTTCTTGGCCACCTGAGCACACCGCTGGCTCGTATTCAGCCGACTACAATCAACTTCAGTAATCACCCACCATTCTTTCTGGAATTTTAGCAGTATGTGGTTGCTATTCCACAACTGGGGTGTTCTCAAATTTATTTCACTTGTATTCTCTCTCAGAACAAAATCAGCAGCATGCAAATTCAAACTAAATTACCAGAAGGGTGTTTGCACTGCAAATAGTTTCCTCTCTCCTCAGGATTTTCTAATGATGGCATTGCACATGTGCACAAAACTCTACTGTTTCTACTAACAATTGATTAATGTGGTGATAGTTTCTAACAAGATATAATCAGGATGAGATCCTATAACTAGATAATGTCTTCCATCCAACAAATCCAATTTCAAGCTGCCCAAGAACAGGTAGTATGAAATAAAGCTGGGTATTTCTTTGAAAAATATGTAGTCCAGGATACTGCTGATAAAGCCAGAATGTTCTGTATTTAAGAACAACAACAACAAAGTTATGTTATTAACATGTATATAATGTTTTCACATAAAACAGTAAATGTTTCTAAATAGGCACGTCAAGTTCATGATGCATGTCATGATTTAAATCTTCACTGTGCTCTAGCTGTCCAGAACGTATTTGGGAAAACTCCGATCTGTCATCTCACACCAAGTGCAAATTATTTTCCACAAAATTAAAGAAGCTAAGGAAAGAAAGTGTCCTCACATGTCCACTCCTTTAGTAGCAAAGATAATTCTTTCTGCTCCAGACAATCCAATTAACTGAGCAGAACAGGGACAACTCTACATCTGCAAATCGTAGAATGGCTTGGGCTGGAAGAATCAACTCTTTAAGAAAAATCTAACCCATCATAAATGTAGGCATTATTAACATTTATTACTAATTTTTATGCAAAAATTAAATCAACAATATATCGCAAACAAATGATTTCAAAAAAAAAAAAAAGATAACATAATTCCAATAAAATACTGTGGTGATTTTACATAGAGAACCATAGCTACTGGGCATGTACTTTACACAGGGAGACATAATCCCTTCAGAAGAACTCCATTACACATTAGATTTTGCCTGTTAGTTTGTTATCTAATATGTATGTATTTTAATGTGGAAAGTGATGACATTGGCTCTAAAACCCATCCAAGCATAATGGTGTAGGTAACCACTGATCATAAAAAGAATGACGTTTTAGGGTTTCTGCTGTTCTTGGTATATGTTAAAGCATGTAAACAGCTCCAGTGAGCATTTTTATTGTCTGTTACGAACCACAGAAAAAGCATTGAAAGTACAGAACAAAACCAGCTTGATCAATATTCACAGAACTTAGTCAAGCAATTCAGCTGCAGAGCAAGACAGAGGCAGTTATTGCACGTAGACCAGAAAATGCGCAAAAATGGTCTGATGCTTATACCCCTTTGTATAATTTGTTTGTAGGAATTTCCGTACAGTAACAGTCAAAGTTTGATTTTGATCCTGCATACCAGTAAGACAATTTAAATATTCACCAATATAAGCAAGGGCAGTATAAATAAAATAGATTATAAAACTAGAAGGAAATTTGAAACTAAAGGAAATCCAAACATATTATACTTCGGTGGGATGTTACAGGGAACAGATATCTATAAATGTGTTTGTTTTTAAAAAGCTTTTGTTTTATTGTTATGGAATGTATAATCAGAGAATCTCCCAGATTATTGCCATCTCACATCTTTGATTACTTGCTGTTTTTCCAGTAGCCAACTTTTTTTTAAAAACTTACTTGCAAATTCTCATTTATACTAATCCTCATATCAGTTCAACCATTTGCTAACCTACTGCTGACCAAGAACTAGATGTTCCTAATTTGAATTGCTCTGTACCCAACTCTTCCTGCTCCACCAATTTAGTTTTTTTTAAATGTTCTGATATATTTTGTACTTCAGTTAACAGATATATCAGAGAGTATAATAATCACAAAGATCAGAACATAGCTTCCAAATGCCAGAAATACTAGAGAGACAGTTATGTAATCTCACAAGGAGGTTTATAACACATGGGTTTCGTCATATACTCCCACAAAAGACACTGAGTCAAAGGACACTGGCCTCTTCCTCTGGAACAGCAATTATTTACTATGCATATATCTGGCATAAAATTCTCAATAGCAGTGCTGTACTTTTATTGATTTTTCCTCCTCCCCCTCCTGGAGATGTGATGAAGTGAGTCAGACTTCTTATACCTTCTGAATAGACAACAGGGGCCAAATTAGATATAGAGAGTAATGTAATTTACAGCTTAATCCATCTATGGATTATTTTTGGACTTTATACAAAAGGAAAGAGCTGGGGCTTGACAGCAGAAGGTGAGCACTCATCCAGACATGAAATGGACTAAAGGTGAAGCTAACAGAAATTACAATAGTGACTCATAACTATGGAAGGAGAAAAGAAGATTAAATTTTGCAGAACAAAATTGATCAATTTTAGATCCATAAAATTAAGAACTAAATATACACAAGTTTAAGATGGTTTGATGTCACATACTTTAAGTAATGTGGCTTGATAGTATAAATTAGTTAAGTTAAAATAAGTGTCCTGAAAATGTCAGATTATATACAATATATACTCAGCAAATCTTGTCACTGACTACTTTTCCTCCATCTGATGCAAAGCCTTAAAAATGTGCTCAAATACACAGGCACGTTCAGAAACCTACCCAGAAATTTGCTATGAAACAAGGGTCAGAGTCTGGAAGGAAAACCCTGGCAGGTTTTCTAAGTGTTTTGGTGTTTCTGTATCTATCAGATTTGTTTCCTTATCTACCCAATTTTCATTCACAAAGAAAGGAGTAACTTGGAGTATGTCTGAGTAACCCTTACTCTAAGCATCGTCTCTGAAATAGATGCCTTAGGACTCCTTCTGAAGTGGCAATTTTAAGACATTTCATTTGGTTCTTTTTTAAAAATAATATAAGAACAGAAGACAAGAAAAAGTCTGGTAAATGTTATTTTGAGGAGATAGGTTAAGTAAAATGATCTGCTTATGAAATTATTTCTTTAATCTCACAGCTGAAGTGACGTTTAGTGATTCTCTTTTACTTCTACTTTCTTGTGAACAGGAGCAGAGCAAAGGACAAGCAACAAACAGTGTGAGAAACAAAGCCAGCAAAATTTGGCCTTTTACGAGTATGTATCACACTTGATTTATTCAGCTCCCTTGCATCTCTACAACCAATCCCTCTACAGTTCTTCAAACTCTCATTCATTCAAACTTTTTCCTAAACTTTCATTCCCTTCTGTATATACTAATATATTTCTTCTTAGCCTGCTGAAGGGAACATGCTATTTAATAGTTTGCAGCTTGACAAAAATTGACTGATTATCTGGCTGCTGCTTCTTGGAGAAGCTTTACCTCTAAGTTACGGGCAAGCAAAACAAATTACTTCGGAGTCCATACATGACTGAACCAATGTCTTGCAGACCTTCGTAGGACCACATGCCTCCTTGTCAGATGTGGTTGAAATTGGCCAGCACAAAGTTATTGGTGAGCAGGAGGATAGAAGGGGATGAATAACAAGTGACAGTGATCAGAAAGCTAAGTAAAAACTGTGCATGAGATATAGAAACTAAAAGCAAAAATAGTAACAGTTCATTTTCAGAAAATAATAAAAAAAAAAAAAAAGAAACACACATGCAATGTCAGCATGCTTTTCCAGTAATTTATATCAAATCAGGCACAAATGAAGATAGCAAGGAATGTATTCCTTTTGGTTCTATTTGCTTTTCTGTATTTTCTCCCTCCCACCATACACCCTTCACAAGTCTCCCCATGTGAAGGAAAGTAGGCTATACACACAGGTTATTTTCTATATATAGCCTTTAGACTATAGAAACATATACACTTCTGAAGACTCTTTTCAGGCATGTATTTGAGTTTAACACCAATTCCCTTCCACTGTGATACACACTGGAGACACACAAGCCAGCAGGACTCAAGTACATATTGAGAGGTATGTTTCTAGTGTGTCATCCTCTAAGTTAAGATGACATTGTCAGTGCTTCCATGATTTGATACCTTGAAGCCTAGTGAAAGAACTCATCAGTCCTGAAATGAAAGTAGGGAGAGGTATTTGAAGTCTGCTGGAAATTAACTGCTATGTAATTCAATGTTTACAATTACACATTGAGATTTTTTTCATTGTTATTTTTTTTCCAGAGAGAATTATAGAGACAATACATTTTTCCTCATGCCTATCTTCTTGATAAGGTTTTTCAACTAAAGTTACAATCAAATCCAATATACTAGCTTATGAAAGGCACTTATTTTTTACATTTTCAGAACTATATATTCTGATTGAATACCAGATGATAAATCAGTAAAAATGCTTCTTTAATGATTGCTGATTGAACATCAGATCTGAAGTTCTGAAGGTCTGAAGTTCTCATCTGCAGACTGGCAGATCTATTGTATGCTAGCACCGAGTTACTAAAATTTACAGTATATTTCTATTTACTAACATTCTAGCAGGATTATACTGCTAGCTCCTAAACTCTATGTGAATAGACACCCAATTGTGCTATTCAATTTTATGTGTTATTCAACATTACTACACCTTAAAGTCAGTGAAAATTAAAAAAATACATAAACAAATAGGATATTGTTAGAACACATATATATTTTAGTATTGTCTTTCTAGTATGGGACATCCCTTTGGTAAATCTGGGTCAGCTGTCCTGGTTGCGCCCCCTCACAGTTTCTTGTGCAGCCCCAGCCTCCTTGCTGGCAGAGTGGTGTGAAAAGCTGAGAATTCCTTGACTCTATGTAAGCAATGCTCCGCAGCAACTGAAAATATTGGTGCTCTATCACCACTATTTTCATCAAAAATCCAAAACACAGCATCATACAAGCCTCTGTGAAGAGAATTAACTCTATCCCAGCCAAAACTATGACAATATCTCATCTGTAATTGTAAGAAGGACTCACCTAAAGATCAATAAATGCTTTAAAAAACAAAGGATTTCTAAAATACTTATATGAAGACTGTTTTATCACACATTTTATAAATGGGAAAGCTCTAAGACATCATTCAAGAAGAGACTGTTTAAAATATATTCAAACAGTGTTGAGCATTTACCCTAAGGTGACTTTTTAAGGCCATACAGTAAAAACTAAGGCTAAAAAGCAGCAGAAAATCCTTTAGTCCAAAATAACTACATTAAATATACATATATATATTGCAAAGAATTGTAAGTTGTGCCAAAAATACTTAGGAAGCATCAAACCAAAATAATTGATTTAATCACAAAAAAACAATCAGAAGTTTACAGGAAAAGGAAAAAAAAAAAAAAGCTCTCTGTTTTAGAAATGCTCAAACACTCTTCCTCTCCCCACTCTTTTGCTAGTGTTTATATTAGAAAAAGCTAAGGAAAACTCTTTATTTCCTGTAATTGGTACTGCCCATGAAAACAACTAGTAACTGATGTCAACACAGAAGCAGATATAGCATCATTAATGCATATTCTAAAGTGGTATAAACTAAATTCTAAACTTTCTGGTGGGAAGGCATATGCAGCATATTAACAATTTCACTGGGAATCTGTGCTCTATGAACAGATCTTTACTGAATGGTTTCTAAATTATTTCCATCCACACTGAAGGACTACTTCATTAGCTATCATTATCCATTTTATTACACATAGTCATAATGTTACAGTTTTCCATTTCTGAAACTGCTTCAAACTACTGATTTCAAAGTGTTTTTGTTTGTTTGGTTGGTTTTTGTTTTTTTTTTTTTTTGAAATAGCCAGAAACACAGTGGGCTGTAGGCTTCATCCCCTCAGAAGACTAGGTACAGCTCTTTACTTGGGGCTTACAAAAAGAACTATTCTCATAGCATTCTATAGTAATAAACGAATTTTTATCCATGTACTACAAAACATTATCTGTATATTGATAGTTCAACACTAGCAATAGAAACAATTTCTTAATCTTACCTTGAAAACAGCCCACTTCAAAGAGAAAAGAAAGATATCTAGTTTTGGAGTCTCTGCAACCTATCAAAATCTTTTTACTCAGATTTTTAAGTAAAATAAAACAATAAATAAAGAGATGGTAACAGAAAAATGGAACCTGAAAAAATTTTCTAGTACTTCAGTAATAACTCATCTACAGTGATTTTAATATTAACTGAATTTACTCTGTATTTAACAGCTTTAATTCGGTATATTTTCATTTTCTCTGTTTTCTAAATGCAGATTGCTGGGTGGTGTAAAAGGGAGTTAATTAGCTGTAAATACCAAGCAGCACCCAAATAAAAAAGCTCATTATGAACATACAGTGAACAGCTGTGCCATTTGATGAATTGGTTTTGTTTCTAGCAGTGCTTCTATCCATTTTCTAGATTGGAGAAGGCTTATCTCTTTACATGACTAGGGGTATGTCCCATGTTAAGGGTCATGAGAGGCCAAAGAGAAAATTAACTATGTTTTTCTAAGACAAGAATAAAGTTTGTAATAGATTGCATTAATAAGTGATGTATTCACCACCACCAGTAAAAACAGTAATATAATTGAAAGAAATAGTATAGCAAGTGATCATTAGATTGTGTTATGAACTGGAAATGCTGTTGGATGCCTACTTATTTACTATTATCATGCTTTAAAAAATATTAATTTGGTTACCTCACTTACTGAATTTAGAGCAAATGAAAAATGTTAGATCAATGACTGCAAAGTGTTAGACTGACATACTTTCTCTGCTGAAAAGCTGTAATCTTGAATTAGAAGAGATTGTATCCTCTGCGTTCTGAAGGGATAGGATAGATCATGTAGAAATCTGATGCTAACCTCTAATTGATAAAATACAAACTGTCCCATCAATAAAAAGTGGAAGTTTAAATCAATATAAAAGAATTTATCATACCTTTAATTTCATATGCTCACCGATATTCTGGCTCTTAAAATTTACATCATGGAGGTCCTACTAATGAGTAGCTTATGCTACAGAAATTGCACCCCAAATTCACACGTTATATTAGAAATCACATAAACAGGTGTCAAAATAGATGGGAATCACAGATCCAATTAACTGCCAGATGTTCTGAGTCATAATAACTCTGCCCATTTCAAATCCTCCAACAGTATCAGAACTTATTAAAGATTAGTTTCGTTCCTATTTAATAACTGCTTGATCTGCTTTTTGTGGTGTAGGCATAAAATTATCTGGAATTGAATGGAATATTGCAGATGGAATCAACAAATAGGGACCAGATTTTCAAGTCTTTCAACTACAACTACTGGCTTGGACTATAAAAGTGAGATGTAGAAAACTCACTGTTGTATAACCAAATTCCTATGACATCCAGTAATAACTTTTTCTGTCTTTGGTGCCAAATTGAATTTGTGCATCAGCAGAGTGAATTATGAATAAAAGGTTGTTAATTTAATTTAAAGCTATAATTTAAGCACAGAACATGGTAATTTACCTGCATTATTTTATTAATATAAGTAATTAATCCATGCTTACTTGCAGTGCAATCAACACATAACCATAATCACTGATACACTAGGTGATGCTTTAATTTACAGGAAAAAAAAGATCCAGCAAGACTATGGTAGGAAACATAAAAAAAAAAGAAAATCTTATCATATTCACTTGGACTTCAGCTATCATAACAGATTTGAAACTTATTCATATTTTCCTTTCCTTTCCTTTCCTTTCCTTTCCTTTCCTTTCCTTTCCTTTCCTTTCCTTTCCTTTCCTTTCCTTTCCTTTCCTTTCCTTTCCTTTCCTTTCCTTTCCTTTCCTTTCCTTTCCTTTCCTTTCCTTTCCTTTCCTCCTTTCCTTTCCTTTCCTTTCCTTTCCTTTCCTTTCCTTTCCTTTCCTTTCCTTTCCTTTCCTTTCCTTTCCTTTCCTTTCCTTTCCTTTCCTTTCCTTTCCTTTCCTTTCCTTGACTGAGTCTTTTCAAGTGATGGGAAGCATTTCAGAAAAGGAAAGCCCTTGTTGCTGGATTCTTCTCAGCAAAATTTAGTATTGGAGGGTTTTAAGTTATTCTTAATTTATATTATTACAAATGTACAAAATACAACCTCTTATACATTCTTATCTCAATCTGATAGTGGTAGTAAACATAGGTATATATGAGGACAGAATTTCAATGTAATAAAGATCCCACTTGATTAGTAAAATACATAAAATTCTGCCATGTCTCTTTTAATTACACAATTAATGGACATTTCTGACAATTTTTTCATTGAAAAAGATTTCATCATTCCATTGTTATTCATGGGATTTACCCACACAGCTCTCCCATGTGAGACTGAAGAAATTTACCCTTGAAAAAAAAATATAGTAAAGGTTTATATCATCTACATGTGGCATCTAACACTAAGGCCCTCACAACAACAAACTGTGAAAGCCAAACCAACAAACCAGGAACTGGAAAAACATTACGTTGATATTCTCCTTCCAGC
This sequence comes from Anser brachyrhynchus, assembly GCF_964034855.1. NCBI lineage: Eukaryota > Metazoa > Chordata > Aves > Anseriformes > Anatidae > Anser > Anser brachyrhynchus. Next base: position 6,269,661 of record NC_137708.1, on the reverse strand, counting down.
TATTTTCTTTCCTGCAATAAATTAACATTCAGGTACTTGGAAAAGGGGAACATGTCAAGTTTCAACACCCCCAAACTATAATACTGTAAAGGAAGATGAATGCAGTGCAGCAGTCCACAGGATATAGCATTTTTAAGAAGCTTTTTGGCCAATGGTACCCTCAAGATTCTTATACTGAAGATGCATTTTCTTTTTTTTTATTTTTTTGTCCTATATTTATACAGTTATTATATTATATCTCTATGAAATATCACAATTATAAGAGTGATTTATGGCACTCATTTCCCTTTACCTGACACTAATGCTTTTCTAGAGGCCCCAACATGTACAAAATGCCTATGGAATTGAATGAGGTGTGATTACACTTATTACTGAAGTAATTTCAGATACAATTGAAAGTGTTAGTTATGGTTTTAGAAGTGTGCTATGAAGTTATCCATTTCTTAGGTTGGTATTTGATTTTTGAAGCCTAGCATGGGAAAGAAAAGACTGCTAATAAATTACTTTTCTCTCTCAAATGATGTACAGAGCCCAAACCTCAAAATACTTGTGACACAGTATGAGGTTCACCTTTTAATTCAGACACTTAATTACTCATTGTATTATTACTTAATTTCCAGAATTATACAATGGAAATAAAATCATAAAAGAAATTTAATCGTGCTGTAGCTCTTTTACTGATTTATGTGAAATTGTGCTATTAATGAAAGGTCCAGCAGTTAAAACTGCTGAAAATTTGATATGGGATTGAGAATAGAATTTCAGCCCTTGAAACAAGCTGCATTAGATGTGCAATATTGACAGGAAAACATATGTAAATAGGACATAAGTATTCATGAGAAACAACTGCCATGTAGGTGGATATGTTTTATTTTCTTGACCTCCAACTGCACTTTATTCTGTGGTATTTTGATAGCACAGTAGGTTAGACAAAAACTAAAGAGCAGAAAATTTTTCCCAAGGCAAGACCAATTTGAAAGACCAGAATACAAAAGGGAAAACACACTTTCTGCCTTAGTAATCATAATTATTGGAGGACAGAGATGGACAACAAAGGAAAAAAGAAAATACATCTGCTGCTGCATAAAAAAAGCATGATGTTTTCTACATGACACTGATGGCAATGACATCAGCTTTTTTGATGAGTTTTCAGTCCAGCTGACCACCCTACAAATAGTTTATACCAAAAATAATTCTTCATCTACTGGCATTTAAACTGAAATATTAAAAAATATTTTTTAAGTCTAAAACTTAACGAATCCCAGGCATTTAGAATGGCTATATTTAGATAGTTCTCAAAAATAATCTGCCCCCCAACCAAAAAAGGAAAATCTTACAAATAACCCCTTTTTAAAATAGGACTAACACTTTGTTGCTCAAAACAGTGGGTGGTTTGGGGATGAAATGATCTTCAAAATGCCATGACAAAAAGGATAATGGCCTTGCAAATTAGTCTTGACTTTAGAAATTAATTTCTCTTTCTTCACCTTCTAGATCCAAGCCTATTTAACTCTGTACCATGCTTACACTTGCCACTTGTTAATTCAGTAACTTGAGCGTGGCATGAAATAAAAAGGTATGAAGGAGCAGCATTACGACATCTCAGGGTATTTTATATTTAAATATGTATTTCTTAAGGCACTTGTATTTCAGATTACATGTTGAAATTAAGAAAGATATCCAGTGCCTAGGAAAATGTTGGATTTTCTGTTTGCATATAAAAACATAGTAATAATGTGCTTGCTTCAAACAACAATGAAAAAAATTACCTTCGTGCTATCTGAAACTTCTTAATTCTGAACAAATAAGGAGACAACTGGAAAATTTACAAAGAAAGAACAAATTCTTCAAAGAGAATCAAGCATAAATGTTAACATCTTAAGATTCGTGCTCATTCTTCCACATCTTTTTCACTACAAAAATACAAATGAGAGTTTTATGACATTGCTCACTACCATTTCTTCTTCTCATTGTCTTCGTCTTTTTTTTTCTGGCTAGTTCAGTTATTAATTTGAATCCACTAGCTTCACATTGCACCAGCCATTTGCAGTGGATTTATGTTACACAATGGACTTACGTTTTGTATTGCTATAAAAAAATATCCATACAATTATCAGTAAATTAACTGCAAATTATATATAAGGAATATAATAGACAAAGATACACGTAGAAAAAAAAAAAGCAAAACCAAAACAGTTATTTTTATATTCATTATATTTATTTGCTTTCAAATTCCACTCCAGATTTGAAGCTCCATCCTTCTATGAAAGTTATATATTTCCTGTAAATGTATGAATGATCAGACATTACAATAATAAACATACCAAGAGAAAAATAAGGGAAATATATTTGATGTTACAACTATTTTTACTACAGTTTGTACAAAAATAAAAAATGGAGAATAATTTTCAAATAGAAGTCTACTCCATTTGCATTGTTGTTTAATATTAGAAACTAAGAATATAACATCGAGTCTTTTAATTGATGCAGTTCAATTCAAGGATTCTTCTTGCTGTACCATTTGACTGATTTGCCAACTCTGAATTTTAGTAGTATGTCTAAATTTGTTTCAACTAATACCTTTCTTTAAGTCTTGAGGCAGCTTTGCAATTAGAAAGTTAATGGAATTAAATCAAATTCCACTATTATTAAAGTGACAATTTCCACAAGAAAGAAAAGATCTTGTTGTTTGGTATCATGCAGCACACACTTAGTATGTACTGATTCCAAACATACATCTGAATGTGTGATTAAACACACTTTTTTGAAGTGACAAGACCACTGCACAAGCCAGGTACTCAGATTCAGTTACAGAACTGAATATGTGATATCAGATGAAATGCAAATATATAGCTATTTTCTATGTGTTATCAGCAAGTAATAGACAATGAGTTATTGACGCTTGCAGAGTACTTGCAGTTCAAGCTCTGAAGCAGTGAAACAAGAGTGCTCCTGACCTGACAGAAGGGAAAAATGATTCACCATGAGGACAGTCAGGCATTGGATCAGGTTGAAATGCAGTTCCCTTCCTAACGGGTTTTCAGAATGTGGCTCAGTAAAGCCCTAAGCAACCTGGGCTTGATCTCATAGCTGATGCTGCTGTGAGCAGGAGGTAGGCCTCCTTGACTAGAGACCACCTGAGATCCCTTCCTGCCCAAATTATACTGTGATTCAATGTTAAATTTGATTAAGACAAGTAGCATGGAAAACAATGCATATATTAAATTATTGCATTCAAGAAATAAGTGATACCTAAAGATGAAAGGATAAAAGGGAAAACCAGAATGATTACATTACAGAGAATTTTTAAGTACAGAAAAACAAACAAAAAACCACAACAAACAGAAGTATCCAAGAATTATAAAATAACACCACATTAAATCTGTCACATTGATGTATGAACCTCTGTATACATTTTATAAATCTGATATTTACGAAGTGATAAAAAATGGAGACAGTCTAAACAATTTATTTCTAGTAGGGAACTATATAAGAAATTACAGATCTCTAAAAAAAGAATTAATCTACAATAGATGTATTTTTTTATTGAGAAACTGAGTAAAGCTTACATTAGCAATACAAGGATTATGTTGCAAAAAAAGGCATTAACCAATCAGTTTCTTTCTATAACTGGAATGATATAATGCTAGCCACTTTGAATATCACTCAGAAGCTCTATGAAACAAGTTGGATATAAAATTTCTAACAACATGATAGAACCTTTCCTATTGGTGGCCGCTTATGTTCCTTTCTCTTGGGACTGTCACAAGACTGACAAAATTCATATGTGACAGCAGCCATTTAGGAGAAGTTTTTCAATGCCTATTGGAAATGTAATCTATATTAGAAATGCAATGTAATCTCTTAGAAACGTGATTTTAGGATAAAACAAAACAGGGAAAAATACAGGTTATCAAATGAAGAGATACTTTTACAGCCCTCTGAGCATGGGAATACTTTCTACTTCTGCAAATAATCCATTACATCAATACACATACACATAAAAAATTGTGTTTTGCAAAATTCAATCTTACAGAGTTTAAGAACTGAACCATTTGGAAAATATCAATTGGGATGAATTGACCATGTTGTAAAATAGCTGCCCATTTAATTATCTGTGTTCTGAACATTTGGTGTATTTGTATTTTAGTTAAGATAATATACCCTGTAGAATCAAAATTATCTTTATTTTCAATATCACACAGGGACTAGAACATTCCTCACTTACCTGTGGATCAGAGGGATATTTAGTACTTATGAGTTCCTATGAAGTAGGTGGGAGGACTGGCAATATTTCTTTCTACCTTACTAACGTTATGCAAGAAAATACCCAACACCATTCAGCAGGTTCGGAAGAATCAGTGCACACGTTACAGGACTCAGGACAAATAAGGCTCTCACTGACATGTTTACAGCCTTCTACCATTGTTAAGACTAGACTGGTGTTCTGAATCTCTATGAAATATAACTTTCCTCTACTCTTAAGACCTTTTCTAAAATATTTCCAATCCAATTTGTCCTGTACAAACTCAATACACAATGTCTGAAAGTTGTATATACAACTAACTTTTAAAGAACGAAAGTTTTTTTAGAGGAATTTACAAGATTTGTCCAACTTCCCTACTTTCAGGAATTTCTCCCTGATCTAAAATATATATATATAAATGATGATAATAAAATCAGTTTGCCATTTTAATAAAAACCTAAAGATTATCCTTGAGTAGTTTTGTGTTCCATGTAAATTATCCTACAATTCTGTAAAATAATTTTACAATTTTAAAGAGTGATGTTGTATATGCCATTGGCTCATAAAATAATTCTTTTAAGAAAAATTGGAAACCCACAGAACAAAAATAAGAGCACCCTCAAGTGAAATTAAAAAGAAATAAATGACAGCCTTTTTACAACTCATTCTTTTTATATTTTATTTCTTATTCAGTAAATCAGTAGTCCATGGATTTTCACCTGCAAAATACTGCTGCAGGAAATTGCTCAATATAAATTATAAAGAGAACAGTTGAGTTAATTAAAAGTTTGACTAAGTAACAAGTTACCTAGAAGACTAAATCCCAAACTCAAAATAATTTATCCACTTAGTCTGTCTCATGAAAAATTAATGGCAAAAGTCACGTAGACTCTAAATCACTTTTGAAGATATAGCTTAGTTAGTTTTAAATGTGTTTTATTGAAAGTAATTTCATACTTAAAAATAAGAAATACTGTATCCAAAGGCTTTTCAAGGTTATGTCACCATATTCTGTGCTGTTCCATAACTATTGCCAAAAACAGTGTGGCAAGAGACAGACTAATGACGGCTTCTAGTTATTATTGGTGTATCCACAGTCTTGTTAAAAAACAGAAGTACAGTATTTCATTTCTTGAATTATATGTCATATAAAATCTGCAAAACAGTTTCTCTCCATTACAAAGAGTCAGTTTTATTAATGCAATGGTTACATAAAGCCTACTTATCAGAAAAACAGAAAGCCCAAAGAACTCTTTGCATTTGCATTTAAATGTACTGTATGATAAACTTTTATATAGATTTTATCCTTGTTATTTTTGTAATACTTGGTCAATTTTACAATTAAAAAAAAAAAAAAAAGGAAATCAAAGCTTCTTAGAAAGCAACTTAAAATGTCCAGTAAGCCAGATAATCAGTGAGTAGTAATGGTTAAAGTTCACATCAGAAGCAAAATCGTTTGAGAAATTATAATGTTGGGGGGTTTGACCAGTTAATGAATCTGTATCTGCTTTGCCGCCCCACTGTAAGAAGGAATTTCCAAATGTAGTCTAGAAATACTGACAATCGTTTGCTTTTCAGATATTTATCTAAAAATTGATAACCCAACCTTGGGAAACAAAGCAATAACTTACCGTTGTAATTTTTAAGGAAAATGAAATATTTAAAATTTCAATTACATTATTGCAAAGACACAAGAAAAAAACAGAAGCCAGAAAAATAGGATAAAAATATGTAAGAAACATAAAATAAACTCAGAGGAAACAGCAAACACTATGCGCAATCTGTAAAAATATGCAATGCATGTGTTTAATTCCTCCAGTAGAAGGAATAATGGTTTTTTGGTGACATTCAGTGAAATCTAGGATTCGGCTATTCAAACAAACAAACAAACAAACAAACAACAACAACAACCACCAACCTTAAAGCGTTGAGGCATTCTATATCTAGACAATGTCACATAGAACATTAATTATCATTATGTTATCTCGGTTTAACTCATTTGTAGCAACATGGATGCTACCAGGTTTCATAACAGAGATCTGTAAAATGAGGAAAAACTTAGCACAGATGACTTTGCAGAACCAGAATTTACAGTAGTACACATAACCTCAGGGCTCTAATATGAATGTACAGTTTAGAAAACAGAGCCAAATTCACAAAGGTTTATATGCAACCAAAGATAAAATATGGAAAAACAAATATCCATAAAATTTCAAGCAAAATTTTAGTATTGTTTCTTTTCTTTTCTTTTCTTTCCTTTTCTTTTCTTTTCCTTAAAAAATAGAAAACAAGTATAAAAAAATCACTTCATCATAAGGAATATTTCAAAGCAGAAAAAACTTCTCATTTTGCAGGTCAGCCTTAAAAACATGAAGATTTCAATTATACTCAACTAGAACAGGAAAAATAATCACAGGAGCTCAGCATTAACATCACAATACAAGATAAAATAAAAAGGTCATCATGTCTCTGAAAACAATAACTCACTCCACACTTTATGTCTTCTGTGCCAAGGCCACAAATACAATAAGACTCATATTCCATCCTTTGATTGTCTCCTGATCATTTAAAAGCTTGTTAATCTCATTCTTTATGAGAACTTGTGGAACTTCCTGGGATCCATTTGGTGGTAATTGCCCCTTGTCCTGTCCCCACAAACCACTGAAAAGAGGTTGGCCAAATCCGTTTGTCTCCCACATTTAAGATATTTATAGACATTTTTAAGATCCTCTCTCAGTCTTCTTTTCTCAAGGCTGAACAGACTCAGGTCTCTCAGCCTATCCTCACAAGGGGGGATGCTCCAGGCCCCGTATCAATTTTACCAGGCACTGATGTGAGACTGACAGGCCTGCAGTTGCCAGGGTCTTCTTTCTTGCCCTTCTTGAAAATTTGTACAACATTTGCCAGCTTCCAGTCAACTGGGACCTCTCCGGGTTCCCAGTTATTAATATTGTATTAATATTACAAAAAAGATTTGAAAGGGAAGGAACTCGGGAGAAAGAGGAAGTCTGAAGATTTAATACAGTTGCACCATCATGAAATAAAATATCATACAAACTGATACAGTAATCCTGAAACTAATCTAAAGTAGTAATCACAGCTGAATCACCCATGGTCTATTTTAAAAGAGGTAATAATATTCTCTGGGAATGAATACACTACACAAATATTTCCACAGTGAATGTCAGAATGTTTAACCATATATTCTTACCAATAAGCTTTTATTTGTTAATGTATAAAATATTGAAGGGTATTCCTATATATTGTAGCTGATATTACTGCAGTGAGAAGTATATATTCCTAGGTATCCCTCACTATTATTCCATTTCAATAAAAGGATAAATCTAGATATGTTCCATAAAACTGGAGTTCTCAGAGGAATAAGCATATTAAACTGAGAGAGTTTAGTGTAGGACAAAGATATTTTATATATTTTCTTAAAGGCCCCATGTGTGTTTGAAAAAACTAGTTCATGCCTGATGTATTTTTCATGAGAAAATACATCAGGTTGGACAAGGCCCTGGGCAACCTGATTTAGTGGGTGGCATCGCTGCCCATGACAGAGGGGTTGGAACAAGAAGATCTTTAAGGTCCATTCCAACCAAAGTTGTTCTCTGATTCTATGAGTTTGATTTAAAGTATTCTTGCTTCCATAATATAAAATACCAGTTACATTAAATGAGAGAGTGTGTTATAATTTCTGCATTGTTAGATAATACCAAAGAAGTGGTCTACAAGGTAAAATTCTTCACAACATCATCATGTGACTGGGGTAAATAAATGAAAAGAAGGTAAACTTCAAACCTTCCTATAAAATAAATAAATAAATAAATAAATAAATAAATAAAGGAATGGCTTTACTGAGACAAACAATAGAAGAATTTAATTAAAAATGAAAAATGATTTATATAGTTTCTACACAAAACCAAAAGACTGATTTTTTTTTGGTGGAGATAACAAAAAATGTCAATAAATGGCAAAAATACTAAACAAAGCACTTATTTCAGTATCGCCATGCCCTGTCCTGAGATGTACCTATCAACTGATACTAATTGGTACCTCGGGAAAGAACGCATCTAAATGTTGACCATGGCCAACCATCAAAAGAGGTATTTTTGCACATATTCTCTAACTAAGATAGAGTTGGTTAGTTCAATGTTTAATGCATGAATAAGCAATAGACTTTTATGGTTACCATTGCATATTTCATGACAGTTCTAGAAGTGTTTGGGTTTAGATGAATATTAAGTAAAATAAACATAGTTTTATACATTTTGAATCTCTACAAATATAATTTCACACAACCAAATTCTTCAGAACTCTTGGAGTATTTTGGAATAAGATGCAAAGGAATAATCCGTTTGTTTGAAAAAGCCAGACTATTAGTTCCTTTCCTCTATGGCTGTTACAGTTATCAATAGGAGAAAGAGCTCCCATCTCTCATCGGTAGATGAGTGCTAAAGCTTTGCAGCCAAAAATCGAAGACTGAAGCTCATATAGGAAACTAATGGCAGAAAATAATCATTAGAATCCATGGGGATAGTTATTTTAAGACCAAAAATACTGCTTACAAAGGCAGTTGTTTTCTTTACTCCTTTCTATCTCTGAATTCATGTGTTTTCAGTTATGCATTTTGGGACCTCTTTTACAGTATCATGTATTACATGATAAAGGGAAGCACAGGTGGGGATTTCAGTCCTTTAAAGGAATCTATATTCATTTAACATGCAGAATTAATATATTACTATGTAGAATATCACAGTTTTCTTGTCTACCATTGTGATGCAACTGAATTGCTTTTGCCCTTAAAAAAGCAATAGGTTATGTTGCACAGTGTGCTGATAAATAGTTTACTAATTTGTAATGTAACAAAATTGATTTGTGAAAGAATCCTATAGCTTGCAATCAGCCACATTACAGCTTCTAGTATTTTTCTTTTTTTTCTCTGATGCTGAAATTTAGTAGACAGCATGTGCTCTGAGCATAGAAATTTCAGAAGAATCTGCACTACTGTTTTACAGTCATCCAAGTATGTATTTTTACCTATAACAAGTTTTTCTCAAAGAAACTGCTCTTTACTAAGTGTTACACTTAGTACTGTGACTGACATATGTTTTGAATACTATTAAGATACTTAATAATTAATCTGAAATGCTAAACTCATTCCAGTTAGTGCAAGATAGATAAAAAAAAACATTGCAGGCAACTGAGAGACAACTCTGGCCATGCGTTGTTTTCAGCCAGCTGAGTCTGACACCAGGGTATTGCATTTGATTCTCCTGAGAGAAAAAGACCCAGCTGTGCTTCTCCTATAGCACTTTCTACCAGATGATCCAAAAATGTGGCAATTCCAGAGAGACCGAATGCTTATCTTTTCCTTGACTATGAAGTATTAAAGTTATACCATGTTTATTCCAACACAAGGTGTATCTTGTTATTGCCAATTTTTCATTATATCAGTTGTACCATAACTGTAAAAGCAGACATTAGAGTGTTAGAAAATACTTTCTTTCCCCTAATTGTTTTGTTTTTCTTTTGTCCAAATGGTCATGAGACCATTCTACATGAGACAGGTCATACACAGTTCAGCTGAGTTTCACCATGACACAATTGCTGAGTAAAAGAAACACAGTCTTCATCTTTCCTTTACCTTCCCATTAAAAACAAAAATCAAAACTAAGTTAAATTAAAACTAGACACAAACAACACGGGTTCTTTATTAAGCATGACAATATTCATCTGAATTTTAAATATTAACTTAGTGTCCATAAAAAAGGTCAACTTGAGATCATTCTTTTCAAAAGCTAAACCTATTTGAAACTACAATTGTGCAGCCAAACCAATCAGAGGGGCAAAAAAATATTTGGATGGAAGCATATAATGAAAAAAAAATCTCATCTAATAAGGATTTTTAATGAAAAGAAACTAAGTCAACTCAAACTTTCCACCTGAGCCTGCATGAAAAATGCCTTTTGAGCACCTGTAAGAAAAGAAAACAAAGAACTAGATTCATTAAACTGGCATTGATAGCATTTCCTTTCTTTCCAAAAGGTTACTCCTTAAAGCTGTTTCTGAGACAGTAGGATACTTAGCCTCTGTTCAGACTTCTGCCTGCACAGATCTGAGCTTACTTTTATTATTTCTGAAAAAAAATGCCCTACATGGACTATTGAGGCATTCTTTTCTAATTTGCTGATACAGAGCTATTCCAACCTGCATATATCTTTGAGGCTTGGAAAAGAGACTGATAGCTCAATGTCCCATTTTCCTAGATGAGTGTTCCACCCACAAAGTTAGTGACTTATTCCCTCCTTGGCTTGGAGATTATATGAATACACAAATTTGCTGGCTCCAGCTACAAAAATTCAGAAAAATCTAATCCAAATTACTCACAGCTTCTTCAAGTGGGTAGTTTATTATATACATTAAAAATCCACTCTGTTCCTGGTTCGTAGTGGTGATTTGGGCAAAGGATTTTGACAGACAGTGACCTTCTTAGTCTCCTGAGAACTGAACTTAGGTCTCTCACATCTTGGGTGAGAGCTGTTACTCTTGACCTTCCAGAGAAAGAGAAGAATGTCTCATTTTCTTATAAAGCTCTGTCTCTAAACCAAGAAGTAGCTTGCAGTTGAAATTTTTCAGTGATTATGGCCTATTTTTTGAGACAAGAGAGAGATTTACTCAGATTTGAAGATTCTCCTCCATTCCAGAGGAAGGAAAAAGTAATGCTGTAGAAAAATATATATATATATCTTTGATTTAGTTTGTCATGTTAAAGCATTACATTTTATAATAAGATACTGTACTGGGCAGTTTTTCCCCAGTTTCCCTGTATTCTCTTTGTTTCTGACTCTTCCTGCCTTGATCTTCAGGGGGCCACAAGTAGAAGTTTGGAGGTGTGCATTTGGGGGTGAGGGTAACAATAGCTGCAGCAATTCATAAGACAAATGAAAGTTAGGAATCAGTAAGTCCATCTGCTACTGTATAAGCAATACCAGTCCATAAATGTAGGCATCCAGTGCTGTATGAGACAACCTGTGGCATCTCAGTCACAGGAACAAGTCTGACAGATATAAAACGGGACATAAAAGAAACCCCCGCCCTTTTGGAGCAGGAGGTAAAGGGCATTAGGCAGGTGTATTCAGGCACATAATTTGTTCCCTTTCTATCCTTACACTTCAGCCTTGACACCAAAGAATGTACATGAGAAAATAACCACTGGAAAAATAACCCAGCAACATCTATTAAAAAGCAAGACAATTATAAACAAATGGTTAAGCACCCAATTTTCAGCGGAGTCCAAATTTCTAAACCATGTTCCAGAGGAATGAGGAGAAACAATATCTGTGTGTAGAACTTGGAAACACTTGTTCACATTAATATTAAAGTAGCACAGTTGGTGTGTCTATATGTGTATATAGATATGTGACAGTGGATGTGGGATATGTGACAGTTTCCCTTGTCCTAGTTTTGTATGTTGATTATGTGAATGGACTTGCATGCTATTTTGACATTACTTATCTGCACTGGCTTTAGGAACCATATGTTTTCATTTATAGTCCATTGCATATCTGTAAGTTCCATATGCACTGTGTAAATATGAATTTATGTTTTGAGAGCAAGTACAAACTTGCATAGTTTAAAGAAACATATCAGAAGCCTAGAGTGTCATTATTTAGAACAGAATGGTAGTGGTTATGGTCAGGAAGAAAGGTGCTGATCTTAGTATTGACTGTTGTCACAGGTAACTGTGTGAAAGCTATAGAAACCTTCAGCACGTGTGTGACTAGCAGCACAGTATGACTCACATAAAATAAAGATCTGAATAGCTACATCTTTCAGCCTTCTTAAATTGGGTTTTATTGTACCAAAAAGATCTTTTGCTATGAGCATTATTTTTTTCTATCAATTCACTTCAGCTGAATGTGAAGCTAAGATATAACATATGCTGTATGCATCATATGTTTGCCTGCATACCCATGCATATTGTCGCTTTGTTTTATTCCAGAAGTCTCTTGAGCACATGGAAAGTAGAGTTTCAGTGGGTTGGAAATTTATGCTTCAGTAAATATATTGTCAATTTAGTGACCATCTGTAACACAGAATTTTCTTTTACTCTGCAGCAATGCATATATTATAGTTTTCAAAACAGGCCCAATAATGTTATGGAAGCTCTATATTTGATTATATATATATTTATATATATAAAACCCAAGTATTAATTCACCATCAAGACAAACTTTTCATGAGTTCTCTTAGTTTAGATAAGCACATACTGACACAGTTCCCCAGTATTAACATTTGCAGACCAGTGTTGCAGACATGCACACAGACAGAAACGGAAAGCTAACCTAGGATGTCCAGGACATAGCATTTAGTTGGATTCATATTACAGTCTAGAGAGAATCAGATTTCAGTTTTAGTCAGTTAGTACATAAAGACATGTTCTATCTTAAGTCTTTCCTCTGAATGCAAATAAAATGTGCATATTTACATGAGCAATATATACGAAAAACAATTCAGTGATAGGAAATTCAGCTTCAAAAACAAAATTCTTGGAGAGTGATTCAGGAGTGATGAGTGAAAACAATATTTTTTTAGTTTAAAAAGCATTATTTATAGATTGTTCTATCATTCAGGACATACATAGTAGCCACCATTCTTGATCATTTACAGAAAAAAATTTAGGTAAGGATGACCACCTAACTCAGGGACAATTTAAGACTGTAATTGTTTGCCACCATTTTCTTTATTAGCAACAACATCTGTATTAACTGTCTTACTGAAATGAGATTTACAGATAAGCAAAAGGATGCAGTTTGTGTAATCCATTTCTGAAACAGCTCCACAACAGTGTTCTTCCTTCCTGCTCACTATAATCTGTGATGAGGAGACTGTACAATATTAGTGAATTGCATTCATTATCCCCTGTCTAGGTGATACATTCACCCTCATAAGAAGTGTTTTTTGAAGAGGGAAATCCATATTCTTTTCTTCTTCTTTCTTCTAATACAAGAAAACATGGGAAACCCAGAACATAGTATTGCCTCAGCTGCATTTGCACAACCCCAGAAAATATCTTCTATTAAATCTTTTTTGTTCTCTCTCTTGTTTGCTCTGTCATAGGCAGGATTTTAACACTAACATTTGAGAGGGACGTTAATGAACTCCCAGAGGATTAAAATAAAACTACGGTAAATATTCATTTCAGTCACCTAGCTCTATGCTTGTATCTGTATGTAGAATGATGACCTTTATTAATATAATTTCCCTCCTACTTCACAGGTTACTATGTTGATTTTAGAAGGTTTGCACTGCTTTGACTGTAACAGCATTGTTAAAATGACACAAAGCAAAGCTGAAGAGATACTGGAAGCCCTAAGGAAAGAGCTGATGTTGGAGATTAAGAAGAATTTGTCTTTTAGCAATAGTACTGGGCATAAATATTTTAGATAGTTTACTTTCTCACTTTATCAGCTTATAGATCAAATATATATGATTTTTATACATATGTGTGTGTGTACATATATATGTATATAAATCATATATCCTATATACCATGACTGCTTATTCATGCATCAATGCAATTCAAAAAAGGACAACTTGAAAGAGTTAAAATGCAAATTAAATAACAACAATCAAAATAGTGGGGAGGGACACAGTCTTCTTCACTACTGGGATACACAAATCTAGTTGTTGAAGTTCTATGCTTCTGTTTGCTGATCTGGAAAAAAAGGATATTACTTACCTCATATAGGTACTCTGACAACTAAGTGTTTTGAACAAACCATTCTAAACTTCTTAAAGTGATTTAATAGAATAAATCATTCTACTGTAAAAAATAAACTTTTAAAGTTCATATTACTCTTCAAAATCTTTTTTTTTCCTTGGGAGAATTTATTTTCCTTGAGTTTTTTTTTTCTTTTTTTTTTTTTTTTTAGATTCCATAGCATTGCGTATGTTAGAGAAAGACTACTATTGTAGTCAGAGTGTTTCTATTAATCTTAATGTCATCTATCGGCACAGAAGAACATTCAAAGAATTGAATGGGAAATGACATGCTCTCAGGAGATGGCATTTATGTTGTTACCTGCTTAGCTATGATTGAAATAGCTGGATTGGTGACATGCTATATCTGGATTGGTGACATGCTACTCAAATTAGTGTTTCTAAATGATACAATTGATTTAGCTGTTTTGAAATTTACTACTTAAGAAATGTTAGAATTTTAACTTTTATTTGCTGCATCATGACAATCTTATAAACCCTTATACTATACAGATAGGATCTTATGAAAATTTGCCATGTCTTCTGCTATATGTATGGCTTTTTATTTATTATTAGTAGTATTATTCAAACACTTGTTTTAATTAGGTAGTACTCATTAGTTTTTCAAAATTCCAAATGTTTACCTCTTACTTCAGTCAGGAAGCTGGGATGCCTAACCATCATCATCAGAAAATACTTTCTTCACTAAGAAATCTTTTATAACTTCCTAAACTTGACATATACAGTTACCTTTTTTTTTATCCTAGAGAACTGCACTGTAATGTTGGGTACTGTGAGACAGATCTGGAAATCCAGTTTAAAGTATCGCCCCACTCTGCACTAAAAAACTTCAATGTTAGACAGCTTACTCTGGCATTAGGCCCAAGTATAACTACATAGCCTTGTAGCTATGATTTTTGCTGTTATTAGTAGAAGAAGAAGGGCTTCACAATGACCTGGCAGCGTACTAAGTTATCTGACCTTTCCTTGGCCTGAGCTGTTGTTAGCTTGTTTACAGCAGTTGTTGGTCTAGTGGCCAAGTAGCTTTTGCTTAACCTGTTCTAGCCTAATCATTGTGAATGTCACGTAACATAAAGGCCTGACAAATACTGTCATTCTATGATTCTATGAATATTGAATGCCATGCATTCAAAGTGTAGAATTTTGCTTTTGATACTATCTTAAGTTATGTAAATGAGTTCACTTAAAGGACAATTATTCACTACTTCTGCTATGCATCAGATCGAATGTGTGGCCTTGACACTCTAATTCACAGTATTTAAAATCTAAATTCTCAATACAAGATCTAAAATGATTAACATTTCCTCATGGTCATGCTTTGTAAGCATCCAACATTTTTTAATAGAATATTGGTATGGAACAAGGTTTGTTCTCAGCCACATTATCCATCAAAACGTAGCAATCAGATCATAAAAAATCCATTTATTTTACCTAGGTGAAAAATTCCATTGAAAATAAAAGGCTGGCAATTGGAGAAGATGTGGATCTGGCTCACCAGTTGTTGAAATTAACCAAAAATTTAGTTAATCATCATATAACAAGGCCAGGTGTACAACACTAACAAGTCTGTGAATGTTTACAAAATAAAATTTGTCTATGACACAAAATCTAGACAGATTTTTAACAGCTAACAAGAAACCTATGTTCCCTAGATTTTACTGCAATCTTGTCATATTTCTGAATTGAACATTTCATAAGCAGTGGGAAATTATATTTCCTCTAGTTTGTCCCTTTAGTACAGCTTTCCATTCCATAACTCCTTTCAAATTTGTCTCACAAGAAATTAGCACAGGTATGCAATACAAAACAAACAAACAAACAAAACCCACAAAACTGAGTAACAGGTTAATAGAATGATGGAACATTAATGTTATATATACTGTGGTTTTTTTTTTTTTTTTTTTTTTTGCTGCTGTTATCTGCATATTTCACCAGTGAAGTCATTTAAATGTGAAAGAACAAAAATTCTTGTATTATATCAGTATGTGTACATTTCAGGGAAAAAAAACAAAAACAAACAAAAAAACTAGAAGTGACAGCAGAAATCGTAATTGAGTACTACACTAATAATGACCACTAAAAATGCTACTTAACTAATCAAGTAATTAAAAAGAGAGTGTTAAGCACATATTTATAAAATCTATATTGTTAAAGTCATTAAAGTTGTTGTAAACTGTCGAGAAAAAATGTAGGAATGCTGAGAAATAAGAAGTAACCAGATTTTAGTATGCTTTATAACAACAAAATCAATGTATAGTAGCTAATATCAGCACAACTAATTGTATTAACTGTTAAAATGAAAAATCCCCACGCACCTCAAAAATAGGAATTATTATGAAATTCTACATTCTATCCTTTCTGTCTGTTTTTCATATAATGCAAGAGAAACTACTGAAAAGGAAGAAGATAAAGTGTATGAACTTTTATACATTTATAGTAAATTTTGGAGTTTATCTTATGGCACTGTAGAACACAAAAAACTCCCAACAGTACACTTAAAATATGATATATATTGCCATTCTATCACATATAGTTTTGACACTGTACACTATGTTCTGAGTTTCAGTCACTATCTGTTAGTTAAAATGTAAGATTGTTCCTTCAGTCAGATAAGCTGTGAAGGGGAGAACATAAAAGCAAAGGTACTGAATGACATATTTGTCTATTAGGAATTGGAATATCTTACTAGCACTGGCAACACTGCTGAGACTTCTAAATTATTCAGCATCTACAACCAACACACTAAATTTCAGTGGAAAGTTCTGTGGTTTCTAAGGAAACTCCTATCTTACCAAATCATATTTGTTAAGTTTGATGTACAATTGACTAAGGTGTTGCAAAAAGGTCTCTCTCCAGCTTACGTGGTAACATTCATTTAACTGAATTTAAATGAATTTAAATTGAACACTTAAAACTGAATTTAAATGAAGAACACTTCATTTCTTAAGAAAAAAATTAGCAACTTACATTTAAAATTCATATCAAATTCTTCAGTCTTCAGATTTACCATCTATCATATAACCATATGTTATCTTCAGAGTCTTTGGCTTTGATGAACCTAGGAGGGACTACAAGGACATCTGTTAGAAGCATCCATTTATTATGTTTAATAAAAGTTATCCTGATCCACAAGGTTCAGACATATAATTAAAGTCAGTAGAAAAAAAATGCAGTAGGAAATCAGAGTAAAATTTAATAGTAAATCAGCATAAAGCAATTCAAGAGAAACCAGAGGGGATTGATATAATACCTGACTGAATGGGGAGGATACAGTATTTCAGGGAGTGAAAATGTCATGCAGTACTGTCCAGTTCAAATGAATGCAGAATACATAGGTGCTAGATAATTCATTTATGTGCAGAAGTGCTGACAGTATAACAGGAATGGCCAAAACACTTTAGAAGACAAATCCTGACATAAATGATTTATGGTCTAGAGATACAGTTCACAGTATTCCCTGCTCTGATTCTAGTTTCTGCATAGATATTTGCATTAGCTTTGAACTATGTAAAGTACCTAGCTCAGGAATAAATACCAGTGTAGGCATCGCAACATGAAGTATATTGCAGATTCCAGTGCTCACTCATCCATTTGAGTGTGTGACTGGGTGGCTAAGTTACACTGAACTTTTTATCCTTTCACAACAATACTGACAACAGTAGCTAAGTAACTAGCCCATGTGGTCTCATTCTTCATCCTCCAAGCCTTTCTAAGTTTATTTATTGATCAGTTGCAAAAGATATTTTCATGATCTCAATTGCCTTGTCTAGACTTCAAGTTCCCATTTCTCAAATTTGATGGGTAGATCTTTGTTATCATATGAAGAACAGTGCAGGAAATGACTGAAGGACTGACAAACTTTAAAATTTTTAAGGCATTCAGGAATTAAGGTTTTTCTGTCTACAAGTTAATCTTGTTTATTCTTACCTAATCACTTTAAAATAATTTCTCAGATGAGAATTAAACTATTTTTGTCAAAGACAAAAGTGCTCTAGTAACTTTTCTGGCAACATCGTTCAAACTCCTTTCTTCTTGGGCTGAACAAGAAGATTGTAATTTATCTGGTAGCATTGAAGTTCTGTAAGTTTTTGTTAAAATGTTGTTTGAATAAAAATAAATAAATGAATAAAAATCTCTGATTCCCTAATATTTCTAGAGGCAATTCATAATCTAAATGTAAGCAGTACCTACTGCTTAAGTATAAAATACTTCAGTTAACATTAGGTGTAACTAAATTATATTTCTTAAAACATTGAAATAGAAAATTACAGTCCGCATTGGAGTTTGATTATTAAGAAGTAATATTTTATATTCCTTGAAAAACAAAAACAAAAAACACCCCAAACCACAAATATTAATGCTATATAAGACTTCAGTGTGGCTAAATAATTCATAGAAGTTAATTGAATTTTGTTGGTTGGAAAAGGGATAAGATTGATTTAGCAGTGGGACAGATGAGTTAATCCCCTAAAGCCTCTGATATAAGGATTGCCCATTTCTATGACCTCTTCTAATTTTCTCCCTAATAATGCATAGATCAGTCAGCAATCAGTTCCTAGCAACTCCTTAACAGTTGCTGACCCCAGAAACTACTTGTGTGGTGATAATATTTCAGAGGAAGTGCATGAGTCATCACCATTTGAAATAGTTTAGTCCATATTTTGTCCATATATACTTATTGAGAGGTAAATATTTTCCTGACCTCCCCAATGAGCAAGAGCAATTTAAATGTTTATCCTATAATTTTTAAGTTTTAAGTTTTTATGCTTTGTCCTCTTGTACATTAACATATAATATGATTTATAATAAAGTTGTGAGCATGTCTTGCCCCCAGACATTCAAGAAGATATGAAGTCAAATGCATATAAATTTAAGGAAATCTGAAGAGGAACAATTTAAATATAAAAGACTGTTAAGACAAAGATCAAGAAATAGGACACATATATAAATCAAACATGCATAAATCAGACACATACAGTTTGGACTTATTTAGGGTATATGTGTTTGTTCACGTGAAATTTGCAAGCTATACCTGCAAATTGCTCTCTTAAGCCATATGTAATTCATACATTCTAGAAAGCTGAGCTGACAGCTTCCAAATGCAAGTGGAATTATTAAATGGAGATCTGCAAGCACTGAAAAAGTATATCACACTACTCAGATTATGACATACATATAGGCATGCCAGGAACACAACAATTTTTTTCATATACAGTCTTAATAACCCCAATGAAATAAGAACTCAGATTTCCAGGAAGAAACTATATAAGCAGGAATTGTTGAAGGAAAACAGAAAATTATAGTCTGGAAACCATGATTATCTAAACTATCTCAACTACAGATTATGAAAACTTATTCTGGTCCTGTCTTATTTAAATCCCCAATTCAAATCCAAAATTTATTCACTGATTCACTTTGTAAAATACTGTACCACGGTGAACACTCTAAACCCAGAATATTAAAAGGTCAAAATAATATTAAATTCAGGGCTTTGCAAAATTAAAGAACAAGCTTTCAAAGCTCAGAGTGGCCTCAACACATACAGAAAACTAGAGGAATCAAAGATATGTGGTGCTTTGGACTTGGAAAGATTGTGCCCAAGAGGAATTCTGATACTACATGCTTGTAACAAAAGTGCAGTGAAGAGATATTATTGTGAGAAACATCAATCCTCCTTCTATAAAAGTTATCAGAAGGAAAAATAGATATAGTTAAATGTATTGTGATTCCCACCGTTCATTCAGAATAATTTCGTCCATTTAACAGGATTTTTATACAGTCATTCTGAGAAAATACTATGTCTAGAGAAAAGCATATTACTTTATTTAATAAAAACTTATCTAACACACACAGACACAAAAATACAAACCTGCATGCATACATCTTAGCTTGTCACAAGTCATTTAAGCAGTTTTCAAGACCGAACTTCATGTATTACTTCAAGCCAAAAGCATTATGCCAAGTTAGCTTTAAGAGTTCTGGTTAAATGTATTTCCACAAAAGCAGCGTAGGCTTCTTTATCCAAAATTTTTGAAGATGAAAGCAACTGAACTTAACATGCTTATTCTGTTATCATGTACTTGTCATTAATAGGCTCTGTTCCATAAATAATAGCTCCCCATAATAGTTTTAGTTGCTTAGGGTTTCATTCACTACTTTAGAGCAGTTTAGGTTTCTGTTTTTCTTTTATCCTTTCAGCAATTTATAACCCTTTTTAAATTAAAATCCTACAATTTCAGAAGGTTTTTAATGAATTCTTTATGCATGCATAAATAGATAAATAGTCATCTTATTTCCAAATATTTCTTGGAATGAAAACTCTATATGGAAGTGAAACAACTAAATTACAAAGATTGATGCAAAGCGAAGTTTTATATTCCAATCTAAGCGAGACATGCAGTATGCTATTTCTGCTCTGATACATCAGTATAAGAATAATTTCACTGAACTTGGTTTAAAAACCTGGATTTCCAGAGTACAAGGAGTACACAGCTGTACAGAATTGACATGCAAGTGTTTTTATTTGCCAAAAAGTACTAAATTTGGTAAGAGAACAATCTGTGATACTATAAAATGGTTCTTTAACATCGATTTTCAATCAATGTCAGAGTAGAACCAATCCTCTAATTCCTATTCCACAGCCAAGTCTGCCATCTGATTTTTCTACTGCTCTCTGCAATAATTTTCCTAGAATTAAGAGTGCTGATGGAATCATAACACTCACCTGTTGTGAGTTTTATTCTTGCCCTCTTCGTGGTTTTACCATTTTATTCAAAATCAAGGGAAGGTACACACAAGGCCCTTTTGGCTTTTCTCTCCAGTGACCTCTGCACATTTTCATCTTGAATAAGTGCCAGTTTGTTTTCCACAATGTATTCGTTTGGTTTTATTTTTTTAAGTTGTTGGTGGCGGTTTATGGTGTGTGTATTACACACACTAGAGACTTTCAGAAGCTGTATAAGCATCATTTTATATGAAAGGTTGATATAGTAAGTGACCTCTTGCAAACTGAGCCATCTTGCAGATTTACAGTTGTTCATTGTGCAGTACGCATTGCTTTTGATTTCTCTTTTTTTATGAGTCCTTGTTATACAAGTTATGTTTTTAGACATACACTGATGAGAAGCATCCAAATACACAATGCATGAAACAAATACAATGTATAGAAAATATTAAAATAATGTGATTGGTTTAGAAATGCCTCACTGATATATTTTAGTGAATTTAGCGGTTCAAGGAAAAGTAGTTTGTACTGACTGTCATATAGTCAAATGAATTTTACAGGTAAAAGGGAGCATCTATGTATGGTTTACTCAAGTGCATATACAGTCTTACCTTGGAGTTCAGCTCATTTTTTCTAGCACAAAACTAATAAACACAAAAAGAAAGCAAAGTCCTTGACTATTACAAGGTAGATTTCTCAGGTGTCTTCTTCTCTCTTACCTCTTCACAGTCGCTAGAAGAAAAACATGTCTTTTTCTTAAATAACAAGTTTGTGTGGCAGACACATTTAGTTCTTTCCTATCATTTTCTTGTCAGAAGGGCAGTAAACATGTTAAGTAAAAAGCGTAATCTACTTCAGATGCAGATGTAATGCATCCATTGCATAACTTACTGTAAATTAGATATGCAACAATCAAATCTCTGAATGTCATATTTTTTATTCAAAAATTTTACTTCCTCTTAGAAGATCTAAAAGCACAGCATTTCTGCAGCTGGGACTGGTAGAAATTCTCAACTACAAAAAGGACATCAAAAGTGTTTTTCTATGTTGCACTTGTAATATAAATTTCTTTGAAGTTAATAATACCTGAGTTGAATAAAATTTCAAGTGTGCATGTTGAAACTAAACACACATATCAGGGTTTGACCTTGAAAAATATTTTCTATTACTATCTAGAAGACAAAAACATTTAGTGCCAAACAAAACATTTCTTGTTTAACAAGGGAAAATGATGGGACTAGCAAGAATAGCTTAAGCAAGCATAGCTTAAGCAAGCATAGCTTAAGACATGCTATACTGTTCTAAGAAAAGGCATAGAAAATGCAATTAAAAATGTCAAAACAAATAGCAATAGAAATCATAAAGGCAATCATTGCCAGAGAAATTACTCTTATTTTGTTATACATTTTATTACTTAGTCAACTATCTGCTGTTAGATAAAGGACACAAAATAGCTCTTGAAAACAACTTTATACTGGATAAAGCATATATAAAGAAAGACTGAAATCAAATCCATTTTGAAAGAAACATGCTGGCAAAGTTACAGTACTGGCACCTTCTGGATACACATAGCACAGGTGAACTGTAGATAAGAACAGTATGTTGTTGCACAGTTTTCCTTAAGAAAACCTACACAATTTTACTTAGGCTATTATGTGCCTGTGTCTTGGTAATTCCAAAAGGATCAACAGATACTTCAAACTGCTTTATAATCTAGACACGAATACAGAGAAAAAAAACACATCAGTTTACTAAAAGCTTGAGTACATGCAGGGGCATAGCTGTTACAGATATAAAAGAGGGATGCATAGTATATAACACTGACAATTGCCAAATGGGAACACTATTTAAGTGTTTAATATGCAGAACTTTGTAAAATACTGGTGTTACAACTTCTGAGGGAAGTCGTATGTCATAAATGGTACATTTATCATCAGACTTCCTAAGAAAACTAGTGTTACTTCAAATATTCAGATTTTTTTTTTATTATTTTACAGAGAACCAATGTAATTCTGTAAGAATTTAGAAAATATTTCTTCCTTCAAGGATTATTTTCCTTATCTGTGGAACTCAAGTTTTTAACTCAATTTGGATTTTGGATATTTCATAATTTCCAGTCATTAGGAACTGCTTTTCTAAAAGGTATTCACCTCAGAATGGCTTTAAGATTTATGAATCTTGGAAAGCAGATCTCAACATTTCCATGGTTCACCTGTTTCTCTGCATTATTCTCAAGCTAAATCAATCTTCAGATTCATAAAATAAGTCTGTAAATATTCATGCCTGCCAGGAACAGTATCACCTCAGATACCTAGCAGAGTAGTAGAATGAAGGAGAAGAAACTTTTTTTTTTTTAATTTCTCTCCAGCAAAATGAAACTTTCTACTCTAGAGAAGGAAAAAAATAAGGAAACAAGTATAAGAAAAAATCTGAAATAATCTGGAAAAGAAATGCTAGAAAAGCTGGTTGGAGAAAAAAAAGAAAGAAAGAAAGGGAAAAGACCAAAAGAGACGAAAAAGTGCAATGTGTCAAAAAGTTATGAAAACAAAAAAGAGAAGGAAGGGAGGAAGACAGAAATGAGAGAGAAGAAAGCATACAGAAAAGCAAATAAATAAAAAGAAAACCCAGGGAAAGAGAATGAATACCAATGAGATTTATATGTATACATATATATATATATACATATATATATCACAGAATCATTAAGGTTGGAAAAGACCTCTGAGATCATCTGGTCACTTTCTGGGAAAGTATCAATGTCAAAATATGTAGTTGAACAAGTGTATAAAATAGATATGATATATCATATCTATTGGGGGAGCGGAGGGGCAGGCGCCGACCTATTCTCCTTAATCACCAGTGATAGGACCCGCTGGGAATGGTGTTAAGCTGAGGCAGGAGAGGTTCAGGCTAGACATCATGAAGAGGTTCTTCACTGAAAGGGTGGACGCACACTGGAACAGGCTCCCCAGGGAAGTAGTCACGGCACCAAGCCTGTCGGAGTTTAAGAAGTGTTTGGACTGTGCACTTAGTCACATGGTCTAAATTTCTGGGTAGGCCTGTGTGGTGCCAGGAGTTGGACTCGATGATCCTTGTGGGTCCCTTCCAACTCGGGATATTCTATGATTCTATCAGTAGAGATCAGGGACAGACATACTCAAATTTACCTAGAGCAACAGAATGCCTAAGGCTGGTTCTTATTATCATCATGCTGGGGCAGCATATATTGCCCTGGATTTCTCCTGTCATAAAGAATACAAAGCCTGGCTTGTATTTACTGCCAATGCTTTAATTATAATCTTTGACATGTACCATCCAGTAAAGTGATGACTGACATCAAGTCTCCCTCATTTGTCCTACACTAGTGTATTTTGATCCCTTTTTGCACTGTAGTTTCTTACTTGAAATTTTTCATTTACTTCAGTTAATCTTTCCTCAGGTGTTCATGTCTTGCAAGTATTTTCTTTCCTTTCATTTTTTTTTTTTTTTTTTATATTTGGCATTTGTTTTTTTTTTTTTTTTTAAGAATCTTTCTTACCTGGTAGATTGTCTCTGTCTTTCATAGATCTCTTGGTTTTGTTTTCTCCTAAAAGAAAAGAAAGTAAGGTTAGAGGTATATTGAATACAAGCAGGAAAACTATGCATTTGTTTTTGCAGTGATGTCTATTTTATTTATTTATTTTTTTAATTGGCAATCCAGAGGAACTAAAAGAAAAGCAGAAAACAAAAACAACTGCCAAGACAAAGAAAGAGAGCATATACTCTTTCTTCCAGTTTCTTACATGATATGTTCAAATACCTTTTAGATACAGTATGTCAGATTGTGTTTCCTCATATGATATGACATAATGCAACATGACACACCAATTGTTTTGTGACAGAAATGTAAAGAAAAAGAGCTTCTCCGCTCTACTGCTAAAGAAATCATTTTAAGTAGAGAAATAGACAGATTTCTCCCAACCATCAATACATCAAAGTGTAACGGCCTTGAGGTCTTCCCCCCTCCAGGAATTCCTGCTGCCAGGGATCAGGGACAACTTCATGATAGTGCAGCTGCAGGCTCTCCTCTTTACCTGACAGCTCTGCTGGGAGGCCTGAGCCAGACTGACTCCACTTTCCTGTGGGATCTGCTTTTAAGTTGAGATGCTCATGTTTGGCCCCAGCCTGACCTATACCCATATTAGTATTTGTATGAGCCTAGAACAGCCAAGTCCTCACACAATATATAGCAAAGCTATTCAAGTGGCACAACACAACTTAGTGCAGTAACCTGAACCAAGACATATGCTCTAGAAACCCTACCAGATAACTCCAGGTTACAGCAGTGCCAGTATTTGTATATTTGTATATTTATAGAAAGAAGTCCTTTGGCACTTTCAGATGAGGAAACAAAGAAAAATAAGACTGCCTTTGACTAATTTAGATATCCAGATCTAGATTATCTAGATTTTTCAAGCATATTTCAGCAAAACTTGATCCTGAATAAAGTCCATGGTATCCTACTGCATACCCTCAGGGTAGATCTGAGGCTTTGTCTTAACTGATTCTTGAGACTCTTTCAGCTGGGGAATTGCAACAGTGCTATTAAAAATGGTTTTATTGACATGACACATTCCCTAAGATAGGCCGCTAATCATTTCATGTTATTGTATCAATAGTATACTTCATGTTTTAATTCAAGCAAAATCCTAATGATACAGCTATCAGGAGGAAAAATGCTACACTGAATCTAAGTGGTGCTTCCACTATGACTGAGTAGTGTGTTCAGACTAATACTTATCAGCCGGGTTTCTGCTGTTCTATATTTTCATTTATTAAAGAATTGTTTATAAAGAAGGAGGAGGTTAGCAATGTCATTCTTTTAACCTGACTGCCTACTTAGAAAGAACTGCCTGGAAATAAGAGTTTTGTTGTGTCATTTTCTCTGGAGCCTTCTCCCAAAACATATGCATAAACATATCCTCATTGATAACACTGGGCATATGTTTCAACCCCAAGCAACACTGATTACTGTGGTTCTATACCAAAATAACTTAATGAGACTGAGGGTACAGGTTTTACTACTGTTTTCCAAATAATACCCTGTCCTTATTTACGTCACTGGGAAAATGATTCATTTTAACTTTACAAAGTATAAAAATTTTAAACATCTCAGAAACAAACAAACAAACAATAACAATAAGCTATTCATGTGTGATTACCTTAATTCATATCTACTACTTTTGTTGATTCTGACTGTTTCCCCAGCAACCTCTCTTGGCAAAATAAACAAGTAACATTTTAAAGTGGTGATGGAGAGTAAAGCAACACCGTATTTATAAAATAGAGGTTCCAAGATAAGGAAATTGTCACTGACACAGAATGGAGATTAACACAGCTGCATACCCCCACCCATCACTCAGCAGAGTGAAACCCGAAGGGAATGAAGAAATACCTTCACTCCTCCCTAAAATCTGACAAAACTGTAGTGCTATAACTTGTGATATGTTGTATAATTGTGTTAAGACTTGACATCCATGTTGAGGTACGAAGAATCTGTGGTCCTGCTCTGCTTGTTATCTGCTGTTGTAGATCCATACTGTCTATATGAACTTGGTCTTCACTTACTGCACTTAACTTAAAATGGTCCTGCACAGTTTTAGTGTTCTTGTGTCCTGCGTTCCAGGGTAAATCCCATTCCTACCTGGTTGTATCCCCCTGCTCTGCTTGCCTCCCCATCCTGCTGAAGGCACACTGCCACTG
The DNA here is from genome assembly GCF_964034855.1 of Anser brachyrhynchus. Taxonomy (NCBI): domain Eukaryota; kingdom Metazoa; phylum Chordata; class Aves; order Anseriformes; family Anatidae; genus Anser; species Anser brachyrhynchus. The sequence goes on along the minus strand of NC_137708.1, from coordinate 6,243,160 downwards.
GCAGACATGGGATCAATGATCACGCACACTATGCTTTCCCTTCAGATTTCAAAGATTTTGCCAAGAAAACAATTTTGTGGCAAGTTTTAGTGGAGCTATTGAGAGCAGCTGTTTAACACAACCACCTAAACCAATTGTGAATCCCACATCACCACCACACCATTGTTTTCACACTACCTTAATTCAATCTAGAATTGAACAAAGAATATAGCCTACACTATAACAGAGCAATAGAAAACAGAAAGTGGAAAAAGAAAGGTGATAGGAATGAGAACTGAGGTATGTCAGGAAAAAAAAAAAGAGAGAGAAAAAAACAAACTGCAATAAAGCTCATTTTCCTTCCAAATTAAGCACGACTATCAATCTGCCGTGTTTTTGCAGACTTAGTTTACAAATACATTAATTCATCATACCTCTTTCAGGTTTAATAAAAATAATACCAGTTCAAATGAGCATCAGTCAGTTTTGTTGTCTTATAATAGACTGATGGCCTTAAGCTTTCCAAAAGGAAATTCAATTTGAATAAGGATTTATCTTGAATTGTCAGTGAAATATTCATCCCTCAATAATTATTTCTCACATTCACTCTAAATTCTGTTAGTATTTTTTCTTCCAAAACACCATGTTTTGAAGCTAGCCCTAGCTTAATCACAGAATATCCATATTAATGGAGATATTTATAGTAAGAGCATTGTTTTTTCTCACAGTAATTCATGTCCCAAAAATATCTTTCCTAGTACCATAGGAAAAGAAGATATATCTGTGCAAAATGTCACCAGTGTTGAAGCAAATATACACAGTATTTGTTTCTTTTGATATTTCAGCTGAGGTTTCTAAGTTCAAGTAATTAACTTAGGGTTTTCTTGTATCCTTCTACTGCCTCTTATATCTATCTGTCAAAATGATTTCATTAAAACACTCACAGATGATCATTTTACTGAATTTCTGACAAGTTAATATACTCCTTGTAAAGCTGTAACTACAGGTTAGATTTGGTTTTGATTCAGTGCCCAATCCATTTACTGTTTACAGAATAGGAAAAAATATCAGGTGTAATGAATGGTGCTAAACTGGAATAAAATAAATTGAACATGCATTTTTTTATTTCTAACCTCTTATGATCTACTGCCTTTTCAGACGATATTTAAAATGAATACATATCATTCAGGTGTTCAAATGTGCATATGTACCTTTATCCCAGGATTTAAGAAGAGAAATGGCAATCATTACAACTACAGAGTGCACAGCTGGTCATTAACAGCACAAGTTACAGATCCTTCTGAATAGCCACTACCAGTCAAAACAAGGTGATGAGTGTTTTTTTTTTTTTTTTTTTTTTAAAGAGCACTACATGAGCCACAGTCAAACATCACTGGAGCAAGCCAAGTCAAAGAAGCAGACTGTCTAATTAGAGTTCTCAGTTCCTTATATTTGTTAGCTCCCTAGAGAAGCTTCTTCAAAGATGCCCTAAAATCAAGTAATACAGAGGACAATCAGAGGAGAAAAAAAAAAAATCTGCTTTTCATGTAAAGGAGTAAGAATTGGACTTCAGAAAACAAACACACACTGTATTTTTACTTTTCCTGTGCATGAAAGGTAAAGGAGGTAGACTTGTTTTACAAATACTCATTCAAGAATATTTCCTATAGATTAACTAATTTTGAATTCACCTACAAATCAAAGTAGGGATATTTTTAGCTTTGTATTGTAAGCATGATGTAGAAACAGCAAAAACCAAAATGGTATGTGGTACCTCTGTTGAGTTTTCAAATCGCAAACAAACAAGAGGAAAGGGATATATCTCTCCAAAAACAGTTTCTGCCAGTTATTTGAAACAGATAAATCCTAAGCAAGTTAATGAGCAGTAATGCTTCTCTAAGCATTACTCTAAACATCTGAAATAAGTAGAAAACAATGAAGGAGAGACTATAGATGAGTCCATTCTTCTTCCAGCGCATGCCATTCAAGATGATAGCTAATTAGAATCCCCAAAATTAATGCTGAATTTTGCTCTCTTTAAGTGAAATGGTGGAGATAATATGAATATAACTCAGTCTTATCAACTGATTCAGCTCCAAAACCCACACTTTTAACATATGGTTATATGGTCAGAAAAGCCTAAATATCAGAAGAATAATTCTTGAATGGAACAGTAACAGTCTGGAATTACATGCTAGGACTCACAAAACTGGATTTCCACTGCCATAATATCAACAAATAAATTTTATACTTTGACAGTTCATCACATAGAACATAGTGAGAATTTCCAGAAAATGTTTAAATTGATCAACTCAATTTTTGAATAGTGTGATTCATTCCTAATAAAGGAAGTAAGATTTTTTTTTTTTCTCTTAAATATGGCCGATTTCTTCATTTAATAAAATAGAAACAAAAGAGCTCAAATTCTATCAGGAAATACAGCTTAGTACAGAAAAACACAACATAAAAAATGGTCCATTGATTCTGGTCCATAACTAATAGGCAATACTAGCAAAGCTTTAACCCATTTTTCTTGTACTGAAACATTTTTTTTTTCAAAAATATATACTAGTTGGATATACTACATATTCAACTCATGATAGTGATTTCCGTGAGTAGATTTTCCAGCTTGTTCTATATGATCGCTGCATAATTACTAGTCTTAAAATGCCTTAAATTGCTCTTATTTTTCTAGTGTCCTAATCTATGAACCAAATAGATTCTCTCTTTTTAATAAACACTGAGAAAAGGCATCTCTTGCCAAGATTCTGATAAAGCGTTTCCAGAGACTGTTGTGAAAAGAAATACATCAAGTATACGTTGTCTACAGAAGCCCAGACCCCAGTAAAAACTAATTTGAACAAGGACTGGATATCCTGGCATGATTTTTGATCCCTGAAATCAATATGAAGTTGCTAAAGGCAGAGGGAGGAAAGGAAGCACAGCAGTCTCTGGCTTGGTTATTGTTTTGCATGAACACTGTGTTTCTAAGTCATACACCATACTAACATGTCTATTAGGTGTGTGATCTCCCTAGGCCTCCTTAAAGACATCTGCAGAAAATTGGTAATAGTTTTGCCAGGCTTAATCACTTTCTTTATTGTGTATACGGGAAACGCAAGGCAGTCGCAATCCCAACTTCAGCACTGGACTTCTTTGTCTTAACGTTTACCACTTGTAGATTAGTGCTGCCTCTACCCAGTCTTCTACCAAGCTCATTGAGACTCAGTGCAACGATAAGCATCTTCCACCATGAATAATGCCAGATGAGGACAAGGGACTATAATGATAGGGTGAATTAATAATTAGAAAGGAAATTAGATGGTTCTTGATGGACTGCAAAACAATCACTTATGGTACAGGTGATCTGTAAGTGGATTACCACAGAATTAGGAAAATGGCAAAAATCAATTATTTGCATTCAAATATATTCTCCAAAAAGAAAAGGAGGATGAATTAGTGGTGTTGCTACTGAGAGATTTATCCTGTAGGAAAACAAAAACAAACAAACAAACAAAAAACACAATCTAAGATATGCTATAGAACTTATAAAGTACAAAAAAAGAGTATTATTTTTCAGATTTTTTGTCAACATTATACAAATGATATCAGAGGTTAAACGCTGTTAGCTTTTTTAACTCATAAATCATTACAATAAATTAGAGATGTCCAGTTGCATTAAGTAAATCATGTAAATGTCAAAATCATTTGTCAAGAAATTATGATCATAATTACCAGCGATGTTTTTTTAAAGGGAATAAAAGGTAAAAACAAACAAACAAACAAACAAACTTAACTTTTCTTTATGGTACTTCAGAACCTCCTTGTTCTTCATATTTCAGTGATGATCAGGTTTATGATCAACTTAAGCTACTTATATACTTGGAATAACATAAATCAACCTTGTTTTATAACTCCTTTATCCAGAAAGTTTTACAAAATTGATATTTGGAAGTGAATTCTTACCTGCCTTTTTCTTTCAAGATAGAGCACATATGAAGCTGGTATGACCAGGCAAGTTTAGCCTATCTCTGTACTAATCTATACTTCTTATAGCAAAAATTGCAGAATGTATTTCACAAATCATCCCTGCATGTTTAAGAGCATTTCCTGGAAAATTCCACTGCTAAGAAAATGGAATAAGACCTTGGACAATTTTTTTTACAGTCTCCCTTTTTGTTCTTCTGGTTTTGCTTTTGATCCTGCAATTGGCTGCTTTATGTATTGCTTCCACTGAGAATGGAGTGAGTGTTCCAATCTCTATGTATTGAGGATCTAAACCCTTTTTATCATTTAAGCTGTTTTCATGCATCATTCTCAAGCTAAAGCAACACTGTTGAAATAATTATCACCTTCAGTCTGTTCCTGAAGTTAGAGGTTATTGCCTCCTCTAATCTCCCAGTGGAGCTGCTTATATAAGTAATTCTTATCCTGTTTCAGTTCCAATCAGTTTGATTAGCAAAATTCTATTATGTATGCTCTATACATTAACTTGGATCATTTAGTTAAGAAGCAGGCAGATAAGAAAATCCATCAATTCAGAAAAACAACTACTTTCTACAGGGAGTATTGACATGAAGAAGCAGATAGGTTAGGGGAACAGCAACCCCTTCAAGCTGGTATGACTCCAGAGAGAATACACCTCTGTATTTCCATCAAGATAGCCTGAATGCACAATAAAATATATATATTGGCATATTTTTTATACTAGAACAAATATGACTTACATCAGCTGCAGGAGAACAGGAAATTCCTGACCTAACTTTAAGTTAGATTTTTCACAAATAGATGATATTTGATATAGCATAAACTCTTCCACGAAAAAGCTACTCTTTCAAAAATATTAATAAATATGATCTGACAGAGAACATTTATATGAGTTCAGCAGAATGTCTCATCTGGAATCAGCATTTCTGGTCTGTGAAAAGCACAGTTAATATCCCATGGAAGTGCTGTTCATGTCCTCCAAGGCAGGAAAGAGTACACCTAGTTCTAAACTATGAACAGAAAATTAAAACCTGATTTTTTTTTTTTTTATATGAGTAGAAATATAGCAGGGAAAACAAAGAAAAAAGTCAATTTCTGAAGTTTTTGTAGATGTGTACATTTGGCACATGGACCAATCAGCGCACAGGTTTATAATATACATGAAGAACAGTGTAGACAGTGATACTGCTGTTTTGAGATTATCTTCCAGTTAAGTGACAATTAATTGGACAGATATAAACCTAAATACTTTCATCCATTATTATGCACAAATTTTTTAATTCTTCAACATCTGATATGTTTTTTTTAATGTATATCTCATTTTTAACATGTATTTCTACTGTAGCAACAATATCTATCAGCATGCAGTTAATATGTTACCTCCGTATGCCAATAAATGTTGTGGGTAAAACATATACATCTACTAGCTTACAGTTAGTAACAAATCAGATTTTAATGCTAGAATTGTGACTATTTTAGAAGTATTTACTGTAGCTAGTGTGACTTCTTCATAGTATTGTCATTTACTCTGTTATTTTTTCTAGATTTCTTAGCATAAAAGTAAGCAATTTTGCACCATACCTATGTCATGTTTTGTTGAATTCCCATCAAGATGGTAGTGCCCTGCAGCACCTGGAAATGTGCACTGATCTTCTGCAACACTAGTTTCATCTCTTCAAGACTAAAATTGATTTTTCTCAAACTGGCATGTAAAGGTACAAAGTGTACTCAGTGATCCATAACTCAAGTGAGTGCAACAAGACCAGCCTCAGTGGTTGAAGAAGCAGTAACTTTTTAAGTCTCTGCAAGCAACAGTGAAAAGAAAAAAAAAATCAGACAGTAGTGAAGAATTTATCTTGTAAAATGCCAGGCAGTCAAGTTGTTCTACTGCTGCTGCAGGCTATTGTCAGAGTTGCTAAGTAAATGGTAGAAATAGTTTTCTTTAATTGGAAAGAGCTGGGATACCATGGTGATGTGCTTTTTATAGCACACCTAATATAAACAGATAAAAAAGGATTTCTAAACTCAGATTTTATCTCTGCATTATTTGCCTGATTCTGTAGTTCACTGTGAAAGGTTTGAATCCTCCCTGAAACAGAAGGAAAAGCATTGGAGTTTCTCCTAGCTCTCCCCCACTACATAATCCTGTCTGTAAGGCCTAGGCTTATGAAAGGGAAAGCAAGTAGAATTACAGAATCACAGAATAATAAAGGTTGGAAAAGACTTCCAAGATCATCTGATCCAACCATCGCCCTTACTACCATTGTCACCCACTAACCCACGTCCCTAAGCACCAGGTCCAACCTTTCCTTGAACACCCCCAGGGACGGTGACGTCACCACTTCCCTGGGCAACCCGTCCCAATGCCTGACTGCTCTTTTTGAGAAGAAATGCCTCCTGTTTTCCAACTTAAACTTCCCCTGGCGCAACTGGAGGTCATTCCCTCTGGTCCTATCACTAGTTATCTGCAAGAAGAGGCTGACTCCCAGCTACCCACAAGTTGGACTATGCCTTTAAACAGAAAGACTGGTCAAGTCTTGCACTCACTCAGCCCCCATTAGCAATTGCCTGGCAACTCATGTACTTCCCTGATAAAGAAGAGCAGTACATATGTCTTGGAAAGGACATGCACAAGAAGCAGCATCACCAGTAGCCAGACCCCATGCTACTCTGTCAGGCCATGATGCTTTCTTAATATACAATCCAATAGAGAATACATGGTTTCAGATGTGATGTCATCTGTGGAGTCCCTGACCTGTTAACAACAAAATATCAGTAATACTGAGTTTTGAAATAAAAAACTGAATTTCACAGACAGTTCAAATTTCTACATTTACTAGTTTCTGCAGTGTCCAAGACTTCAAAAAGCCTTTTTATTTTATTTTCACTACATGTGCATAAATGGTAATGTAGGAGAAATGCAATGGAGTGTTCAGGCACTTGGGAGTAACGAGAATTTCCACTGTCATGGAATATCCTGATGCTAGCTAACTTGCTTGGTATTATTAAACTGAGGTAGGTAAAATAGAAATTAATAAAACCATTTAATTACTAAATCATGAGTAAGAGAAACAAATGTTTTCTCTTCCCCTTTCTCTACACTACATAGCCCAAGATCAAAATATTTCTTCTTCCTTTTGCAATCATCTGATTAAGTGGTAGATGCTATCCTATATTCTGTTTTCAGTAACAAATAATTGCTTCTTATCGATCTTGTGTGCTCAAAAATGTAAATTCTGAGAGTGCAAATGGAAAATCTTTATGAAAACTGAGAAAATAAATGTCACTCGTATGAACATATGAAAGCAATAGAAATTGAACACAATTTTGAGGGTCCAGACAATTCCTACCCCAAGTTTGTGTTGCTCTGACAAAATAGTATGGAAAATAAGTGAGTTTTAGAAAGATACAAAGACCATACCATCCACGATTTTCTTTCTAAAAAAACTTTATTGACATGTATATTTTACATAAAAGTATTCTAATTATACCTCTTGCTTGCAGTAACTACCTTTTTTTATTAATGAAGTTTCTGATAATCACAATTTCATAGAATCATAGAATATCCTGAGTTGGAAGGAACCCACAAAGATCATCAAGTCCAACTCCTGGCTCCACATAGGTCGACCCAAAAATTCAGACTATATGACTATGAGCACAGTCCAAACACTTCTTAAACTCCGACAGACTTGGTGCCGTGACTACGTCCCTTGGGAACCTGTTCCAGTGCGTGACAACCCTCTCGGTGAACAACAGTTTTCTGATATCTAGCCTGAACCTTCCCTGTCACAACTTGACCCCATTCCCTCGGGTCCTATCGCTGGTTACTAGAGAGAATAGATAGGCACCTGTCCCTCCACTCCCCCTTGCAAGGAAGCTGTAGGCTGCGATGAGGTCTCCCCTCAGCCTCCTCTTTTCCAGGCTGAACAGGCAAAGTGACCTCAGCCACTCCTCCTACATCTTCCCCTCTAGGCCCTTCACCATCTTAGTAACCCTTAGTTTCTTTCAACAGAATTGCTGAAAGAAATAGCTCGAGTTACAGATACCATTTTCAGAGTGCTTCAGGTTACAATGCCACCAGTATTCTAATTCTATTCACTGGATGCTAATACATAAATCAGGATTAGATTTCTGTAATTTGACCATACTGTGATAGTGATTAGCACTGTGTGCAGTTTAGGCCACAATCTTTAGAGTTTATACAAGTAACTGCATTGACATAGCAAAGAATTCTGACACTGTTCCCAATTACAGAGCAAAGACTGAATTGTCTCTAACCGGTTTGAAACATCGCTTTGAAAAAGGGCCTATCATAGCAATAACATATACAGATGTTCCTTTATCTCAAATGCAGAGTTATTAATAGACTGCTTCATCCTTGCTAAAAAGAGAGCCAGTAACGCAGCCTTACTTTTAATTTATGATTTGTTAGGTCTATTTCTTAATGTGATTAATGACAAATCACTACTTAAAGCATGGAACATTCATCAGCAGAACTGTATGCCCTTAAAACAGGTGTTGAGGGAATTTGAGAACTTTACAATGCAAAGTTCTACTGTTTCTATCAGTCTAAATCACCAAAAGAACTGAAAACAAGTAAGGCTTTCATGGCTTTCATCCATACGTGAAGGGCAAACTTCAAAATTTGCCAGTGCAGAATGTGAGACAACAGGAAAACAGAAACTTTCCTGAAGTTTTCTTGAAGCTAGAAAGTTTTGGTCAAGATTTGCTTTTTTTAAAGGATGAAACATTTAGAATCTTGATTACTGGCAGAATAAGAGTGGAAAAAGAAAGAAAACCTAGAATGTAACTATATAGACTACTGACCTAATGTACATATAACACAACAAGAATACATCTGACTTCTAGGTATTTCTGAAATTACAGCATGAAAGATCAGTTCTCAAAATAAATTATTTATTGCATGAAATAAATGTCCACAGAGGATGCTGATGACAAAACTAAGTAGACCAGATGAGCCAGAGACCCTCAGGATAAAGACCATGAGAATTCTCAAAAAATTTAAAAAACGGACTAAAAATAGATAGCAGTAGTGATTCTCCTTCCCTAAAATATTAAGAAAGGTATAAAATAGTTAATTAGAGATATTCAAAACCAATATTATGATTTTTTTCTAACATCTGTACACCTAGGAACATTTTTACCAGGCATCCTACTTTAGTACTAATTTCCCTTGTTTTACCAAGAATCATTGGTGATTTTTGCTTTTCTGCTCAGTTCTGTTCAGTTTTTATTTCTACTTTCTTTTCTTTCCCAGTCCTGTTATTTCATCTTCTCTTTAATGTATATTGGAAGTTCTCTAGAGTAAAAATTTTTTCGTTGTTATAGGTCTGCAGAGAGCCTTGCCTAACCCACCCATGATATACAAATTGTGGGTTTAAGTGATAGCATACAAATAAATTAACACAAAATGTTTATTGCACTTATACCTAACAGAAATAGATGATTAATGGATATTAAACACTGGTTTAATTAATGGAGAAAAAAAAAAAAAAGCAGGGGAAAATCCTGTTGATAAACAGATATTTAAAAATTATTTCAACACTATCTGTTGCAGTAATTACCAGAAAAACTTCCTGGTTCTGCCTTCAAAGACAGAGAAAAGGAAAGGAGAAGTGTGGGTGCCAGGGAATACTGTTTGTGAAAAGGAGGCCTGTGAATTGTGTAGTACTTTTGTGTCTTGACCACTGCAGAAGACTGAAAACTGACTAGAATAAAGAGAATCTGCAAAATTTGACCTCAAATAAACAATTTTCTTGTCTCCACTTTATTCAGAGTTGGCCATTATCAAAATGTATATTCATTCCAGAATGCAACCTTTTTTAAAAAATTATTGAGGGGCTGGTAAAGAAGTGTCAGATACTAATAATTCCAGTCTGAATATTCTCACTTGAATGTTGACTTCCAGACATTGCTTCAGTTCAAGGTATGCTAAGATCTGGGCCCTGTCTGGATTCTAGGCAGATCCAAGTCTGGGAACACAGAAGTAGTTCAGAACTGCCCCCCTTTCACCTTCAGAAATCAGCCCCCTGTTCTCTGAGCCAGTTCATATAGTGAAGCTCATACCAGGGCTAGCTCATCTTGAATCACATTGGTTACAGCCATACCATAAATACTTGGGAGTGCCAAAAGGATTTCATTGTGCTAGAGTAGCTTTTTTTTTTTTTTTATTTTTTTATTTTTCAATTTTAAGTAGTGAAAACCAACCAAACAAGCAAGCAAAAAAAACACCACAGTGGATAATTTTCTTTGTAGCATGATATTTGATGGACATCCTTGATTTCTGTGCAAGAATGTTTGAAAGTGACGGATACTATGGCAAGATAGTATTGGGCTAGCTCTTATATAGGACCTTTTAATTTTCATATCTATGTTCTTAATTCTGGTTGTTTCTAAATCTGACTTGTAATTCATCCCCTTAACTATTTCTAAACTAATGGTATTTCAAAGTAATTATTTCTAAAACTTTTCATGGTTTGTTTTTACCTCCTTAACAACAATACTTAAAAAGACAAAAATTCATCCTTATTCTCACCTCTACCTTTGAGTATTCTTCCCTTTACAAATCAACTATCCACTAATTATAGAGACTTCACACAAGATGTGTTAAGTGGCCTTTCACAAATGGTGTCTTATAGCATGAAATGTTGGTAATATCCTAGTCATCTAAATCAGAATATGCTTCAACATAGAAGTGCAAGATTACCTTTTTTGAATAGTTATAAATAAAAACTTTGTACTTATTTTTGGGTATTTAATATTTTATTTCAATTTTTGAGTTATTAGACTCCTTCAGTATTATCTGTAAACTGAGAATAAATCAGGATATGTTTCAGACCAAAACAAAATCAAAATGGAATCATCTAGGAAAAGTAGCATAAGATATTGTCTTTCACCGGTTGACCATGCCTTTTAATGAACACTTCTACCCAGGCAAAGCCAAAGATGAAATTATATCTTCCAGTTAGGGAATTTGTCCTATCTGCCCAGTTTTCCAGCTTGACGGACTGGAAAAAAAGATTTTCCAAGCCATATAACTGGAGGTTGAATAATCATTGTCAAAAAGATGAGCCCTGAAGTTTGTCCAATTGTATTAAATAAATAAATAAAAATAATAATCGAATATCAGAATGATGCTTGTCTACTATTGCTCACGATCAGCATGTCTTTCATCACAGAACTGCACTGCTACAATGCACACCTCAGTTTGCTTGGAAAAAGAGAATTTCGAGCAGGTTAACAACGAAGTGACTGCTCAGTTTTGTTGACTTCAAGCTTATTGTCCAGCATTCAACTGGATTCAAGCAGTCATACTCATGTATAGAAAAGTAACAGTGTAATTAGCACAACCATATTTAGGTATTTGCATGGGATAAAAAGTGACTTTTATTCATCATTGGGAATAAGAACTTCTACCAATAGATTTTAGGTTTATTTTTTCCTCTACTAAACTGGTTTTGACAGTTTTTCATTCCACATGTTATTTGTCCTGGTCAACTTCTGAATAATATCCCATTTTAGTAGTCAGTGACTTCATTTTTTATTTTTTGTTTGAAAACAATCTCTTTTTTGCCCTTTTTTATGTGATTGCTCCTTAATTACATATTGTCTGGTCGAGTTTTCCTCCGACACTACATGCAAAGTACTGTAGAGACAGCATTGTTTTTGCTTGCTAAACATCTGTGCCATGAAAAGATATTGCCTGGGAAATGAATTAGGCATGAATCAGTTTTATATCCCCATTTAAAACAAATATGAAATAAATCAAATTATTGTTTAATATACTTAATTATCTTTTTATGTGTCTCATGTCACATAGCATATGTCCTGTAAAAAGCACTTGGTTTGGTCCTCTGAACATGTCATTTATATGCTAATGAAGAGAGATGGCGCAACACATTCTTGCCAGTCAGAATTCACTGTAAAAAATATGTGTCCCTAAATAGAGTTCTACTCTAAAAATTACATTAGTACAGGCATACTTAATTTTGAAAAGGGCACACTAACTATAACATCCTTTCTCTGAATATGGTGGATAATTCATTTTATTGTAGAATATTTACCAGAGGATTGTTTAAGTTGGATGGGACCTCTGGAGCTCATCTAGTCCAACCCCCCTGGCAGGGTCAACTAGAACCTACTTGACCATTCTAATTGAAAACAAACAAACAAACAAAAACAAACAAACAAAAAAAACCAAATAAACAAACAAATTAAAAAACTGCTTCATCCTTTCATCCTTTAAAAAGGGCCTTGACTAAGCTGTTTTTATTATGTTTATCTTGGATTTCTTCTATCACAACTTGTGCTATTTACTTCTCAACATGTCACTGGGCATCACTGACATCCGACTAATTTTCAAAGGCACTTAAATCTAGTAATAGTTTATATAGGGAAAAAATGTAAATATGTTATTAAAAAGTAGCTGTAGTTCTGAAAAAAATGCTAAGGGTGCCACTCAGTCCAAACCATGTCTTCTACACATCTGAATTACAGTCTTTGGTGAACACTGTATCTCAAAACACGATAAAGTACCTTTCAGTAATAAATTCATTATATGACTTTGAAAATAGAAGAAATAGCACTCTATTTGTAAATAATTTGTAGTATTTGCTTGGCTCTAGACAATAAACCGAATTATTTTGTGACCTAATGCCACTGAGAGCAGCAAATTCCTGTCACAGAGGTACACACTTCATCATTATAATATAGATTATGGATATCACTAACTGTATATTTTCACATTGCCCATATATATATACACTTACAAATTTATATATCTAATACACATAATGTCATGTGTTCAATTGGGCAACATTTGCATTTACTAAGCTCTCCATTTTTAACGAGCCTGATATAAGGAACCTGTTAAATGCCTACAATATGTTCACCTTTCACAACATATAATAAAGTCAAACACACTCACACAGCTACTTCATTACAAACATACTGTCAAAGAAATGGAATCTTTAAAGGAGTGAACTCATCTGGAGGTGGTGATTGAAAGCATTTTCGCATCTCAGGAAAGGAGCATTTTAACGTTGCTTGTCACAGACATCCAGTTAGGCCTTCATGAGTTTCAGATAACACCTTTGGTGCAGCTTCTTTAAGACTAGGAATGAAATTTTGCTATTGGTTCTACTGTAAAATTGAGTTAATACATTGTACTCACAGGTTGTTTTATTCAAATGATAATTTTTGCTTGCTTCTTGCTATTCACCAGGAAATAACCAGCTCCATATGACTCATCATGTTGTGGGAGTTCAAGCCTGCTTGCACACAAAAGAAAATTACATAATTAAACTAAATTTTGCAAATCAAAAACATCTTTGTAATTGCCTAAAGAGTATTTTATATTCCATTTTCAGAAGATGCTTCTCTGTGTAGCTATTTAGAAGGAACATATATTATAAAAATTAATTTTAGTTTCTTAAAGAATTAAGCAGTTTGGTGAGTTTTAGTTGTTGCTATTGGTAGTGGTTTTTTGTTTTCTTCCTCCCAAAGAATACCTCTCTTATGCACATTTCTGAATTTTAGGTTTATGTTTTGGTTTTGTCCTGATTAAGGAAATGTCATTTACTGTACATTTATCTGATCTGTTTCATTTTTTTTTTTTTAAAGATGGGCTATTGGGCAGAAAAATAAACAAACAAGCACTGATGTTCCTAACAATCTCTGAACTAAATTTAACTTACAGAAAATATTTTAAAGTTAATAAAGAATGGAAAAAAAAAAAAAAAGAAAAAAAATTGTTATTTCAACAGACGTGAAAACAGACAGAACTTTCAAAACACTATTTCAGAGAAGTAAAGAAAGGCCAGGGAGAAACGTGATTAATGAGTAGAGCTTTAACATTTATTTTTGTGGGTCTTCTTAGAGTCCAACACTACCAATCCACCGGTCAGCAGCTATTTCTGATGTGTTGTTTCCTAACCTAACTACAGACTGTCACTTCAGTCCCTAGAAAATGTTATTGCCTAGGAAGACTGAACTGGTGAGGGGGACAAAGAGACCAGGAAAATCACTTCTAATTACTGTGATGTCAATTTGGAGACTGACTGGAAACATCAAAAATCTATCCTTATTTCTTACACTAGAGCAAAACCAAAAAAAAGTCTCTTGACTTCTTGATCCACAGCTCTGTCTAGTTCCTGAAAATGCCAGTTTCACTAAACAGGATTTCTAGACTGCTCACAAGTGGGGAGGTAATAAAGGACTTATCATAATTTAATGATAATCGGTCACAGAGTTCTGTTTAGCGAATTCTAATGCTTCCAGAAATTGGATTTTGATGAGGTTTCTGCACTTTAATTTCCTCTCTGTATGCATTTCCACTAAAGACTATTAAATAGAATACAGACTGAAAGCTAACCCACACTGCATACTTCAAGATGTTTTATTAGCTTTTGTGAACATTAGACAACCTGTCTGTATTTACCACCTGTTAATAACAGGATGGCACAGAAAATAAAATACATGCCATGAAACTTACTGATATTTTCTTCCATCTTTGACACTTTCCTCTGCCTCTTTGAATGTTCTGCAAAGAAGCTCTCTCTGGTTCTCACTGTTTCCCTTTACCTCCACTACATCAAAAGCAGAGAAAAAGAACAGAATTCTTAGCCTAATATTGTGTAGGTGACAAAATATTTCTTATGCCTCTGCTTTGGGAACAACTTTGAAATACTTTTCATAGCTGCTTGACAAATCCACAATTTGTCCTGCCCAAATCCTGGCTGAATTTCAGTCTTATAATTACATTCCACCTACCTAAAATTCTCCCTTTAGTTCGAGTGGGATAGTGTGCCATTTTCTGAGCTCTGTTAATTTACTTATAAACTCCCACAGATACTAAAGAGAAAGTCAGGCAGTACTTGGTTTCACTGCTCTAAAAACATTATATACAATGTACCAATTGTTCAGTAAAGCTAGTGAAAATACTCCAACAGACCTAGGCCATAGTGCTGAATCCGAAACTGTTGCTGACCAACTAACTTTCTGCCTGTCTGTGGCAGCATTTAAGCTGATTTAGAGTGGTGTGGAGTGAAAAATCTCTTGATCCAGAACTCATGAGCCAGTGCCCAATATAAACATTGTAATAGCATACCTGTCTTTTTTGAAAACTGTTAAATGGCACCATTTTTATTTCAGTGAGGAATTAAGAATTTCCCAAACTTCGTTTTCCAGGAAAGAGAAATGTCAGTCCCTGGTAGACTCTGCTTTTCAGGTCCTAGTGTAAATCTCACTCTTGGCTTAGAGATGTGACATACAACTGTAGAAGCTGTAGGCTTTCCCTTCCGTATCAACTATTTTCTTGTTCATCCAGGCATCTAAGTTTTCATTTATACTTGAAAAATACTACTAAACAGTTACAATGCTCGATTTCCTGATCACTAGGTACCCATGAAACCTAAAAGAAGAGTAGTTTTTATTTTGGGATCATTGGATTTAGACTTGCAAACTAATATTTGTAAGATAAAGGCAATTATCATTAGTTAAACATGAACTTCTAAGTGTTCAGAGTTTCAAAAGTTCCAAGATCATGGGGTGTTCAAAAACTAAGCCAGAAAAAAGAATAATTGGTAAGGGGAATAAAGGTAGTATCTTGATACATATAAGAAGAGGAGCTATAACTACAGGTACAAAAAACTGATCTTGGAGAAAGAAAAAATGACAGAATATGAATCAAAAGAGAAAAAAAATGTGTTTGGTTGAGTTAAGAAAGACAAAAGAAAGTTAAAAATGAGGATGCAAGAATAGAAATAATTCAACATCTCTCTTGCTCAGGATTTCAGTTAATTCTTTTCCTTTATCTTATGGCAGAATCAGATATTCAGAACTTTTTTGTGTCTGGTATATTCATCACAGATAAGTTTGCGGTGTTAAGATTTGCTAATAAGTAGACAGAGGGATTTTGTCAGTAAATTCCTTTGGTCGCTCAGCAATTACCAAACACAGACGTGTTGTGATATATTTTCACACAGAACATATTTATTTGCCTGATGAGGAGGAGGAATGAAAGAAGAGAAAAAAATCAGTGTGGACATGGTGACCTCCACTATGAATTTTACTAAGTGACTTAATAGTTACTGTGAATTTGTGTGACCCTCCTGCTCTTTTAGAAACAGTGTCATAGACCTGATGGATATACACAGCATGCACCCAAATGACACATTTCTCCCTTTGTACCAGTGGTAGCCTCCCTAGCAAGCAGTTTGAGATGTACTGAGCGTATGGCTGACTTATCTGATGGCTAACATGAAACTGGGAGCCTGAAAAGCCAATCTTAATTCTATTTCTCCTCTACCAACTCTTATGCCTTGGGGAAAATCGCTTAACTTCACTGAGAACCTACTATACCTCCAGTAAAAAAAGGCTTTCCAAAACAGATTGAGTCTCTGCAAGGTTATGAGGTGAAAACAAGATTTTGTCTACTACTCTGAATATGTAAAATCTAACAAAAGCTGGCTATCTGCAGCATTCTGTAGTTTAAAGAATGAATAAAATGCATACTACAGTCATTTTTTTTGGTGTGCAGACATAGTTATCTTTCTACAGCAAAAGCACATAGTGCCAAATTCTGACCGTAGGGACATGTTACCAGTAAGAGGCCAAAGACACAAGGACAATTACAATATTTATCAATGTTTACTAAAAGTATACCATAAGAATTTGTATCTACACTCAGTAATTAGTAAATATATGCTGTTAAAAGTTTATATATATATATTATATATATATAATTATATTTAATATATATATATTTAATAATTTCCAGATTAAATTGACATTTGTAAGCAGACCTCCTATAGACTTTTTCTGCAGTTCTTCTAAGAGGTATTCTGTCTAGCAGGACAATCAACAACTCCTATGTTTCCCAGACACCGCTGAACCTCCTAAAGTATTTGAGCTCATTTGTTGTTCAGTTATTAATAACATTTGCATCTGTTGTACCTGATCTTCTCTGATCATTTTGTCTAGTGCTAATGTTTTACCTTTTCCTTTTTAAATTACTGCAGATGTTTGCTGATTCTAACCATACTGCAGCTACCTTTTAAACAAGCTACAAAATTATCAGAAAATGCATTGGACATCAGAAAAAAATTTCACTAGCAGCAGGTTTTCCACATGATGAAGAGACAAAATGCTAAGAAAACCTAATTTACTCTTCGTGTGAAGTAGAAGGGTTATATTCCTCTGGGTCTTTATTCCTGTGCATGCCACTTTGCAAATGAAACACACCATGAGTACTGTATGAAAAAAAGCATCATGAATACTAAGTTGGTCTTGAGTTACACAGGAATATAAAATGCATTGGTTCTAGTTAAAATTGATTTTGCCTTGGAAATAAGTATTGGATTCACTTTCTCTCCATCCCCAAAACACTTAGACAGATGGAAAATATCACGATTGCTGCTGTATATTTGAGGGATAAATATACTTATACAATCAAGAAAACTAGCAATATTGTTGGTAGTTTCAGGAAAAAAAAATGTTACTATTTCACTGCAAAGAGGTACAGCCTCTGGAATAAGTTCACAGAGTTCAGCAGTGTTGATTAAATTAAAATAAATAAAAAAATAAATAAAACAATGGAATTTTTATTTTTTTTTTTCCCTGTACTAAACAAGATATAATTAGAGCTCCAACAGGAGCTACCAAAAAGTCAGGAAGGCAAGGGGCTATATGAAATTATAGAATTAAAACATCTTGTGTACTGTTGTAATAAGTGTAGCAGCTGCTAAATTTTTTGTGTTTCCCTTTATATTATGTTAAAATAAATTACTGGACTAAAAGTGTTTTTCTAATTACTGATCTTAAGGAAAGATATTGATGAGTGCTGATGAGATTAGATAAACCAACAGGAACCAACTTGAATAACCATTTGAAGGCCCAAATGACTGAATATTTTAATCCTGCAAAATACATTCAAATATTTTTCACACATGATGTTCAAGGAACTATGTTTGATACAGATTTTCAGGCTTTTCAGATGGGCTTCTTCACAGTTTGTATGTAACTGAAATGTGCAACCAATTTCTGCTCTATTCTAAAGTATCAGTTGCTGTTTAAAGAAGGATTATTGATGATATTGATTCTTGTCACCAAAAAAGGCAGAGTTGATCAGTCTGGGGCTATAAAACTTATTTATTTATTTATTTACACAATTCCTCAGTACCTTTTAGACAGCATCAATTGTACCACTTATTAGACCATTTTCACAAAATAAGTAAAACATATCTTTGGTTAGATTGATATTACTGATCTATTATGATTTGATCAATTGATAAGGTTAAGCAAATCATAACTTCCTTTGCTCCTTTCATTACATTCTAATGATATACAGATACTTACAGTATAGACTGAACAGTTTGACAGTACATTTTATTTCAACATCAAATAACTTTACCATCTGACTTACTAATAAAGTTAATCTGTCTTTGCAGAGCTAGGCACCAGATCAGAAATACTATGGTAGACTGATACGATCTCACTCAGCTGTCTTTTTTTTTTTCTTTTTTTTTTCTTTGAAACATTTAACTAATGGCTTTGCACTGGCAGGCTTTTTTTGTTTGCTCATGTAGAAGTTAGTCTGACAGAAATATGAGCATGTACACTTGTACTGGTAGATATTCCACCAATGAATAGGTCTGCCATTATTACTGTGAAAACAGAGTCTGAATTAAGAAAAAAAAAAAGGAAAAAAAAGTGCTTCTGCTAGGTACATCTCTCTCACAGTTTCATTTTTTAAACATTCAAACTCCAATGCAGACAAAATACCCTTGAAATTTAAGACAAATAAAAACCCCAAGAAAAATAAATTACCTCATTCAGTTAATGAGCAAGGGAAAATAAAGGCCATATGCAAACCAATATGAATGGAAAAAAAACTTATTTGCACAAATCTTTGTGCAGCCACATGGTGACTTATCAGACATTCAGACATGTAGAGCAGGCCCCTGAACTAAGAGTTTTAACCTAGGCTACTTTAGATGAATAAATAGCCATCAGATTTCATCAACAGAGCTTATCAGAGGTAAAAGATGTCCATGTGATCACAGAGATCTTGGGCAGGCATAACGGAGAATATGTGCACTCTAGTATTTTGGGCTTGGACTGTATTCTATAAATGAAAATAGATTTGGTGAAGATTTGCAGTAAAGATACCTAGGTATAAGTGCAAAATATGAGTGAAGAATTAATGAAAAACGTAAGGCACTGAAAGCGAAAAAAAAAAAACTTACAAGATGCAAATTGAAACATAGTTGTGTATGAAACTAGGACAAAAAGCTTGGAAAGAACATTCTCCAGCCCAAGAAAACTCCTACCTACTGCCAAATACTGCAGAGGGAAAACACCCACCATGTTGGTGAACACAGCGTACTCTGCACTAGTACATTGATGTCACTGGTGTGCAATAACACAGCAGGTGCTATGCTGTGAGGAATTAAATGTTGTAAGAGTTTTCACCCAGCAGAATCTGTCACTTCTCCACCTCCCAGCTGTTCTTCTCTTTCACTGTGGATGTTGGAAGGCTGCACAATCTGGTTTAAAGTATGGCAAAAGTAATTATCTTTCTATTGTAATTCTTATTTTCTTTTGTGTTCTCTGTGAGGCTTCTGAAAATTCATCCACTATGTCTCTGCTATATTGCATATATTGCAGATATTTGCTTTTAAAGATTAACTAATATTTTCTTGAATTTGCATGCAAACTGTTGTGAACTGATAATATCCTGTTCAGTTTTATATTTCTACATTAAGGAGAATTGTTGGCATTTTTGTATTATATCACAGCACACTTTTACTATAATCCCCATTTACCTTAGTAACTGATCAGACTGCAGTTTATATCTGTAACAAAATACTTACTCATTTCTCTGTCCTATTGACATACTTTTGGTTCTTTATGTGAAATGCCACTTTTTGCATGTACCTCCAAACCTGTCCCATAGTTGAAGTCTGAGCTTCAGAGCTCTATACTGTGTGAAATAACATTCTTCAGGGTTGAATACATTCTGATAAAATCAGTTTCTTTTTCTAACTCCCCAAAATAAAGCCTTTTGCCCCCAAATTCCCCAAAGCTTTCTGTAAATTATTCACTTTGCAATTATACATACTCTTTCAACATATGGAAGAGCGTTTGTTCACACTGAGAATTAGATGTCCATTATCATTCTTTTCTCTCCCTGGATCTCATACATATGCACACAGACCCACACAGCAACTCTACATTTTTTTTTTTTTTAATGAAACCAGTTTTTCTGCTATTCTGATGCAAGACATATCAGGAGAACAATGCTTCCAAGAAATCTGAGAGAAACTACTGGAGAGATACAGAAGTCTTGCCTGTTCAAGACTGGATTTTACGTTTGGCAAATTTTCATTTTTCCAAAATGACCGGGCATAGAAATAATCATTTTGTTTTGCCATTTTGACCATGGTGAATAAAATCATAGAATCATAAAATCATTTAGGTTGGAAAAGACCTTTAAGATCATCAAGTCCAACCATCCACCTAATACTACAAGCCCAGTGCTAAACTGTCCCAAAGTGCCACATCCATGCTTCTCAAATACCTCCAAGGACAGCAACTCAACCACCTCCCTGGGCAGCCTGTCCTTATCCCTAACCACCCTTTCCATGAAGAACTTCTTGATCAAGCTTATTATAGGAACTTGAGTTGCACCAATAACTACACACCTTCTTAGAAGGCAGACCTAATTGTTACCCCTTTTTTGCATCAGCTGTTTGAAGATGGATAGAGAAAGACAGAAAAGCGTCCTAAAACATTAGAGTTGAAATACCAAATAGGTTTAAATGTCAGATGGAGCATTGTGTTTTAAGAAACCAGTGGATAATACAGTATTAAAATTGGAAATCAAACCATATATTTGCATTTGGACATCTCAGGTATTTATGACTATGATGACTGAAGAGTATTCCCCTGACCGAAACTGGTTTGCATCAGACTAATGTTTTTTGTTTGTCTTTTTGCAATATATTCAAATACCAAGAAATTTTGTTGTTTTGGCAGCTAGAATATAACCATTCTATTTATTATTATTATTATTATTCAAAAATGTCCTACTGAGCTTGTATTTAAAGATTTCACAATTTCTTACTCTATGTGGAGCTTTAAATTTAGGGAAGATGGCATTGCTGAAGTTAGTTACATTAGCAACCAGAATTTGAAAAAGATCCTGTCAGATATTGTTAGGCATTTATCTTATCAGTGGTAGATTTCATACATGCTTAATGAAATAAGAACAGGAGATATTCCTGCCCTACAAGCAGAAAGAAACAATATACAACAAATTTTTCAATGACCCTCATTTATCTTTTTCCTTCTATTAAAAGCTGTTTTGATCACGCTTTTTCCACAGCACAAAGAAGCCAGATAACTGATATACTTCGTCCTCCAACCTTTTTTTTCCTCATCACTTGTTAATGTTTCTTATAGTTATGCAAAGTATGAGATTGCACCAATTACATAACATAAATGAAAAGCACTAAAACGAGTGGTTCTCCTTGCAAATTCATTGTGCTACTACTGCATTTTCTACTTAGCTACTTAAGGATGTAGTTTAAAAAAAAAAAAGATACTTTTTCACCTAGGTTTCAATAGGAACTAAACAGTACAAATGTTCACTTGATCTAGAACATTTGAAGAAACATTTAGAGTATAAATTTTTCAGTGAGGTTTCCAATACTAACTTCTCCCAACTGAGCTAAAAACCTAAAAGTAATTATCATAATCATAATATGACATTTTACCCTGTATTAATTGTGAAATAATAAAAGTGGAGGGACAAAAATTGTGTCCATGTGTGTTTATTTCTTAATATGTAGTAGCTAACTTCCATACAAGACTACGTATTGACTACATCTGTTTGAACTTAACTTCAATCAAGCTATAACTGGGGCAAAACGTCCTTTTCAAAGTCACTTACTCTGTCCTAAAAGTGATAAATTATAGAGGGATAGAAAAAACAGAACAAAGAAAGGAAGTCTTCAGAAGAAATTGTCAGACACTAGCTTCTATACATTTACATAAGAGCAACTCATGTAGTACAAATATGGAATTCATAGCTATGTCTCAAATTTAAAAGAGGTCACATACCACATGACAGATTTCTTGTATAACAGTCTTGATAATTTTTTCATCAAGATGCTATCTACTAGGATATGACAGTGGGGAAGGGAAGTAGAAACACCGAAAACAGGATGCGAAAAGATGCATTAGAATTAGAATTCTAATTAGAATTAGAAAGTAGAAACACAGAAAACAGGATGCGAAAAGATGCATTAGAATTAGACTAGATGCATAGAATTAGATGAATTAGAATATACTCTACAGCTTTTAAAACAGTGGGAAAACTTCATTAGTCGGAGCCAAAACTAAAAATGAGAGCTAAAACCTGTAAAGATAATACAGTCAAGGAAGATAATAAGATAGCATGTCTGTATAACTACAGTGACAAAAAAAAAAAAAAGAGTGGAAGCAAAAACCACTAGAGTTGGAAAATACAATACAGAATCTAAAGAATAAAGTGAACGTTAGCACTGTGATTGAAGGGCACACAACAATAAGCACCAAAATGTGGAGAGAGCATAACATACATTTAGTATAAAATGTCAGTATAGAATCATAGAAGTAATGGTCAGTAGTTCAGATGCAGGAAAAAGAATGATATTATGATGCTTACAAAATTGTTGAATGAAATATAAAGGTAGAGAAATATACAGTCAAACAAAAATTAGATATTTGCAGGACATAAATGAAGAAATGAAGAACGAGGACAAAATGCACTCTATATGAACAATGATAAATTAAAAATTATTATATTACAGAACAGGAAACTGAAAAATAATATGCAGAAAGAAGCCGAAGTAAACTGCAGTGCATTTGTGGACAGAAATTCTTAGCATCTCAAACAGTTACTGAAAACTAAACAGGGTAACATCATCTGTGGAAACAACAAATACATTATGGAATGAGAAAAATGATGACGTGGTTCTGTTGTACTTCATATCATCAATTAGTAACATTATGATTTATAATACAAATTCTTTGGCGTACTAGGTTTTAAAAAAAGCAATACAGAAACATCCACAATTTGCAACTTATATTGCTTAGAAGATTTCTTTAAAATCCTTAAAAACAACTAAAGTATGCATTGAAAATCTTAGTTTAGTTCACTGAAGCTTACAGATGTATCTTCTGGTTATCAGGTTAAATGATCTGTAGAGAATCACTGTGAGAATAATCACTGAGAATCCCACCGTTCCCAGTGGCAGTATAATCTGAGAGATGGAACACAGCTGTGTTTTGCCCTCCCCAATAACCAAAGTCCAAGTCTAGTGGTTCTCAAGAAACAGCTCACTCACGTGTTCATCCTTCAGTTTTTCACGAAGGAAAATGACTTCATCTGGCAACTAGCATGTAACATAAGCATGGGAAGCCAGAATTAACACAGCTTACTTTTGAGAGAAAATGCAACAAGTTTGTTGTTAGGTGGGGCGTAATGGCCACATGGACACCAGGGTTCTTTTAGGATCAGTAACTTCACCTACTTTATTGAGGGCGTAACTTCAAATAACTTTACTGAGGACAGGCTCCCTTCTTACACCATTCACTCTACAGCAGTACTTGTCCACTAACTATTCATTGGTCAACAACTTTGCCCGGCAACAGCAAACACCCAGCAACTTCATTGTCTTAACGGCTGGAGAACAAGCAGTCTGAGACAGCAAGATGTCTCCTGAATCACCCTTCTTTGTTCCCTCTAAACTCTTTAAATTCCCGATGGCCTCATCGTTAAGAGTCCGATGTTACCACCAACCATGGGGCTTGTTGACCCCCATGGCCACACTCCCACAGTTAGGTTTGACTGTCTCATGCTCAAGTTCTGAATAAGATTTTAAAATACTTTTTGAAAACACCTTAATCATGTTTGCTTTTCAGATGAAATTAAAAAAAAAAAAAAAGTCCTAAGTTTAAGAAAACTCTCTCCAGTTTTTCACTTTTTCAGCAGTGGGTCACTTTTCACAAAGACACAAATGTTTCTAAGTCACAGAATGGAAACTAGTTCTGCTTCTGTCAAGCTAGATTTCAACAGATGTTGATGAAAACAAATTCAGTATTAGTTCTCAATGCCTCATCTTTTCTGACACAGTACTCAAGGTGAGGCTGCACAAGCACAGAGCAGTCACTTCCCTCAACCAACTAGCAATGCCAGTGTTCTGAAAAGCAAGAAGAAAGGAATTTAATTCTGGCATAAACCTGTTGGAAGCAACTGTTTTATTGTGCACCAATCAATCAGAATATTGACATTGTCAACACGCAAATGCCAATCCATCAGAATTCAGATACTGAATCAAGGCACCAAAAGGATTCTTGAAAACAGAAATATATTAATGATTATAATCTCAGATCTAATCCTTTCTTCCCTCCATAACATATCTTGCCAGTTTTTTTTTTTTATTAATCAGCACCACCACCACCATCTTATAGAAGTGCAGGTACTTTTAACATAAATAACAAAGGAAAAAAAATGCTAACTGCTCATAAAAACTGAAGGCTTCAGCCAGCCATCGAAACATTGTCTGCTGTAGAGCACAGACGGAGGGGTATCACAACAGAAAGCCAAAGTCAGAAAAGTTATGCTATGAGTTTATCAGACAAACGGTTGTGATAATTCACTGCCATAGACTATATTTTCTATGAGAACAGAAAAAAAGAAGAGCCTATTCTCAGTCATCATGATTCTACATTCAAATCAGTTTGTGTTCACCACCACCTAGATAAGGCCAGAGGAAGAAAATTAACTACAATGGAATCACAGAAATTCTGAATTCTTCAATTTGTATTCGTCATGTATTGCAGCAAAGTATCTTTTAAAGTGAATATCAAGAAGAAGAAAGGAAAGAAAAAAAAAAGTTGTCAAATAAAACTGCCACCTAAATGCATCTTTGGATTCATGTAGAATTTAATATTTGGAGAGACATCCATACAGTCCCTTAGCTTCAATGGGAGATATCCACAGATGAAAAATTGATAGGTACTAAACTACAAGGATGCATGATAAGGGCATTTGATGTATTGGTTGTGTGTGTCCTTTTTTCAAATTCTATGTTGACAGAATTGCAACAAATATGGTTGATAGTCCAAGTTAATCTGAGCTGAAAATGTAAGCAAAATATGAGAGCAAATTCTACCTAATTCCAAACAATAATATTGTCCTCGTCAGAACACGCATAATTCAAGATTGGTCTATAAGAACTTCTTCCCTCCAATCACAGCTAGTCTTTTAATTAGAAAGGTGCTATGCTGAGTTAGCAGACAAAAGCAAAGGCCATACACAGGAATAAAGATCAGCAGTTTATATCAGTCTCAATAGTGTCCCATGTTGTCAGTATAATTTGAGGCATATGCATATTAATATGAGTACCCCATCATCTTTCCTAGTGAAAGTGAATATAAAATTCTTCAGCTTTACTTACAAGAAACGTTGGTGTTAAAATTGCCAAAGAAATACCTATAAGATAGCAAGATATTGAACTACTTTAAAATTATCTTAGAAGAAGATAGCAAGTTTAAGTGAAAACTTTTTGAAGAGACTAATTAGCAAGCCTTTCCGTAGTATATACTAAGTAAACAGGTATCACAAAGTCTTCTTTTTCTAAAAACAGCATGCTCCTTCATACTACATCAAAAGAAAAAAAAATGTGATGTTTCTCTAGACACAGAAAAGAAAGAATTCTGTAAATAAAAGAAACAGAAACACAGCTATGTGTGTGGAAAATGTGTCTGTTTCAAAGTACACCAGCACCGAAATTCCTTTTTATACAGAGTTGTAAGAAGTGCTATGCAGGATTTTAGAAACCTCTTCCCATGTTTGTCCTTCTGTGTTCTTCCATGCCTGCCAAAATTAGAAGCCTTTTCCACAATCCCAAATGCCCTGCATAAAAAGGATAATTTTTGAAGTCATATGAAGGGTAAAGGTAAAACACAAGATAGCACTGTTATCAGAACTTCTCATTTGGTTGGTTTGTAAAAGATAAATTACCTTCAGCAGGAGGTGCCATCTAATAAAGTAGTGTGTCTTTATATTGCTTGCTTATTGTTTGCATTAGTGTTAGAAGAAAACAATAAAGTAACAAACATCTTGCATGCCTGCAGGGATTAGGTCAATGTAATTGTTCATTGTGCATTCCTCTGAGGCTGCTGGTGATACAAATGGTGTGTTCACCAACTTTTACCTAAATAGTTCATTGCACATTTGATATTCCTAGGGAAATTCAGTCCAAGTGCTCACACATTTATTATCTGAAGCTTCATACAGGTAACAGGAAAACATTGTAAAGTTGGAGTTGAGAGACCAAATCAAAACTGCTATGGTTAAGTTCTTTTTCCTGAGAAATGTAGCTGGGTATTCTCAAATGCAATTAAATGCACAGCAGGACATGATCATATCCTCTAGACAATAATGTTAGGGATGAGATGGGCAACTCTTATTAGATAACATAGTTTGAAATACATGACTTTGTTTCACAGTGCACGAATTGTCAATAAGTATTTTCAGATCTTGACAGCTGTGGCCAGCTCATTCTGCTGCCTGTAATTGTGCAAACTATGTTGCAGAGGCAGTGGGATCAGGAACAAACTCCAGGCAGCTGGTACTGAGGACTATGTGGGTAGCCAAAATGAGTGATTCCCAGGAAAAATGTATGAGCTTGGACTAGTATTAAAAGATGCCAATCCATGTTGCACTTCTCATACTTAACCAAGGCCAGCTTTTTTGTCAGAAATTGCAAAATATTTCATTTGCACTGAAACCAAATATCTTACATAGTAATGCAAAATGAGCTTATTTACCGATATCGTAAGAAACAACTAAGCACCTTTTTGGGTGGGACTCTACTTCACTTTGATGTAAATCTCTTTGACAGATTTAAATGATTTTCTTGGTTGATAGTCAAGAACTCATAAGAAGCCACGCAATTTAACTAATTTATTTGGTTCTCAATTAAATATCCAAAAATATGTAAGTTGTAAACTTGCAATAACTCACAACAACTCAGGCTGTAATGGGTCTCTTATATTTTCCAAAAGTAGGAAGTGAATGGTAAGTAGAAAGGGAATAAATTTGCACCTTGGCTTCAAAATACAAAGGACTCCAAGATTCTTTAAGAAAACCTGAGGCTCTGATCGTCTTAATATGAAGGTCACCTGAAATAATGTCCTGGATTTTCATAATGATCAAACAGTGCAAGTAAAGGTAATGACTGTCTCGCTACCTTTTAGCCATCTGTATCTATAGTTTTATTATACCTTTTCTGCTTCTTTATAGTAAACATTAATAGAGCTGTGGAAAAGATCATTTATAGTTTGCTCATATAGAAGGACATTTGATTGTATTAATGAGATTATGATTTTTGGTTTGGAATAGTAGCAATTAGAGTTAAAATAAGAATTCTCACAGTTGATCAGAGATATGAAAGGCATACTATAATTAAGACCTGTATAACACCAGATCGTTTCTACTTATCAGATGCTTGCTCATACACCAGAAGATTATATAGACTACTTAGCAGTGTTGTGAATCCAAGAAAGAAAAAAGTCAGAAATAACTTGCATGCCTTATTAAGAAAATTATTTTTCCATGCATTTTGTCTTACAATTGCCCTATCATCAAATCTGGCAAAGAAAACTGATCCAGAGATTATACCTCTGTTGTTATTACCAAATAGACTTACTGTATCAGTAAATCCAAAGGATGGTTGATGTTTAATCACTGACAAATTCTTGCTGTTTTAAAACTGTGATCTCTATGAAGCTTTTAAAATTGTATCTATTGATAAACTATTCCTTGACTTAGCAAAATGTCCAGCACCTTTGCATTCTGAAGGATTGAAAATGGAGCATACCATGAAATGTGCAGTAATAAGTTGCCATTTCATGGTGATATCAATTGTCTAAAAAGCAGTTATTTATTGTATCCATTTAATGTTTAGTCACTGTAGGAACTGCAGGACTAGTAGCCCTCCCTTGATAGACTAATATTTTAGCTTTGGGAAGAACTCAGGGTGTATTACATCAATATCCAATTACATGAAAGGAGGTAGATGTGATTATGGATGTCTAAAATACATTAATCCATGGATGTTAATTTGTGTATGTGCCATCAGCGATTTCCACACCACTTTATGACACTGCATGGACTAGCTTGAAACCAAAGATTTAAACTCTTCCACTTTTATACACAAAATACCATTTTTCATAAATATTGATTCACTTTCACATATTTTTATATGTAGCATAAGTAACCCTACGTAAAATTCCCTGAGCTATGTTCTATTGTGCAGGTATCAAAATGTAAATGCTTTTCTTAGATCTTGAATATTTTAAACTACAGGGAAGGATATAAATGTAAGTTCCAAAATAAACTCTTAAGTTCCTTCCTTCCAAAAAATCTATGACTTTTAAAACACAGGTGAGAGTTCTGCTCACCAATAGATAGTAATTCTAGTCTGACATACATAAAGAAGCAGGCGCATTATGAAGCAACTAGTTAACAACATACACATCTCTAGATACTGTCAATTACATTGAGGTTTACTAAGAATCAGTAAATCACAATGATTTAAGCTAGAATGGATGGATAAAAATCTCCAAAATTTTATTTTTTTTTATAAAGAAACAAATATTTTTGAAACAAATTATAGAAAAAAATCAATAAAACTGTATACTTGGGTTTCTTTTGAACACAGTAACAGCTATTTCTTCACAAAGATATAGAATTTACTAAGAAATCTGCTCCTAGGATAAGTTATTATTACTTCAGCCATTTCCAAGTTCCAAAAGAAATGAAAATAGTTTCAAAAATGCAGGATGTTCATGAAATGGAAAAATGGATGAGAAATTTGTGCTACTTGCTGCACATTGTCAATTGTTTGCTTTTCATCATAAACTGAAAAGACTCCATAGACCAGCCACTTGGAAGCAGAGCCAGTCTGAAGCCTAGGTCAATGAGGAGGCTACGTAATCTAGAAGGAAATAAATAATGGCAAAAGAAGCAAATCTGGTAGCAGGGAACATCTATTAATCATCCACAGTAATTTATTGCCTGGCAAGAATTGATGAATACAGTTTTTAAGGTATTTCTCAGTGAGTTAAGAAGTTTACAAAGGAAAATCAGTAAAAATATTCTTCTCTGTTATAGAAATAGGTTAAAGACACCACAGGAAATATGTCTTTGATAACCTGACTGGAGTTAAACAAATCAATGGTCAGCATTGTACTAAGAGCTGGAGATGGGAATGTTGAATTTTCCTATGCTTCACCCAGACTGTACAGGAGAAACACCAAGAGAAATGAAAGGAAGAGGCTCTGGTTCATTGCGGGTGATCCAGAGTATGGTGAAAGATCTTCCTCACTCACAAAAAGGGTGGGAACGGTACAGTCAAGGTCTGAAATGATCATCAGATAGTCCGGCTTGCATACCAGAAATCACATTTATTATGCCAATGACTAAGAAAGCGAGAAGCAGCATTATCATAAGCATTTTGCAAAGGCTTAAATCTGTTTTAACTAAAATTAAAATCACGGGATCACAGGTAGAAAGGTTGCAGGTGAGTCTTCTTTATTCTATATATGCTGACTAGCTAAAACAAAAAACAATTTGTACATTACAACTTGTGCAACTTGTTCCAAGACAAATACAGCAACATTTTTGCTCAATTTCATAATGGCAGAATGAGGGGGAATGGTTTAAACTAAAGAGGGGAGATTTAGATTAGAGTTTAGAATGAAATTTTGCACTCAGAGGGTGATGAGGCACTGGAACAGGTTGCCCAGAGAGGTTGCGGATGCTCCATCCCTGGAGGTGTTCAGACCAGGTTAGATGAGGCTCTGAGCAACCTGATCTAGTAGGCGGCGTCCCTACCTATGGCAGGGGCATTGGAACTAGATGATCTTCGAGGTCCCTTCCAACCCAGTCCATTCTATGATTCACTGGATCTATATCTGGTTTTGTGCCAACTTTCTAAAAAATTGGCTACAAAAGGATGAGTTTCCTAAAAAACTTGAATTTGTGTGCTGGTTAGTACAGTGGGGAACAAACAGCATTTATGCTTCATCCAGTGAAGCAGAACAAAGAAAACTAATCTCAATTTTCCTTTCTTTTTCTGTGCCATAGGACCAACATTAGCACAAATGTTGTTCATAATAAAAACTTATATTTATTCATTTTGCAAATGACATGATGGTAACAGAGCTGAAAAGTTTTGTTCCTATACTCTGACTTGTCAAGTAAAGAAACAAATCTTTTTCAAAGAAGTAATCACTCTTAAAATTGTAACATCTAATAAAATAAAAACTAATTTCACTATTACCCTGACTTCTTGTTATGAGTTATAATTTAAACTATATTTCCAATCCTCCTAAAGGTAATAAATTTGACATAGAAAAAAATAATACAAAACCTAATTACATTTAATTTGATTAAATTAGAATGGACAGTTTACAGTAATCTCATTTAATTCAAGACATTTGTAAAAATTGCTAACAATGTCTTAGGAAAAAAAACCACACACATACAAAAGTTTTACATTTTATCAGCTGTCTACCTTCCCCTCCACTAGGGGAAAGATGAGAATGGAAATGTCATGTTCTGGGCTAAATTCTGCCAAAGACAGGCACTTTCTACACTCCACTGACCTGAATCTGTTAAGAGCCATAGTTTTAGAGCTAGAGAAGAAATGGGGTACAGAAAAGCATGGTATTCCTACAGCTCTCTCTTTCTCTGCAGATGTATGGGAATCTCACTGCTATTTCTCTGAGAAAAAAAAAAAAAGAATAAGAATCTCACTGCTTGTCTCATCACGTTTATCCTAAAAAGGATTCACAGTGCACATTAGTAAAACTAATTTAGTTAGTAAAACTAACATTATTTCAAGAGATGCCCAGAATCCACCTCCAATAATGATGGGTGAGTGAAGCAAGATGAAGTAGCTGTCCCAGACAGAATTACTTGGTTTCAGCAATGCCAGATAGTGATTCCCTTTTGAGAAGAAGTAAAGAATCTCCATGTACATTATTATATTATTGTTGAACTATTGCTAGAAGGAAATTTCCATCCCCAGATGGAAATTCCTTTTATATGCTTCAAATACCACTTTTTGTAAGCTTGATCTTAATGGAAGACATTCTTACTGAATCTTCACTGAGAATCACATTTTCCTAACACACAAAAATTATTTATTCACGGATGCAAGACATCCAAGCATCCTCAGATATCTGCAAGCAGATGCCAAAATCATCTTCATAACTAGGTTTCTGTACAAACAGTAATGAACTATTTGGCTTGTAGAAAAACATACATTAGTTAACACACAAAATTGCAACTTCAATGTTATCCACACAAAGCTCTTACCAAAAGGGAAAACATATGTATATTTTATTTTTGAACATTAAATATTCACAGAATGTTTATTAAGACAAATACATAGCCTCATCAAAATGAAAGACTTGTGAATTTTTAAAATTAAAAACGAAAACATAATGCTAATAAGACCTAATGGCATAGTTAAATATTTAAAATACATCTGTGAAAATGTCTTTTAATACTCAGATAGCTAAATATATTTTTCCTTATAAAACATCTTCAGCTATCAAAACTTTGTTGTTCATCAGTTAACTAATCAAAATGGACTTTTTTATGCTCTCTTATAGTTTCTGTCTTCTTCATATGTAAATAATATATATTTCTTCTGAATCAGCTGGCTAAGCCAGATAAAGCTTACAGGATTTTGTAAGTTGTACCACATATCGGATATATTAGGGAGCATCATTCCTTTAAAACAGATTGGAAACATACTGTTTTCTATACAAAGTCTTTTCTATAGCTTATATTATGTTACTTGAGATCTATGCCAAGTGGAAAATCAAGTAGGAAAACTATTTTGTACTTGCTAATGCCGTATACCTATTTATAAGATACGAGATCCTAGAACACGAACTGTGGTTACTTTATTCCAGATAGTGGCACAGGTAGCAAACAGCAATGACAGAATTAATTGCCATACCAAATTCTAACTACTGGTTTTGTTTACTTATTTATGGCTAGAGCAATGACAAAATTTATGAACATTCTTTAAATTATTCCTTGATGTTTTAGTTTGCCTTCTCAGCTGTTGCTACAATTAGATCTTACATGGACTGAGATCAGCAGTCACTTCAGATCCATTATAGAAAACATTCATTCACGGATACATCTTTAGACAAAGCAGTATGCAGAAATAGCAGTTAAACTCTGCAACTCTTGATGTATTTATTCAGGGAGGATCCATAAAATTATTTTTAAATATTTAAGTAAAATGTTTAAATAAATCAGTTCTACCCAACTTTGACCTCCATTCTTAAAATTTAGCTGAAAATATATCAGTACACAGAAAACAAAACAAAACAAAACCAACCAACCAAACAAGCAAACAAAAAACACCCTTTGCTGGAAGTACCTGAAATATTAATCAGATTTTCAAATGACTCAATCCATCCAACCTCACAATGGCTAGCACATTAATATTTCTCAGGTCTTTTGCAAAAAGGTCAGATGGCCAAAGCTTCTCATTGAAAAAATCTTGAAGCTATAAATGAAGAGCTTTGTCTTCACTGATCATTACAAGGAGAGGGAAAAGAGTATGGATTATACAATAAAACCACCAGAAGGAGTCAGCCCACCAAACTATACACTCTCACTGGCATTTTTTTTATTTGGAATATAAGAGGAGCATTATACTAATCGCAACTTTTTTCAGCTCTGACTTTACTGATGGCCAAAACGTTAAGCACAATAGCTTGACACATCACCCCAAACAGCTGAAATGCTCTGTTCAGCAATGTGTGAACATGGTTTCAATGCCACTTAAACAACTTTTATAAAAAGAGAAAAAAAGAACAAAGAAACAACAAAAAAACATGACCATGGAGTGTGTCTCATTGTTCAATCTTAATTATAAGGACATTCTATTAAGAAAATGACATTAGTGCCCTTCTTTAAGATAACAGTCCCTGGCTTGATCTTTAGTTTGATTAGCTTTAAATCCCACAGATTTAAACTGAATCCTGTACTTATGCATAAACAAAATGATGCTAGTTTGCTGCAGTAAACAGATGCCACTGATCTGCACAGTGATCCTGAAATCATGTTTTTCATTTCTCTTGCAAAGAACAGTGTGATCTCTAAACAGCTGCTTTGTTGACTCCCACAGGTATCTCCACTTTATTTTGATGGAAATAATTGCTATATATAGCGTCCATATGTTCCTTTTCTTTCAACGACTTAGTAGAAATTAAGTAAACAAACAAAAAATCCCACTTCAAATGACCGCGTAAAGGCTATCCTCTGCTTCTATACAGCTACCAAAAACTCCTCTCAGAAGACCATAAAGTAAAGCCCCATAATGGTCTAAAGGTAGTAACCAGGGTCAAAATCTCTTAATTTATTGCTGACCTTTAGTGTCAAATTCAATTGTGCTTATCTGTGGCTAAAGTTCAGCACAGGAGTAAATATTAAACAATGTTGGGGCCTTTATCTGGGAGTGAAGGTTTTCAGCCTGTTTTCAGATGAGCAGTGAAAGCAGTGGATTGAAATACCATTTTTATCCCACTCACATCTACATTAAAACAAAACAGGACAAAAAACAATAGCTCCAAGACTAAGAACCACCACCATTTGAACAAATGAACAACTGAACAAATTGAACAAATGGTGATCAGATATCATTCTAAATTAAAGACTACCTACTCTATTTTTCTCCATTAGTTTGCCACACAAATTGCAATATAGTATTAATTTCATTTGTACACAAATTACCCAGTACAAAATAGGTACCTACCAATACCTCCAAGTTCAAGTTTTGACTCCTGTAGTTTGGAATTTCATTTCTTTCATTATTTTTATTTATTTATTTATTTACCATTTCTGCTTGATCTGATTCTTATATTTGTGCCTTGTAAGAAAACCATAAAAAATCTGTTCAGTTTGTGCTGTGGGAAAAAACTTTGATGTGTCTGATGTTCAATCCTAGCTTAATTTGTAAGTGATAAGTTGGGAGGCTTAATCTCAGTACCCATATGTCACATCTCAAAACCAGATCGCACTTTGGCATGAACGGCAGGCTCTGCTTAGCAAAGCTCTAGATTGACATATTGGAGTGGGTTTGGGAGATGCTCAGGAGGAACGCTTATTCATCTTTTATCACTGGTGGAAGTATTCATACTTCAAATATATCAAAAAACATCAAAGGATTCTTATGGACAACTATATATATATATTTTTTTTTCTTAGTGTCAGTGATCCACATATAAGGATTGTTTCTACCTAAGTATTCTAAGTAATAGATACAGCTTCCATCTATTAGCTTCAGGTTCCATACAGATGGGGAAGAATGGTCAGAAGACATAGGGTGCATACTTCAATATAATTTTTTTTTTTAAATAGAACCATTTATTTTCTGTTATATATATTCCTGTCTATACTTGAAATTTCTGTAAAGCAGTATGGCACACAGCTACTCAAATACCACATTCAAGTACGTTTATTTGCTGTTCCAAAACTGAATGTAAAAATTATCTCCACAACTTAAAGGAAGAAAAAAGTTGCCCCTAAAACATGTAATATAGTTCATACAAATGTAAAGGTAATAGAAGGACCAGTAGTTTTGTATTTAGGAAATGCATATTAGTATTGAATAAAATTAATTTGTGCCTATATTGTCTGTATTCATTTTTGTATATCATGGTGTTTACTCTTAACAGTACCAATTGCAAAGAACAGTATGCAAGAGATACAGGTCCTTACATTCAGTGCTGTTTACTTTCCTAATGGTGTTGCAGCTACCTTACACAACTCAGTGCTATTCTGTTTCCTCACCACATGCAGCTTTAGACCAGATCCCATTTTTTCCTTTCACAGGCAAAATGGATTGTATTGCAGTGCATCCTAAATCCCAAAGTATCCACCACAATCTTCTGTAGATTTAAGACCTAAGTATGGCCAACTAGTTATCACATCTTCAATTGATCCTCAGACAACTCTTACTACAACAGTCATTTGATAAGGCTAGGGTAACAATAGACATAATTTGTTGTTCTCTAAACACCATCTCGTGTGCTTCAGATGCATACACATCATAGTAAAACCCTTCTTCTAATAACTCTCTGCTGTTGAAGCACTCTACTGTCTTGCTCCCATCCTTATTCATTAGTAGTTTATGTGTTTTCAAATGTAGAAGATAATTTCAATCAGAATTGAAACATCTTATGCCCAGAAATGGCATCTTAAATACAGGTTTCTAGCGACTCTAAAACTATTTGCTATCACATTATAAAGGACTGCATTCCATTTGCCAGGAGTGGAGAGAGACAACTTTTCTTCAGCGTTGTTCTCTCCTCCCCTTTGTGTCTTCTAACAACTTTACAAGGAATGGAAAAGCCATTTAAAGAAAAATACTATGAAGCACTAAGGCCCCAGCATTAGCAATCTGATACATAACTGCATGGTTAAGAAGGCTATATACTTAGCCCATTTCACTGCAGAAAAACTTGCCAATGGTCTTTGTTTCTTTCATTAGGTGGTTAAAATAGCAAAAGCAAAAATGCTAGTTTCTCTATCAGGAGTTGTTAAAGGTAGGATAGCTAAAAAGGGAGGTATTAAAAATCTGATATGATAATCAAGATAACCTGAATGAGACAATATGAAATAGCTTTAAACTTTAAAGGAAATTTCTCTTAACAGATACTTTTTCTAAAGTCTTCTTTTCAAATAATAAACAAATGCAGTAGAAAAATTATGACAATTTTAAAAAGAACCTACAAGTCATAGCTCACATAATCACTGGAACAGATTCTATTACGCTGTTGCTAAACCAACAGTGCCTGATGGATAGTTGGTTTTGTGAGCCATGTAGCCCTACTATAAGCTGTATTATCCCTGCTAAACAGCACTAATCACAAAAAAAAGAGGTCTTCATACTCCATTGTGTGTGACTGCCATCATTTAAATTACAGTATCTTTGATTTGCTCTGTGCCAAGGTCAAAATTAGGGCTAAGATTTGCACAGTATTGTAGATTCCAATTTTAACCTTTGTTCTAGTCCTGTGACATAATTCAGCATTTCTCATTATTTTGCAGAGACTGAATTTTATTCTTTTGCCTATTTTTTTATTATACCTTCTGATTTTACAAACTTCCTATTGAACGAAATCTGATGTTGCTCTGATTGTTCTTTCCTCAACCTCATAAACTGTGGTCCAACCAATGCATTAACTTCAGGAATTCTGCTCTGGTAACTGCTCAGTTTTGTTACAAAAACACTTGCACATGCAATTTTTCACACGAGCTCAATTGTGTGGAAGGAGATGGGTAAGTGTTACTTCCATGGAAGAAGCAGCGAATGACTGGAAGAAGTTGACTATGTGGATAATGATAATCTCTTCATCATCATTCCGGGAGAACACAGCTATCAATCCATGCCTAATCTTGACAATGTATTTCTAACAAACTCCTCATATAGCAGGAAATGATAGCTGCAAAAGCTGATTTATCCAAGCTGCTCTGCTAGTTTCTATTCCATGACAGGATAGCTAATATGCTGACAGACAACTTAGGCTGAGCTGTTCTTGATCTCATTATGTGCCAGCTGATGCAAGTTAACTACCAAAGATATAAATTATCACACAGACAAACTTCTACAAAAACTAGTAGAATTACTTTCAAGCCAAAACTTGAAAAGTAGCTTAGTTGACTAGTCACCCTATAGCTTGCCTTGAAATAAAATAAAGCAAGGCTGTTAGAACAGAGAAATGTTAGAGAACAGGATTTTATTGTTTTTTGTCTATGTTTAAGTATACAATTATTTGTGACTGATTAGACCCAGGGTAAATCTAGGTCAAAATGTTAAATATTGATATAGCCATTGGCCTGAAACGTTCTTAAAGTAGCATTTATTGTTGATTCTTGTGGGGGAAGAAAACAAAACAAAAAACCCACTGACTCCATTCCATTCTAGGCAAAGCAAACAAGAACTAGATTCTTGTGGGAAAGCAGCAGCAGTAATACTATATAAACTGTCAAAGTCTGTGGGATGATTTCACAATAGCAGTGCTGTCTAACTTCATCCATAAAAAAGTCAGATTTATCTGAAAATTCTAACCTCACAGAGGCAAGAAAAGTAGTTATCTATTTTAATAATTTTGAGTTTACATATTTTTAACATGTTATGATTTTCAACAAAAAAAAGATTGTTTTTAGATTGAGCTTATTTGGCAGTATCTAATTAAAAACAGCAAGTAAAATTAAGAAACTAAAGTAGTGTTAATCCTGGAAAACTAACAATATATTTATCTTTTTATTTTTCCTTGTACATTTCATTGATTTTGAAAGCCAATCATTTTTCCTGGCTTCATTTAGACACTCCATTAGTCAGTGGGTCATCACCTTTCACCCCACTGAGTAGTGGTTATTTTTCATGCCAACAAAGACAGAGAATTCAGATCTGATTTGAATTACAGGTAATAAAGGGTAATTATCTGCATCTTTTTTTCTGATGTGTATCACTGTCTCTGAATGGGTGGAACTACATCTTTGTGACTTTGATGACAGCGGATTACAGAATATAACTAGTCCTCTGCTATACTTATTGGGGCAAAGACT
Source organism: Anser brachyrhynchus (assembly GCF_964034855.1). NCBI lineage: Eukaryota > Metazoa > Chordata > Aves > Anseriformes > Anatidae > Anser > Anser brachyrhynchus. The sequence goes on along the minus strand of NC_137708.1, from coordinate 6,205,452 downwards.
TAGAGGTCATGCATTCAAATTCGTGTAATTACTGTCAGTTTAATGATGAAGATGAAGGAAGATAGTGTATACTTAATTAAGCAGAGAAGCATATGAAGATTTTGCATTAAATATTTAATGGAACAATAGACACAACTGGAAAAGGGACAGTGGACAAAACATATCCCTTTACTTTGAATAGACAGGACAAACAGTACGTGCTTTTTTCTCCAACTTTTTTTTTTTTCTCTGATATAATGGTAATTGTGCAATTAAGGAAGCCATGATCAACTTTAGGATATGTAGTGAAATTTCACTTTTCTTCCTATGTGAGTCAATGGTGAAAGGTGCCAGAGTAGATGCACTAGAGTCCAAAGTAATTCATCAGAGACAGTGTTGACACAATGGCAAAAGCTTTTTTTCCCCTGACTGTAACAAATACGAAAATAAATAAAAAACCACACCTGTCATAGTTCATATGTTTAAAATGCACAGCTTCTAATTATATTTATCTTTACAACATCCCTATGACATGAATGCTCCCTTATATAGAGGGCAAACTAAGGAAGCATAGCCAAACATAGGAAGGACTCAGACAGCCTAGTCATCTAACAAAGAACAGAACCCCCCAAATCCTTCCTAATCTATATGGCACATGGTGATCACTGTAGTGTCTACAATGCATAAAGTTCTACATTTCCTCATACGTGAAAGGGTCCCACACTTCAGATTGCTTCTTACTTGGCTGAGAGGCTCAGCACAGGTGTCATGTCTAAGCCCATTCAGGCTGTTTGTCCCTTCTATGTAGTGCATTCCAGTAGGCTTTCTCTGGCCATACTTTACATGCATTATCATGCTCTGCAGGAAATACAGCAAGAATATCAGCTTGTTGGAGTAAAAGCTGCTTAGGGATAAAAAAAAAAAAGACAAAAAAAACACCAAAAAACTCTGCGTAAACATATTCCATGAAATAGGGAACATGAGCCTGAGGGCAGAGTAGTACATAGGAATGCTAACAAAAAGCTAGTATAATGCTACCACCTATTCCTGGAGAGATTACTTCCACCACCGAAGAAAATGATAGGGCCACAAAATTATTATATAAAATGATATATGTATCTTTAGCTATGTATTTAGAGAAAGTAGCGATCCTTGCTCTGATATTGAAATATGTGATACAGTTATTCAGCTAAGATTCTGGTCTAAGCCATGCAGCCTCAGCCCAGGGTTGGACTCCTAAACTACCAAGGAATTTAGGTTTTAATATGCATCCTCCTCTTTGACAACTTTATTGATTAGTGTAGATGATGTCCCTTCTGTGTGCTATTGTAAACCCCATTGCAATAAGCCTCCTTCCCCTCAGTGCACATGATCGTAGGTGCTTACCTCAGAGTTGTGCCTCTTGCACCATCAGGTTACAACACATTAAGAATGTCTGTGGAGCCAGCCCTAAGGTCACAGACAAGGCTACACCACAGCAGCAAACTGAGTCCAGCTCTCTTGGATCTCAAGCTGTGTCCCACTCACTGGCCTATTTATCCATAAGAAAGCAACACAGACTGATAAAGAGCAATGAGTCCAAATCTAACTGGATCCTGAAGATTATCACATTTTCCAGTTTGTACATCTTAGTCCACTAAAATGGTGATGGGAATTCTCAACTATATTTCATCATATGAACTGGAAATGTAAAGTTCTGTCACTTTTTACAAGCTCATGAAATTTCAAGGGGATACAGTTCTAATTACCTCTCATATCCAATTTGGTAGATAAGTAATAATTTCCACTCTTCTATTAAATGTAGATGTAAGAAGCATGTCAAACAGCTCAAGAGTATAGTGCTCCCCAGATGCTACACCTGTTTCTCATATATCACTTTCTTCTGTTTCAACATTTGAGTTTACCAGAAGGTTATGAATAGCTAAGTTCTGCCACCAGGGAAGGTCATCTCTGAGTGATCCTTATTACTTATTACCACTATTTGCTTACATTTTATTAATGGCCCACAGACTCTAGTCAGGATCTCACTTGGCTAAATGTTGGAGAAACATATGGTGAACATCCCCTGCTGAACCCTATAAGAAGAGAAACAGAAAACTGGCAGGAAAATCTTATATTAGAATGATTATGAAAACCGACGTATTAGTCCCATTCTCTTTACCTATCCTTGCTTCTAAATATGTACCCCCACACACAAAAAAAAAAAAACCAACAAACAAAAATCTTGACTTCTGCTGGCATTTGAGATACAATGATGCAAAAGATTAAAAAAAATAAAAACCTAAAAATACTGTAAAAATAGAGAGTAGAACGATAAAAGAGAACTCTAAGGATCAGTTGATAATGTCAAGATGAGATGAGGTGCTTTGTGCTTTGGACCTCTTACATCTGTTTGGAAGGAGTTCCTACAACTGTTTTTGGTGAATTTACACAAAGATGTGTTGAAGCATTTATTTATATGGAAACAATGTCTCTCTTGTTCTAATATTAGAAACAGTTTCAGCCATAAATTTTCCCTGGATTTTGGACACAACAACTTTCCAACTGATTTAGTGCACTTTAGTCTGATGCCAAGATTCCAAATCATCTTCTACAGAAGAAACTTTCTTTGATAGTCTGTATCAGACCAAAAGTCCAGTGGCTTTGTAACCTTTACCATTTTGTTCAGGCTGATGACTGGGGACTGATACACAGTTCCATGGAAGAATTCTACTGTAGACTACAATATTATTAGTCAGTTGCTGCATCTGGTTAGAGATTCTGAAAGCGGTGAGACTGAAATCCCAGAGATAGCTGAGGGCAAACAACATACACTGTAGTTTTTCTAAACATCAAATTATTGTAAGATGAGCCTTAGCAAAATGCCTTACTGTGTCATTTCTATTTCTGAATGCAATTCTTCACCTTCTGCCACAATGAGTCTGTTTACCAGTGCAGCACTAGTGGGGTTAAATAACTCATCTGCAACACCTGTGTAAAGAACTGGAGGGGTTTAGGACTGAACTGTACAACTCTGATAACGAGACAGTAAGCCTGGCCCAGTGACCCAAAACAAAGGAAGCAATGGATGTAAAAGGGCAATGCTGGGAAAAAGAAGGAAAGTTCTGAATTAACCTGGGATGATTATGTGTTCTGACAGAATGAAGTAACTCCTACTCACTGTACTAAAGCTACATGACAGCAAAATGGAACAACAATAACAATAAAAATGATGTAGACTTTGCACGCAGCAGATAATATAGTATCTTCTCTCATATATGAGTAAGAGTTGCTGGAAAAAATTCTGTCAACAAACATTAAAAATGCAAATAATTAGACATATTTAATATACCATATTTAACACATATCCTTATGGACAAGATCATAAAGGTATAGCATAAAATCACAAAGGAGCATGCATACCTTCCATAAGATATTTAGTTATGATTATCCACAGAATATATTACTATTATTATACTTATTACAGCAACTCCTGGTGCAGCTTTGCACCATCCACATATCATACGTATTCAAAGCTATGGAATATATCTATAAATAAGTTTTATTATTGTTGTGGTTTTATTTTAAATTTCCTAGTGCTCCTGCTGACTCTTTCAATTCATACCTCTTAGAGTTAAAGGGACTAACTGAAGCCAAAACCCATGTATTAGTGGGTTCTACCAGATAGGGATCACTTCCTTCCTAGAAGGATGATTACTTTTCTACCTCGGATCACTCTCTTTCACTGCAGTCTCCTGGCACTGTTGAACAAATTTATGTTTCCTGTGTAGAAGTAACAATAATCTTATACTGTGCAAATAGCACTCAGCTGTGTGCTCCTCAACTCATGCCCTGGCCTCTGACCAACTTCACCTCTATGAAATGGAATGTAAACAAAAAACAATGCAAGCAACATAAACACAGGTCTAGAGATTGACTATATGTCCCTTACTCCTTTTATAGCAGATATTCATGTTGCCACTGCTATGCAGTAAAAAGCCTTGCCTGAAAGCAAGACTCAAGTCATAACATGGCTTAATATCTGCACATTGGTAGCCTTCTCTATACAATTAAAGGTGAGCTGGCTTACTGGCTACCAGTTCTCACTTGGCTTTGAAGATTAAACTTCACTGGCAGGTCTGTGGAAACATCGTGCACCTACAGTTCTTGCTATTATCCGGTGTTTGAGGACAGACAAAAAGAGCAGCAAAGCATTTGAAAGGTAATCTTCATACAGGAAGAAGGAAAGCCTGATGCAGTTATTGTTTTTAAATGTGTGCGAGGCCGTAGAAAAGAACATAAACAGCCATAGGAAACTAATATTTTGGGACACATGCTACCCTCTCAGATTTTCTATTTCCCATTTAAACTGTCAATTTTCTTTTCCTAGTTTTAAATGTAAGGGATTGTTAACCCAAGATAACTAGATTAGCAATGGTTGTACTTTTCATGGGAAGATAGAAAAAGCATTGCACCTTGTAAAATACTTTTCTTCTACTCAGGAATTTCTTAAAACTACTTCTGAAGTATCAGAACCCTTTCTAGGCTCTAATTTGAGCCAAGTCTCCTAAGGAACCAATCTGTGCTTCTTATTAGAGCTCTGTAGTTTAGGTTGTATAGTTGAGAAAAGGGAAGTAATGCTTAGCTGTATAACTGTAGTTTGTCAACACTTAAAGAATCACAGAATCATCTAGGTCGGAAGAGACCTCCAAGATCACCTAGTCCAAATTACGGTCATGTTTTTATCTCAGAAAAATCATGTCTGAAAATATCATGATATCAGTTGAAAACGTGGATAATAGTGCCAAGTTCTGAGAGATGTGCCAAGAGATTTGAATCTATCCCCTGAACATTTCCCTTTCATGATATTTCCATCAAGCGGAAGGGGCCTTTTCTGGAAATACTTATACAATCATTCCTAAATAAATATTTAAGATTTAGTACTTTTTTTTTTTTTTTTTTACCACATCCCTTGGAGTTAAAATGTTTGCCATCATTCTGCTGCAGAACATTTTGTGCTACCATGGAATTCCTGAAGATTACTGGCTCACCATAGTGGAAATTGAACCCAGGTTTGCACCTGAAAGGAGTCCCAAGGAAGTCATCACACAGATGAAAATTTGACTGTCATCTGAATATCAGTGTAGTTACAATGTTGTGTCTATGTGGGAAGGAAAACTGCCTGTTTGTTTCAGGAGACTTGTTGGTTCAGCAACTGCCCTCTCCTGATATTTGTGCATACCACTAACATCAAATGCAATATCTGAGCCATATTTTTCAATATAAGTCCATGCTAGCAAGGTAAAATATTAAGTTAGGCATACAGAAATGTTTCTTATGTGAATCTAGTGGAGGATGTCTGACTGACAGGCAGGAAAAGTCTATATTAAAAAAACAACAGGCAGTGTTGATGGAGGCTTCCTCCTCTTCTCTTCTTCCCTCCCCACCGCCTTGCCAACATACCACATCATGCTTAATTTGCGTGGCCTGGAGTGGCAGTGTATCCATAGAGTGAAGGAGAGTTACTGCAGTGCAGTGACAGATCTTGGGATCCCAAAGCCTTACAAGACCATTTCAGGAGCCAGCGAAGAACAAAATGAATAACATTAAAAATGTTATTTTTAATTGTATCAATTTTCTAGGTGAATGGTACAATGGCAAATGAATTATGTGATAAAAATGGATGGTCTTATGCAGCAAAGTTGAAAGAATAATATTACTGTCAAATAAACCAGGAAATTATGAATGTAGATGGCAGGCTTTGAATCTCTGTATTCTCTTAAGCTATCTTTAAATATTTTTGTAACAAATACAGTTGAAACTTCAAAAAATTAGAAAGCTGATTTTCTTCCATTTTACACATTCTTTCTGCCTTAGCTTTAAAGTCTGTTGTGATTACGAGGGTTTTCTGTATCTCGTACAAAATGGCTGGCTTGAAGCAAAAATATTGTACTATGTCAAATAAAACAAATTTAACACCAATCAGCTGCACTAATTGGAATGACAGTGACATTCTGCACTACACTTGAGTGGAAATACCTTATAGACAAAAAACCTGACATTTGACTGTGATTCTCTATCTAGACTTATTATCTTGTTTAGAAATGCAGCTCCTAAAATTGAAAGCATAGGATTCAAAATATAGTAGCAGTTACAGTAATTGTAAAACGTCTTAAACTTTCTACACTACAAATTCTGCCTACAGAATGATCTTCACAAAGTCTCTCCTATTTTAACGTTAGTGCAAAAAAAAAAAAAGAAAAAACAACAAGCCATACTGACTTAAAAATAAATGTTTCCTTTGATATTAACCTTGCTACCCTGAAATACACTTAGAATATTTTTTCTTTTTTCTCCTTTCTATTCTTGTCCAGCCTCCCCCCCAAGCACTGCTCCCCTCCAAAGATTATTTGCCAGTTAAGACATCTATACACTCCTCTGCTCAGGGAGAAGGAATTGAGACCAGGGATAAAACTGTTTTTTAGTTTTCAACACCAGCTAATCTTTTGGTAAGACAAATTGTCAGATCTGGAAAAATTTTCAATCGTAGAAATTTTTTCACTAAAAATCAATCAACACTAGCAAGGAGAACTGCATAAGTAAGAAATTATAAATCAGAGACAAATCATTGTTGATGATAATTATTAACTGGATTAAAGTCTGCTTTGAGATGAAGGACACTCCCTTTTGCAGGTAGTATACATCTCAGCAATTTATGGTGACACACAAATGTTAGGAAAACCATACTGGATAAAAAAATCATAATAATTTAAAAAATTAAGTCAGAATTCTGAGAATAAAACTGGAATTCTCACTCAACTCTGGACAGCAATCACAGACACATTTTTGAAGAAATCCCTAGAACAGATACCTTAATCATGACACAAACTACTGACTTCAATGAACAGCTGCAATGTCTTTTGCTTTCAACAGAAATCCTGTGTGCTGAACTTTCCCCAACATAATTCCCCATGCATCTAAAACTGAGAAAAGTTGACATGACTGAAATGATGATACTTGAAATTCAGATCTCAGTCTTTCCGGGATTGTTTTTCCTAAACATTACATAGAATACTTAAGAAAGAAATGCTAAAAACATACAAAACAATCAGTCAACAACAAAAAACAAACGAACAAACAAACAAAAACAGCAAACCCATAACCCATAGGTCTGAGGACACAAAAAACTTTTTCTGGAATAGACAATGATGAAGTTCAGAGTATTTCTCCCATGTTAGTTCACTGATGATTAAACTGGTTTAAATATGAGCTATAGTTAGAGCAGTGCAAAATAGACTTTTTCAGAAATTACACAGAACTTTTCCATTTCATAGAATTCTGCACTCTGTTAGTTATGGGCTTGCAGTGCTGATTAAGTAGATTTCTGCATCAAAAATGCAAATGTATACACATTTTTGATGCAAAACACTCTTTGCTTGAATGCTGTTAACGTCTGCTGTGATACTGGCCTGTTTGTGCTCAACAAATTTTTCTGTTACTGAAACTTCACAGTAGATTATGGACTCAAAACAGACCCACTTGGGGATAAAGAAAACATCCTTAAAGTTATGCAAAATATTCATAACAAAATGCAAATACTGTTTACATTCTCAGACTCTCAGTAGAGCAACTCATATTCTAAACCATAATCAGCTAGAAGCTATATGGAAAACTTTTTATCAGTCTCTGAGCTGGATACTTATGTTGTTGTCTTGTATGACAAATGTTACAAAAAGGCCCAGCACAGCATTAGATAAAAAAATACCACTTTTAAAGTAAGATGATGTTTTTAGATACATTGAACACCAACACATTCAGAATGGCATTCACTTTCACCAACAAAATTTTCCAAGAAGGACATTCAGACAGACAGGGGACTTGTTTCTAGGAGCAGTGAATGCATACAGTTAAAGGATTGGGTTTTAATTCCACTATGTTAAAATGCACTGAAAATGAATTGCGCCAAAATAATTATTCACATCATACACTGCTGGGCAGTTGCAGATTGACATATTTACATTTTGCCAGAATAATCAACGCTTTCTGAGAACTATATACCTCTACTTCTTTAACCCTCGTATCACCAATTATTACAATTCTTGTCATCTTTGCTCACTGACATACTGAACATATAACTTCTCATCCCTCCATGCACATATACCTTGCTGTCTTCCTTCCCACTGAGTAAAAAGTCCTCTACATTTAGGACCAAATGTTCTGTTTCCTAACATGCTGCATTAATAAACTAATGACACTTCTGTCACTCTCTTGTGATCAATTCTGCCTCCTCAAGAGATGTCCATAAAATGGTGCATATACCTCTATACTGTACCTAACTCAACCTCACTGATTCACAAAACAATTCTGGAGAGTAAGAATAAACAGCTATAGCACAAAAAGACTGGAAATTTGCAGAAAGAGAAACACAAAGCTATATGGTTTGGATCTCCATCTTACTAAGATCCTTTGTTAGTTCTGTGTCTCAGGTAATACTCATTTAGGAGTCAGATATTTTTCAGCAAATATAGGTAAATGAAGTATGTTTTAGAATTTATACTCACATGCAGGCCTTTATTGCGGTGAAGTGTATCTGTCTGAGTAAAGATGTCTGTTTCCATAAAAATTACGAGGACTTGTCCTCACTGTTTCAATTTGCTGAATTGTTTCTTCAGAAATTTCTCCCACATGTTCTATTGGATATTCTTTTTTTTTTTTTTCCAGTCTGAAAATGTGTAGAAAGGATGTTCACTGATAACTTCAATGTTCTGCTCTGCAAAGTGCTACTATCAAATTGGCAACTGAAATTATTGAAACTAACAAAGAACACCAGACAAAACAGGTTGTGAAAGCAAAAGATTTCAAAATTTGCTCCACAAGTGAAAAACAAATGTGAAGTTAAACAGATACCTTTTGGTTTAAATTCACTATATGTATCCTTCCTGATCTTTTATATTTGCTCCTTTTAGGCTAGGACACCTCCATGAAAGAAATCTGATGAATGAAAGAAACGAAAGAAAATTATGACTACACTGGTACTTGATAGTACCAAAATGGCAGGCTATGTCTTTACTACACGTGAATACTTGATTAATGTAGGAAAATTAGCACACTTTGTAAGGGAGAAAAAAAAAAAAAAAAAGACTTAATGATGACAGATGTGTTATATAATTTGTTTCCTTGATTATACAGTGTACTCCAGTAAAAATATAGTTTTGCTGACAGTTTTTTTTTAATTAATTAATTTATTAAAGGCTTCCCCTGCTTAACTACATCAGGGCAGATATCTCTTAACTGTCTCGACCAATGCCATGACTTAGCTGAAACTGTCAAAGTAAACCCTCTCCTCAACTGTAACACCATTCATCCATCTGACTCAAACCAAAAACCTGTAACAGTGAAATGAATGAACAATACAAAAAAACGGCTAAGCGAATAATCCCAGTACTAAGCAATATTTAAGACTAATCCTGGCATAACTCTTCTACCAAGTATTTGAATAATATGCACAAATGAGGTTTTAGTTTGATTTTTGAGCAACCAGGTGTAGGGGAAGGTGTCCCTGCCCATGGCAGCGGGGTTGGAATTAGATGATCTTTAAGGACCTTTCTCACCTAAACCATTCTATGATTTTCTAATAGTTCAAGTTCATCAAGAGATAGTGTTCAACAGATGCATTTTTATTGCATACCTAGTTCTCTGTTTACTTCATATTTAATGTTACAAATTTTGCTTAAAAAGAAATCATGCTTGACCCTCATTTAATTTCATGTAGTTCATAAATAAGTAACTTCAAGTCTGAATCACTTGGACAAAAAATAAAAAGGAAATGGATAAGAGACCTTTTGTCTACTATGTCAGTTCTCTGCCAAATGCAGGAATCAAAACCACTCAAGATTTTACAGGGCAAAACAAATTATGAGCTCAAGACATACAGTAACTAAATGAATGGGAAAGTACGACATTTCTCTGATACAGTTCACTAAAACCCATAAAAATGAAGTTTATCCTCTTTAAATTGTTCCTTTGTGTAAAAGGGATTATATTTTCTATGATTTAGTGCTTCTTTAAATGGTTGCTGCTGTAAAAGTAAGATTACAGAAATGAAATTATTTAGGAAGAAAATACAAGGACAGATGCAAAAAGACCCAAAAAACACCTAAAACAGTGTTTGCAGAATCATTTAGCATAGCTATGCTCTTGGCCACTTTTGCAACTTGTGTCTCCTCCTCTTTATGACTATTACATTGTAGAAAAATTCCAGTTTAAAAAAGTGCCATGTCACCTCACTTCAGCTGTAGAGAAGTCCGAAAATACCAAAGACTTTCAGTGGCAAAGCAATTACTTCTGTTTCCACATTTTTTAAAAAATGACACCTTATATATATAAAATAATAATAATGATCTTTTTAATTTTAGCGTTACAAATTAAAAAGTGACATTAGAGTTGGATGGGGCTTTGAGCAACCTAGTCTAGTGGGAAGTGTCCCTCCCCATGGCAGTGGGTAGGAACTAGATGACATTTAAGGTCCATTCCAACCCAGACTATTCTATGATTTTATGTCTGCTTGTTTATGGCATTTCTTAAGTGATTTCTTAAGAGACCACTCATAATTGGTATATGGTCCATTTCACACAGATGTAGGACTGAATTTTGTTAGTGAAGTGCTGTGGCAGAAATGCCTAAAGGTGTGCATCAAATTTCAGCAGGCAAGAAAATTATTATTTCTAAAATGCAGTTTAAATAGTTGGAACTCAGTTATGGCTGACAGGGAATCAACTCCTACCCTTAACTCTTCCCTCACACTGGCACTTTTCACATGCTGTACAACAGTATTAACCTTATGGACAAACATGCTGGTGCTTTCAATCACAAGCTGAAGAATGAGAGCTGAGCAACACCTTGTGTTGGTTGATAAAACTAACCATATGCTGTGATTTTGCTCCTTTTCTTCCCGGATATAGCAAATTTCTCTCTCTACTAACAATTTCCATGTTTCATCTTTTGAGGCATTTATGTATTTTCATTTCTTTATAAAACATCAGCTTTCAGAAGGCACTTGATAACATTATTTTATATGTGCTTTGTTCTTCATTTCTTTCCTATGCTTTCTGACACTATCCATTATGTCAAATGTTGATATCCAGTGTAAATCAAAGTTCCTTGAGATATTTTTTGCCAGATTGAGAGCTGAGACTGACAGCTGATTATCACTATTCCACTTCCTTTTTTTTTGTTTTGGCAGTTGTTCACTATTAAAAAGTTAGATGTCTGTCTCTTACTCACTTCAATTGAAGATAGTTCTTTTCTACAAATGTTTACTATATCCAGTTGGGCAGGAATGCTACAAAGTTATTATTCAATTTTGTTGTTGTGAATGATTGCAGATTATTCGTTTTTGTTAGGTGACTATACTGTACAAACATATAGAGATGACTCAAAACACATTTCCATTATGTTTAGTTAAATTCACAATAACTGGATACTTGGAAACATTTTCTTCCCAACAGAATCCATACCCAGTTTTGTAATAATGAATTTCTAAACTAGTTTTTAAACTGATACAGCAATTAAGCTTACCTTTATACTTCAGAATGTAAGGATTCAAACCTAGGGAACCAGCTACTTTTAGCAATGAATGAGATGAAAAAATTTTATGTGATAAAACAAAGCATTCTATCACCTTACAAGAGATATTGCTAAAGAAAGCATTGTGTTTGAATAAACTCATACAAATTGATCTTACCCATTTTTTAAAACAATTTAATCGTGCTCCAAGAATCAAAAGTTATTTAAAGCTAAATATTTAGGTGGGCACCTGCAGATGGTCTTGGGGAAAGCTTTTATATGAAGAAACAATTTTTCCTTTCATTAACTTAGCTTTCATTAAAATTACAGATATGGATAATCATAACATGTCTTATAGATGGGGTATATATTTCTGAAGTCCACAGAAAAGCTGCCATTTATTTCAATCAATTTCAGAGTATCGGCTTAAAGTAAGCACAGCCAGGCTCAATATGCATAACCTACACAGTAGCATCCAGATGATTGACTATAGTACACAAACATTATGATAATATGTTAGGTAACTGCTCTCATAATAATAAGCTAAAGAACATTTAGGATGTCTGGCTTGGCTTATTAACCAGACCTAAAGATCCAAATATGAACCATATATGAAATCACTATAAATTATACAGAAGCTACAATTTGTACCTTACCACTATCTAGCAAAAAATGATGCAGTTTTTGTGTCTATTAGCTCTTGAGGTAGGGTTTTGTTACCCATAACACCAGCTCTGTGTTTTAGCTTCTGGTACCAGTAGATCAAAAGAAGCTATAAATTACCCTCATTACCTTAATCACAATCAGGTTGTTGAGTAAGCTCCTTTCCATCATAACATAATCACATTCCAGCATCTGCATCAGGCTTTCAGACTTCCTATGGTTTATGAGGAATAGGGATCTGAGTCAATCAATACAGAAAGCATTAACGTCATGCAACATACTGTATATGTGATAGACACGCTTGCATATCATTATAGCTGCAATAGTTCAATGATAAACTTACATATCTAAAGTGAATAAATACAAATAGTTGTTTCAAATAACACATGCAGGTCATGATGACAAAATATGTTTTGCATTTCACCTGCATACATATCTCATTTCACAGTTTCAGGTGTTTTGTTGTTTTTTTTTTTTTCCTTTGCTTTTCTTTCAACTGCAATTCAGTGTTGAGACTTCTACAGGTGTTGGTGCTGAGGGAATATAAATAGGTGTGCAGACTAACTACAGAAATCTGCTAATGTATTACCCAAGAGAGAGAAAACAAACTGAATTTAGATGACTTTATCCAGTCAGTACAAGGAAAAATTTCTTTGCCAACCTTTCAAAAATCAAGCTGATAACAGCATAATTTTATGCAAGTTTTGTTAGCTTATCTTTAGTTTAGAGGTATGAAAATTAAAGTCTGAGTTAAATTACTTGCTCTAGGTTAGTAGTTGGGCTAAGAACAGAATCAAAGGACCATCACCACCAGTTTTACGCTGTATCTGTAAACAGGTCTTTCTTATTGCACAAAATTCCTCCACATTGTACATACAAATGTAACCAAATATCCCAGCTTTCATTACTTTGATATTGTTCTTCACCTTTATGGTGCAAAGAAAGCTGAAAGATGTGAGCAAACTGTTGCAATAATGCGTGAGCCTGCAGTGTAAAACTGTAACTTTGAGGAAGCAACAGCTCCTTGCTTTTCAGGCAGGGTCCAGGGTACTAGAGACGTTGCCTGTCCCCCACCCTGTCTTCCTGCCCAGCTAGGAACTGGCCTACAGCTGCATCCTGCTTCCTAAAACTCCTTTCCAAGACCTGCCAATCAAAATGCAGCATTCTGCACTATTCCAAAGGCAGAAAACAGGACTGCCCAGAAGCACAGCCTCATGAGCACATAGATCTGCCTGCTCAAACTGTTCCTGCAGAAGCCCGGTGCTTGAGCCAATCTGCTGCATGTGTCTGCAATTTGGGTTTTCACTTGGGAAGGCTAGTTTAGAAGATGAAAACCCAAGAACAGAAAAGACAATGCTGTATTGATGTGGATTTTCTTTCCACATCCTTCTAATTTAGTAGTTGCATTTTTTTCCGAGTGTTTCTCAGCTTCAGTAATTCTTTTTCTCCCGAATTTGATGATGAGATGTTTTATATCAATAATTTCTCTTTCAAAAAAAAAGAAAATCAAAGGAGAGCTCAATGCATTTCAAATAATCTCTGATTACATTTTGGAAAAAAAAAAAAGGCATTATCAGCACTGTATAATTTGTCTAACCCTCTTCCCCTCCCTCCAGTTTACCATTATTGATTTTATACTTTTCATAGAGAGAATAGTATTTATTTAGACTTAATGATGCCACAATCACTGACTCCTATTACAACACAACAACTACTACTAAGCTTTATCTAAGCTTTATTCCCAACTGGGAACAATATCCTGTGATAAGCTAAAACTACCAATCAGAGCAAAAGTCACAATGTCAATCATTTTCAGTTTATTCCTGCGCTTCGAAAATCTTTGCAATAAAAACTATTCATTCAACAGACTGCTTGGAACAGTATAAGTTCCTCTCTTCCCCCCCCTAAATAACACATTTGGGGACTTTTGCAGTTAGGCAATCTGCAAGGTGAATCTTGATTTCTGAGCGCTAAGAATTTGAGCACAACTCTGGACATTGAAAAGTCACAAAGAAAAAATATTCAGGTGAAATAAAAGAATGCTCCTCCTTAGTTTTTTGTTTCTTACGATCTCTGAAATAAAAATGATTAATTAATGTTTGCAAGTGCATCTCCTACTAAAAATAATAATAAAAAAAAAGCCATGACTCTTTCAAGACCGATCACATAAACACAAAATAAACTTAATAAAATAGTGTTAATCTATTTTAGTTTCTATTCAGAATTCACTAAAGGTTGCTCAAATTATTGTTCACGGGAATTAAAACTATATTTTATTGAGAGAGATTTTAACAAGTTCCATGTAAACAAAATACATGTTCCATGTATTACATTTACATAGTCATTGCCTAAAATGAAATCACATTTTTATTGGATTACCAGAGTTTAGAAATATTTTGAAAGCACCATTTTTGTTAGGCCATTTGATGTTAACAGCTTTCAAGATTTCAATACCTGCATTAAACTGTAACAAATCAATTTCAAAATCTATTGATTACATATAGCGCAAACACACGTAGGCAAATTTGTCTGTTTTTCTATTTGGTTTTAGTACTACTCAATACAAGTAGTATAAAAGCCTTTATACAGGTTTATCACTACTTTTTGCCTCTGTAATTTCATTTCTCTTCATGCCAATGAACTCAGTCAAAGTCATTTTTGAGATTTATTCTGGTGGTGGTTTTTTTTGTTTGTTTTTGATCCACAAATACTGCTGTTCTCTAAGTTGACCGATCCTATACCACTTAATTACTTAACTGAAATAGGTAATAAGCATGGAATCAAGTCATGGTGCATTTAAAATGTTATTTCTTTCAATTTACAACTTTATTTACGGTTTATAAATACTTACACTTTTTGTTAGCATTAATTTTACTCTCTTCAAGATAAACCATCTCTGTTGTTACTTCTCCAGCAGACAAAAAATTTTGAAGGATGTGATCTGCTAACATAGTAACAGCCTGACTTGTACCTCCAGTCTGATAGTTACTCATTAAGTCATCTTTGTACTCTCAAAAACTGTTTAAAAACCAGACATTTCCAAATATCACAAGAGAAGCATCTAGAGGTCAGAGGTCAAGGTATGCGGGTTTTGTGTAGTGTCAGCAGACTCATGGACTTGGAAAGCACACAAGCACTCACAGTGCTTTTCAATCATCTGTGTTTCACAGATAATTTTCCCTTTAAGACACAGATCTGTTATTTCAATGGAAGAAAGTTGGTCATATTGCCCTTATGAAAACCTTGCCTGAAGACCTGGCTCTTCTGCCTCCCTGTGAATGCATCTACAAAAGTATTCTGCAGGCTGTCGTGAGCTTGCTCTGCATGTGGCCTGAGCAGGCAGGATGAGAGCCAGCTGAAATCAAAAAGCTGTATAATTTTGTTAGCATGGTGCACAAGATATCCTTTGCCTCTCAGATGGGTTCCTTAGGTTGGCTGCATTATTATACTAACACAAACAAACAGCTTGCAATACCTCGTGAATTTAACTGGACTAAATTTAGATTTTTGCTCACAGCATTGCTCACATTGTGCAGGCAAAAAAGAAAAAAAAATCCTGTACGGGATTTTTTCTTCTTAATCTGTTTCACATCTATTGAAAGAGCCATTAATTATAGCCATTAAGTACTCATCAAATACTTCCATGCAATTCAATTGAATGTTTTTATAATTTTACCACAGCCCAGTAATACTGATTCTTAGGGAGAAAAAAAAAGAATAAGCTAATTTTGAGATGTTGTCCAGAGAAAATAAAGGAGGGAAGGAATATAGCTCAAAGTTACAGAAAGGATCCAAATGTAAGGAAGCAATGTAAGTGTCAGAGAGCCAGAATTTGCTATCGATCTCAGGTGCACACAGAGAACTTCTTAAGCATTTGAGGAAGGAACAGAAATAATTACCATTGAGAAAGGTATTAAGGTACCAGCTAGTTATTTGAGAAGAAATTCTGCCTGCTAACCTCCCAAACACAAAATATGTAAGAGGATAATGGCAATTCTAACCTCCCATACATGTAAGTAAGAAACCTTAACCTAAAAATAAGGAACGGGAATATGGTGCATATGTATGTAAGACATCATTACTGCATTTGCCTAATCACGACAATCACAGCATTTACATTTATAGCTCACACTTAGAAGTTTTCATTTATTTCATGTTATTCCCATAAGAAAATAAATCTTTCTATAAAATTCCAACTATAATTCAGTTCATTATAATAAAATGGTGCATTAAACGATCCTTTGGTGTATCTTTACCACTTACAGAAAGTTACTTGACGAGTGTTATACCAAATTGGCTGATCATATTCATTACAATCTCATTCACTTAGAATCTTAAGCTTTTATTCCAGAAAACCAATGTGCTGTCTATACTTTTGGGCAGTTCAACTTGTTATTGTGACATCATTTAATTGTTTAAGGTGCAACAGACTGTTTTCAAAGTCTGCCAAATTTCTATTCTGCAAAGACCATTTTCTGATGGAGTAAAGTAAATACAGAAAACAACAACAATAGCTGTCTAACTGAATGACTATGTCTCTGCCTTAAAAAGCTGATACAGGAACCCAGTCACTTAAAATAAATATGGACCCATGCAATTTCTTTAGTGATTCCCTTTTATTGTTATTGTTGTAAAAATAAAACGGTATCACCATAATTTGTTTTTTAATCTGTACATAGGTTTTTGGTCATTTTGTTTTTGAAGTTTTCTTCTATTAGAAAAAGTATAATTTTCCTCAAAATCAAATCAAATATACTTGACACTATAGAGAAGAAATCCAAATATCCAAAAACCTTAGAGAGCCAAAAGTGTCAGTGAGTAATTTCCAGTAATTTCTGCATTATAATACTTAATGAAAACAGATTTTAAGGTGATGATACTCTATTAGTAATAATCATTATAAAAAAGTAAAACATTGGCGCACCTAGCAAAATTATGTTATGTATATCTTTATTACAGTTTTCAGAATACATGGATAAACAATGGCCAGGCTGTAATTTCATCAAATTCCTATTTTAAACATTACATACAAACACAGAGCTGATTAAAAACAGAAATGCATGAGTTTTGTCACTTTTTTTTTTCTTTTTCCTTTTTTTTTTTTTTTTGGCATTAGGAGTCACATGACTTCTAAAAGGGAAATCAAATGATGCATGATACTGACTAATCTGTAATCAATTATTGTTCACTTTCTGTGGCATATGTACCACCTCAAACAGCGCTAAAAGAAGCACTAAAAGAACAAATCTTTCTCCTTCAGCATTTTTCTAATGACATCAGTAGGTGCTGAGTGACAGTTTGCAGGACTGCAGAATTCACAGGCTTACACAACTCCCTTTCTTGTGCACAAAAGCAATACATGATCTGAAATAGAGACACCTGAAGCTGAGGGATTTGGCTTCATCTGCTTTGATTTTTATTTTTTTATTTTTTTTATATTTACATTTTGTGTGCATGCGTGTGCATGTGCATGGATACTGTAGAAGAAGTGATGTAAAGATTTCTTACAATACTTATATCAAAATGAGTAACTTGCAAATACATTATGGCACATAAGAGGTGGGCTACCTTACATTGCTTCATCTCTTAGCATTTATGACACCTGAATTCTCACCAATTTGAAGGCAAAACATTGAAGAATAATCCAGCCAAGCCTTTGTTTAATGGATAAGAAGCAATACACTTTATGTAAGTAAGTTTGCTCCCACTCCCACCTATCACCAGTTCTGAATATTTACTAGCTATACAATTTTCAACATAGGAAGTACTAAATTCACCCATCAAAGCATGATTTGCCTGAGGGATGCAGAAGCTGAACATTGCAAAGTTTTATTAATGAAAGCTATACAAGGATTTCCAGAGCCAAACCTAAAACTCAGCCAAATTCTCAAGAGCTTTGCAAACAATTGTGGGATGATTTTGAAGTAGGTCACTAATGAATTGTGTTTTGGATAGAAACCATGAAAACATTATGGTTTTTACAGCATTTCTCTGAGGTAGTACATATACCACACACAAAAGATGCAAAAATATACATATATTCATTACTATTTGTATATTACAGAAGGGAACTATGGGAATGTTCGCATTTGTCTCAATTTTCAAAAAAGAATCAATAATTTCAGGTAACATTTTTCATATTGACCATGGTTGTTTAAAACCAAAACGAATTATGTAATAATAACTCTGGGAATACTTCCTGAAGTTGTTTGTCAATGCCCTCTGAGGTACTAATTTTGTTTTGGCTTTAGCATCAGTTCAGAATATGATTAACACAAAACAAACACCCCTGTGTGCTGGGAAAAGATATTTGCTCAATCACAAACAAATATACATGACAAATTGTGTTGCACTTTTTTTCCTCAGCAAACTGCATAAAACTGGAGCAAAAGATGTCTAGTGTCATTTCTGATCTATACAGCCAGCAGTTTTAAGCAACAGAGATGTATATTTGTATATGATTTAAACATTTCATTCCCAAGTCAATTGCAAACTTAACTCAATTCATTGCAAAGGTAAGATTATTTTCCTCTTAAATAAACTAAGAAATGTAAACAGTGTAACATCATAAAAAACTCTTCAGTACTTGTAACTGGTAAAATGTGAATGCAAACAGATGTGCTAGTATATTGTTAATATAATGTCTCAGAGGACATATAGTAAAACATAATTAGCAAGAAATTTATGTATGAAGCCTCCAGTAATTTTCTTTCTGGGATTACTCTGAATACAAATATAATTTAACTGATATATTTCATTTTTTAAAATTAGAAAATAAGGCAAGTGCATTTCTGAAAAAAGGTGCTACTCTTCTACACTTTTAGATAAACGTGACAACTCTGAAAATTAGATCAATAATAAAAACATTAAAAATAGCTGCAATTTAATATAGACTGAAAAACTATCAAAAGACAAAGTGACCAGCATCGATTTCAGAAAATATTTTAGACTTCATAAATACGAGCACCCTATATTTACATAAATCATCTTCTAGTTTTCCTTTGAAAGACACTTTTGTTCTAACAGATATGTCCATTAAATAATATAAATGTTTCAAATATGAAAAAAATAGTAGTAAAATAGAAGTATCAGATGATGATGATATTTTGGATTTGCTTTTTGCTAAGATTTGGTTCTTGAGAATCTGTAGTCAGCTTTTACAGACCTTTTAAAAAATTAAAACCATGGAAATTATAAACTTCTGCACTAATTACTGCTACAGTATGAAGATTCTACTTTGAGCTTTTGAGTTTTCACATATAAAGATTATATCAATACTTGTAAATCCCAAAATGATGATTTTAAAATTTGAATTTTAATACACTGTTGATTTCAGTACAAATTTATGCACCTAATCCTTTTAAACTGGCTTTGCATATTAAGCACAGAACTGCAAAATCAATAGTTCAACTTTAGAAAGTTATGGTTGAGTACAAGGGTTGATGTTGACCTTAAACAAAACAGAATAAAATTCTTTGTATCTTTTACTGAAAAACTGAGAGAATCCTGTTGCATGCTTTTTTTTTTCTTTTTTTTTTTTTTTTTCCTCCTGAAGTACCATACAAGTCTTTTACTTTATTACTAAAAATCACAAAAAGCCCCAAACAGTTTGTTTAGGTAGAGTATTAGTTGACAGTGCACATTTCACCAGGCTTCAGTCGCTTTTGTATGTTTAGCGATATAGCAATGGGCAAAAACTATTTCCTTTGAAGACTAAAAAAAGAAATTCAATACTAGTCTGATAAGGAGCTGTATCTTTTCTTTCAATAATCGGATATTTATGAATATAGCTTGAAATTATAAGAGTTTATCCCAATCTAGCTGGATAGTCTTTAAAGTAGCTTACCAGAGAAGCAAAAAGAATGTATTGTACAAAATGCTTGGCTCAAGCAGTAGTGCAAAGTTATACCACCCCAGTATCGAATGCTCCTCTAGAGCTAGCAGTTTGTGCACAGAAAATAACGTGACACCTTGCCTTCCAAATATTCTTTATATAACATTAAAAAAGACGTTCTCCATAAATCCAGGCAATATGTGTATTTGTAATAATTCATCAGTGAAAAGCAGTAATAATCTGAGAATAAGTGCCATCTACTACACTGTATCCCATTTTCAAAAATATCATAGCTGAACAACATACAAGTAGTTTGACTGAACTCCCACTCAAAATCCTCCATCCCATCCAAATTAGCAATGAGCCTTCAGTAAGGATGGTGAAGACTGAGCTGAACACCAAAATAGACTGTACATTCAACTAGTATCTGGGGAGAAAAGGTAACTGTAGTTTCCCCTTGAGTGGCAGAACAATACACAGTGTCAGCTACTGAACTGACTGCTCACCTGAGGTACTGCAGTGCAGGGGCCTGTATACAAAGTAGAATGGGAGTAGTTTCCCGAAAAATCAGTCTGCTGCAATTATTGTTCACTGCTATATAGTGCTCCATGTGGAAAATTTGTTCTTAGCTGCTAAACCATCAGCACTAAAATCCACCAGTAGAGATCCTGCTACATGTTTTACCTGAGAAACAGAGGAAAAACTCAGAGGCAGTCCTGAATAGCTTCGTAATGTAGCCTATCTCTGAAAACCTACACAAAGGTATTTTTAGCATAATTAAAATAGGACAATCATATTTTCCCCCAAATATCTGTATAAAGAATATATAAGTGCATAATTAGAAAATTCCTCTGTAGATACAGTTAAAAACATATTCTGCCCTTGATATCATTAATTTTGGTAAAATCCTATGCTTTTTTTTTATTATTATTTTTTTTAGCAGTGATAAGTAATTACACATCATTAAATCACCAAAAGTGTAGATATGTGGTATTACCCTACTTGCAGCCAAAATTGCTGGATCCACCAAGCTTTACATTGAGATAAGATTTCCAGCAACCTGACCAGGTTTTTATGCATTGCTTTTTTATGGTTACAAAAATGATTCTGATATTGTACATCAGCTCATCTCTGAATTTATTAACATACAATTTTATTGTTTTTTTCTTTCATGTCCAAATGAACTGCAAATGGAATCCACAGCTGTATTCTTTCAACAAAATTGTATTTTCTTACCCATAAAAAACATATCCTAGAAATCCCCAACTCCCTTCATGTAAGTTGCCAGCTTGAAAAAACAAAAAACAACTAAACAGAAAAAAGAGAAAGAACATAAGAAAGTGAGACCTTACTGTTTAACACTGTTTACAGATCTTGGTAGTTGGGGTAATAAGACACAGTATGTGGATTATTTAGCAATAGCTTTTAAAATACATAATATTTGTACATCTATTTCATTTAATCAATACCAGTATTATTTTATGATCACTGCCAATTTGTATGATAAACTCGTTTCAAAGTATATCCATTTAATTGTTAATAAAACAATTCACTAAATTCTTTGGCATCAGAAGAATCATACAGCTGCGATTGTTCCACTGTGGCGAGAACGAGACCTTTCCAAAGTTACTTGTCTGTTATCTGTAACATAAAGAGAAAAAAAAACAAATCACCATAAGATTTGAAACATGGATAATGCGATGTCAAAAGGTTTCCAAACAGCCCTGAAAACCATTTCAAATGATATGTAAATAAGTAACTAGGAGACTGGATCAGAGAAGTTTCACACCGCAGCTGCCAGACTGAGTTCAAGAGTTCTGCAATCAGCAATAAATTACTTTCTTGATTAGAGAAGCTGGGTGATAAAAGCATTGAGAGAATCCTGAAACACTGTCCCCTTGGAAATAGCACACAATAACTAAAAGTCTGGGTAAAAATCTTATTTTATAAACAATTACGTACAGAAGCTCTGCAAAAATACGTTTCAGTACTCATCAGATCGTACTTACCAAAGAGGTGATGGAAAGCCTACTCTAAGATGCTACAAGTACAAAAGTGCTATGACTATTCACTATAATTTGGTACAGATTTAAAAATAGAACAGTTAAATCAACCACTTCCTAAGCACTTCCTGATTGTACAATGTGAACAACTTTTAGTAGGAAATATTACACAGTAATTATTGCAATGAATAAAAAATTTCTTTCACATGAAAAGAAAACAATCATGAACTACCAACCACATCTAAATGCTTTTTAAATAAAGTTTTAAAGTAATGAATATACACATACAAAGGCAGAAAATCAACCCCCACTTAATTTTCTGGATATTTTAAGCTTTATTTTTTTAAGATGTAGTCCTGCCGCACCAGTTTATTTTTTCTGTCACTGTTTACTTTTGACCTAGCCTCTTCCATTCTCTCATGTCCAACTTGCTGTTCTTTGTATCAGCAGAAGACTTTCATTGCTACAGCATCAGGGCATCCCACTATACAGCTGGAACTCATAAGTACTACCAGAATATTTAAAAACAACAGTAACTGCTGAAGCAGAATGTCTGACACACTGCAGTCAAGCAGGTTTTCTCAGCTTTTTTCCAAATCAACTGATTTAGTTGTATTTGCTTCCACAATGCCACAGGCTATAAAGGCATGTGCTATAAAGGTGTTACTGCTTTGGGAAAGCACTACATTTGGGCCAAAGCACAGGAGTGAAAATTCATAAGCATGAGACTCTACCCCATCTGCTGGACAGAAATGTATTCTTTGAAAAAGATATTGACTGCATCACCATGTTCTAAGCTAACAAAGCCAGAAATGGTCTAAGCACATTAAATAAAATTCCAGAGTAGACAAAGATCTGTGATCTGTTTCTGGACAAGAACAGAGTATGCCTGTGAAGACCGCATGGGCTCTGCAAAATCAACCTTTTCTTTCCCTGTTCAACACAAGTGTTTCCAATACTACAGGGAATTATGGCTCCTTTACCAAGATTATTGGTTCTTTTTATAGTTCTGCCTTGCCTTCTTTTCCTAACGAATCTATCCATGCATAAACTATTCAAATTACCCTAAATCAATCTGTTTTGCATGGGAGTAAGTCCCTACACTGGCTGCAGTGTCACTAGGCACTGGAAATTAAAGCATAGAAATGCTGTCTAAAACCTAAGAAGGAGTTATCAACACAAATGTGCTGCTGTTCATCTATAACAGCTAAGAGTCCAGTGATACTTGCTCTCAGTGACTAATTTAACTGTTCTGGGAATAAATATCTACAACATAAAAAATATTTGTGGAGGTGCTATTTACATGAACGCATCATTCACCATGTAATATGACTCTTGTAATGTAAGAAAACAAACACAATAAGTTAAGTGTATAAATATATACCACACAGTAAACAAAAAAATAAATTATATTTAGACGTTATAATGTTTTTTTTCAGTGACATCACCCTTCTGCCTTATACTCTGTATGGGTAACATATCAGAATTACAATCAATTAGAAATACAGGGGAGAGGAAAATATTTTTGCAAAAATGCACTCTGCAAAATGTGTTTTCCTTTCCTTAATGCTCCTTCATTAGTTCTGTTATTAAAAGAGAAGTCTCAATAGCTGCAACAGATTTATTAACTCCATAGCTTGTTATCAGCATGAAACTCAGTTATATTAGGAGAAAAAGAAATTATATTTTACAGAACTGCAATATTAAGATTAAGTGACTTTTCCACTTCACTTTCTACTTAGCCACTTTGCCAGGTAGTACCATTGTGTTCTCCTAATTACAAACTTTTTTTTTTTTAATGAACAATCAATATTAGTAATAATACAGATGATGTGTAATCGAACTGACTAGTTATGAGACTGAGGTATCTGGTAATAGAAAAAGGCACATTCTACAAAACTATATCTTAAAAGTACTCAATTAGAATTTGTATAAACCTGTAACAACCACAAAAAAATTATTTGTATTAAAATTATAAATCTACTGTAAACTGCTATCTTGGACTTGGTACCTTAGTTGGCTAATTCACCAGGATTAAATTATTATTTTTTTTTCAGTCACAGCATTAAAAGTGTTTTTATGCTGTATTAACAGCAAGCAATGCAAACAGGAAACTAAATTTAAAACCTCCTTTCTCTGCAGACCTTCCTACAGTACTCATCAGAAGACTATCCAAGTTACTCCTAGATGTGACCAAGACTAACACTCCTAGATTAACATTAAAAACAAAACTAAACCAACAACCAAATACGACTGGTGGAAATAACTACCGTTTTTGTTGATGCTTTTGTGTTTTGCTTATTTGTTTTAAATAAAAGACTGAAACATTAACCTAGATGCAGAACGCAAAGCACCTATAGGAAAATAGGTGCTTTAGGGAAATGGACTAAGAATACCAGGGCTTTGAGGCAGGAGTACTACCAGAACTATTTGCCTTCCTTTAAGATAATGGTCACGGGACCCTCAAACCTGGACAACATGTATTTTAAAGAATGTCTTAGTTAATCACATTAACGAAAACATAAAATAGTGGCAAAATTTTGAATCCAGAAGACAGGTAGTGTATGTCACTGGGTGTTCAGCAGGGAGCTGTTGTGCTGGAGCACATGCTGGAGGGCACAGTAAGGATAACTCTGAAATGTTAACGTATTTAAAAAGCTCACACAATTAATTTGCATATTCACAGTCACTACTTTTTCTTTTTTGTTTTGTACCTACCCCAAGGTGAAAGAATCAACTTTCCCATAGCTGACAATAAAAAAGATGTTTACTGCTCAGAGAAAGTAGGTGCCTGCATATATTGACTTGAAAGAGACCATATAAAGGAGTTACTCAGCAATGAATACAGTATTTCCGATTTCATCTTTTTGCAAAAGATGCAGAAATGCGTCCTGTAAGGAAATTTATAAGGCTTATGCCTTTGGGAATCAATGAAAGTGTTTGAATCAACTATTTATTCCTTCATGTAAAATTTCATTCACTGGGAAATCCTACTGAAACTCATCTTGTTTTCCTGAGCAACCCAAAGGAGAACACTCACAGGTCCTGGTACTTCAGCACACACCACGAACCATATAACATGGAAAACAATGAGAAGACCAAAAAAGATTTACGTAAGTATGATTACACTAAAAATGAGTAGGTAAGCCACTTATTATTTCAAATAGATAAGCTGTCACAGCAGGTGTCTATTCTAGGGGGAAAAAAGACATCTGTGATATTGATGACAACAGCATTCCTGCTTTAAAAAAGGTGTAAGTCCAAATAACACTTTACAACTATTACTTTTTTCTGACTGAGATAACTAAGTATTTCCTATACACTGTCATTGATTAACAATGGGACAAGTTACAATCAATTTAAATCACGTTAGTCTGGGTAGCTGCTAGTTTTCTTCTTCAGCTATCCATGCACAGGGAAAATTAAAGCCAAGTTACCATGTGATCTGATATAACAGCATATTAACAACTGCTTTGAAGAAACCCAATGACAAGAATTAACTTAATTATTTTTCTATATTGACTGTGTGCATCTTCATCACCTTAGCTTACCAAAAGTGAAAGGTAAAGCTTTTTGGAAATTGTAATTGACAGAACATAAGACAGAACAGAACAGGTATCATGTAACATAACAGGGAAGCCCATCTCAAGCACTTTCTTAACAGCTACAACTGAATAGTGCTCTCTATATTGTCTGACCTATATCTATGACATTATTAGATGTAGTTTATATGACATATGAACTGAGATATAAGTTAGTCAAGAAATTAAGGACTTCAAAACTGTTGTGCCTAGCACAAAATCTTTTGAGAAACATCACCCTGAAAGAAAATATCTCTAACTTCAATTCTGTTAAGATTCAGTCCATTTCTGTGAAATTTGATTTCAAATTGATCTTTCAGAATGTGCAGCCTATATTAAAAAAAAAAAAAAAAAGCAATGAGGTAAGGTCAGCTATGGAAGAAAAATAACACCTCAGAAAGCACTATCTCAGAAAGCACTCTGAAATAATACTCTCCAGATCTATATTGCAGACAGATGAAGCAAGAAAACACAAGATTTCTGTGTTAGGGGAAACAGTTAATATGTTTTCTTTTGATTCTTTAGTATTTTAAAGACTTATTTCAACCTCAACTGGCACCCTACACATGCCTGGCAAAATCTGAACTAGACACTTTATAACCATCTCAGACAGGTCATTTTACATGTATTTGGATTTTATATTTTTGTAACCAAAAATGAAAAAAAAAAACAAAACACAAAACAAGTTACACAATTTCCCTGCTCTCAGCTTTTATTCCTGAACAGAATCTCAAATTCTGATAATCAAACTTAAACGACAGCAAAATTTTTAGCAGCAAAGGAAACTGAGATTTCAAGCAAAATCCTGGTATATTTTGTTTTAGGTCCAACCCCAGACTGATGTGCATGCTGTGTGATACCTGAGCATATAAATAGAATATGGTGTCATGAAAGAGAAAAAGAAACTTACCCTCAGGCTAGAGAAACAGCTGCATTTGTCTTCCCCCCCCCGCTTTTTTTAAGCTCTGACCATAGTCAATACAGTCAACACAATAAAAATAACACCTTTGCAAACAAAATCTGTGATATATAAAATCTGTAAATAAAAAATTTGTGATACAAAAACTCAGCAAATTCTGCCAAGCAAATAAATACTTATCCTACTTAGAGCTGAAGAAAATCTAATAAACTTAAGAATTTATAGAATAAAAATAGATTTGTAAATCATATTTTCGTAAACTTTATCTGTTTAAAATATTTTTTTTTATTACTTTACCCAGGCCTTAAAGATTTCACAAAAAATCCTAAACCCAATAAGTTAACATTCCTTAAAACTTTAAATGATCTACTTAGTACTTGAATTTGACTTGGCTTTCTTTGTTAATAGTCCCACTTGGGATATGCATTGAAAGTTCTTCCACAAGAGTTGTGATGGAAAAGCCTTACTTTGAGACAATACATGCCTGCCTCAGGGGTTACAAGATAAATCAATCTATTTTTCTCCTTTCCTCCAAGGGTAATTGGCTTTTAAAATTACAGAGAAAAATAGGTCTTCACATCAGTACAAGGCAGGCCCATATACAGCCATTTTCCATTTCTTTTTCTGTTGGAGTTCTTAGCTGAGAACTAAAGGTGGATCCAAGAAAGAAAAAAAAAAGAGGAATGACTGCAATGAGTTGAAATCCTCTCCAATAATAACAACACTGTGACCCACATGTGAGTCTGGAATTTACTGAAACCTACTATGAATAGCTGTTATTTTTCTCATCAGTATTTTTCCTTCTAATTTGTGATAAAATTTACTTCAACTTCTGTGACAGCCTGCACCACTGGCATTAATGGAGATTTTGTTACAAAATTCAGTATAAACTGTGAAGTTAAAATTAATGCATTGTTGTTATTATAATCTCATTAAGTAATGCAGACTTGTACCTCATCCTTATGAAACTGCCTTTTACAAGCAGCAGTCATGGCTATGAGTATCCTTACAGCCCTTAGGCTGTGCTACACAATCATATATAAACTCAGAGTTTCAGACTTGGAATTCAGTTAAATCTACTGCTCTTCATTCCACTAACTTGGCTAATAACAAATTGCTTCAAAGCAGTGAAACTCACATGATAGCCTTCAGATTTTTCTGATTGCTATTAAATGAGCTTTGTAATACATTACTCATGAGAATTTCTTACTGGAGATATGATAAGTGAAATTTTTTTCCAAAGCTTAAGATGAGTAATCAGCTAAACTACAACTCATACACAAAAACAACAACAAACTCTTGAAAAAAGTCAAAATAACTTAGTCTTTTAAAAACTACTAAAATTCCCTTGAAACATAGTACTGAACCTGTACCACTAAACCTTTAATGTGAACTTGCTCACTGGGACTGTGTATACAGGTGTAAAGCAATTATTAGATTTGATATCTGAATGAACTCAGGCTCCCATTAGAGCTTGAATGCTTCAATAACCCTATTATTTTCCTTCCAATGCTCCCAGACCTGATCAACTTAATTATTCTGACTAGTGAAACATTTAGGACATGAATGTATGATTTGTTTTAAACCAAAAGAGACAATTGAAAGTACTACATAAAATAACATACAAAAAGCCCCACGGGATAAATGTTGTGACGTGTCAAATCCTGGAAAAAGGTCAGATCCACAAAAAAACCAAACAAACAGGGAAAGATATACATTTATTCAGACATTTTTCCTTGAACTTTTAATTTGCATCCTTTATTGCATCTAATGTACCATAAAAAAGGTGTATCTTACTAATCAAAGGGGTAAGGGTATTTCAGAGAGTAAATAACTTAGGTCTGCTTTGCTAAGCAAAAAATCCCAACCCCCAAAACACAGAATGTCTCCTCTTTCATGAGTACACACAGACTTTCAGTAGTTGTTCAAAAGTAAAATAGATTGTCTAATAAAAAAACACATTTTATGTTGGAGATAACAGATTTGCTGATATAAAAGATCTGTTTCCCAATTTTAACTGTACCTGCTATTTTACTGTTAAGGAAAAGAGAGTTAGAGAGCAAAAATGTATACCCACATTTTGTACAGATTTGGTACAACGCTAATAAAACCATAACCTTCATAAACAATATAATTTAAAATAGCTTTCAAAATTTGCTATTCCCAACTCCCCTATTAACACTGCTGTTTATACAATTTGTATTTGCCTTGAAAGCAAGTTGTTGGTAAGGTTAAAAACATGACAAAGAAATACAGACAGTAATAGGTTCTGAACTTCAAGTATACAAACAGCCAAAAAGTTAGCATCTTCTCATTTGAATGCATTTGTCCTTAAAAAGAATCAAACTGACAACAAAGTGGTCCCCTTGTCCCTTGCCTCCTTTCACTAATGATATGTAATGGCTGCTGAGCCTGCAATAAACGTGTTTATGTCCAGCTAGATTGCCATCATTTTACAATCTAATCTGATACTTTTAAGAAAGAGGAAAGTCACGAGAGACCAACACCAGCTTGTGCTGAAGGCATTTCTTGACATCAGCCTTCACTTTGCACTTCAAATATAAGTATTTGATTTGACAAAACATAGAGAAAGTCATAAGAGAAGGCTCTTCACCTCTTCTCCAAAACTGCCTGGTAGAAGTCAATACCAATTCGTTTACAAAGTTACAATCAAAAACCACCAGATGAAAGTCAAAGGGGAAGCTTTCCAGTTATTCCTTAAAATATTTTATTAAAGGGCAGCATAAGACGACATTTGCCTCTGTAGGATTGCTCCCACCTACGCTTCTCATTTTTATCACTTAGCAGTTTAAATATGGAATTTACATCGCCCATGTGCAGATGCTTTAATCTTTGCCTAGAACATGAAAGCAATGAACTCAAAGCTCTCTGCTCTGTAAAGAAATTTCTTTCAGAACAGGAGTCGGATAACACTCCTGAAAAGCAAGTCTTTCCTGCTGTTTCACACAAAATGGCTACCATTTCCCCTCCATACCCACACAATTGACAGCCCTTGTCAAAATCAAGCGATTTTTCTTGTAGCGTGCAAAAGTCTGTTGTATTTTTTTTATGCATCAGAAACAAATTCTCGTTATAAAAACGTAATTCTGCAGTAACTTGTAGTCTACATGTAAAATGAAATACTTTAAATAATACAATAAAGGCCAACTATTCATAATTATTTTTTTTGATTAAATAAAATATCAACATTTTTTATTCATGGCTAGGTTAACATTTACAATTCAGCATTCTTCAATATTTAAATGGAATTGAATATGCTATGAGAAAACTTAAAACTACATCGCTCCTGTATGACTGGCTGGTACGGGCTGTAGTTGTCTGTGCACATCTGCAGCTTCATCGTGTAACATTAAAGTAAAGGCCCCTGTTTGAGCCTGACAAGATGATCTCACTACTACTTGTTACTTCGCTACGCACCCCAATGGAGAATAACTAAATACTGCATGGGACTTTTACTATAAATTATTTGCAAGAAAGGCATGTGCAGGTCATGTGAATTGAACTGTTGCTTATTAAAATAATTCATATTAAAAATAATTTAGACTATAAGAAAAATAAATGACAAACTGAAGTAAAATATAGTAACTTTGGGGAATTTAAGAGATCAAATTTTATTGGCTAAGCACAGACAACTCCTTTAGGATTCAATGTAAGACCTCAACGCTTACATGAAGTAGAATCTGACCCTTAATGTTCATGTGAAGAATAAAAGCATAGAAGTACTTAATGCTGTGTCAGGTCAACAAGCTTTTATTATGGAGCTCAAAATAGTTTCTACTCAATACCAGTACCTGAGTAAATTTTGAGACTTCCTGTACTATCTCAATAACAACTCTCTTGGAGTATTGGAAAGCAATAATTAACACCTCATTGTAGCATAATCCGGGTGTATTTTCTAAACTAAAGCCGAAGTGCCCATTCAAAACACACACCTGTAGGGTCTGCTAATTTATCCCTTCCCCCATCAATACAGCTCCTTCTGACATATAAGCAAGGACCTCAAAGGAAGAAGGGTGGAGGGTAGTGTGCCATCAAAACACATGTACACGTTTTTCAGAGGATTCCTAACAACCTGAGACTATTTTAAGACAGCCTTAGTAGCCCATTGACAAAGAGTAAGCGGACAACAGTGCTTAGGTGTACTATTATTGTCTGCATTTAGAAAGCAGATTTAAACACACCAGGCCTTTTTGAGACCCTATACTAAAATACTACTTCCAAATGAGTCTGACTGAATTAATCTATGTCTTTGAAGTATATATATATATATGTATATGTATATATATACATATACATATATATATGTATATATGTATATGTGGACACAACTGCTCCAGAAGCAAAATACGAACACACACTATAACTTTTTTTTCTGAGGTCAAGCTTTTCTACATTTCCCAGATGCAAAACTATATACCCTTCCTTACTAAACAATGAGCTGTGATAATGCTGATAGCCTGTATAATGAATTTATTTAAAAAATAATCTGTATTAAAAGCAGACTAGATCTGGCTTGATAGACATCAAACACATCCCTATTAGTAACAAGAAATGTAGGAAGTTCTCAGTGCAAGTTACAAAACTTTTAAATAAAGATTTCAATTTATTTTAAAGAGAAACAAATTGTACAGAGCTAAAAAGAAGTTAAGCTCTCCTAAATGACCAAGATTAGAAACTGCTGTTCTTCTCTCATCCCACTATTCCTACAAAAAATGCTCTTGAGGTCACCAATTAATAGACAAAGCTTTTTTAAAACCCGCAAGTGTTGCACTCTCTGGACAAATGACAAAAATGGAAAATTAATTGGCATCTTTCAACCTCTCAATATCAGAGCGGTAGACTTTTGACAGTACAAACTTTTATAAAACTAATTACCGCTTAGGGTAGGAGCTCCCGAGCAGGCAATGCCAAAGTTAACAGTGATTATCTTTGCCTTTATCATGCAGTGATATAATCTTAATGTTTTTTATGGTTTTTGTTTGTTTTTAATATTCTGTTAAATGATTTTATGTTGTCTTTTAAGCACTTTTGGTTTAAATTAACTTGCACTAAAATTCAGTGCTAGTTAAGAGATGAATGACTTAATGAGGAGAGTATTTCCATGTATTTTCAATCATTGATTCAGAAATACCTGTATCTAAATGCTAATGCTGACATTCATGATATGAATAAAAACATTTTTACATACGTGAATCATAATAAAACAAAATGGCTGTAATGTGCTGACTACACCAGAAAATTAGTCTTTCCTTCCTAACTCCAGCCTGTTCTTTTAAATAACATACTCATCCAGAGTTTCTGTCCACAGCCTATAATCTTTTCCCCTGAAAACCTTATATACATATAAGCATTTCACTGCGTCTCTCTTCTGAAGTTTATCTAGTTACCTAACCTTAATTAAGATAGTATCAAAAACCCTAGAACATTTTAGTTACCATCTTCTGCCCTTTTCAATACCCTCATTCTTTTCTGCTGTATGGAAGGTCATCAAAACAAAGCATTTGAAAGGGTGCTTTATGGTACTGAATAAATGCTAAAGCCTTTTGCCTGTGCACAGTGTGTCTCTCCACACACTCTTAAGAATTCCTCTCAACTGATGCTTTTAATAAATACTTTTTCTGCCTTTCCTTATCAACATTCTGCATTTGTAGGCAAGTCTCTTTAGTGAAACTACAAATTTAAGAGCATTTTCCTCCACATAAAGTAGCACAAGAACCCTAACTTCTTAAAGTTTTATTTTAATCTAGTTAAAATTGAAGTACAGATTATAAGGACTATTCTGCACTGTATGCACACAACACAAGAAGCCTTCAACAAAACAGCAGATAACAGTTTTATGACCAGCAGAAACAACAGAGAAAAGGAGCTCAAAACTGTGGCTCACTGTGAGGCACGTGTTTTTTCAAAATGCTCTACAGCAAGTCACCCCAAATTTAGTGGGCTATAAAAAGCTTCCTAATTTTATATATATATATATATATATATATATATATATACACACATACAGGAGGAAAAATCGTTCAACATATTCTAAATCCAGGACAATTTGCATGGACAACTATTCAAGGACACCTACCTGTTTGGTGCCATGCAGTCTGACTTCTCTGCAGCTTTACTGCCCTGCCCCTCTTGCTCACTGAAGGACTGTATATACTTTGCTTTTTAAAGATACACTTCATCAGCTTTACTAGGAAGGGAGAACTGCTGCTCTATGCTTTTAAGTCTCACTTGGTTACTGCATTGTTTCTGAAAGTTAAAATACTTCATATCAATTGCTCTCTATCCTCCTGTGTTCTCTGACCTCTTTG
Source organism: Anser brachyrhynchus (assembly GCF_964034855.1). NCBI lineage: Eukaryota > Metazoa > Chordata > Aves > Anseriformes > Anatidae > Anser > Anser brachyrhynchus. The sequence goes on along the minus strand of NC_137708.1, from coordinate 6,172,600 downwards.
TTAGTTATTCATTTCCTTGATGCATTATCTACCAGCTATTCTTCCCTGACATAATGAACTTACACCACATTAAAATTCTCTTTAAGATAACATTTTGATACCTTACTCCAACTTCTGCAGTGATAATTGAAAATGAGTTGTGTATGTAACTATGAACACAGGAACTGAGAACTACTCAGCAGGCCGAACAGCAAATCACCTTCACTTTCTCCACTCTTACACTAGCAAGATAAAACAAATTCTAGGTAACAGACAACCACAAGGAATCCTGCATTTCACCTTTTCTTTAGCTAATGAATAGCCATGAGATCCTTTAGTCACTTATTCATGCTTCTATCATCAAAAACTTGAAACACAACATACAATGAAGATCTCGTTAAATATGTTCCCCCACCTGATTCATTACATATTTCCCATGACTATTTTCTTAGATCCAGAAGTGAGGAGCAAAGAAGGAAAAACTATTTTTATACACCCTCCTTTTTTTTTTTTTTTTTTTCCATTTTTGACAAGGATGTATTTACATATTTTCCTCTAACTACACAGATGCATGAACAGTAAAACAAGAGTCAAGGTACTAACTGCAAATTGAATTATTGTTTGATTTGAATTATAGTTCAAAAACAAACCTCATGTACTTCAAGTCCAGCACAGCAAGAGACAGACCTAATGTCTGGTAAGTCCAGTAGGAAGGATTAGTAAATGTTACAATACCTTTAGGGCACAGAAGATCCTTAAAATAAGTAATGATTCAAGAGCTTAAATAAGAAAGGTACAGTGGGGTGCACTGGAAAAAAAGATTTGCATCAGGCTGAAAGGTCTACTAACTTAAGTTTCGTGAAGAGCAAACTAAAAGGTCACCACTGTCATCAGTGTGTGCTCAGTTACAGCTGTTTGAAGTGAATCATGCAATCATTTAACTGTCCAGGTAAGGAAATACTAAAACGGTTCAAGTCATACAGTTAAAAAAGCTTATCCACATTTCTTCTGTGTTATTCATATATATGACAAGACTGTTCACAAAATGGACCTTATGAACATTAATAAAAATGCCTTATATACTTCAAGTTTGTATGGTTACGTATGTACACATAAATACATTTTATAACTTAGAGAAATTATAGATTATTCACTCTAACATGCAAAGCGTCACTGGAAAAAATAATATAGTAGTTAGTCTAAATGGCTTATGACCAAGACTCCTAATTTTTATTTACATTTGTTGTGTTTTACGCCCAGCAGGCAGCTAAGTTACACAGTCACTTGCTTACTCTGGCCAGGTGGGATGGGGTAGAGAATTGGAAAGGTAAAAGTGCAAAAGCTCATGGTCTGAGATAAAGACAGTTTATTAGGTAAGGCAAAAGAAGGAATTCATTCTCTACTGCACTGGCAGACCGATATTCAGCCACTTCCAGGAGAGCAGGGCTCATAACGCATAAATGGTTTCTTGGGAAGACAAGTGCCATCACTCTGAGTGTCCATCCCTTCCCTCCTTTTCTACCCAAGGTGTCATAGCTGAGCATGATGCCATATGGCGTGGGACATCCCCTAGGCCAGTCTGGCTGTGTCCCTTCCCGGCTTCCTGTGCACCCCAGCCTCCTCTCTGGCAGCGCAGAGAAGCTGAAAAGCTCTGGACTCTGTGCATGCACTGCTCTGCAGCCACTAAAAACACTGGTGTGTGATCACCACTATGTCCATCAAAAAATAAAAATAAAAAAAAAAATACAGCATCATACAAGCCTCTATGAAGAAAATTAACTCCATCCCAGCCAAACCATGGCAACAACATATGTAATGACTACCTGTGAGAAGTCTGGAAATACACAGCTTTATAATACTCTGGTAAAAATAGTTATCATCTACCTTACTGTTCATGTGATCCTTTGAACACTGATGAGCATCTGAAAACCATTACAATTTCACAGTTGAAAAATACTAAGAAATTACTTTCAAATTAGCTGTGATTTTTAATTCTCATTTTAAAATGTTTATGGAAAATAATCTTCTCACAGAAGGGCATTTCAAAAATCTTTGCCATCTGAAATCAGAATAAAGTATGCCAGTCTAAAAATGTTCGAAAAAAATACTAGAAACATTGAAATGTATAACTTATCCTTTTAAAAAATGCTGAAATAAAATATTGAACAATCTTAGAATCTATGATTCTATGAATCTTCACCACTTATTCCAAGGCACTTTTGAAACAGAAAAGTCAACCAACACACCTATAAGCTTCTGTAAACAACATGGCTCCAGCATATTGTACCGTTCCTGTAAATACTTTATTACACAAAGTATTACTTGGTTCTCCTTTGGAAGATTTTTAAGCACTGTCAAAATTGGTATTTTTTTCCTTGGATGCTATCCATCTAGTCATCCCCATCAGTTTTACAGATAAGACAGCTGATATGATGGCAGCATTTTGTGCAACAGCTGCTGCAAGTATTAGTTTTACTCATTTGCTTTCACTATATCTCTTCTCAGCTTTATACTGCAATATTTTATTATGAAATAAGTATTAAACTTTTATTTTTTATTTTTTATTTTTACAGACTATATTAACTTTGTAAACCATTAGTTTCTTGTGAGTTTGGTTGTAATCAAAATATTTTTCAAATGAGTTTGTTATTTATTATAGCTTCATAAGAGGAAATCCAAGAAGTTAAATCTGCTGCTAAATGCCTATCTCTTTAAGGATGAAGAATGAGATGCCATAGAAAGTTTCAAAATTTTTGTAAAAGCCAAAATATAACAACAGTACCCATCAGGGATTCATAATTATCTTTTATGTGAATGAGGATACTTGACAGGAATTTAGATTGTAGTTTGCCAAGGGCTAAGAGAGAAGATTCATGACAAAGATAAGCGTTGAAATATTATTTTGCATATTAAATTGTGCCACCTCGTGTTTCTTCAAAAAATTATCAGAAATGTTTGGTAGATGACTATTCAATTTGTCTTTACAGTTACACGTTTGTGGATATTTCAATTGCTTCAGAATGTGAGCACCTGCACACCAATTTATCACTGAGAAAAATGAAGGCATTCACATTCCAACAACTCCATTTCCTACCAATATGACATTTTAAGCCTAAAATAAATGCATAGCACTCTTACACTTTTGTAAATAAAACATACACAGTATTTAACTTGTAGAGGAGTAAAATCTATAATTTTTAAAACTACAATCTAATTTTACTGATGCTGTGAAAGAACACAATCTATCCACTCCAGAAAAGAAAGACTATATGGAAAAGAGATGAATGATAGAAACAAACGGAGTTCTGTACAATACTGAAGACCGATAAGAGTATAAAACATAAGAAGGTGAAAAAGATATGGGACTACATTGCTAACAGTCTGATCAGAGATGCCTGCTGCAACATGACGAGAGATGAGAGAATGCACAGAGGACGGCAGAAGTATTGGCCTTCACCTATCCCCATAATAACCAGGTAAATAACATTGGGCTGTTACAGAGACCAAACTTTTCAACACAATCAACAACTCACAGAGCAGCCAACGAAGAAAGGCAAGCTTTAGGTTGATATAGAATAGAATAGTATTTAGATGATGCAGTTCAGTGTATATCCTGTAACAGTAATTATGTGGTACTGTGACTTAAGATCCTTGCATAAGCAAAACCACACCAAAAATACACTAGTCTTGTTCAACTCCAAGAAAGGAAGGCTATGATGCAAAGACAGCTTAAATTTACTCTGTTTAGAACTACAGACCAAAGACATACCAAGTAGGTTTACAACACACAGGAAAAGAGAAAAAAAAAAAAAGGGAAAAAAATGTTTGATATACAGAGGAATACAGAACCTTGTTATGAACAAGCTGGCATCTTTCCAAAAGTTCAAATCTTGTCTGAATTAATAAAATGGAAAGAAGCATGATATTATGACTCCAATACTGGGTATTATGCATGTACACAAGACAATACCAAAAATTTACAGGGACAAAAATATTGGTACAAAACAATTAAGCTATTTCCACTGGAGCAAACCACTAAGGGCAAGAGTATAAAAGTATTTCCCCCCCCATAAGTGGCTAGTAGAATTATTACCTATACATCTAAGTGGTGTTGAAAATCTAAATATCTTTTAAAAATTCAAGGTCAAACACAGTATTTAAGCAAACCACCACTTAACCTCAGATATTCTGGGTCTAAAGCTAGTAGTTTAAACAACAGCTAAGCTGACTTCTTGCTTTCTGAAAATGGCTTAATCATCCAGTCTGGCCTTATACAATTAAAAAAGCCTCACTGACAACTGAGGTAACTAAATATTAATTCACATCATACAGAATTTAATTTGTAATACTAACATTGACCATAATACATGATATAATACGCTATATAATCCCTGATTCTTGTCTCCATTCCTCCTGCCTTTGAAAAATTTACATTTTGTATAAAACCACAAATTGATTCATATCATATAGTCTCTGTATTTCTCCTTTATGAAATTCTGCATTCATTTGCTTAATATGCCTTGTCTTGCTTTTTCTTCCAAGTGACCTATGAGATGACAATTCCAATGAACTACAGAAAGGTTGAAGGAGTAGAGCTCGTTTACTCTTTTGAGCAGGTGGGCTAAGGATGGATCTAACAACAACCTTTGCCTCGAAGGTGAGTCACAAAACTCCAGTCAAATTATTCTTGGTCACATAGATAGTAAAATAATAGACAGTAGTTGAGAATTGCAGCTTAAATGTTAAGAAAAAAAAATCTGCATTAGGAATGTAGTGTAACACTAGAACAGGGAAATCAAGAGGTTGTGCAGGTTTTCAGGACTTGGTTTGACAAGTCACAGCTGGCTCCGTCTAGTATGGTGATAACCCTGCTTCAAGCAGGAGGCTGTATTATATGATTTCCAAGAGTCCCTTCCAAACACGTCTCACAAATTAATCAATTCTGTATTTCTTGGCAAGTACATATCAGGGATTCAGAAATGATAAGTGTTAACAGTAGGGTTTTTTTTTGGCTTATCATTAGTATTTACAACACACTCTTAGCAGTTCTAAATGTCAGGCCTCTAGTTTCAGTGATATTTTTCCAATGGGAAAGTTCTGATGCTTGGTGGCTTTTTTTTTTTCTCCTTTGCCAATCAATCATTTCTAATTCATGCAAAGCTTAAGCCAGAATTCTTCAGTGAGACTTCTTCATAAGTAATTATATAATGAAAATAAATTAAAATTTATTATTTCACTTATTTCCTGAAATAGTCGTTATGTGCCCACAGGCTAAAACATATACTGAAAAAGTAAACAAACTTACAGATGGTGGATCTTCATGACACTCTGAGGACTCAGCAATAAGATATAGTTGGACTCAGGCTAGCTACCCGATAAATTCCTGACTACAAAAAAACTACCAGTAATGGTTCGGAATTTAATAGATGTTAAATGTTAGTAATAACATTCATAACTATCACATCCATAGTTAGGTATGACTGAACATGTAACACAGGCATTTAGGAAATGCTGCTATCAATATGGTACAGAAGCTGTATGTTTTGGCTATGTACATTTCACAGTATTTTAAAATCCTGTACCCATTGTGCACGTACTGGCCACATCCTAGTCACAGAGCAGGTGCATTCCTCAGCAAGTTCCTTGCTCATTTTATTTGGGGTACCCGGCAGTGAATAAGCCAGGTCACTTCCGGTTTGTGCGTGTGCATTTCCTTCCAAAAGTGCCTGGAGGAACACCATGTATCAGGATGCAGAGGCAGTGCATACACGTGGACCAAGATTCTCAGATATGCCATGAAACATCTGTCCATGCCACAGATACAGCCAAAGGGACTTCAAGTCAGTACTGTGATGAGAAAAACAGCCTCTCTGTATTATGTAACAATAAATAAATTAAAAAGCTCCTAAGACAGTTTCCCATCATTTTCCACTAAAAGCCCAGAGAATATGTTGTGCAAGCACAGAAGAGCGAAAGAGAAGTGAAAAATGGAGATGTTATTTATCCTTTCTTAATTTGATTACGCCTAAATTCCTCGTGGAGAAAGCAAAAAATAAAACTACCTCCCCTATCTTGTTTCACAACTGTATGAGAATGTAAAGCCATGGTATGTGGTGGATAAGCATACTGTGTCAACAAGGGCAGTATGGCACGTCAATGCACAAGAATATAAGGTGCTGCGACAATATGGGCTTATATTCACATACACAAAAAAACAAAAACCAGACAACAAAAATCCCTTAAACCTTTGCAGCCTAATTGCTTTTCTCTGACAGGTTATTTTAATTGTCATTGGCAAGTGAGAACATATCAAATTAATAAAAACAGCCTTTAAAAAAAAAATACAATAAAGCAGTAATAGATACTAGGTAGAAACACAGGCGCTAAAGTTAAGTGTCAGTTTTTTGTAAGGTAGTATTAAACTGTGACAGCTTTGCTTTAACTCTAGCTTTCCTTTAAAATAAAGTTGACCAATTCACTCAGAAACCAACTCTTCCCAAGTTTACTTCAATTTCTGAAGATAGCATTATATGCAATCTGTGCATACAGCTACATATGCTCTTTATTAGAGCTTTTTTGAAAAAGTGTTCTAAACAAAGAACACTTAAGCAGTGATCCCCACCCCAAACCATGTACATCTTAACCCACCTGAAAGGGAGAGAAAAAAAACAACACATGAAGTATGAAAATGCAAAGAAGGATTTATGAATTGAATTTCAATTTTATCTACTAGTCACCCTGAGTTGCAACATGACAAACCAATTTAACACTGAAATGATATTCAAATATTTGACTCCAATCCCTTATTGCTTCTAAATTCACTTCAAAGTCAAGATTATTAATTCCTACTGACAGAAAATCAAGATTTAATGATCATCTAATAGCTCTTAGGAATTACAGAGTAAATTTAGATGATAATTCAGACAAATTAAAATGATTTTATAAATATAAGGAAAACACCATGCAGAACGCCCATTCGGGCATTTCTTTTGGGGCAGTAACTAGCTTTTAGCAACATACAGAGCAAAAAAGTATATTTCAATGTGTGCAATAAATGTTTACAAGTGAAAAGGGAACCTTTAGTACCTATGAACATTTCCATAACATTCTCTGCTTAGATAAAAAAGAGGCACAGCATACCTTGAAAAGTATCCATAGTAGGAAAGTGAATGCAATAATTTGAACCCAATGACTTTGTAGCAATAATAACACTTAGTTTAAGGATAGTAACACTTTCAAGATCAAGCTATAAATTCACCAAGGCACATTTAGCCAAAACTGTTACAATAATTTGCTTTGTACAACTTCATAAAGAAAATGACTTCAGCTTAGTAAAAATGATATGCTGTATGTGATTTTTAGGTAAATTTTTAGCTTTCAGATTATGGCTGCAGGGAAGTAACAATAAAACTGAAAACGGTGTGAAAAATGGAGACACAAATTTATAGCCTGGGCATTGATTCCTTGCGCCCCAGAGTTTTCTTTGCTAGCAGGAGCACTTTAAAACAAATTACGAGCCAATGACAATTTATTTTTATATGACAATGACAATTTATTTTTATATGTCTGTGTTCATTTTTTATTTTGGATTTTGTTTGAATCTAATGACTATTATACCTCAAAGCAATTAAATTTGTGCATCTCTTTACATGCATTGCCTTTCCTTTTAGCAAAGTTACTATACAGAGAAAAAAATTCAACTGGTGCAACATCTTGTCTAGCACTGAGTAGAAATTACACCAGAAAAATTAACAGTCAAAGTAAGCTGTAAAGGCAGTTCCAATACTGTCTGTCAATTCTGTCTGTAATAAAAAATCCAGATAGATGCTTCTCTAAAATTCTTTAGTTGTAGAAACTTGAAACAGGTTGTAGAAATTTCCACTAATCTGACCTGGGGAAAAAAAAAATGCTAATATGAAGTTTGTTTGTCTTACCCTTACCATTTCAGCAACACATGTCAAATTGAAAAGAGGGGTGGGAGCATGCCCTACTCTGCTGTGCCTATGGAAGGGAGACCAAAACAGTTGAGAATTCCACCCTGATTGCAGAAGTCTCAGACAGTAATATGAGAAATAGTTAAGAAATATGAATTGCTTGAATGACAGCTAAATCTCAAGTTTTTGCCTACCATACAGTCTTAAGACCTATCAATGTAAAATACAAACACTTACAAAGCTCCAACTTTTTCTTTTCCTAAACATTTGTGCGTAGCAACTGACAAAACATTTTGGAGATGCCTGTTACTGCAGAAATGAAGGAAGAGAACAACAGACAACAGCATTTCCATTTTCCTTATTGCAATTCTTCTTCCTTTAGCCTTTTTGCCCATTCATCATGTATTTCACCTAAGTACAGTTTCACTTTTAAGTTAACAATATGCTTCTGTCATTGGCAAAGGGCTTCCATATAATTCTATGACATTTATCACACATTTATATTGTGCATGCAATCCATTTAATTTTTGATATTGATTGGTATGCAGCGCTAGTATTACGCGGTTTGCAGAACATGGACAGAGTAAAGGTGAGAATTTCTTCCAGTTGTTCTTTATTCTAACTTTCTATGACTTCCGAATCCCCTAATGGTACCATTCTTATCTATGAAATCTATTTCTTTGCTACTTTAAACATACTAAACTTAAAAGCCAAAATGAGAAGTCCTGAATATCCTAAGTAGTACAGGAGGCACTTGGAACTTCCAGTAAGTAATTAACTTTCTTATAAATCTTTTGTCTTAACACATCCTCCTTTATCTTCCCATCCTGCTTTTCAATTTGAAGTATTTTGAGATACCATCTGGCTATTAAAGAGAGTGGAGAAAGGAAGCTTTAAAAGCAGCCATAGTGAAGATAAAAAAGCCAAAAAAACACAACAAGAACAAAAAACTGTAGTAAGCCAGTACCAGCTCCCCCCCCCCCCCCGAAAAAAACAAAAACAACAAAACAACCAGACAAAATAATTTACTGTTCAAGACCTTTGTTCTTCATTTAGGATTTAAAAGTGAAAGCAAAAAAAGCAGCATGAAAGCTGTTTTTGAATTCCATTTACTATTTTTAATCTCTTTTATGTAGGGTTTTGCTTAAGTATGAGTTTTCAGCATTAAAGACACTTAATCTAAACCTAAGAACTTCCTCTGAAACCATCCCTTCCAGTCCCTATCATGAAACATTCTAAACTGGTTTATGTCATTTTAGTGGGCATTGGAACATTGGCTTGAAATACAAATAGAATTTGGGGAAGAAATATCTACAAATGCTTACATAACAAAAGGTAAGGCGATTACTTTATTTGAAGAGCTCTCCACTAGGATACCTGAAAGACTGGAATTCATCATTCTTTGAGCTGCTGTCTAGTACACATCAGTTTGATGTAAAGCACTGATAGAAGGTGTATCCATCTCCCTGAAGTTTCTGTACAGGGAAACTGATTACATACAGAAGTTTAAGTAGGTGCAGCATATAAATCTTTATGTGCTTTAACTTAAAACTGCTAGCAGTTCACATCAAGACTATTAGAAATTGAGTAGGAAATAAGTTTTGATATTTACTGTACATTTTGGCAGCTGCTCAGAAGACCAATGTTTAATCTGCTCCTGTTCATCTCATAGGGATACAGACAGGATAAGAACCCTTTTTTTCTGCATACAGGATTAAGAGGATATGTACTGTCTGCCTTACAGCTCTCTCAAACCACGAGAACCAGAGTCCTGCTCCTGAAGAGCTTTAAACTTTGCAGGCCGAACACTTACACCCCTCACAGCTTTCCTCCCCCCAGCAATTTTAAACGCCAAAGTTGCAGTAAAAACTTAGAGATGCTGGCATTTGTGGAACTGATATAGTTGCTGTCTTCCACATGGTAAACACAAGTGATAATGATAAATGACGCCAACAATTATGCTGTTAGAGTTTTGAACTAACTACTCACACAGAATTTAATATAATGATTTTAGGGAATCTTTAGCCTCGACTGATTCAAAAAGTTACAACATCTTCAATATTATAATATTAAAACTGTGAAGTGGTACAAGGTAAGCATTTTAGCTTCCTAAAACAAAACAAAAAGAACTCTGATCTTACTTCAAGGCAAAGGCTGAGATTTACATCTACAAATCATATTCCTGTACATGAGAACAAAAAAACTGAACTCCCTTTTCACCGAAAGCCTCTGTTCAATTGCAATATGGAAGATACGATACGATTTTTCATTCTGAAGATTGTCAATGAAATGTCAATGAAAACCAAGAATAATTATAGCTCATACTAAATATTACCTACAATATGGCCTAAAACATACATTCACTACTATTTCATCTCTAAATTTAAATTGCTATCCCAGTTGCTCCTCTGCTACTTACTGTCCCCATGTCTGTGCTCGGCATGGTTACACTTCTCATGGAATCACCAACATGACTGTTTACTGAACTCAGATAATCACATATCCACTAACAAACACACAACAACGTCCTTAGACATCAAGGACCGACAAAGCATGAATTTCACATTTCAAAAGTCATGAATATTTTATGAAAAGCATTAAATTATGGAATCAATTTTTTCTAGAAAGTCTGTAACTAAAATGTAGATTCCTATACTTAAAGCACTGTGTTTGTGAATATTTAAGTAAATACATATACATCAGAATAGGGTGGTGGTGGTGTACATATATACACACACACCTTCCTCCCCCGACTTTTTTGTTCTGCCAGTCATTACTGTTTAAAAAAAAAGCTGGTGTTACATATAAATCCCTATTAAATGGTGATGAGGGAGCTTTCTTCTCTTTCAGACCGCAGACATACACTTTGTTTCTAATAGCAAATTATAGTTGAGACTTAATTTAAAAACCAAGTTGCTCTAATCTAGAGTTCTACTACAACAACACTTTCCATTGGACAAAGCGCCCCCCCTTTTTCTTAGTTTAAGATGATTTTAGACACAAGTAATTGAAAATGTAATTTAGAATTCTTTACTTTGGGTGGTTAATTACAGCAGAAGAGTTGCAAAAAGATGACGACGTAATTAAAAGTAATAATTCTATCTCTGAAACATGGTAAGACTAAATAAAACAAATTAATACGAGTATTTTTATTACATTGAAAATATTAAATGTATACCAACATGTAATCTAGTCCTAACGGTTCAGCACTGAACGAACATATTCTAGAAGTTTATAAAAACAAACTTAACTACCAAAACATACAGAACTTGTAACAAGCCACTCTTATATTGTGTTTTGAATAGAAAACTCTTACCATTTACGACTGTGCAATTAGTCCACAATTCTTAAACAAATGAATGTATTTCCTAACCACATCAACTAAAGAATGCAACTGAGCCAAGGTTTTATCTCCATTCTATGTGAATTTTCCACCTCTTTTGATTCACAAGGAGAATAGAAGGTGCCTGTTTAACCAAAATATCTGATTTCGAATGATAATGAAAATTCTTTTGCAGTGATTGGGTCCAATCCACCTCCAGCTATTTTGCAGCAGAAGAATCCATGACCGTATTCCTCTTTCACAAAGGGCACAGAAGTCAAATGAAGCCTTTACCTATGTTCCTGAAAACCAGGAGTGTGAAATAACCTAAGAAGTTCTCTGTCAGACACACAATTCTGCATCTTTTTCTTTTTTTTTTTTTTTCCCCCCCCTCATCTTCAGAAGATTGGAAGGTTATCAGTAGATACACTGATTAATGCAATTAAAGCCTTGGGAACATTTTTGTCTGAAGATCTTAAGAATAATTTAAGTGGTTTTACTATAGTTGAGTGGTAAAGAACTGTCATGTATAGACCACCTAAGAAATTTGCTATGCTAAAGTATACAGCTATTTTTAAATTGCTAACATTGCACCTGAAGTTAAATATTCGAATTTGGTAATGTGCTTTACTCTGACCTAAAATAAGGAGTATCCTGATAATTTTAATTTTCTAGGGCACAGATAATTTTTAACTCAGAATATCATCTTCTCAAGGACATGTGTCCCTGCAGAAAGGCTGGAGTCTCTGTGTATACTTCAAAGGATTGTTTCGTGATAGATTATACCTGACAGTCCTTAGTGAGAATAGCACAAATATTGGTGAATAATGTACGGTGCAAAGACTGCAAACGTCAGTATAATATTTGAGGTATCACAACATGAAAGCACACAATCTGAAACATTTGCAGAGATGCTGTCATGATACCATGCCTTGTGCACAGCAGTGTTTTCAAGATAAGTTTATTAGGATGTCTTTAAATACTTAGTTATATAAACCATAAATAGCACATGGCTGTCTATTTTCATTTGTACATGATCTACTGAAGAGATGGGAAAGTCAAAATGCCTGTGGGTTTTGCAATAGTAAGTCACCTTGACTATACCACCATATTTCTGCTTAAAGCAGGATGCAGACACTCTAACAGTGAAAACACCAGGGGTGTCTCTCATCATACTCATATTGTTTGTTTGCCTCTCCTCCCAAAAGTCTTAAACACTTACTGTATTTCATAACTAATATACATTTTATGTTCATAATCCGTTTTTACTTTAAAACAATTCTTTAAAGAATCAGACTCTCTCTGACTACAGTAGAAGATGCATGAAAAAGTTCACTAATGTATTTCAACTTATTAATTTTCAGGTTATACTTTTAAAATCAACATTGTCTTTAAAAACAACTTGTTTCAGATACACAGAATATGCAAGTGTAAACATCAGATAGACTATTAACAGTAATTAAAAGTATCTGTGAAGACTAACATCTCAAAGCAGGTATTGGGTAGCTTCTCCCAAACCTGATACTAGTTCTCAATTTAACGTAGCAGAGCTGTAGTTGGCCAGGGTGGCTAAAGTGCAAGGTTACATGGCTTATTTGCATCTCAGAAATATTTAAGCACGTCTACAGTTTTCTTGGAATAAACTGGATCACAATAAGAAAAATTTCTTTGAAAAATATTGGTTCTAGAAAGAAACTAATACATACCAAAATATACAAAATATATTGTCATCAAGTTTGAGTTGTCTAATTCCAAGATATAGCACCATGGAAGCTGACATTATATTACAGTCTGGTAGAAACTTTACAGAAAACTTTATTTGTTTTTTATTGTTCTTGCTGTTCTTGTTTGTTTTCAATATTTTACTGTCTATTAGTATTTAATATGCATGTCAGTAAAAATTTGACACAAAATACTGGATAATATCAAACATTAAAACATTTAGACCACATCTGCTGATGGAAAATAGTTAGTAAAAAAGAGGGCTTCCTGCTGAGAAAAGTCCATTCCATGGGCAAATACTGATTGGGAATTCTTGTACCCATTATGTTGTCAATAAAGGAACTGAAGGTGAATTGAAGTTCAAAATGCTCTGCCATCCTTAAAAAAATGTGAGTAACATTATTCAAGAAAGGTCAGTAATTAACTGAAAATTATGAAACAGAACAAAACTTAATCTTCATGATGGTAAAAGCATTTTATTTAAAAGCACGCGTTTTTCCTCATGCTGTAAAAAAATGACATTTCATTACTTTTATATTCACCTTCTAAGGGGTTTAGTTAAAGACTTGTGCCAGCACAGAATTCTTATATATGTGTATATATAATTATGTGTCAAAGTAGACATACACACATTTACATATGTACACATATATTTTCAGTCTCAATTTCTGTACAGCAAAAGTTACTTTAAAAACCTACATATTCCAATATATAACATCAAGATGAAGTGAATGATAAAAAGACACCGTATTTTTCAATGATAAAATGTTTTGACATTCACTGTGAAAGTGTTTTTCTCTTTCACACATTTTACACCACAGGTTGTCTAAAATATGTTCTTAAGTATATTATTCTTGCTTATGGAGTATTTTACTCACAGATTTGTCTGCTATATCCAAATACTGTCTGAAGTACTCCTATGTATAACATTACACGAAGAATTTCTTCACAATTCCTTCTGAAAACTGCTAGAATCAGGGCAAGGGCATACTGACAAACATGACAAGGATCATCATCCTCACCCTCTAATCTCCTTGATTTTAAGGTAAATATAAGAAAAGAAAAGGCATCGAAAAATCCTAAAAAATGGAACTGAGGTGTAATAATAAAACATGCCATTTGCTCCAGAATATTAGTGTTTTGTTGTTGTTGTCGTTGTTTGGTTTTTTTTGGATTGTCATAAAATTCAGAATAATCTGAACAGAACAATAAATGTTTACCACTATTTTTTTAAATAAATATATGTCAATTAGAAACCACAACAGCCTTCATTACATGCTGGACACAATTTTAATTGATAAATATATTTTGCATAGATATAGTGTTGGATAGGGTTGGAAATGCAGTTCTCATGGTTAATAAATTCCCATCCTTGGACCTTGATGTTTGAGTACACCTGAGATCAGAAGTGTAATTTATGCTTTTAATAGCAACATTTCATATTTATCTGTAAAAATCAGTCCAGCATAAGGGGAATATTTAATACTACCATTACAATACAGTTACAACAAACTGCTGAGGGGGGCTTTCCTGTTACTTGTTTTTGTCCTCTAACCAGGATTCATACAGGCTCAAACTCTTAGAAGCAGAACATTTTACTTCTAGACAGTTCTGTTCATAAATTTCTACAGTTTCTAAAACAACGTGTTTTTAAAGAATAAGAAAGTAAGAACTAACTTATGAGGGAATCATTGCTATTATTTCTAAATAATTCACCGACAATCAGAGCTGAAATATACTATACTGACTTATACCTTCACCACTACGGCCATGATGGTTGGGTTTTCTGACTCTTCTAATAGGTTTAGAAACTTGTTGACTTGTTTTGAAACTAAGTTTGGAAAGTGAAATGCTCAATAATTGCCAAATATTTTCTATTAAAATTTACTTACACAATGACTTGTGAAGAAGCTTAGTGACACAAACAACTGAGTCCTATAAAATGTTACAACTTGGAAACACCTTCAATACATATACACAGTGAAATTTTCAATATTGATTTGTGGTGCTTAGGGCAATACCCAAATCTACATGAAACAACCAATGTCCATCAGGATTCCTGACCACAAGGTTTGTAAAAAAATAAAAACTAGAAAAAAAAATTGGTTGATGATTTCAAACTATGGATCATCTGCCTGATTCTTAATAGGAACACATTATGTTTTCTGAAAACAATCAGGCCATACCATTTTAGATATAACATGTTATTAGCATTACTCACTACCTAGAAAACTTTACTACTTCTTCATACTTTGTCCATTCTTCTCTAAGACTGATTGTAAAGGATATAAGTAGAATGTAACTAAATGATACACTCCATAGGTCAAAGAAATGCTGTTCTTAGGTAGTTTGCAATATACAATTCTCTAAACAGAGAATGCCTAGGGATCCCACAAGAACCTTAATACAATACAAAGTCTTGAATATGTCTTCCTGTGTGATATTTATTGTTGACGGGTTATTATTAGGTTGGTTTTCCTCCCAAATTCACAGGTAATTATATAAATTATGAGTTCAATTTTACGTGAAGATGGACTCTGCTGCTATAATAGATGTTTTTAAACAGCTCACAAATGAGAAACTCTAAGCACTGATATACGTCAAAACTAGTAACAAAATGAGTGAAAGTAAAATACACTTTCTAAATGCTTTCTAAATTTTGCCCATGTACATAAGCACAAACACAGACCTATACTACTGTTGTGAAAGCAAGAGCATTCACAAAACAAAGCACACATGCACATAAGCATGGAGAAAACAAACCCATGCTCTCTCTATCTTTTAAGAGACATGGCCAAATTTTCAGTGTAGTTGACATCATGTTTCTTGGTAAACACTTACAAAAGCCCATCAGATTGATGTGAAGGAAATCAAAGACATTATTTTCACTGACATTCCCTTTTAAAAATGCAGAACTTCTTTTAAAAGAAGACATGAAGGACATCAAAATTGTATTATTGTTATTGCATTTTAGATAACATCTTGCAAGTGACTACCTTGTATCCCAAAACATGTAGGTTGCTGTCTTTAATATTGGTAATATATTACAGTATCCAGACTGTGAAGAGATTCAGTTTGACTTGAGTTACTGACTGTAATATTTGCAATAATTGTGGATGTGTAACAATAACCTGTAAAATATTATTTCCAGTTAACTTACTACTGTACTTTAAGTTAATGTATCCTCATAAGACATTGAGAAGGGCATATGATTTTATCTATGAAGGAATGAAATGGCATGGTTAGGGAGAATGATTCCGTCTGCAACTTGAGGATGTATAAAAAAAGTTTCTGCCTTAATTTATGCTGTTTCAAAGTCCCAAACTAGTTTCCAAAACTTTGTCCATCAAAGGCATTCTTAATATTCAAAAAGATCCTGCTAATTAACTCCTAAAACTACCTCAAGTAGAACCTGCTTCTCCTGCTCCTTAGAAAAGTTTTAATTACACAGATTAAGCACTAGGATTCCAGATGTCACCTTCCCATAGCTTTCTTCCTTTCTAAATAAGATGCTTTTGTGCTGATCTCCCCTTTGCTTTGAGAAGAGCTTTGGACAGGTTGTTTTTATGATTAAGCAATTCCATGTGACTATTAAAAATGATGTGACAGCATGGAAATCACATTTAACCACTTACAGAAGACTCAACTCTTTTCTGAAATGTTATGACGGCTGGCCATCAGAGTAGGTTTTACTTAACACAGATATTACTTGAAAACCTAAATGATAGTTACAGAGAAGATCATGGCACTACACTCACATGGGTGTATGATGGCAGGACAATAGGCACAACTTCATTCACTGTGATCCCTTTACGTAAGAAAAAAAACAACCCAACTCCATTGAGAAAACGATTAAATATAATAGGCTCCCCAGACAAACAGTGGAAACTTTTTTTTTGTCATTAGAAATACTTAAGACATAGCTTGACAGGGAAATAGTCCCTAATCTAAGGCCTTTCTTTCAGCAGATGGGTGGGTCAGATGACCTTCCAGAGTAGACTTTTGTTTGATTCTATGAACAGATGCATGAGATGACAAAATACTACCAATGCAGTTCTCTCCTCCCTTTCTGTATTAACATTTAGTGGAAGATAGTCAGAATAGTATTTCAATGGATGAGTAGAATTTTAACTGTGCAGTTCCAACCACCACTGCTGTATGAATAAAGTAAGCAACAGGGTTAGTGAGAGTAGCTCTGCGGAAATATACTTAGTTGTGAAAAGGTCTCTCGATTACCTTTTCCAGTGTGCAAGCCTTCCTTCAGATGACAGAGTTTGCATGAACATATATATGCACAGAAACTGTAAGTAATGTAACAGTTTCTACAGTCTTCCATTTACAGCCACTGCTCTCCAGCCAGGATGCTGAGCATGGGCCCCATTTCCTGGATTTTCTCTGATCCTAACCCACGTGCAGCTGATGGGCTTACTAGATATGACTGACGGGGAGGTACATGCAATTAGAGAAGGATGGTGATACTGACCAATTCAAAATACTCAGAATGAAAATTATTAGAATTGCCTACAAACCACTGTCCCAGAAAGCATTATTAATACAACAGCACACATGGAATTTACAGTAAAAATCTTGTATCTAAAAGTAGATGACAAACTATATTTTAATCAACATCTGCTTATATCTTCTACAGCATGCTCAGCAAGAAGCACTTTCCTAGTTGCAGCTCTACTGAACTGGCAATGTTCTGTATGCTCAGGAAATAAAACTATTTGCCACAAATGTCTCAAAAAAAAAAAAAAGTAACATCAGTAAATACCTCCCCACAAGTACAAAAAAGAACTCTCACATTTTGGAGTAACATAAAATGGGTTCAGATCCACATCAACTCACTGATGTACAAACGATCCAGCTAGGTTAATTCAGGCACCTCTCCTCACCAGCTGAATATGCTTCATGTCATCACCTTCTAGCTGGCTGTATGCCTTTCTCTTAACTAAAACAGAGCTCTCCAATTCTCACCAGTCCCACCTCTCTTACCATATAATTTCCAGCTACCTGCACATCCCACCTGCCATGCAGCATCAGCATTAACCTCCACTAAGACTTGTTATGGAAGTCTTCTGTAAAGATAAATGTAAGAGCAATACCTTCAAATAAACAGAAATGATATGACTTTTGGTTACAGTCTATGTTGGTATTAATCTAAACTGGACATTCATCTTCATGAGAACGCAGAAATAGGAAGTAGTTATTTGCTACCGTTCTATTATATACAGTCTTTAAAAGTGAAGTTGAATACCATAAAAAAAACTTACTATATAGAGCATTTTTCTATATTAAATATTCTTTTGCTTACTGCTAACACACAATTCTTTCTCCAAAAAATACTCTACGATCACTTCAAATAATTAAGTTACATTTTTCTTTACTCCTTGGAATGAATGGTTTGAAAACAGGGTGTGTACTTGTAGAATTACAAAAAATTATTGATAAAATCCATCGAAATTAAATAACACTCAGGAAAATAGTTTTGTACTACCTTTTGACAGCATGGTATATACTGAAAAATATATACCTAAAGACTTTCAGATTTTAAGAAAAAGAAATTATTTCTAGGAATTAAACACACACTCCCAGTGAGGAGAGATTCATAATATTGAGTTATATGGATATTTAACAAAAAATAAATTTTATCCCTAGGTAATCACATGGTTATGGACGCAGTAGTTAATCTATACTATGAATTTATTTCATCAAGCCTCAAAGCAAATTTTAACAACTGCCAAAAACTAGACATCATGTGAAAAATATTATCGTTCTTCCCACAAAAAAATTACGAATATTCTTTTTATATTTCTTTAGCATGAGAGGTAAAAAGGGAGATTTGGACTAATATCACAATAATAGTCTTCAGAAAGGACTACTGTATCTTTTGGGAAAAAATGGCATAGCATTCTAGTCACTAAGTAGATGATTGCTTACCCGGCTTCCCTAGAAATCTTGAACTAGTGGACTACAATGGTTTTATTGCTGAAATATACAGTTATTTCAGACCATTAACTTTTGTCTAGGCCATCTGTGAAAATGTGATCCTTGTCAACCCATAACAACCATATTGCAGTGGTTAAAACAGAATTTGTGTGCAAAATACATTTGCACAAATATGCTTCGAAACACATTTATACCTTGTAATAAGTTTCTGTTAATTTTTTTTGTCAAAAGAAAATTCTGGGAAGTATGTACGCTCCACTAAAACCAGATCATACTTAAGAATGGCCATATGATTTCTAGCAATATGATACAAATGATAACACTATATGCCTGCCATAAAAATTCAAACACATATGTAATGGCTTCTTGTAACCTGAAACAATTGCAGGGAAACTAGTTTAATGACTGACTTCAATTGCAGCAGAATCAGACACTGAAACTGTTTTAATATGAAGATACCACTGCCACTGGCATCTTTTTCTCACTCAGTTTTGAAAAAAAAATCCTGAAAATTCTTACAAAAACAGAAGAAATATCATGCTTGAAATCCTACATCTTCCTACAGAGCATTGAAAGCCTTTGCTAGCTATCAACTAGATGACACAGACAAATGTAACGCATCTCCATGACGGGCATAGTAGTAGAGTAAGGCTTTAGAAACAGACTTCAAAAACGTGCAACCCTTAAAATTAGAGCTATACTATTATAAATAAACAAAAAAATAGAATAAGTACACCAGATTTCTTCTACAATGATGTTTTCTTGCAGAAATAGAAATTTATTAAAATGTATCATAAAAACGACACAGCCAGCATTTCAGACTGATCACAAGTAATGGTTCATTTGCGTACTGACACCAAACAGGATTACATACCCTTGGATCCTGCTGAAGTACACTGCCTCGCAAAAGCTTAATTCTTTCATCATCATCCCTCTTCAATCAAGCAAAAACAACTACAGATGTTCACAAGACAGGTTGAAGAGAGATAAAGGAATAAGCTTGCTTGAGCTACAGCCTTTTCTTCTTTGCCAGAAAACACGCAACAACCAAGAAAGAAAAAGGAAAACATGTAAAGGGGAGTATAAGTCCACAAAAAGTAAAAAAGAATGACTGAGGATGAGACGTAATGAATTTGGCACTGAGTTAGGTACTGCAAGTTGATACCCCGCTGTAGCCAAAAAACATCAGAGGTCCTGGAAATAAATTCTTACATGTGTACGGTGATGACTTCTTTTAAGAGTCAGATATCACCTTCATAAATATTTTCATTTCCTTGCACTAAGGGGGGGGGGGGGAAATCATATATAAGTTATATTAAGGTGACTAATTTTGAAGACTATTGGACATACAGGCCACTTAATACTCTGCTAAACTTGGACAGTTTCTGCGTGTGCATAGAAAGGAAAAGAATAACAAGAATCCGTTCCTTATTAAATCCTCAGGAAGCGACAGTTTCTGATGCATTTGTTTCATTTTCTTATCTCTGCTTGAACAGCAAGAAAGGATCTAAAAGCAGCAGGTTTTATGGCACAAGTGATGCCTACATTTCCTACCCATAAATTTAACAGAGTGTTTTTATACTTAAAGAAATTCTACAGATGAGTAGAAAGACAAAAATTCAGAGGGATACTGACATACGTGTTATCACACTTTGGATGCTTATCAAACTCTGAGCTTTTGCTTCTAATACACGCACAAACAACAACAACAAAATAATAAAGAAACACTTGAACTCATAATAGGTTAAAAAAATTAAAATTATCTCCTAATAAATTATTGTGCCATTTATAGAATTTTCCTTTATATGTCTATAATATTTTGCATGCTTACATCAACTATTATCTTATTAAGACAGTCAAGGTACTTCCAAAAACTGAGAATTAGAGGTAGCAATATTTACGTATGCACTGGAACAGCATATTTGCAACCTCCTGCTATCTACTTCATGAAGATTTCCCCCCATCCCCCCCCCTTTTTTTTTCAGTCTTTACAGTTAAATTTTATTTCCTTCTTTGCAGTATATTAAAAAATTAAGACTGTGAATACAAAGAGTTCAGCGAAGTTGACACACCACACTTATTTTTTCAAGCACTCCTCAAAAGACAAACCAGTTCTGGTTATAATTTTCTATTTCAACAACTCACATCTTTAATCTGGTTTTGTTTGGTTCTTTAAATTGATGACAGGGTGCACAGTTGAGCTAGCAGTTGTGATTAAGAGGTCAAACATTGAATTCAGTAGTGTTTGTTTTTTTTTAAAATCTACTTCTTTCCACAACTATTACTTCAGTGTCTTAAGTTATACATATCAGCAGGAGGCTATAGCTGAACACCACCCCCCAGTCAAAAACACAGAGACAAGCTTCATTATCACCTATTGATTGAAGTAAACAAACTCAATAGGAGTTCAGATAATCCAAGCACATATATATTGCCCTTTGAATTCAGTAATTTCGTGCTTTTCCTTCCTCCAAACCATCAATCCCTCTTTAAAAACCTTCAAAAAAATTTTTTAAATTATTTATTATTTGGGGGGAACCTCTTTTGTCCTTACACAAAAAAAGCAACAAAAAAAAATGTACTCCCATGGACAGAGTCTGTTAAAAATCAAATTACTTCCACACCATTCTCCTATTATTCACCTGCCAGTAAAATATGTACACTCATTGTCTCTGCTTTCTCTGCTGGTCATTTTTGTATTTATGACTGAGTTACTAAGTTGTTTTTCTCCCCCTTTTTCTAAAGCATGTTTTTCTGTTCTCAAAAACTGGGCCACATGCCTCTGAGGAGAAAGTAGTGCATTATTTCATTCCCACCTTTTCTTCTTTTTTGGCATCTCTGAGGCCTGCTATGCCCAGAAGTGCTTCCACTCAAGCTGGACCATCAAATCAATTATCACAGCAGTCTGCTTTCTAAATATGAATGGCAATGAATGACAACAGGCAAGGCAAACTTTCAGCTTTGATTTGTCATTGGTAATGTAAATTTTTTTGTTTTGTTGTACAGATGTTTGTTATAGTGGCAATTTGACCAAACTCTTCCCCCTGCTGTCTGCAACTACACTGTGTAGATCTTGAGGTGAAAAGCTTCACCTTTGCCAAGTCAAAAACGAAAAGAAGAAACAATATGGGATAGGCCATTATCAATATAAAAGTTCTCTTTTTCTGCTACCCTCTTACTACAATTGTTCCTGTCAAAAAAAAAAAAAAAGCACCATAAACTTTACCTGTTTCCATTAAAATGAATCCTAGATGTTTCACAATTACAAGGTTCAACTGTTTAGTACTGCTGTTCCACCAGTTAACATCAGATCTTCATTTACAGTAATATGCTTCATTTTTTTCAGCTAGAATTAGTATGGCCTTTTGACAGTACTAAAAGATAGATAAATTCCTGTATAGAAGCATCCACATATAAGACCTAAAGTACAAGACAATTTAAGTAGACAGTGAATTAGAAAAAAGAAGAGGTCCTACCCTTATTTATCATCAGTCATATTCTCCAATGAAGACTCATATATTATTTTGTTAAGAAAGGAATTAAACTATGAAATATAATAAGTGATTAAAATATTTTTGTGCTTTTCTTCATTGACACTACTGGTTCAAAAACATGCAAAAACTGCACTTTATATTAAAAGCTTAAATTATTTTTTGGGAACTGATTACATACTATGAAAGCGGATTTTAGATAGCAGCTGGGACACATTCAGGAAACTTTGGAGTGAATTCACCTGCAAGTTTGCTTTATTGCCAGTATATATAAACTGGGTGGCAATATGGGAAAGACTATATTGCCTATTCTAGTGAAAACAATTTCAACCAAGCAGGTAGTAATTTATTTCTGCAGTCACAGGAGAAAAGAAAAAAAAAAAAAAACTTAGGTCCTTTTGAAACACTCTTGGATTGTAAATTTGCTTTAATCTTCTTAAAAAGGGAGGTTTAACAGTACCACCTAGTGGTATCTATCCATAGACTTATGGACCAAATGGCCATCATATGGAAATCTAGGAAAGCTTCCTAGAACCTTCTGACGAACACCAGAACTCTTAATGATGTCACAGTTGAACCCTGATTTTAGATGCCTTTGCTACTGTAGGACTTAGGAAGGCTTTTTTTTTTTTTCTGTGTGGTATTCCATTTTTATGTAAACCAAACTATATCCAATTTCAAAACAGACAATTCCATTTATAATGATTTTTTTTTTTTCATACATGCCATTACCTTGACCTTTAAAAGGCTATACTTAAAAAAGACATGAGACTGCAAGCAAACTGGTCCTACACTATTTCATTCATCTGGAAATATGACTACATGAAAGACCAAAATACTGCAATTCTGACAAGCAGACTCCCCAACAGGTGGACTAAAATTACTAGGAAGTGATTACTATTAAAAAAACATTAAAAAAAAGTACCAGTTTTCACAGTCATATTACTTATTAAACATTGAACTTTTTTGCATAGAATGAGTGATAAAGACTGCATACCTGCATGCCAACATGAAACTGTACAACCCCTCATCATATTCAAACCAAATTGATTGAGAAGATGAGTTCTGAACTTGGAATTAGACTATCCATTATTCTTATATCAAAACCTTATAGAATCCATTATTCTTATATCAAAACACATCACTTCAAATAGAACACCTAAGAGCATGCTTAACATAATAGATAACTAAGAGAAACCTTCATCTGAAGATGACTACCTGCCATAGCAGTCTCGCCAGTACATATATACATAGCGGTTTATAATATAGTTTAACATTCTCCTTACAGAAAAAGGAGTTATAAAAGAACAGTGAGGTCTACTTTACCACTTACTTGTATACTCTACAGATACTAGAAAACTACCATTTTGGAGAGTTTTCCAAAGTGTGGATGAAATTATTCATTTTAATACCTTTCAAGTTTCTGGTATAAAACAGTATGTTATTGTGAGACAAGTTTCTGTAGATAGGCTTCCATTGCTTTTGCTTAGTCCAGAAAAGGTAAAAAACATGGAGAATGTGATTGCAAGCTTTTCTCTATGGGGTAAAGGACTGGCCATGATGACAGGAACAGATGACAGGCAACAGTACATGCACTATGAAAAGGCTGACTTCAAGAGCACAGTAAAGGCAATGGATTAAAATGTTTGTAGGCAACAAAGAGGTATGTTCAATTTTGGAGCTCTGTACTACAGTTCTTCTGTGCCTATAAAACTATTAAATAAAGGATAAGCTTTAAATCTAGATATGTTAATTCAGACTGGTTATTCACTTGCTTAACATTAATTTTCATTGTAAACCTGAATTTAGACAAGCCCATTTTTTCCCTTCAAACAGTGGTCCTCTCCTTATGCCCCTTCCAATTTCTTTTTTGTTAAAATATTAAAACTTCTACAATTAATCCTAAGAAAGCACTGTGTAGTTAAACAAGAGAAAACTATTTGATATCTGTGGATCTTATTATATCATTTTTTTAAACATCTATTTCTCTTTCTGTGGCTAAGAGGCAAGTTTACTCTGGATCAAAGTACTTCAGTAACTTTGTGAAAAAAGGGTTGCTGCTGGGTACTTCAGTGGTCTCTCAAGAAAGCTGCTTTCACCGAAGTGAGCACATGAATGGAAGAATGCATATCATGGTTTCAATGACTTGCATCTACCAAGTGACAGACAGAGAATGTCTTTAGTAAACGGCTGATCTAAAGTTATCCTGATTGCCTGTAGCAACAAGAGAGATTTAGAAACAACTCATCATTCGTCTTCCTTTAAAAAAAGCTACAGATAACTTTAGATTACAAACTGAATCAAAATACGGATTTAGCTAAAAAAGTGTGAACACCTTTTCTGAAGACATTTTTGGATTCTTTTATGTTATAATATAAGATTTATTTTACATTATGGATATATTTTGCCATGAAAACAAAATTGCAAAAACACATATGTGAGTTGCAGCCACATCTACAAACCATTTCATAGTGTATCAAAGAGGAAAAGGAAGGCTTGGAACACCCTTCTTTGGTCCTTCTTAGTTTCCATATGCCAGTTGTGAATTCTGCCTCAATAAGATAAATAACTAGTCAAGAGTGAAGAAATGATCTGCTTTGGAGAACATCCTCAGGCCTGATGGGCTGACTACCTGTCAGATAATGTTGAAAGTAGGATTATGTCTGAAAAGGTTGACATACCACAGACTTCTCTAAATCAAACACACGCTGTTTAGCTAAACTCAGTGAACTTTAACTGATTAGCCCATCAGTACAGTGAATTTGTATCAAATAATTTTCAAAAGGCTAAACCAAGAGCCTATACTGCATAATCTTAACTTCAAATACCGATGGTAAACAAGCTAGTATATCAAAGATTTCTTGTTAAAAAATGAACTAAAAAAAAACAACACACAAATGCAGCCTTTTAATCCTAATTGTTCGAGATCAAAGCTATAAAACACTGTATTCAAAAAAAGATAGCTAACAATAAAAAGGTACAGACACACAAACACACACAAAAGTTTCCACTAGACTGGAAAGCAGAAATCAAAAATACATCTTATTTTCCTGCCTTTTTTTTTTTTTTTTTTTTTTGCATTTTACATCAAGCACTATGTCAGTGAAAAAAATATTTGGGAACAGGAATTCTGCTCAAAGAAAAGATCATCATAAGGATATTCAAGTTTACAAGAGGAATCTGGTAAAATGAAAAAACCGAAATGCAGAAAACTTTGGAAAAATAAATAAAACAATTTTTAAAAACAGAACCAAATTAATCTTTCAGTTCACAATGTCATGAAAATATTTTTGTTGTAATAGGGTATACACAACAAATGCAAGAAATGCTACAAAAGAAACAGAAACATTCTGTGCTTTGTAACTGTAGAAGAGTAGCTATTAAACTCTGCCTTGGACTTCTCTAACTCTTCTTTCCTTCTTACTGACTTATTAAACAGGCACTCAAAGAAGAACAGAAAATACAATACAGTAGAGGTGCAGCTGTTTTCTGGCTATGCAGACAAAGCTCTAAGATTGCACTTGAAGCAAAAAAAATGATGGAAGAATATTTGTCCAATTTAAAGAGTTTCACATCTGTTCTTCATAGATTAATAGAACAGTATTTGTTTCTTTTTAAAAGTACAGAAAACAGAAAGAATATGCAGTCTCCAGTTCTCTCCTCTGCATTTCAGAGAAAAACACAATCTTTTCAAGATAAGTACAACTTTCTCTCTTCTAATACCACGAACAACACTTAAGTGAAGCGTGGTTAAGAGCATAAGGGTCACTCCAGTGCAAAGTATCATAATTTACATGCACACGCTTATCTTCAACAGATAATGATGTTTTGCTTGACAACAATTACTTGTCTTTCAAGTACCTAGTTCTACTGTTTATTATCACTCAAGATCACATCTCTTCAAAATCTACATCAATACAATTACCAAATCTGTAAGCTCATTTTTAGAAAAATATACCAGAGTGCTCTCAGTATTTCAATTTCAAAAGCTGCAATCTTTACAGAACACCAGCTGTTAATTTGATTTGGAGAAAAAAAAAAAGCTAAAAAAACTCAACAGAACGTCAGTTCAGATTGCTTGTAGATCATAAACTGTTAATTGTTTTAAATTTGTATGAATGTTTAGATGCAGCTGAAATCCTGAACTCATTTATTTGATTACAAAACCAGAGACAAGAGTGACTAAATTTGAACAGTGTTACTGGTTTATGTATTAAATGCCACCTGTTAGTTGCTGGAGCTGTATTTTTTTGTATTTTTTTTTTTAATTCCTTCCTTGTTTTCAGATTGTTTTCATTGAGATTTAACTATTAAGTTACAAGCAGAAGTCTGATGTTTTAGGCAGAAATACATCTTTGTATTTTATAAATAGAATTAAAAAATACTGAAGCATAAAACAAAATTTTAAAGGTGAACACAACCTTTTACCCAAAATGCATCTGGATTTATGGCACTCCTTAAAATACCAATAAAGTTACATACAAGAATGTGGCAATGTATTGCGGTCTAAATTTAAAAGACTTGTCTAAAAATGTTCTATAGTTGCCTTCTTAAGAAATCCAAGTGTTGTTTCTAATTCCAATTTTGTTATTTATTCTACAATATTCCTCCTTAAATCTTGAAAAATCACATTTCAAGAAAAACTCCTCAATTCAGTTAAAATAAGCTGTGTCATGTTCAAATTTTGGCAGTCCAAAGCCATACAATTTTGTAGATTTTTTTTTTCCTACAGAATACAAACTGTTCCAACAATATTTTCCAAAGGTGTCCTACCGACTTTCCTTAATAGGTCATTTGCAAGTAAATTCTTAAAAGTCCTTAGTAGTCAGAAGTCACGGCCACCCTATTTTAATACGTCAATTAAAAAGTGTACAGTTAAAATCCACAGATACATTTACAGTTTTTTTTACGCACTTCTATATATGTAATTCTCAGAGTAATATTGCCTTAGTATCGATACTTTGCAGAACTTTCTTCAATTGATGCTTTAGTGTTAGTGTAAGAATCCTCTTGCTGCATTTTCTTTTCTGAAACGTATTAATATTCTGGCAGCATGAGGATAATTTTTCCAGTATACATCAAAGAGAACAAAACTGACCAACTCGGGTTAAAGTTTCGTACTTTACACGCAGTGATGTTAAAGTCTTTCCAGGCTACATGAGCATCTTTGAAACAGAAGACATGAATATTAGAGCTTACATTAGTCTTTCTGTTCTTCAACACAGACTCTAAAGAAACCGCAGGGCATAGGAGATGTTTGGGAACATGGAAAATTCCAAGACACATCAAACTTCCAGACTACTCTTTTCATGCTGTGATTATCTTCTTGGGTTGGCTAACTCCTGACTACATGGGCCAGATGACACCTCAAGGAGCTGAAGGCAACAAAGAAAGTAAAAAAATTAAAAATTATCTGCAGTTGCAGAGAGTTTTGACAGTATAAAGCTTTGCTTTCTTGAAAATATCAACAGTTTTTTCCAGGTCAGGTACGTTAACCACACAAGAGAATTGAAGATAGTATTGAAGATGTTATTTCTGACATTTGAAGGGCAGAATGCATTCTAAAATCAGGCATCGACTACAAGGAAGGCAAGAATTGCCTCTAAAAAAGCATAATAAATGTGATGCCCTAAGAGGTTTCAAACAAGAGCATGAGCGATCACTTAGAAAGGATCATAATGTGCTTTATGCAGTTAGTCGTCTTCCCTGCCCAGAACTGATTTGTTTAATAACTTACTTTCATTTATGAAATCTTGTTATATTCAAACAGAAAGGAAATAATACTGCAGGTATTATTAGACAAAACAAGTATGAAACAATCACAGGAAATTACAGAGCATTATGTGCAAAAATTCTGAAGGAGAACCAAACCTACAAAGGGTAGCATCTAATAACCCGTATCTAGAAAACACTTGAGATTATGTGAAGCTTCAGTGCAAAAACAAGCCTATATAGACTATTTCAGAAAGTTCTCTGAACATGAAATGTTCTTATGATATGCCAGCAAATAGTAATAAAAAAGCCATCACATATGCTGTCCCGGGAGACAAACAGAAAACTATAGTGTATTGAATCTGTACAGGGTAAATTTACCACCAAAGGTCTTCCTAAAGGTATTTTAATACCTGACAATTGATACTCAATCTAGTACAAAATGTTCTTATTCACTCTTTCATGATACAATTTTATTGTCCATTCTACTTTACATGGTCAAAATCACAGAACTGCCTGAAGACCTGGGACTGTTTGAGTACCTCTATACAATGAAAGAAGAACTTCTCTACAGGTTTTTATAGTCCATTAGATTGCTTTGTCTTTGAATCCTCCATGCTTTCAGCTACTCCTCTAACGGTAAGTACTCTAACACAAGTGCAGTTCCAGCAAACTGCTAAAACAGATTGTTACAAGCTTATATATACCCCTAAATTCTCACTTCAGTGCTAAAAAGCTTTCAAATTATTCAACAGAACAAATATTTTCCAAAGTTTAAGCGCAACACAAAAATACAGCCAAACTCTGTTCACGGTGATATGTTGCTACTGCTTTAAAAGAAAATCATAATTGCTTTCAACAAAGAGACAGCATCTTTTTCTGAAACATATATTCTTTAGTAATAGAATCAATCTTACTAGAACTGCAAATAAATGTTCACACTCCACAATAGTTCCACCTTCCTTCAGATGGGTTGTCTACTAGAAGAAATAAAACTTTTGGTAAATCTCCCTTTTTCATCCTAGTAAAGAAAATCTAAAAATAAAACATGCTTATGTGTCATCCACCTTGTAGTGAGCTATGTCTATACACAAATAATGTGAATAATCACAGATTAATTTTATATTAATAAAATGATTAAGCTAATTGACTTCCAAATAGTTGATTCAATACTGTACTAAATTTTAATCAGACCCCAGTAATGGTGGAGTTTGGTTTTGTTCTAAAATCAACTTAATTCAAACTCAAAGTAAGCCCTAAGAAAAGCCATAAAGAAATTGTGTCCTCCATTGTGTCCTGTTTTATCCATCATGCTTGCATAGATTAAAGCTACCTAATCTGGCAATGTAACTAGATTATAGAAGGTAAATGCTGCAACCCCTAAAGTTGGAGTTTCTCTCACCCTCTTTTGCTTAGGAAATAAATAACAAATTATAAAAAATAAAAGCATTCTCTGGTCTGCTTAGTCTGACTGACAGCTTCTATAGACTGACCTAATGAACCTTTCAGCCCAAAAGTCTTCACACATCCCCTGGTAGGTAGCAAACTAAAGTTTTACTTTGGGCATTCTCTCATAAATTACCAATGATACCACTGTAGTTCAAAGGTCTCAAAAAAATAAAAACAAAACACATTGTTAAAACTTGAGGAAGATCAATTCCTGAGGAATCACTGACAATTTGATTTTAATTTTAATTGATTTTGTGTTATTTTGGAAATCTGTTCACTTTGAAATGCAAAAAAAAAATCCGCACAATAATTGGACATTTCCGTATTTCAGTGCGATGTGTCTGTTGTTCTTTGAAATTTGATTTCATAGGGAAAAAATGCAGAAAGACCGACGTTACATTCCAATAATATGTTCGTGAAGCTACAGGCACACAGACATTGTTGTACAGTTTTATATACCTGGCATATTAAACAAAATAATCTTCAACAACAGAAGAAACACCTAATGCGTTAACGGAAAATGCACAAAAATACAGAAATAACACAAAAAATGAAAAGCAAAAAGAACACAGCTCTAATTTGAAAAGCACCACTATCTCGTTTTTTTTTTTTAAACACCCATGTGGAACGCACTGTACTGTATGCACATGGCTTTTAAATAACAGTATTATGATGTTATATACTTCCATAAAAGGGTAAAAGAGGATAAACTAATTCACATACTAATTATAACATGCTCAAGAAATCTTACAGCCTAAAACACTTGACTCCAAAAAAGAAAATCACGAGTATAATATGCAGTGATCTTCTACTGAAACTAACAAAACTAATCGTATCAAATCATATCTCCTGCAGTATGTTTTGAAATGGACTAAACAAAACCAACTCTTTGGATGTTGGTGTCTTGTTTATATGGGATATAGATCAATCATTCTAGGTTTTGGAATTAAGAGTTCCTCAAAATATATCACCACTGCAATTATTATTAACCTATATTATCAAGTTCAGACCTGCTTTTATTCATCATTAAAAATAACTTCACCCTACTTGTAGCAGCCTTTAAATATTAGAGTATTTAATCTGAAACAATCTAGTAATACATTTAGTGATTAATTAGCACTGATGGTTTTTAGGATATGAGAGCAATTCCTGAGCTACATATATTACAAACTTCACATTTCAGCTACATTACATTGAGGCCATAATGTGCAATCATTAAAGCAAGCACCTGTGCCACAGTTTCAGACCTGTAATGGAGATAGTGACATAAAGCTGCATTAAAGATTTTGATTGACCAGGACACAGCATGCTCCCTGAAATTCAAACTTCCCTGGAGCACAAACTACAAAACGTAGTCTGAGAAAGTCCACTGCCATGCAGTCAGACCTGTATTCATTTAAGCCCAACATATTATGAATGAATGGCCAAAGACGCTTTGGAGAAAGATAAAAAAAAAAATTCATAGCACAGAACCAGAAATAGTATGCTATTAGGCAAAATATCCTCCTAAAATTATCTTCGTAGCAATAAATTATTACTTAACACAAGGACACTTGGGTACATTACTTAGCACATTACATTGTATAAGTTACTAAATGCTTTAGGTGAATTACATAAACTCAGATGTAACGAGTTAACAATTAAATAGCACCTCTTTGAAGGACATGTTTAGAATGGGTATCACTTTTTGTTTATTCAGATAAAAATCTTGTTTTAGAAAAAAGAATTAAAATGGCAACTAACAATTCAGAATTATACAAAGCAACAATTCAGAATTATACAAAACACACAAAGTCTAAAGTTCATAGCACACTTCTCTAATTTACCAAAGATTCATAAGTACTTTACCAAAAAAAAAAAAAATGTATTTTTGAAACCTCACACCTTTTTTTCCAATATTAGATAACCTCACTGTGTCAATGTGTCAAGAATCTCTCAAGTACCAAGATCTGAGAATCAATTTGAAAGAAACTAATCAGTTTTCAATACTTTCTCCAGTAAAAGGTAATAACCACAATAACACAGGAGAAAACAATATGAAAATTATTCAAATGTATGCAATTCCCTATTTTTTTTGTCTTTACGTTCATACGGTTATTAATTGTGAGGTGTTTTCAGACCCTTTTCATTCCCTTCATGCTTAAGGGTGTCACCCATGTAAAAACCTGGAGAATCTAGTCTAAGTAGGTTTTAGGTTAAAGTCTGCTTTAGTACCTTTTATTTTTTGTGTGTTTCTTTTTTAAAATGTAAAATATATTTTAAATAAAAAACTGGAAAATAGAGCGTACCATGAGCTTTAATGAAACGTAAATATATAGTAAATGCTATTTACAAACTGTATGCAACAGGCATACTTGTAAGGGGAGGAGAATGGAAAAGAGAAAACACTGCAACTGCTTAGCTCTTGCTCAAATTTCCTCAAGACCTAACTTGCAGGAAGCACTAGTTGTTCAGACTACACCTGTAGAATACTATTGTCTTCTTCAAAAAAGTAGATTATTTTTATTGTAAATCGACTTTCACAGCTACACACAGTACATCTTCCAACCAAACAAGAACATATTTAAGACTTGTGCTTAAAAATGATGACCGGCTATATTCTTACACCGAACTCTTACTGGTGTAAGAAGTTAGTATTTTTCATCACACCGCCTACAATAAACTAATTATACTTAGGGTTTTAAAGATTAAGACAGACTTGCTTTGTGCAGTCATGTTTTTAAATTACACTTGAAACATAAGAAGCACCCTTGTTATATTTCAGAGCCTCCAGTTACCTGAAGATAGAGCTATATTTAAAAATCCATGACCAAAAAGAAGGAATTCCTACCGAATTTTCACAGTAGCTCAGTGGTTTCCAGAGGAAATTGTTTTTAAGTCTTGGCAAAATAACTTTTCTCCATTCAGTTCATAATTAAAAGTTTTAAGAAATCACCATACCGTGTCCCCTTGGTGTTCGTTTCCTGCGATCTCTGAATGCTGCTCCTGACTGCAAGGCCTCAAGCAGACTATCCATCACTCCAGTCTCATCACCCTCTGAAAATAGGAGA
This sequence comes from Anser brachyrhynchus, assembly GCF_964034855.1. NCBI lineage: Eukaryota > Metazoa > Chordata > Aves > Anseriformes > Anatidae > Anser > Anser brachyrhynchus. The sequence goes on along the minus strand of NC_137708.1, from coordinate 6,139,992 downwards.
AAGATATTATTAATCCCAGGGCAATTGAAATCAGAATGTCAAAAAAAAAAAAGGAAAAAAAAAGAACAGTGTCAAGCTTAAAAAAAAAGAATAGTGTCAAGCTTACATAATACTTCCAAACAACAGAGACATGTCTTAATGTAATGGATGCTGTCAGCGCTTCAGGTATCCCTGCCTAGTTTTTATATGATGCTCTGTTAAGTAAAATTTATGCCATTCCTACTGTTCTTTCAGTTTAGACGTGATCTTGTGCATTATTGATGTCATTTTCAGCATGCAGACAGATGCTGTTGAATGACTGCAGTTTCACTGCTAAAATTCCTTTAAGAACATCCTGAAGTAGAAACAGGACACCTTTTTTTTTTTTTTTTTATTTAATCAAAGCACACAGAAAATCTGATGAAACTGAATACCCCAAATATTGTAGTACTGCATATATATTTGTGTTGACTCTTATTTTTATGACGCATTGAATCCTTACTAGCCACATAGTACACTGCTACACATGTAAAAGAATACCATGGATGATCTTAAGGCAAGGTAAAGAAAAGAAAGAGGAAAAAAAATGCAGTGAAAGAAAGAGGTGCAACACTTCTTAAAAGCTGAATTCTATTTCTGCTAAATCTTCCTCTTGGTTTTCTATTTGGTTCCCCCCTTCCCACTCCTGACTGAAGCAAACTTGCTGCTTTTAAATTGCTGGATTTTACGGTGCAGTATGAAAAAACAAGTGGAAGGTTTATTTTTTACATATTTAAGTTGTTAACTTGCTTTGCATTTCAGACTGTTATTAAAAGTTGATCACAGCACAGCACAAAAAAGAGAGGTCAAAACTGCAATGTTACAAAACTGTTGATGACTACCTCTTTTCCTGCTCACATCTGTGTTATAATCCAAAGCTAAAATATAGACTAGACTCAGCAGGTAGGAGGTGAACATTTTATTCATCTCTCTCAGACTTCAGGCTAATACAAATTACTCCACCAAAGAGTGGGAAGATAATTACTTTATGCAAAAGATTTACATTACTGGAAAACACTTGTGACTTGCACAAAATGTAGGAGTTTAAATGTACATTCAAGGCTCTCAAATGCTAAAGTTTAAAAGCAGCTTATTAAGGCAAAAGGTATTCTGCCCTGGTTCTCTATTACATTTAGATTTATTAGACTAAATCCAGACCTGATATAAGAGCATGCAAATCCTAAATCAATACCTGGTTCTAATTTCTACATAATGATTATCAGTATAATTACTTGGTAAATTTAAATTATATATCAATGTAATTGCAACTATTACGTATAATATGCCACATGTATAAAGTTATCTTCAACACCAGATGCAAGGGAGCAGAACAACAGTAGCAACCGAAAGACTGAAATACAAGTCTTCCAGTACAGAAAATCTTTTTAATTTTCTTTGTGTACTTTACCATACACATGCTTATTCAATGCTTTATTGTTGGTTCTGCATTAGATTTATTTTCTAAATCAAAGATCTGTAAATACATTTTAACCAAACTATTATACTACATGTTGATCTGAAACATCTAATGAATAATAAATATGATTGCAATACACATAGAGTTAGTTAGCATGTTAGAATATTTTATATGCAGAAAAATTACAATCATTTGACCTTCATAAAAAAATTGGCAGAATGTATGCAAAAAACCTTCAATACTCCATAGATGTTCACACAGCTTTCCACATTTTCTGCTGAGTGTGCTACTCTACCTGCTAATTACTGCAACTGCTAAAGAACACCCTATTTTGGGGTATCAAAATATACAATACAAGGAGACATGAATTACAGAAGCTGTAGAACACAGTGATGAGATTTTTAACTCCTCAAAGCAAAATTTATGCTGGGTATGCTCTCACCACTGCATCTTTATCAAAGTTGTCAGTCGATTAAGTGGAAACTGGACAAAATTGCATTTTTAGTCAGCCTTCATTAAAATTCATAAATAATAATATTCAATAGAAGTTTCAGACTTCACCCACAGTTTTTGCTGAGTATATACTATATGAGTATATACTATACTAGTACATACTTCACATATTACAAGCTACCTCCTTGATTTACTATTATTATTTTTTTATTTTAATACAACCTGCAACAGTTTGCAGACACAAATCAGCTAAGGCAAAAAACAAACAAACAAACAAACAAAAAAACAACAAGTTTCTAAATTGAGTTAACTTATTTCTAACCAAAACTGTCCATGAAAATATGATGTGGATGCCCATCCTTGGAAGTGTTCGAGGCCAGGGTGGATGGAGCTTTGGGCAACCTGATCTAGTGGAAGGTGTCCCTAACCACAGCGAGGGGTTGGAACTGGATGGTCTTTAAGTCCCCTTCCAACCCAAAGTGGGCTAGCTACTACAATTTTAAAAAGAAATATAATAACTGAGATAGCACTTTTGACTGGTGATGGTAAAACAAAACAACAAAATAGCTTAGATCTTTACTTTAGTCACTTTGGAGGACATATGACAGAAACTGCTTGAAATCAGAACAGATGTCAGACCATCCATGCAAAACATGGTACACCTCCTGCCTGTTTGGCTTCTTCTGAGCAGTAGCTGTGAATCTGAATTGGCTCCCAAGAGCCCCTGGGAACACTTTCTCATTTCTAGAGTGTTCTGCCGTCTTCCCTTTGATTTGTTCACACTGACTAGGAGAAGATTACGAAGAGAATGCCCATATATTTTACTGGTGCACCTCCATTTTCCAGTAAAGACAATGTATTTGCAAAACAGGTTGTACTCTTTTGGTTTCACATGTACTAATTGTAAACTAATTTAAATTAACACAAACGTAAGTAATTGCATGGCCATTTGGACAGAAGCTTTCTGGAACTTTGCAGGAAATTTTTCACAAATCTAGGCCCTTACTGAAAGAGTCTTATCAAATACCACTTTAAGTAACACATGATGTCTACCTGCCTGCCTCTCCAGATGGTTTCAAATTCATACTTCTAATCACATCTTGCATTATATTATCCTGCTTTGAATTTTAGCACTTCTGATGAGTTACATTTCAACAGTGGAACCACCAAAATGGTTCACTGCTCTTTCATGAGTCAAACCCATGTCCTGTATAAACTTTGAAAAAAAAAAGACTGTGTATTCATAATTAGTATTAGGATTCTAAATTGCAATATATTCACTAAAAAAGGTCAATTTTCAGCGTCTCTTTGGCAAGTATGTATTTATGTTTTCATACATTTGTATTTTATTCATCTGCTAAATTCATTTTGCAAGCATAATAAATATCTTCAGGAAGCAGTCTTCCTTAGCATTTTGCACTAGAATACAATCTCATGACTGTTATTTACTTTTTAATTAAATGGAGAGCAAGTTTGGACAGTATGACTGATAAACGAACCTATACCTCATGTCAGTTTACAAAAGAAGGCAAATCCTCGCTTACATACCAATTAAGCATATTGTTTATGATAACCTGATCGCAGGCTTATATCAAGTTAATAGAATGAGAAAAATGTGCTTTGTTACACTGGCATGCTACTAAAAACCACTTTTGAAAAGCGCACACATTTTCAGAAAATGTCACAGTGGTCAAGGTCTACTTCAACAGGAATGTATTTAAGTGAAATGTGTAAACATTACCCATGGGGATCATTTGCCCCTTGCAAGGATGATTTACACACACACACGCGCGAGTGCAGACATTGCCTCTGTGTGGGAAGGAAATGATTGCGTGGCTCCAAAAAAAGAGAGAGAAAAATACCATAACAATTGAAGATATTCATAACTAAGTTCCACTATTGTTTCAAAGGTTACATTTCTGTTACAGTATTAAGCAACTTGTAATTGATGTCATTAGCTGACACAGCACTTTTAGCATTAGAAAATCACTTAAAAATTGCTGATAGTTAACAACTCAAATATTTTATCTAAAAAAAGAAGAAAAACACAAAAAATGTAAAAAACTAAAAAACTCGCAAATGTTATGCAACTTTCTGCTTCCAACAAAAATGTATACTCTGCATACTAATCCAGAAGCAGTCTTTGTTTCTACTGCACATTAAAAAAATTAAATGTAATATTGTTACTTTAAAAAAAACAAAAAACTTCTCCCAGTGGATTACAGAACTCACCAGTGATCAGGAATTTCAAGTTCAAAGTTTGACTGTACAACTAACAAACAGCCATGAAATCAATGCCATAAAGTTCAAATTACTTTAATTTGGCATCTATACCTGAGAAAAAGAAATCCACTTTTATCACTAAACTAAGCATCATTTGGTGTCTTACAGAACTTAACCTTTTAAGTATACATTTATATATTTTGTCAAATGAACGTTACTTAATTCATGAAGTTAACTTTATCTATACAACTGTTAAACAATTTTGGGAAGAATGTTTTAACACTAATCATACAGTAAAAACAGGCTCATTAACATAGTATTCTTTCCCACATAATTAGGGAAATTACTGTTGTTAAGACAGTATCTTAACAATCCTATTACAAACGAGATACTACAACCACAGAGAAAACAACCATTCCACTAGACAAAATTTAGACACCAACCTTGTCCCCAGTTTAAATGAGGACACAGTTCCATTTCACAACCATTCAACAAGCAATTCTGCTATCCTGATTCCTGGACAAACCCTGCACTATAGAAAAAGCTATTTGATCAACTAATTATTGCAGAAATGCTTTTTAACATTGGCAATTCTACAAAATAGATGAATATAAATTTAAATAGCTATTATATTAGATAAAGAATATAAAGTATTTTCAAAAGAAACAACAACACGTGCTTTTCAAAATAAGAATACTTTTCCTACCAAGGAAAAAGAAAGTTGATTTTGCATAGACAACTATATTAAAAGTTAACACTTGTTACTGTCCAGTAAATACTCCAGAAGAAGCCTTATTTTAAGTGAAAGAATCCAATAGCACTGCCTTTCTTCACCTGCAATTATCCCAATTAGATTTCAGTCTAATGATTTTTTTCCCATGAGAATTTACCCCATGAAATCTTTTCATTTTACCTACCATATTCATAAACAAACAGAAGTTTTCCATTACTTTTTTTTTTTTAATTTGAGATTATATTTTCATTTCTAATTTCTTTTGTCTACCAGTCCATGCTTCCATCTATTTGCATCTCTTGATCTGGTTTTGATCTATATTAACAGCAACATTTACAGGAGTTTTGATTCTCCCCCCATTTTCCACGTGGCTTCAAAATACTGCATAAACACGGCTTAAAATTTTTGAGCAACTCATGTAATTGGAGAAGAAAATTTCAAGCCTTGTTGTACTTCTACTGATAGTTTTGAACATAATGTAAATCTCCATTTATTTTTTCCTTTCTTCTGTGAAGATTACATTTCAGGAAGAACGCAGCATATTCAAATGGACCATTGACATCAATGTGAAACATAAAGAGTTCCCAAATGAATTCTAACACTGATCTCATTGGCATCCAGCACCATAAACTAATAATTAACAGAATGTAAATATGCCTCATGTTTTACCATTCCAGGTACCTCAAGCAATCACTAGCCGACACAAACTCAAAGGATTAAGACTAAGATACTCACAACAAAATATGCATCTCATAATAAACTTAGTATGTATTTTTGTTTATGCTAAAGGACATAGAAAGAACACAGCAATTAAGAAAGCATACAGTCAGTAAAAAAACAAGAATGACATTCTTGAATTACACCCTGCATTGCCAATGCAAGTGTAAGATTTTCAAGGAAACAACTGAATTATTGCTGATACTAGTACATAGCAATTTGAGTAAATGGCAAATGAGTTCTTATAAAAGAGTACTTAAAAAGGGAAAGTAGGAATATCCATCAACCACTAGCATAGAACTTAATTTCCATTATCTTCATCGGCATTAGGGGACAATGTTAATGTGTCTTCAAAACAATTTATTCAATACGAATTGGGACTGAGCAAGTTCATTCTATCTTTTATCCCAATACTGTCAGTTAAAAGGTAATTTTAATCACCATGGTGATCAGACATAGTGAAGAGGAAAACTGTTTCTGATTAAATAACATTTGCATCAGAATTGCTGTTATATGTTTTTCAGCTCCTAGAAAGCTGACTTCATTTCTTTTTTCCTCTCTTGTTCACTTGGAAGCAACATTGCAGGAATTTTGCAGATGTTAAGTCAGGTGGAAGTCATGAAAACACTGTATAAACATGTAGCCCAGTCTACTACAGCCCTCACAAAAATATAGAACACTGCTGAAAAATAATGTTCCCTTTTCATAGAGCTGGCAAGTCCTAGAGAAAAGACTAATTTCCAACTAGCCAACTAAAAATTTTGATAATAGATTCTTCAAATCACAATTTTTTCATCACTACTTAAGCATCCACTTTTAGTTGCATGTCAATATCTTCCTCAAAAATGCTTGAGTGTGTCACATATAGGGAAGAATGAAATATTCTGAAAATATTTCTCTGGAATGTTGATGTGTGTCATAAGCTGAGCACTACCTAATACCTTGTCCATCATGCTGCCCTTATAGCAAAAACTCACAAAAGCTACCTTTGACTCAAGCCACTACACCATCTTTTCTGTTAAAAACAACCCAATTGTATGGGAATTTGAATGCCAAATAATACAAAAATCCACTGACTTCAACTAAAGAAGAAACTCAATGGAAATTACTTCAAAATAAATTATAGGCTGAAAAGATCTTATTGTCGTTTAATGTTTTCTTTTTGATTAACAGAGAACCCACTAACCTTTCTATACCTATTACAGTGCCTATTTATAAAAAATAATAGGCATAAATACAACAAAGTTTTTTTGAAGCAAAAAGAATAGTATATGTTGAGTAAGTTCCTAACGTTTTGTTTTTTGTTTTTAATTTATTTTGGAAGGCATATGTTTATTTTGTCAACTATCAGTCCATCTTGGTTTTGTATGAAACACCTATATTTGGAAATGTGTATGTCTTTTGAGACTTAGAATCACTTGACTTTTTATGTTGTCTATTGTAAATCACTTCAAAGCTTATACTGAGTTGAGAGATTTTCTATATTATATTTCTCTTTACACATTTTTGAATGCTTAGTAGGATTTATGTAAGCACTGCATCAACTGGCTGATATGGCATCTCAGTTAGACTAGGCACTCCACAAAGCAGAAAATACTAGCGAATTGAGTAACCTGGTCTTTATATAATATTGGCAATTCTGAAGTTATTTTTATAGCTAGGAATTAAAGTTCTTGGACAGTTCTTGATTCTGGCCACACTGCAGTCTTCTGCTCTCTCGCACCAAGAAACAGAAAAGCAACTAATTCTGACTTGGATGTTCCAGTGACTTATGCATCTGTGTAAGAGTTTTCTTGCTCTTACTTTGTTATAGAACTACCCTTAAAAGGCTTGAAAATATAGGAACCCTGTTACTATTGCTCTGACCTGAGAGGCTGTAGCGATGTTTTTTGTTTGTTTTTGTTTTCTTTTTAATTGAAGATACAGCTGAAAAAATAACTAATGCATAGTTAGGTTAAAACACCCTTCAGCTGAAATTACCTTGTCAAAATGACAGCTTGAGAGGACATCTGTGTCCTTCCTCTAAGTCTTCTGCTTCACGTTTGCTTAGACAAATTTGTGAACTACTTATATAAGTAGCAATGAGCATACAGAAGTAAGCATATCAACAAAATATATATATATATAATTAGTTAAAAAACCTGAATATCAGTGTCCTGGAATGTAGTGGGGATAGAGCTATCACCCCACTCCACCCTTCCTACCATGGCAATAGAGCTCTAATATGCAGTGCATTCAAAGTGCACTGGTATCAAATGTATTCAGAAATTCAGAATGGAAATAAAGCTTTTATTTCCCCCAGTTCTTCTTAACACAGTCAGGAAATACAATAGAGAACCTAATTTATCATTTGTTAGTAGCACATATAAAGTCAACACAGTAAAAAAAAAATAGCACTAATAAATAAAATTTATCCTCTGCATCCATTTTTAGTTTTGAAGATTGATGTGGTTCCTCACTTTCACCAAAATAAAAATATGAAATTTCTAACCACAAAAAAGCACAAAACTGTGACACTTGGTATACATATATCAATAAAGATAAAATAGTATAACCTCCTGAAATCATTGCAAATATGACTCAGTCTGACAAAGTAATCTGCAAGTAGACTGTATATATTTAAGATATACTATTATTACTGTAACTGTATACCTGATGTAAGAATTTCAGTTAAAAACAAATATAAATGAATTAATGGTTCAATGCAAATATCTAATTGCTATTAAAAAACACATATAGGCCCCAAAGGAGGTTTCTGGAACACAAGTCCTATGAAGAGCAGCTGAGGGAACTGGGGTGCTAGGAATGCCCCTGTGATTCTTAGAGTGAAAATATGCTGGTGACGGCAAATCTTAGGGTTTTAATTGCTCTCTGAAGAGCACAGGGATGGAGTAAGGAACTTGAGGAACAAAGCATTCTCAGTACTGCATCTACAAGATCCATGTTTTTACTACGGCTGTACCAGAGGCACAGATCACCTTAAACGCAAGTTCATTTAAACCACAGAGTGAAGATTAAGCCTACCAAAAACAAAGACTGTAGAGGATCATGGTAGCCAAACAGGAAGGGGAGGTTGGTGACCTGACACTCCTTAGTGTGACAGCTAGCTGTCAACACACAAGTCACAGATTTTCACTGGTCACAGGAAATTTACTGTTTTGCAAGAAATACCGGCATTCTAAATACGTCTGACACCATACAATAGCATAAGCATTACATGCCAGTGTTTCTGCACTACTGTGTTATCAGTGATTAAAATGCTGACCAGAATCTTGTCCTTCCATGACTTAGATTGCTTTCACCTCCACAGCCATCCTCGAAGATGTTGCAGTGGACTTTTTTTGCCTGGCCTAGTGTTTCACCAGTGTTTTCCATACAATCTTCTCACAGCTGACAAGCTTAACACTGCTTTTCATAATGCTGAAATATCATTCTATACTTCTGCCCTGAGCTCAACCAGATTTTCCAACCATAATAGGATTGTTGGGAGAACATACATTATAACTTGGAGCCTCCAAGTCCAAAAAGGAAGACATTAATTGCCACAGTATCTTGATTATAAAGATGTTCACAGAATGAAATTAACAACAAAGCAAGTAAGATACTACTTCTTGGAAGTAAATCCTTATGAAAAAATCAATTAACTGCAACAAAGGGAAACAAGGCAATAATTCACAGCAAAATGGCTTGAAAGGAACATTGTACATAGTAAATGACAAATACAGAATTATAAAATCAGATAGGCCAAAACAGAAGAGTTTTCACTTAAAAAGCTAACCTTTTTTTTTCTGCTTGCAAAACAGACAGCAAGTATTTTTCATATTGACCTGGAACAGTCTTCAGCTCATTATTCCCCCCTCGCCCCCTTAACAAATTTCTCTACTAAAAATGATGCCTTACCTTTGTTCATATCAATCAACTGCTGTTTCTTCTTCTGTCTCTCCAATTTCTCTCGTTCAGCCTTTTCTTTTGCCAGTTTGGCTCTTTTCATTTTTTCTTCCATTTCTCTTCTTTTGTTGTTTTCTTTTACAGCCTCCTGCATTAGATAAAATGAACATGGGAGTCTACATACGAGGACTAGGAAAAATAACAAAAACTAACCTTGTTTGCACAGATATGCATTTACGTCTCACATATGTGAAAAAATAAAAAGGAACTGATACATTTTAAGCACTGTCAGAAATTTTAAAGAGAAGATAACTTACCATACTATTTATACACACTATTAGATAATCAGAAGAATGAAAATTAAAATCACTTTGCGTTTATGGTGATTAAAAAATTCCAGATTATTCAGCAGTAACATGTATGCTTTTTTGTTTGGATTTGCTTTTAAGACTAAGTCTAGCTTAAACCAGTAGCTTACTTTTAAGAGGAATAAGTGTAGATGAAAGCAAGTTTCTGTCATTATGCAGTTCAACTACGAGTAACTAAAATTCATTTACCAACATTTAAGCTACAATTCCTCAAATATTTTGAAATATACCAAAATATCCAAAGCAGTCTGCATTGCTTAAATACACAAAACACATCAAAATTAATGGAAAACAGTTGAATTTATGGATTAAGACAGCAAATCTAAAGTCTCTGTGGTGACAGGTTACACAAAGTGCCATGCTAAAAGCTATAAATGTAGAACACTCCTGGATAAAAACCTTCCACAATCCTTCCTACATTTAATCTAGAATATATCCTCCTTTTCCAAATGAGGTTAGTCTTGATTTCCTACTGTGTTGGGTTGACCTGGGCTGGCTGCCAGACACCTACCAAGCCACTCTTTCACTCTCCCTCCTCAACAGGACAGGCAGAAAAAATAAGATGAAAAGCTCATGGGTTGAGACAAAGACTGGAACTGGCTGTTTCTGGCATGGGGCAGGTCCAGTCTCTCCTCACAGAGCCTCCTCCACCATGACCCCTCTCCACTACCAAAACCTGAACACACAAACCCAATACACTTATTACTTCTTTGCTCAAAACCAGTCATAATTCCTATTGCACTCCTTGCTCTCTTAAAAAAATAAATACTTGAGTTCCTTTCAGCTTTTACGTAAGACCTTAAATACATCCTTAGTTTCACCCTTCCTAAGATTCATTTATCATGAGGAAATTCACTGAAATCCATCATGATTTAATTTCACTTAACGTTATAGATAGACATGATAAATGTTAAGGGTAATTTTCTTATTTATATTCACAACTAGACATGTATTGCTTCCTTTCCTCTCCAACTCACAGTACCCTAATATACTTTACCTACAAGTAGTGTAGGTCTGGGCTTCAGGTGATTTTGGACATTATGTCCAACAAAACAGGTACAATAAAGGAGCAACTGGATCTAAAACCATCCAGAATTAATGCAACATGCTCATTAAAGATGCTTCAGCAGAACAGCCAAGACTTACTAAGGACAAGGCATAAAATAAATGGTTTCAATTTTAACGTTTACTTTATTTCCTGTGCAATTTAATCATACCTTAAAATACAGGAAAAAACACAAGATTACAAATACAATAAAGAGAAAGATTTATTTGTAGATGTTCTGTAAAGATCCAAATTGATGTGTCAGATATTACTCCACAAATAAAATTCCCATAGGAGATTTGGAGCAGACTTGCTATATTACACAGTCCAATATATTTCTCAGAAATGACATCTCAAATGTTTATAAATGGAAGATAGCTATTTGCCTACCTGTGTACATGCTAGGAATGAACTATGGACAATGACTGTCACTTCCATAAGAAAATCCTATCTAAAAACATTTTTAAGTGTTAAGACTTACAGAAGTTATATCAGTATTTGATAATGCAGGACTCCCAAATACCTCCAATTATGGAATACTCATGCATCTCAAGGGCAACATATTTCAGTGCAACCATTTCAAGAGTTCATCGAGGTACAATACTACATATAGCACCTTATTTAATAAGGGATACTGCTTTGCAGCGATGCTGGATACCACAGTTATGAGTGATGTTACCTGTAGAGGCATATGAAAACTCAACTAAGAACTGTATTTGCTGTATGATCGCATAACCTACCACACTGTAAAGCACCTTTGCTTTAGAAGGGAAAAAAAAATCGCTATTTTATCCTTTTTGGTTTTGGACAGTTCTGTCTCTGCACATTCAATCACACTTGATAGAGATTTCATTTTACTGTAACTTCAAAAGTTGGAATGAAAGTAAATGCCCACAGTCTTATGAAAGAAAGTAGCTAAGTAGCCTGTATACTAGTAGCATCTAACAATTAGAAGTAGCCCACTAGCTATTAAGTTATTATGATTACAGTCATAGATTTTGCCGTATTTTCTATCAGGAAGACTACTATAGACTGAACTAAACAAGCCATAAATTTATTGTATCTGCAAAATTAATTTGTGCCAGCCTCTAAACTTCCTAACTGAAAGGACATTATATGCAAATACACAGTTCATAAATCCAAAATATATGCACTTAATAAAATACGCTACCTACGCATGGCAATTCGAACAAAAAACATTCAAAACAGAGACAGAAATCCAAACGGGACATCACACTAACAAGTCTCTGGGGCTCTTAGTTCCCAGACTGGCAGTTTTGGAACTAATAGAGTGCAATGGAACACTGCACCCATACAGTTTCAGAAGGCTTTTCATAGCAACAGTAGAGTTACTCTAGAAAAAAAATAATAATCCCAAGTCTTATTCACCCTTGGCTTCACTGTAGTAGTCCAGCAATTCTTTAGTAATGGTCTAGTATTCTGATTAGTATTTAGTGGATCCTTTCCTGCTATCCCTTATCCTCTTGAACCTCCTACCCACTCACCCACCCAATTTTATGCCACGTTCCTTAAAATTGACCATCTCTTCTTTTCCTTTACATACCACTTAAAAATGAAGACTGAAAAAAGAAAACGATTTGCTATTTGACACATCAACATTGTTTAGTGAAAGTAATCCTTTTCCTTCAAAAAAATATCCCAGAACCAAACCACACAGAAAGTACTTATCATTACTCTCCACCAGCCAGTTCCACATTTGCTATGTCATTTACTACTATAGACAGTCAGACAATAGCCTGAAATATATCATTCACAAGAACATATTACCAGATGTTTTTCAAGCTATGTGGCTAAACCAAAATAATTATATGTTCATCTGTATTTATAAATATACTTTGTATTTGAATTAATATTGACCATTCTTTTTCAAAGCTAGTTGAAGATGACTCTAAATAAAGGTAAAGAGAACTTTGACTCGGATGAACGGTGTTGTTTACAGAATTTGCTCTACCTTGATTATAACACAAATCCTTTAAGTTTCCCTCTACATAATTATTTGTCACCCCCATGTGGCTTTGGGTATTTCCTTATTTACTCTTTGCTCACTTTCTAGACCTCCAGACTGTGAACTAGCCCAGGTACAACAAGCCTGCACATGACTTACCATGGTGTGTAACTCATGTCCTACCATTCTAAAGTCTAGAGATGTCACACAATTAAAATTGGGCATTCAATTTTTTGGAGTGATTCATACAGCAGCAAAAGTGTATGGGCCATACACATGCATAAATTTCGAGGCTAGTGGATTCAAACAGCTGTAACAGATTGCTTTTACAAAAACTTATGCACACAGTAACATTAGCAGGAACATGACCTATGCCGATACTATAAAATAAAAATTAGAGCAGAAAAAATAAGAATTATAAACTCCCTTCAATGTTACCACTTTGAGAAAAGCTAAAGTGGTTGAGTTCTAAAAAGATATCTATTCGGTTACATTCATTCACTTTTACGCACGCTACCTATGAGATGTAATATAATCAACTTATCATCATTCATTCTGCAAAGTAACAGAAGAGAGTACTTGATTTTTATGCGTAAAAATGCCACTTTAAATTGAATTTCTACACCACTTTAATAGCATAATGTGAGGCATCCACAGAAATTCATTCTCTATGCCTTAAAAATAATACTTGCAGATCCCTCAGACCTTCCCTAAATTTGCCTTGCACCAGCAAAATATGTGATTCAACATTACAAGAAATAAAGAATTGCATCATAAATCAATAGGAACAGTGAACTCAAATTAACTGTTAAGATGCAGCAGATTGCTCAATGTGTTCGTATAAAGACCTTTCATAAGTATTCCATGGAGGATAACATTCAAGTTATCCTTATGACAATAATGCAAAAGAGATGCAGCAACCTAGAATTAAACAAGAACAGAAATACTGAATTTCCTGATGGGTGGCTACAAAACAGTAACTAGAAAAGATTATTTAGGATACTGCCCTATGATTCATGAATCCCAGCCATTATATCTAACATAAAATATCTTTGGGATGCTGTCACTGCAGGTCAAGCTCACCCAGGACCAAGGCCAGCATTAGCAGGAGCACCGGCATTTACTCAAAGGCACAGCCATTCAGCACTGGGGTCCCAACACAATGCCAGAGCTGGGGCTGGGGACAAGGGCCAAGCCAAGGCATGTACACGACCCCAAGCAGAGCCATCCGGCTTACTACACCTTATGCAGCACATAAATTAACATGCATAAATATATGCACCACCTTGTGTTGCTCATTAAGTACAGTCCACTTGCTTCCAGCTGCTACTTATCATTATGGCTCTCAGGTGCGTCTACATCCAATATCTGCCTGTGTTGCTGGCACCAGACAGTTCTTTATCAAAGAAATCAGGATTTCTGGACAAGGGAGGGGGTCATCTACACTAGTTCATCATTACGTCTTCTCACACCCTACAGATGCCATTACAGGGTAAGACTTCTGCAGTTGTAGCTGCTGTTGTATATGCAAGGTGGGGAGGAGGGTTTTGCACCAGCTAATCAGCAATATTACATTTTAATATACTTAGAACTGTATAGCTGTGTAAGGTAGAAGAATCCTTCACTATTTACTGAATCAAGTTTAAGGGTAACAATTAAAAACAATAAGTAAGCATGTCCCAGCAACATGCTTTCCAATAATTACAAAATAGTTGTCAAGCAGACAGATTTGTCTCAGTTAACAATCTGAGCAGAGGAACCGAGGACCACATCAGACAAATTGTTGTTTAGGTCAAAAACAGATCTTTTTGGGTCAAGAAAGAGATGGATAAATAGGTCAGCATGCGAAGCTTTGCACCATTATGCAAGTGAAACCTTACATTTTAACAAAAAAACAAAAAACAAAAAACTTATTTCAAGGTGATTTTGTAAAATGTTTTCCTAAACTTTCTACACGCGCCTAAAATCAAGCAGAAAGTGATAGTTTTGTTCTTCCATAGATCAGGATCTTAAATGTGATGCGTTGAAAGGACTCAAAGTTTTTGCCTAGAAATTCTCAAATTTTAACAGAGATTGCAAGGATGACTACGCTGTGCAATGTATATTGATTTAAGTATCTAAACACCAAACCCATCAAAAGAACAATAAAATAAAACAGCATGGGTTTGAAAGCTTTTACATGCTTCCTTCAAGAGAAGACAGAGACTATTAAGCAAAAGTGTTCCTTCCAGAGAATATATACCAATACACCCTTAGGAAATGAAAAACACAAAAAAAACACCACAACATTGCAAGGATACTCATACTCATCTGCAATTTTTTTTTTTCCCAAGGCTTCTCATACCTTCCACTTCATGCTTCATATTACATTTTGACAGAATAATCCAATTCTATTAGCTTGCTTTGGAATTTCCTAAACATGATAAGCCAATCTAAACTTCAGGAAATAAGCTAATTTACTCCAACATCAGCAAGCTAATTGAAGATGTAGTAACAATGATCAATCAAATGACAATTAAGACAAATGGGAGGTTCAAATTATCAAATTATTATCTTGATATGATATATGAACAAGCACAATGATGAGCCTGAGAGTAGATGGAGTGCCCTTGCGGAGACTTCAAGAGAGAGATCAGATTACTACTAACCCAAGACCCAAACACAGCTTTTTCTCTAACAAATGTGATAGGTGCAGATGCAAGCATCTGTAGACTGTGGGCATCTTCTGTGGTAGGGTCTCTTTTAGACTTAGAATCTTGCCAAAGGGAGTCACTTAGAAGAGGTAATAAACCCTATTGTTTACAAGAGTTCTTCAACATCTGGGTTAGATTCACATCTTAAGTACTGTGATTCTCGACATTCTAAACTATGGCTGGTTTTCAGAGTGGAATAAGGATTTAAAATCCTCATTTAAGTTTTATAAGCTTCCAAGATAATGCTAAGGAACACCGAGAAAACTCAATTAGACTTACTGCAATCAGTACTGACTGGACAGTCAGCTTAAAACTATCGAAAATGCTAAAAAAAAAAGTTTTAATCATGTCCCTTTTCAAGATTAGGAAGCCTAACTTCTGTTTCTTCTAGACCACGTTATCCTATATTACGTCTGAAAAAAATTATCCAAAGGCCTCACTACCATAAAATATATCTATTAGTTTTCCCATCCACAAGACCTATGACACTGCCAAAGAAACAAGTTAGACTTGCCAGAAACAAATCCCAATCACATCTACTTTGCCAGTTATTCCTACACTCGACTGCTTTTTAGTGCTTGTAAATACAGTGTACTGCAATTCAGTTTATTTTTTATTGTAATTTTTATTATCTTCTAAGAGAAATGACATCCTTACCCTTGCATGTCAGAAATAGGGCAGCCACCTACCTAGCAGCACTAACAACCTGTTAACAAAGTCAGTAAGTTACCACACGTATATGAATCCTTTTGCCTGCAATTCCATTACTTATAAACTTTCCTTGCCTACACCCAATTCCTGATTTATCTTATTAAAAAAAAAAAAAGAAGTTCTCATTAGCACAAGTTGGACTTAGATGAGAAATGAGAGACCTTAGAAAAGGGTCTTCGGGTGTTTCTTCCTGTGTGGTTGGTTGGCTTTTTTTTTTTTTTTTTTTTTTTTTTTAAGGAGGACAGCAAGGGCTTGCTACATGCTGCCTGTTAGTAGGGGCAATGTTTCAGTATTGCCTTCTGGAAAACTTTGCTGCAGGAAGTACTTCTTGGTGATTTTTTTTTTTTCTTTTAAAGGCAGAAGGGAGAAACTGTATTCCCAGACAAATAACCTGGAAGACGAGTGAATAAACACACCCTTTCTTTCAAGTCATTCTTGAATTACAAACTCAACTTACTAGTTTAAAGCCTGAGAATTCAGCTTGAATTTATATAGTGCCTTTCATAAAAAATATATATGATTATGTATTGTGTATTGTATACTCATTGATTTATATTATTGTAACCAATGTCCTACTGCATTCAAGGGATGCTTCAAAAACAGCACAGGAAAAAAAAAGCTCCTGCATCATACAGCTTAACATTTGCTTTGAAATATAGTATAAGTAAACAAATATTAGAAAGAAGAAAAGGGCTTACAAGGACATTATACTCAAGCTGCTGAATTCACTGTGATGAAAAAGTCTTCGTATGAAAGAAACAAGTTTTGAAACAAATGTTTTGTTTCCTGCTTGATACAGGACATACTTCTTAAAAACCTTGAAAGACCAGGATACTTGTGGCCCAATAAAAAGATCATTTAATATCCTATCATTTTGGGGGGAGTTCCATTTTCTGGATCAGGGTTACAGTAAAATATCCCAGCTACTCACAAATCATCAGTGAATCAAAAGGCACTGCTGACACAAAAGTGCAGTTTATTTCAATGGACTTTTACAAGCAATCATCACATACTGCCAACTGATGTTACTTGTATCTGTTTAAATATTTCACTATACTAGAATACAACCCTTTTTTCTTTAAGTACATTTATAATGTAATCAAAAGATTTTCTTACTCAAAAAGCTGCACTTACAAAAATCTTTTCTAGGAGAGAGAAGCAGTCACCACTGACAAAAGTCCACCAAATATCAAAAATATCCCTTCACCGAAGGAAGAAGCTTCTTTGCGTTTCATAACAACTATGCCTATAAATGCCAGATTTTACCTCTAAGTTTTTGGGTTTTTTTTACCTCCTCAAATTTTACTGTACTTTTATAGACATTATTGCAACATTGCTTATAGACTTAATATTCATCTTTAAGACTACCTGCATGAAAGGGGGAGCGCACAGGGAAAAAAAAAAAAATGAAAAATTTAAGAGCTATACACGGAAAAAAAATACATCTCATGTTATACATTTCACACACCTTTCATAAAGCATACAACCTCATTAAAAGGAAATTTATGTGCATTTTTAAATGCAGGCATGACAGATTTGGTGGATATTTGTAAATACTCTAGTGCCAACAAAAACAAACATCCAGAAAGTGACAGATAAAAATATTTCAGATCATTTGATATAAAGTTTGTGAGACAGCAGGCTAAAGTGAAGAACCAAAACAGAAAAGAACAAACAGGCATCTTGCTTCAGGCAACTGATTAATCATTACTTGATAAGAGCCTGAAAACTATACCAAACCAAGTATATCAGGTTGCAATTGTTCCAAGGTTATGCTGCAAACGAAGGACAACAGAAATTTGTGTTTACTTTCACTGAAAGGAAGGACTAAATCGATATTAGCTAAAAAAAATATTTTTTCCAAAAATGTCCCAAATATGAAAGGCATATTCTTATTCTGTGGATCTACTATTATATGAGGAAAAAACAAAATTGCTACTTTTGATTCAATTTCCCTGTAACTGTCAGCTCTGACAGAAGAAAATACGTAATTCCTCCCCACACACACATGCCCCAGCTTGATTTTGAATCAGGTTTCATTTACAAAGTCCTCATGCTCAAGTGCTTTACTTAGTTCTTGTGATGTTCCTTGAATACAACAAGGTTATGAAGATGTATCTAAGCACTAAATCAAAGAAATAAACCTAGGCAGAGGTGACAAAGAATTACTTGTTAAAAGCTCACTTCTAAGGTTTAAATATTCTACCTCATCTTAGGGAAAAGAAGAGACTGAACAAGAAGCAGCACAGCCATGTAAAGACCAAGAAGGGCAGGATTTCCAACAGCAAAAGGTAAAGAAGACTTCTGAGGTAAAGCAATGCAAACTTGATTTAGTCCTCTCACTACACTCTTGGCTCTAACTATGTTTCCTGCAAAAAGGGTAGAAAAGCCTAGAAATAAAAAGTGAGCAGATATAGCATACATAAATAATATAGCTCTGTTTCTTCCATCCACATTTCTAGATTGATTCACTATACTGCAGCTTGATAAATTGAAATGGCTCAAAAGCCATTGGCTTTGAGCCAATGGCTCAATTTTTGGTTAGGTAAGTCATAGGTGCTCTAAGTTTATTTGGTTATTTGCAAGCATATGATAGACACTTTTGCAAATTTAAATGTGAATTCTTAAGTATGCAGAGCCTTCTTCTCGTAACATCACAAAACAGTGCAAAAAATGATTTACTTTCACACAGCTAGACGGATACTGATAAAGAACTAGTTATGAGATTAATTTGGTATTTGACTGCAAACTCTGTGTAAGGGCAGTCTTAAAGATATTAAAAAAATGAAAAAAGGTTCATAAATAAATCAATTTCTATTCAACAAGCCAATGTATACTTCTCTAAAAAAAAAAAAAGTCAGCTCTACCACTCCCACCCCTTCTCCAAGTATAACGAAACATTCCAGTAGCAGTCAATATGTCTCAAAAAACAGAGAAAGGTCAGCTACTGTACCTGCCTACACGGCCTCCTTGTAATTTCCTTTTCTGCTGTTGCTTAGGGATAACAGAATAACAGCTTATTTATATGGATAATCTTGTTGGAAAATAATTTGGGAAACTACTGAACCAAAATAAGTATCACTGTGTAAGTGATATACTTTGATCAGAAAAGTGAAAAATGAAAAAGCAACACTGACTGTTCCAGAACTTCTTTTCTGATAAACTCTACAACTTGATATTCAGCTCAACAACTTCTAAATACTTAGAACTTATGGAGGTGCATTTAGTAAGTATTGTTTCTCTCCAACTTGCAGAAGAAATAATTAGAAAAGATGATGCATGCATATATTGTTTATTTCAAGAAATCGAAAACTGGCATTATTTTCCATTTAATGTATGCCACTTCTGACAATGATCACCACAGTCTTGAACATATTTTCAAAAGACCAAATGTTTTTATTTTCTTAACATTGAAATAGTGCAATATAAGCATTACAAGAAAAACGTATAATGCAACAAGCACATATTTTATATATGATATAGATATGTATATATGTGCATACATACATAAACACAGATTTCTCTGTGACCATTAAATGTGCCTTTCAGAACATATTTCTGATTAAAGATGAGCCTAAAATTAAAGACATTGATATATTTCATCTTTTTCAAAAACACTAGCTGAATTTCATTATTATATAGCATAACGATCTTATCTGCAGTTGCAAATGAAAGAAGAGAAAGAAAAATGACCAAGAAAAATAACAGAGAGTCAGTAATTTATTTAGTCAGCATACTTGCTTTCACACAGCAAAATTATATACAGAGTCACAGGTTAAGCAAAGGGAAATAGTGGTTAAAGCTGTTATACAAAGCTAACAGAAGAAATGTCAAGATTTCTTGAAGGGCTGTGTTGAATTCTAAGTGCCGATGACTGGCCTTTATCTAGAACTATATATGCTGTAGATTCAATTAAAACACAACATATTATCTATATATCTATATATATATACACACACACACACAGATAACCGATCTTCAAGGAAAACCTTCTCCAAGCACTAAGATCACCATCCTGTCATGCAGGAAGCTGAGGAGGTTTGGCAGGTTTAAGTGTGGTTGAACAAGGAACTCTTGATGTAGCTCTGATGTAAAACAGATAAGTTGAAAGCTAGAAGCATGGTTACACTACGCAAGAGAAATACAGCACTACTGCACAGGGAGGGAAAGAATTAAGAAAACCAAAGCTCAGTGGGAGATAAAATTGGCAAGTGACGTTAAAGGCAATGAGAAGGGTATTTACATCTACAAAGGCTGATTAAGGAAGAGAGAGGTCTGCTGCTGAATGGAGTATGGAACCTAACCTCAGAGTCTCAGGTACTCAGTGCCTTCTTCATCTCAACCTTTACCATCGCTGTCTCACAGGCTACTGGGGCAGCTGACTGATGTCACTGCAAGGCCTCTATTTCATCAAAAAGCTGCAGGACTCAAGGGACATCCCAAAGCCTGTGAAAAGCAAGTGTTATTCTCATCTTAAAAAGAGTGAGGAAAGCTTGGTGAACTACATGCTACTCAGCCATCACTTGTGTTTTCAGGAAGTTCACAACACGATTCCTTCTGGAAGCCATTTCCTGTTACATTAAGGACAAGATGCTGACTGGAAACCAAAAGAATGGACTTAGCAGGGACAAATTGTGCCTGACCAACCTGACTAGCTTCTATACTGAAATGACTGACTGGCTCTGTGGAGGGGAAGGCAATGCATGTTTGTTGTTGTTTATCTTGGTTTTACCAAAGCCTTCAACACAGTCTTCCACAGACAGGGTATCTCAATTCATGGAGATATTCAAAACATGGTCCCACGCAGCTTGAACTACTGCACTAGCCCTGCTTTGAGCAGGATGTCAGACTCAATGACTCTCTAGTATGTTCTTCCCCACTAAATTACCTCATGATTCTATGGTATGTCTTATCATAAACGTTCACACCAGAAATGTTAGCAACAAAACCGAAAGCAGCCATCTGAAGAACTCCTGAACTTTTATTTGTTAGCAGCTGTAGTACAAGAAATAAATCTGGAGAAAGACAAACAAGAAGAGCCAAGTCATCCATATTTCAAAAAATACCTGGAATTATATTTTGGCCATCTACTTCAACCATTTACCATAAATGGGGAAAAAAAAATACTTAGAAGCAGCATGCAGGCACTACTCTGCTTTGAAAACAACACATTTAATAAGTAGGCATGCTCTAGAGGACACCTGGAAATGCTGTATATACTCAGTTTTCTCCAGTGGTTCCTGAATTCTTACCAGTGGTTATGAATTTTTACAGTAAATTCCACAGATTAAATGAGTTTCAGTGATTTCTTGCTTTTTCTTGCTTTTTTCCTTCAACTTGAAAATGAAATGCTTTTTCTTTTTGAAAAACTTTTCATAGCCATCAAAATGTTGCAGGAAATTTTAATTCTTTAAAATAATTTTCCTCATATAAAGTAAAATCATTGTACTGCGAACTTCTAATGCTTGCCCTAGGCCTTCTTCATGCATATGGAAAAATTAAATCCTTAAACAAGAATCTTTACGCCACTGAAGTCTACAAGGTTCTGCTCTAGTGGATAAAATAAGTCAGGAAATTCTCAAAAGACCTAATTACAATTACTACAACTAGTGTATATATCTGAACAAGTCAATTTGACTAAAGCACAAATTATACTAAGGAAAGAAAGCTTTTCCTTAAGCTATACACATCTCAGATCTCACTTTTTTATACTGAAGCTTTAATATTTTATATTTAAAGAGGCTTAGAAGATAATACAGATAAAAACTTTTAAAAACCTTAGCACCACACAGATAATTAGCTATTCAGACCAACACATACAGCATTAAAACAGTATCTTACTAGACTACTGCCCACTTCCTAAAATTATGAAGTGACACAAGAAATTAGCCCCACTTCTCTAGAAACTTGGAAAGATTATTTGTTGTCTGTCTTTTCTGTTTGGAATGCAAGTCTGATATTCCAAACCAGAATACAGAACTCGATAGTTCTGTCTTAGTAAACTGAATTAATTCATGGAGATTTAGTCTTTAGAATAATCTCCCACCCTAAAAAAAACAAAAAAAAAAAAAATTTTTACTGCATTTTTTTCGTATTAAGTAAAACAAACATCATACAAATATCCTAAGAAGAGGTGACCATACATAGGTGTTTAGAAACTCCAAAAGCAGAATTGCTGGTGGATTCTGATCTCTGCAAGGAGGTATAACTCAAGTTTGCATCTGTAATTACTTTCCCTGAACACAGAAGGCACTTTACATCAATTAGGTAATAAAACAATTATGTTTTGCAATGCATTAATTTGCTGACTGCATTTACAGCACAAGATGAAGGTGTTGTGGAGGTATTATTCAAACATAATAACCTTTTAACAAGGATTATGAAAACATACATGTGAGGTTATCGTGATCCTCATTGACAAGGAAGTACATGACTGTGTAGTGCCTACCAGAAAGATGCTGTCTTCTTGATTTGTGAATAGCTAACAGTTCTATCTGAATTTTAAGAAGGAAAAGTCCATTAAAAGTAATTTAGTATGTAAGTGAAATACTAAAGACGGATTACATTGGAAAAAATGAAGAATAGTTGCAGTCTACTGAAAATATACAACTACTTGCTCAAAGTAAATCCTTTTTCTGCTAGATTCGATGTTCAAGGAGTATTTTATCTTTACCAAACACTATGATAATATCCTCTTCCCCTCCAATAAAAGCAAAAAAGGAAAAAAGAAAACAAATGTCAAGACAAGTTTGCTGTCTGCTTTCAGTACTGTCTAGTAATCTTAAGAACACAGATGTTCCCGCACTCATACATAAAGAAAGTAAAGGACATCCTGGCAAATAAAACCCAGGTAACATCTCATGGTAAAAATTATCTGGGTAGTTTATAGAATTTACACCTCTTTTCCATATCCACAGAGGAGTATTTGCAGAAGATATGTATACAGCATTAACAAGAGGATTATGTGCATGTTGGGAATAATAATTAACAGTAGTTTGCTAGTAGTTTTCAACACCTTCATTACTCTGATTGCTACAGTTATTTCAGTGATTAAAAATAAAGTTAGAAATGCCCTAATTTTTAACAGTTTCCTAAAACAGTGAGAATTGGCTATCTGGAGCCTTGCTATAAGTACAAGTGAACAAACTGCATACAGAAGAGAAATTTATTCTCAATGTAAATTAAAATTCTTCAGTGACGTAATACACTTCCTTCCTCCCAAGTCACACTGCATTTACCTGCATTCTGTATTTAATGTGCAAATGTTCAAAGCCACCTGAACATTCTGGATTTAGAAGCAGGACCTCATTTAAGTGAGGTAAATTAGCAAATATTTGAAAAACAAATAAAAAAACAGATACTTCAAGGCCACATAACAATCATCACTGAAGTAAAGGTATTAGAGATGCAGTGAAATCCATTCCAGACAGTATTCTCACAAATGATATTTAGGAAATTCAGTAAAACTTAAAAATTGAACCACCAAAAAATTCGCAAATATACAGTTTTCTATAGTATAGGCTAACACCACACTACTTAACCCTAAACACAACTAATGTAAAATGCAAAAGCAATCCTAGAAAGCTGCTCTGAAGAAAAATGAAGTTAACTTGTGAACAATTGGTTGGATGAGAGGCAGCAGTGTGCCTTTGGAGCAAAGAAGTTGGAATCCACAGTCAACTATTTAAAAAGTACAGTAACAGGTTGAAGGAGGCAATTCTTCCACTTTACCACTCCTTGTAAAAACATATCTGGGGGAGTTCTGTGCCCAGAATGAGTTTCAATGAATATTGGAGCGTGTCCAGTAGTTGATATCAAGATGGTCATGAGGTTGGAGCATATGACAAGCAGAAGCTGAGAACTGAGTTTGTTCTCCTGTAAGAAGAGAAGGCTCTCGGGCAACCTAATTGCTATCTACACAGCATAATGGGATGGTGTACAAAAGACAGATCTAGATTCTTCTCAGAGGTGCAAAGCAATTGAACAAGAGACAATAAATACAGTCTCTTATGTTATAACTTTTTTCCTATTCTGCCACCACAAGTGTGATCACTGTGGAAAACAGAGAGGTCATGAAGTCTCCATTCCCGAATAAAAATTTAACTGAACAAGGCCCTAGGCTACCTGCTGTAACTTCACCTTACCTTGGAATATATAGGTGGATTAAATAATCTCTGAAAGTCCAATCAACATAACCACATGAATTTAGACATAACACAGCCGACAACATAGTGCTGATGTTCTAAATATGACATAAAAATTAAAAGCTCATAAAATAACCTGATTTGTGTCTTTGCAGACTGTGGAACTTATATCAGCAGAACATTTATTGCATTCATACATTTGAAATTTTGGCACCCCAAGCCTTGTGGTAATTCCTGCCAGTGGGATTAATCCTAGATTTTTCTTGAGTCGACTCTTTGTTCTTTAAATTACAAAAATATTAGACATATATAAAATCTTAACTATTATTATAATATATATTATAGCCATCATATTAAAGGATAAAGGACAGAATAACCACTCTATTTTATAGAATATGACATTTCATATAGAAAATATATAACTATTATACCTTGACATGAAAAGAGATTTGTCTCCTGGACAAGCATACAGATAAATCTCAGAGAATTTTCTCCTTAAATAAATAGCAATGAATTAAAGCTGATCCCACCCTCCCCCGCCGTTATTATTCAGTCACTTCAAATACAACTATAACCAGCAAAGAGCAACAGGCTATTAGTCAGATCTTGAGGTAGTCAACAAAGAAGGAGTAGACATATTTAAGCAACTGGAAGTATTTTCATTCTAATATGCTCTCTAGAAAACCTGGATATTTGTTCTCTGGCTCTTATCACCTTCAAAGCCGTTTAAATACAGACTTGAGGACAGGTTTTTCACCACAGTATTTGGATATTGCTAGTTTGAAGTCTGCTTCAAGTAGTTACAATGAAGTAGACTTCAAAAATTAGACATCCATGTTTGAAAATGTAAGCTTTGGATTTATGAAAAAGTAAATGCATTGAAATAGCTTATGACAACTATTCCTGTTTTTGACACATCTTCATGCAGATGTGTTGGCCTACTTACTTATTATAAAAAAATTGGCAATTTGCTTACAGTAAAAAAAGAATAATTACAGCCAAATTAAAATGAACAGTTAGATATATTGTAGTAGAAGTTTACTAATACAGTAAACTTAACACTAAAATTACATTTTAAAGTGGTTATTCATCCATCACACCGAAAACCGAAATTCCTATGATTATGTGATGAATTAAGCCAGATACTGGCAAAAGACACATCTCAGAGCTACAGCTGGATGGTAAACAGTGGTATTTCCAAGCAATTTTAATATTCTCTAGAGACGTAATGTGACACTCCAGGCATCTGTTTTCCTTGTGCACTTCCTACGGTGCAGCTGATTATGGCTTCCAGACAGCCACTAGGAAAGATGACATTAAACCCATTTAAAAACTTAGGTGTTGAATAAAATACTTAAATTCCGACATAAAGAAGCCAAACCCTGATAGCAACCATACCAGCTGAATAGAAATAGTACTACGAACATCTAAGTGAGTATTCGGAATTCAGTCAGAAACAGAGGGCTTATTATGAAAGTCTAAGCTTTAGCATCACAGCATCATGAAGACATGAGTCAGATTCCTACACAATGTGAACATAGGTATGCCCATTCTGCTTTTTGTTCCATTATTCACTAAGAGTTTGTGTTTTTTTGGTGGTTTTCATTTTTGTTGTTTGGGGCTTTGTGAGGTGGGGTGGGGGGGGGAGGGTTGTTTTTTTTACCTGTTTTCTGATCATCCATGTCTTGCTCACATTGACAGTTGGGTTTGCAAGTTAAAAAATTATAATTATCAGTGACCAAAATCAAATTAATTCTGGACACATGCATCTGACACCCTGCCACAGTATAAAACAAGAAGTTAACTAAAACTCTAGGAAGAAAGAAGAGGAAGGAATTAAACTTGAAAGAACCCAAAGGAAAAATAAGAATATATTATGTTTTGCAGACATTACTTACCAAAAACAGAGTTCTGAAGTTGCTCAGATCGCCAAAGAATTCTTCTATGCTTACTGTTTTGGGATCAAAGCTAAAGTATTCTCCCAAATTTTCATACAATTTAGTCATGTTGTTGTGCATGTTGGACAGTTTTTCATACTGTTCTCGCGCACTCTCAGCGAAGCTGTAAGGTTGTGTTAAGGAAAATGATTCATGTGTAATTAAATCTACCCCCAAAATATAAACAAGAAAAAAACTTCAGTACTAAGTTTGTAGAATCACAAAATATGCTAGTATTGTCTTGCTGTCAAGTGGGACATTTTTTATATGTTTATATGTATATGAGTACGTTCCAACATAAGAAGGTAGAAAATTTCCTTGATCCTGTTGGCTTAGAAGTCTAGTCTAGCTCAAAAATTATACTGAATACATGATCATAGCTCAAAAGCACTTATGCCCCCTTGTATGTTTAATATAGGTAATAGAGCTACATAATTTACCTGGAATACTGTGTTCAACTCTGGGTCCCCCAGCACAAGAAGAACGTGGAAGTATTAGAATGAGTTCAGAGTAGGGCCACAAAAAATGATCAAGGGACTGGAGCCATCTGTCCTATGAAGACAGGCTGAGAGCACTGGGGTTGCTCAGACTGGAAAAGAGAAGGCTCTGGGGAGATCTTGTAGCAGCCTTCCAATACCTAAAGGGGCCCTAAAGGAAAGCTGGGGAGGGACTCTTTGCCAGGGAGAGCAGTGACAGGACAAGGCGTAATGGCTTTAAATTAAAAGAGGGAAGGTTTAGATTAGATATAAGGAGCAAATTCTTTACTACGAGGTGGTAAGGCACTGGAACAGGTTGCCCAGGAGAAGTTGTGGATGCCCCATCCCTAGAAGTGCTAAAGGCCAGGCTGAATGGGGCTTTGAGCAACCTGGTGTAGTGGAAGGTGTCCCTGCTCGTGGCAGGGTGGTTGGAGTTAGGTGATCTTTAATGTCCCTTCTAATACAAACCATTCTATGATTCTATGATAATTTTTCACAGCTTATGAATACACAAAGATGACAGCTATACAAGATGTTGAGGGGTTAATGTTCTCTGTCTTTCAAGTCGGTTTACAAACAAATTCTCAAAAACTCATGAGTTCTAAGCTAGCAAGAAAGCAAATAACAGGACAGGAAAAAAACAAAAACATTCTTCTCTAAAGAATGTCCAGACATTTGTCTGTTGCGGTGGAAGTAAAAAGCTGGATGATAATTGCCAGCTACTCAAATGCACCACAGAACGAAACCCAAAACACGAGTATCTAATGCAAATGTACACTTTTATATTAGGTAATATCAACCCTAAATCAATCAGAAATTCTCAACAATATTAAATCAGAGATACAAAAAATACCTGAATTCTTTAAGTACTAGTGATAAACAGGTAATGAATTGTTGTACAATCGGAAATGAAACCATGGAAGTTGACGAGACTGTTGTCTATATCCATTCTGTTCCATGCTCTTTTATCCTCTCCCACACTGAAAGAAGTACCTATTGCTTTCATTTCCATGAAATTATATTATTAAAAGGTCACAGTATATTAGACATTGTATTAGTAACTGAAGAGTGTAGAAATTAATCTTAGACTGATTTCCATCCCAGCAGTGATCGTTAAAAATTTGCCATAATCATTTTAAATAGAAAAAAGGGGATTTTTTATTTCTATATGGAAAATTGGTTTTAGAATAACTTATTCGTAAACATAGAAATAGTACAAGCTGTCAAGGGAAATATTACTTTGCCTTAAAGCTAGTTAAGTTTCAGTCTGCTGTTTTATTTTGTTGTGGTTGTTCATATCTGCAAAGATAAAAACTCACAAATCACTGTAAAAAAACATCTCGTACATGATTAAACTAGTTCTGTGGATCACGAATTGTAGCTGATTAACAGGTTGTGCTGGATGTATCAAAACCTAAGAACAAGATATGAGTTTTTCCCTGACCCACAGAAACCATGCAGCCTGACTCCCTGTGGCTTTTATCTGTAATGACCGTCTTCCATGCAGATTCTCCGATACTTAATACTGCAATGCTCATGACTCAAAGTTTCCCCATACTTGTGTCTCTAATCTGAGACTCTGCCTAGTTATCACATTACTAACTAAAAAATATCTGAGGTCCCTAACTCTCTGCAAAAACAACAAACAACCCAGAAACTAATTACAGGAATGAGACATGAAGACTTGATATAAACAACTTATTTTTGAGACCAGACTGAGCCCCAGTACAATTCTTCTGAAATCAGCCAATAAATTGCATAATTGACAAAAGAGAGGAAATATAGGTAGATGTTCTGTTTCTAACATATGCTCCTTGGTGTTTGGACACTGTTGAGCACTTAAGAGGCTATGTCATTTCATAAGTCACGTGCAAGAGTGTCAAGGCTGAAAATATATTTTATTGGAAGGATGATTAATATTTTGTTTGAATTTTCCTGCTCTAATTTCAGGTCATCTAAAGTCATTTAAAAATTGGTTCTTTGAAGTATGATGGAAAAAGCTTTTATATAATATAAATTTCTCTCCTGGGAAAAATATTTTCCAAGTAATCCCCTCTTCTTCATTAAAGCCTCAGTATCATAAAAAGAAAGTTTTATTCTTTTGCTAGCTTTACATGTTCATTTAGGATGGCAAAAAGATGAAAACGCTGTGATGGACATTAATAAATATCTTTTTTTTTTTTTTTTTTAAACAGTATCTACCTATATAGTTTCATATCAGGGCAAAGGCAAGAGTAATAACTATATTTTCATTTTAGTTCATGAATTTTAACATGCCTGGTTAGAATTTCAAGTGCAGAGCACTGAATCCTTCATCTTAACACAAGACAAACCTGGTATAGTTCAGTGTTCGATGACATTTAGCTGTATAAAAGGAAATGAAAATTTAATGGCAAGAATATATTAAATAGGTAATAATGTCACATTACTGAATTATTGAGCAGAGTCTAAAAATTTCTTAGAAAAACACCAACCACCTTACAGTCAGTAGACTACTGTCTTGGACAACCCACCAAAAATACTGAGAAACAGAAATACAAAGATACGCAATTATACAAATTACATCTGCGGTTCCTTTCAAAAAAGCTCATAATATAAAACCAAATTAATATACCAGAAATGATAAGAAAGTCTGAAAGAAAAGAAAAAACTCATATTCTAGATATGAAACTCTTTGAGACAAACCTCCCAAAGTCAAATTCACCATTAAGTTTGCACATGCGACTTCAAAAATAACAATAACCACCACAATGGAAAAAAAAAACATTTCTACTGAAACTAGACCATATTTAAGAGCAACACTGTATAAACATATACTATAGTTTCAACACTAATATTTTTCGTTCAGTAAGTTCCAAACTGCAAATAAGAAATACCATTAATAGATGACTTGTAAGAGAAAGGAAAGTCAGCAATGTCAGATTAATATGATGAGCAAAGAGAATGGACTATTTTAACTGTACTTAATGTTAAAGAAAACAAGTCAGTGCTGTAGAGACAATAGTTTCAAAGACCGTATCCAGTCATGTTAAGAAAATTATTCTTAGTCACATGATACGCTTCTTACAATCTTCATATTTATAAAATAATAGCAATTTGAAACATCACCTTGAAATATACAGCAATTCCAGAAGGGAATTACTGGCCACCACTTGGGCAACTCTGTACACATAAGCCTTAGTAAAGTTTTGAAATACTTATTTCAGTGGTTACTAGGTAAAAGAAAGTTTACACTCTTTAATAAAATTCCACTTCTTCTTTCAACAGTATGGTAGATGGCAACTACAAAAAATGACTGAGATTTTCTAAGCATCAAGTCTGAATTTTTGAAGCAGTGTTAATTTTAAAATTTATGGGGGAATTCCAGATGTCATGACCTCTTTCACTTGTTTCAACACTTGACCCTGCATTTAAACATAAAAAGTAAAAAAATCACTGTTCTAGTAACTGATACTAATACATGGTTTTATCGTATAACCCAGTAAAATTCTCTGTATGTCATATCTCTAGAGAATTTTAAAGAAAATAGACTCCCTATTAACTTCTGCTGCCAAATTTTAGTTATCAACAAATTCTAGTTTTTCTAGTCTTTCTGTCAAAAGAGAAAGGCTGCGAAACTTTCAAACTTCTGTTTTTCCTCCACAAAATGTTTTTGTTTGCTTTTGCACTGCTGCAAACTTGAGTTTCCACCCAGTTCTTACAGATAAGTCACTACACCAATGATCTTCGCATTTTGAAAGAGGACCGGGTAACTATGCCACTAGGCTACCTCATTATGTCAGAGAGAAAGAATCTCCAATTGCTGTCAATACTAGATTTGAATTATGTATCAATATAAAGGAACGGTATCATGGTACTTCCAAGCTTTTGTTTGGTTTCTTTCAAGTAAACAGATGAGAAAAAATATCAGAGTGATGAAGGTTAAAAACCTTAGATCTGCTGGATGGTTAGTTATCACTTCAACCATAACATTCACTATCCATATATCAATCATTATTTTTCTGTTAGTTACTCCAAAAATTCCTCAACACTCCATTTACTATTCTGAAAATGGTTGATTTCCATCAGTGTTCTGTATCTCAGATAACAAAGTTTAATTAAACTGGCTTATTAAAATTTCCATTACAAATTACATGTTTGAATGTTTCTCTGTGCTGTCCTGAAATGAACTATGGAATTAGTGTCTACAATACTTAAAGTAAAAGGGAATGCAGCTGCATGACATACCACCTTATCATTCTGAAGATACACATACATTCCACAACTCTTCAAAAGGACAAATACAGCTGCAATATCTGGGGAAACAAATACAGTTAAGTATTGATAAAATTACAATTTAGTTATTAAACCAACACAGAGTACGTAAATGCTACCAGTATAAAACTAGCCTATTATCTCTACTGCGAATTCTTTTATTTCGGAAAAACGGAAATTTGTTTTATTATTTTAACCATCATTAACTTATTGTCAGTCAGTTCAGTGCATAACATGTTGCTGCCAACACCAGTGAAAAGTAATAAACCAGCCGAAAAACTGCCTATTTAAAGAATTTAAAAGTGAATCTGTTGGAGCCCCAAATGAAATAATAGGGGGAGAACTAATTAGGCAGAAAGAACTATATAAATAACCATACAACAGCTGAATTTTGTTTGTATGCCTTCATGATGCATTAGATAAACCATACAAGTGGTATTAAAAAAACATTTATGACACACCTCATCATAAATGTTGCATTTTACTAATGTGAATGTGTGGATTAGTGTATCTGCTTGCAAATTCACCTTATTCATAGGTGGCACTTGTCATCCTCGGCAGTAGGAAATTAGCAACAAACAGACATTAAGTGTACGGTTGATCAGACAAGATGAGGAAACGATTTGAAGACTGCGCCTCCACAGAGGGGTCTGTGTTCATACCTAATAGTACTTCAATGAAAAATCACGACCTAATTTGGCCTTCCGTATCTTCTGAATCAAGTGCTGACTTGCAGCCAAACTGAGCTTAAATGAGCGACTGAGCACTGACACAGATAGCCCAGAGAGGCTGGGGAATCTCCCTCCCTGGAAATACTCAAAAGCCATCTGGACATGGTCTTGTGAAGCCTGCTCTAGTTGGCCCTTCTAGAGCAGAGGGGTTGGACCTGATGAACTCCAGAGGTCCCTTTCCCATCTCAACCATTTTGTAATTCAGTAAAATCCAGATGTATAAATATAATAACCAACACCTTCTTCATAATTTCAACTTTACACTGTAACATCTCAAAGAATTTCTTCAGCTAGATACACAATGCAACTTCATGCCATTCAAAAATCCCAAACTTACCAACAAGTTTTATGCACTGTACTTAACCCTAGTAGACCTTTTACCACTCCAAGCATGCCAGAATGAAATTTAATTAGGAAGACTGCTGAAGAGAGACATGAAACACTAAGAACATACCAGTTGTCAGAATCTTCACTATTAACTATAAACACTCAGTTCTAAAATTAGCTTGCCGAATAGTTATTTCAGCAAATTGAAGTCCTGATTAAACTTGTAAACTAGTATTTTATGAAATGCCGATGATCAGAGTAACTACATTTATTAAAAAATACTGGCAATTCAGTTTTAGAAAGTAAAAGGACCAGATACTTACAATGCCTGCCCTGTGTTTGATTTAGCTTTCTATCTGTACCTAAGCCAAATCACAGTTTGATTTAACACACACAAAAAACGCCTACACCTGTGCTTCAAAAAACCATCTGTGAAAACAATGTAATCTCTTGACATCCTTACTTGAAATTAAAGCCTTAAGTAGACTTCTTGCAAATCTATATAGCCATACACTACTCACTGTAAAACACTCCCCCCGCCCCAGGGATACACCTATCTACTACTATTAGAAAAATACACTTGAACAAGAATACAAACCTTTTAATCACTTCCAAATAACTACCAGTTAGTGTCAAAATGTACCAAAAATATTTCAAGTACGCATTCTGCATTCCATCATTTCAAGCTAGGAAATCATTTCAGAGCAGAACTCTGGATTATGGAAAAGCCAAAGGAGGCTAAAAATATATTTTACACCGCTACAAGAGAAACTTTTATACAATATTGTCATCGTCTTTAATAAAGGGTGTATCACTGCTCGTAGTTTCTAATCTCTAAGCTCATCCATAATAGAGCATTCTTTGAATTGAACTGCAGAAACAAACAAACAGAACTTATTAGCTGAAGACAAATTCAGCTTTAATAACAGTAAGTCATTTACAGAGAGAGCTTTATTTTCATCTGCTATCAGTAAGTAAACAGATACTAACAATTTTATCATTCACACTACATACATAATGCATCTCTCTGACTACAGAGAAGTCGACTTCTGGAACACACAGATAATTATGAATCACAATTATATACTCAATCTTTTATTCCAGTAGAAAGCCTATCTTTTCTGGAAGAAAAAAAAAATACGGCAGAAATCTTCATTACAATACACTTTATATACACAAATTAGAACCCAAAGAAATCAAGACCCAAACAAAGAAAAACATTTTACCTGTTTATAAAAAAATCACATCCTTTTGAAGAATTTAAAGATTCACTAATAAAATATCAATTAAAAGTTCAGTGTAGTGATTTGCTTCTCAAAACAAAGCAAAAAGAATTCATCATTTGACAGAGTAGCCTGCGGAAGGGGAGGGGAGTGTTGTTGCTCCTCAGTTACACATCTAAGGGTTCTGTGCCTCTCCCTGGCCTCAACTACAGCTGCATTCAGTGCGTACAGACACTATTTAAGTGTTTGTGTCCATGGAAGTGAAGCAAAAAGATCATAACCATCTGATAAAAATACTAATTGTAGCCTACTCATTCTCCCTAAATTGCAGACTCACTCCGAAGTGATGTTAATCATCGAGGCCTTTCTGACTTGGCCCTAAATAGCCATAAAACTTTCATCTTCATAAACATGAGAAAATATCAATGCTTTCTAACTCCTAGCTCTAAGCATTTATATCAATTTCGAATTTTCATCAATTCAAACTTCTCAATAATAGTAAGACTCTTTCCATTGACTACACATATACCTCTTTAATATGCACAAAAGAAAGCTTCTATCAACAGAATTTCAACAGTGCCTTTTTACTTATTTATACTCCTGTTAATCAGGAAGCAGAGATCAGTGGCCATTTCTCTAAAAGTTCCATAGAAACCCTCTAGGCAAAAATTGATAAATAAAAGTCTATTTACAAAATATTCAGTATAAGGAGCAAAGCTCCACAAGCTGTTTCTTAAATTGGTTTATATTAGAAAAGCCTGCTCAAATACTTATAAGGCTGATATAGGAGCTTTCTCTGGTAGCATGAACAAGTAAACTTTAAAAAGTAAGTAAGAGTAATTGGCTACTCAAACAGCATACATAAAAGTCAGCATTTATGAAGCCACAGTCTATCAAGAAGGGAGGATATTCGCTACCTTAAATGGATAAAAAGAAGGTTGGAAAACTCTTGAACTTATAGTTAGGTATTAACCTAAATTAACCTAAAGCCAGGTTGTTTTTTTTGTTGTTGTTTTTTTTTTTTTTTCCAGCGGAAAAGACAGTTACCTGACTGACCTGAGAAGTTAATAAATCTGTATCATTTTTTTCATAACTAATAGGAAAACAATTCCCCCAAGTTTATACTGTTGCCTATTTTTTTAATTAAAAGTATTGTTAACTGAAAAAAGAAATATCAGAACAATTTTTAAAAGCACTAGAATGCCTGATAGCAAAACAAACCTCAAATCCTGACAAAACCAAGCCTTTATTTCTACTGATGAAGTCACCAGAATTTTGAAACTACTTCTAGAAAAATACACTGAAAGGAATTGAATTTACTAACACTGCCTGAGAGCTAAAAAACATAGTTCCAAGAGAATGGCAAAAAGCCATTCATGAATGAAAGAGGTGGACTATTTAGCTTCATGTGTTCTGAAATGGAAGTTGACAGCTATTAAAAACAAGAAAAAAAGACTACACCAGATTAAGAATTAAATTTATAGTTAGATACAGGTTTAGGTTATATATATATAGGTATGTATGTTATATATACATTGATTATATGTAGATTTTATATATATATATATATATATACACATATATCTGTATAACAACACACACAGCTAATATTGGTTACATGTTTCATGATCTATCCCCACAATTCTTAAATCTTTTTACACCAATAGCACATACTTCAATGATTGCATAAAAAAAAGGGTAATTGATGGGAGTCCTAGAATAACAACTGTAAAAAGATGACAGGGCAAACAAATGAAAACTGACATAAAATTACAGCAGAAAAATAAAGAATTTATCCAGTTTCTTATCCCAGCTTCATAATGCTTTACAAGTTTTCATTTTTCTTCCCTATGCTTGTACAAAATTCATAAAACTCTGTTAAGATCTTTCACAGGTCAGATCACATTTTTACCTGAAATCCCATACTAAGATTTCTGAAAAGAAGTCGCTTCCTATCTACTTTATGCAAATGCTTTTCCAGCATGTTTTACAATGGAAACCATCTCGATTTTCATCTAATCCTCATTTGTGATATTTTGGGTTAAAAATTATTTGAAACAATATGAAGAGTCATATTCTATAATTTTTTGGACATCACTCTCATTTATAGTGGTGCCAAGCAACTAACTATAACCACTATTTATGCATTAGAAAGCAACACAGAAGACTTGATAACCAAGAAAATACTGCAAGAGTAATGGATTTCTAGTGCATCTTCCCTGCAGAATAATTATATGAAAATCTGGAGAAACAAAAACAAGAAAACCAAAAAGCAGCTATTACAAACAAAATGATACTGCAAAATTTGTTTCTCGTATTATATTCAAATTAACTAAATACGAATGTTTCAAATAACACAAAGCATTGACATATGAAGTTTTCTCAACCATTAAAAAATTAATTTCAATTAATTAATTATTAATTTTAGCAAAGCCACTGTAAAGTAGCCATTCCTAGAAAAAAACTATTAGTTTTGGAACATAAAATAAGTCGCCTTGAGCAATAATTACAGCTTTGTGTGCCCTAAATCTTTCAGAGAATCTGCAACCATATTCCCTTTCTCTTTGATCGTACAGTTTTTCCTCACTTCATCTGGATTTAATTACGAGAAATATGTTTGAGCTGTCAGTTTTACCCTGGTTTAACAAGCTTCAATCAGGAGACGCGATGGTTACTTCATCAAGATAACGTTTTTTTTGGGGGGGTAAAGTGTGGGGAAGGAGTTGAGAAGTGACTAAGTCACATATTTCTAGGTTTCCTTTAATGCCGCAGTGTTATGAAGCCCTCATTATCTTTCTTTTTTTTTCCAAATTCTAAAAAAAAAAAAAAAATCACTTGGTACAATGTTTTAAGACACTAGATGTTTAAAATCAAAGGAATGATTTTAAAATTTATGGACAAACAGATATCTAATAAAAAAGCTACCTGATAGAAAAATGTTGAATAAGTTTATTCAAATAAATTACTTACTGCAAAGAACTGTTGTAATGAAGTGTTCACAAATTCAAGTACAGGGAAAAAAATGAGAGTGCAATCTAAAAATGAGTCTGTTTTGCAGCAAAATAGTATTTTGAACACCAGGTGCAAATTTAAAACCACTCTTCACGTATAATTTTGAGTAATACAGTTTATGTCTTGAATTTTCTTTCCAGATATTAATACCACAAATATGTAACCACCCTTGTAGACCCCTTTTCAGGGTTGAAGAAGCACACAGGGCAAAATGTAGTTCCACAAACCGCAAAATTTTTTTTCAAGGAATTCCATTTTGGTATCTAATGCTGCAGTTAAAGGGACTTATAGTATGCACTCTCCCATTAATTTCAGATTTTTAAATAAGCATATAGCAATTAGAAAATGGATCTCTAAAGAATTATCATTTTAGCAGTGCACAATAGTTGTTCTTTTTTTATTAAAAAATCTGTATTAGTAATCTCTACAAATTGATTTAATATAGATTTAAGGACAAAAGCACAGTTTCCCTCAGGCAATTATTCACAATCAAGGCAACTTTAAATTTTCCATGGATTTAAGTAGATTTTTGTTCATAGAAGTTTGCTCTTAAAAATCTCAAAAACATCCAGGCTTTTCCTCCAACACAGCTTTTCAAGTCTGCTTTGATTTCTGTTCAAAATTCTTCTCTCACTACTTGGCCAACATGTATGTGCTACAAATGCACTTCAACCTTTGCCCTTTTCTTGTATTAAATTCTCTCTCAATCTTTCTCAGTCTTTCTCATAAGCATCTCTTATGCTTTAGAGCATAATTCTAGATGGGCAGTCTTTAAAGTGCAGAACAGAATAGAGCTCCCTCATGTGGTCTATCTATATAATCTCATGGATTAAACAAGCAACCAAAGCAGAAAATTGATAATGTTTTGTATAACACTATTTTCATTTACACTGAAAGAATTACAACAGCTTTAATACACGTATGAAAAATTATATGATCTGAGAAAGATAAATTAGTAAACCCTTTTGTTTCCTATTTTTGGCTTTATAAACTCTCTCTTCTGTTTTCCTCTCCTCCAGGCCCAGCCACTTATTTAACACCTACAGTTTTTCCTTCCACCATGCCATTTTACTGTCATTGCCATTCACAAACTCCGGCACATCATCACCTCATCTGCTACTTTGCAAGTCATATCCTCAAAATATGACTAGTCCCTCTTCCTGCTATATACTTTCCAAGATTCTGGCTTCTAGCAGCTTTCCTCTTCAAACTTTTCTTTGAAAGGGAAATGCAGTGGAACTGGCTGACAGAGATGCAACTGTAACATCCAAGTTCAACAGTACAAAAAAATCGACTTCCATTTTCAGCATCTGTAAACACTGCCCTAACACTACATACGAAAGTCTGTAGGAGCTTCCAGAAGCAAAACATACAGTGTTACAACATAATTCATGTATCAATAATAAAACAACCCCAGAAAGTCAAAGTCACAAGAAAAGGAGGAAGTACAAAGCACCAATCCATATTCCTACGAACTCTCCCCAGCTCTATACACAAGCCATGCCTTAGAGCATGATGCAGACTTGTCTACCCCAGTAATCTACCTAATTTGCACCCGAGGGAAAAAAAAATACACATCTATATACATACGGAAATTTACTGAGGGCCCGTGTCTGGCCAGAAAATATATTTCTAGCAAAAATAACTTTAAAAATGACTCATATGCTTATTCAAGTTCCTTGCTTAATCGTCTTGGCAAAAAGTACTACTAGTGCAAAAGATAACCGCACCCCCCCAACCTGACAACCCTATTTTTAACTCCATATGTAACAATTCTCAAACTTATCTAACTTCTTCCACATATATAGTATCTACATAACTGTAATAAAAATACCTCAATACACTTCAAAAGCTACCCCCACTCAACAAAATAAAGAACATTCTCTTTGCAAAATCAGAATAACTATTTTTTTTCTCTATGAGGTAACGTGAACACATGATCTATACTGCATTCCCAACTGTGCTTGCTTCTTGCAGTGCACACTTTTGCAAAGTTATTCTCCCCTGATTATGTCCTGATTGCATTTTTTTTCTCCCAGGGCCCTTTTATACTCCTCTCACTTGTGTTTCTATTATTTACTGATTTAAGTGAATCTTGCCATATTAGACTTGACCAATTTAAAGTTTTCCTAATTCTATTTCACTGAATGACTATAACAAAAACAACTAACACACAATAACTCAACTTGGAAAGTATCTGCTATTTGATGGCATGCAATCAAAACAGACTCACAATTCTTTTGATGCACAGTGCACCAAAAAGGGAAATACTTTTATCTCGGCAGAGCTTAGGTAAAAATTCATGTATTTTGTGTGTTAAAAAAAACACACACACAAAACCCACCAACATATATTCCAAGACATTTCACACGTTCAATATCCCTTATTAGAGCTGAAAGAGAGATAATAAAGGAGATGGATTTAGATTTGCAACAGATAGTGCATTCACTCTGTTTCAAGATAAACCCACTACTCTGTATATCCTAAAAGAAGCCCTTATAATTCCACACCTGCTTTCTACATTAACAGTTTCTTCCTTGTGAAGAAAAAACTTGACATAAAACTTCCCTAAAACTTCACATAAACCTCCTTCATCCTGCAAACCATTCTGGTCAACAAGGAACCACAAAGAAAATATTCTTAATGTTGGTCTGTCTCAGTACGTGACCATGCAGGAAGATAACACTCAAACTCCTCTTTAATAGAAGTATCTCCCTAATATGGTCATGATATAAGGTATCATTAAATGAATGAAAATGTTTCACTTAAAATGGATACAGTAAGAAACTGTGTAGCAATTCTGAATGTTTATAAAATTATGAATTCTGAAACTATAAAATATTGTGGGAGTTCTAGTAAGTACTGAGACAAGGGGGTGGGGGAACACCAGGATCACAAAAAATTGATTTTTTCACTGATTTTAGGAATCCTAATTTGGGGAAACAATGATCAACTCTGTCATCTACTGTATTAAATAGCAAACCAAACCCAAATGTATTAAATTCACAACGCCAAAAGGAAAATCATTACAGTCGGATAGTAAAATATGTTGCCTTATTACAGCAGTTAATCATTGTAAGTTAATTTTGCATAAAGATTCAAAGTTTTCATGTGCTTCATATTACAGCTGACACAACAGGATATTGTATTGCATGTCTAGAATATTTACATACAATAGGAACACTGCATTTAACCTTATACGTTACAGTGAAGTCTGTTGGCCTTCATAGCATATAGACAGTCATACAAAATGTGACACCAGTCATGCAAACAATTCAAAGCAATTACAGTAGGGGGATTAATATTTTTTTCAGGGTCAAAAATTATTGAGGCGAAAGGATTAGTAAATTCCACAAAGCCATATTAACACTTCTCCATGGAAATTAAATTGAATAGCAACATTTATATGATGGCTGTCACTGAAACAACATGGAAGAAAAATGACAGACAATCCCAGAAACTGTGAACATTGCTGTATTGCTCAGGACTGACATCTTCAGAAAGCATTTCTGACATCATACCTTCTACTTGCAATAGATCCTGGATGTATTTCTGACATGTTGATTACCTAGTTTTTAAATTGGTACACCTTCAAAAAGGCTAGTCTGTACAATCAGATCATTTTATATGCTGAAGAAAAAATCTCTTCAAACTGAAATCACAGCAGTGCATGAGCTCAAATCTCTCATATAGCAGTCTCTCTGCCCCCCCTCATAACTTAATAATGTCAATATGTCAAACATAACTAAACATAGTACAAGTTGCTTTTAATCTGATTTTGAACTTTGCAGGGTCAGTTCTTCAACAGGATTCAGAATGCTGAGATGCTATGAGCTTGAACAATTAGCAGTGCAAAAATAAAAAAGACTGTTCACTGATGCCCTGAATTTTCTATGAGAGCTGTGAGTTGGGAAAAGAAAAGCAGATTATATGTATATACTAATTCTTCCC
Source organism: Anser brachyrhynchus (assembly GCF_964034855.1). Classification (NCBI taxonomy): domain Eukaryota; kingdom Metazoa; phylum Chordata; class Aves; order Anseriformes; family Anatidae; genus Anser; species Anser brachyrhynchus. Next base: position 6,099,705 of record NC_137708.1, on the reverse strand, counting down.
ATCTTCTATCACAGTGCTTTCAGAAGTGGGATATTCTGTCTATGCTGATCAAATACAGCAGACCTTTGGATGTACTTCTAAGAATTACAAGCACGATCAGTTTAATCAAGTTTGTCTTGGTTGCTTTAGCATACTCATTTAAATATGATGAGAGTGTTCAGACAGATGAGGTTCTTAAATGTAACCTCCTATAAAATGATATACTGTTGATTTTCTTTTTAAAAAGTGCTTCTTTTTGTGCAATTGATTCTAAAATTGATTCTTTTTGTGCATTTAGTTCAACACAATATTAATACGAATTTGGGGTATACACATACAGTGGATCTAAGTCAAACAGTCAAGCAACTCATTTAAATCTTAAAAACATTTATCTACAAGTGACAAATTTAACGTTCTCACAGTTCCACAAACTTAAAATAAAGCATTCTGGATGTAAATTTCAACATATACCAATGGCATGAGATTCTTCCTTTGCACATCATGTTAACCAATTATGTGAATTGGAATAAAAAAGCCTACAGAATATGTAGTAGAAGGTAGAAGCTCTTAGGAACATTTTAATATCTCATTAACAGCAAATCCAAGTTTACTGCTCCACTATAGACCTTGGTCAATGTTATCCCTGTTACTTAAATATAAAATGTACGTCAAAATTTGAACATGAACAATTTATATACTTGGGAATGCGCTGCAAAACTGATTGAAACCCAGAGAACTACAACATCAAAACAGAAGTTGCTTACAGTCTAAAGCAGGCCTACGTATTAATTAGCCTGTACACTCAATTCTGAAGACACAAACTATAAAAGGAATCACACTTGCTATGTAAAATTAATTATAAAGCAAAAAAAATACGATACAGTGGGACTAATATTTACTGCTTAAAGCCTTTTTTTTAAAGACTTAAAGACTACTCCATTTAAGAAGTACTAAACATGTACTAAGGATGGCTTACAAAGCAGCAACTTCCGGGTTGGAAGCTGTCATCTCTGTTGAGTTGAACTTTATTCTGTCCTAAGTGTTTCTAAACTCTTTCATTCTGACACCATGCCCTTTACCCTAAAACCTAGATTATCAATCTCAATCTTTCCATCTTCATGCTACTTTCCATTCTCCACTTACTACATGCTCTTCCTATTTTTTCTCCAGCTGATTGCTTTCTCATCTCCCATTCTGTTATTGTACTCGGCTGACTAGAGCAGAACAACAAAATGAAACTGATTAAACTGGAAGCCCAACAGAATCATAGCTTGAAAATTAATTCAGTTCACATTCCTACTTCAGATGTCCTCAGCCCTAATGAACTTGAAAAAATGAGAAGCTAAATAGAAAATCTGCGCAGAAAGAGCCAACATACAGCATGATTATATTTTACTTCTAATGGGGTATTTTTGGCTGTACTCTTTTCAGAAGAAAAGAAACTGAAAAGGAAACAGAACTTTCAACTGAAGAAAGTAAGTTGTTCATCACTATACTTGTAATGCACTGCTTACGTACTTATAACATTAACTAGACAGCCGGAAAGTCTCTGCTTACTAGGAATTCCTAGAAGGTCTTATCTACCCTCTTTCCTTGAGCTTTAAACTTGTAAAGCATGAGTAAGAAAGTAATATAAGGTACAGTTAAAACAGAAAATTCCATAAACCAAAGATTCAGCAGGAAATGCAAGATTTCTTTTCTATATTGTACCTTTAGTAGGCTGTGCAAAGCCTTTTTACTCATCTGCTTACTATTTAAATAAAAAAAATAGAGGGGGATCTTGTATGTTTCTAACAGGAATCTCTATCACATTTTGCAGAAATAATTTAGCTCACAATTAATATTTACTAATATATTATTTATGTAGCTGTTAAATTGAAGTAATACCAAATAGGAGAATTCTCATTAAAGGCTGCAGTATCAGCAATACTAATTTATGCTTATTATAATTTGTTGATACTAAGCAAGCTCCAAAAATTTCTACAAGTTCATAATTGTTTCATAGGTGATAACAAAGTAGACCAGATGGTCTCAACTGATCCTCTTATGAATCAAGTAAATCAAGCTTTGAAAAAGTTGAGTGAAGCTTACAGTAATCTATTTTTCCCCACTGAAAGAAAGAAAAGATCTTCAAAGTTCCGCTGTTTCTAGCCTTTCCTCAATTACAAAAAATAGCAGTAATATGCATTTATTGTTATGAGTTCTGTTTTCTCTACATTTGAAATAAAGTCTAACAAATTGCTTGACTATGCATTTTAAAAAGTATTAATTTTTCCTTGGAGTCCTGCAGAGAACATCTGATTTTTTTTTTTTTATCTTCTAAGCTAGAATAAATCACTCAGGTTTCATTCCCCTTCACTGCATGCTCTCTTAAGTCCTCTTACTTAAGACTTAAGACTTGCTAGCCTCAGTCCTCTAAAGACATGTGCTTTCTGTTGGTTATACCTAGAAGTTCATTTTTGACTGCAAGCTGCAGGCTTAACTTTAAATGAATTCTTAGCACTATGAGTACCAAAACACCTGATTACCTTCTTACAATGCAACAACAACAACAAAAAGGCTACATCCAGAAGCCCGGTCTTTCTGTTCCTTTTATTTACCACATAACTTAATACTTTAGAACTTTCCAACAACAATAAAATAAAGATTTTCCATCACATTGCAGTTTTTCTTGCTGGGGTGGTGTGTAAAACAGAGAAAGAGGAAGGACAAGAAATAGGTTGAGAAGTTTGGAAAAAAAATCTTCCTGTTGTCTGGAAAAAAAAACACCTTCCTGTTGTAACTTCAGCAAGGTAAACCTTCTGTCCCTAGACACTACCTAGGAAGAGTATTTTGTCTAGTTACATAACCAAGATTTTTCTGAAATGCCTCTTTTAATCAAAAACTGCACTTGCTGATGAAATTATTTTCAAATACCTTTACAAATATTTCAAGAAAAAGTACATTTAGAAGATGATCTCAATAACTGTACATGACCTATAATTCAAAAATCTTTGAATGACTTTTCTTTTCCAGTTCCAAAAGTAATGACAAGTGCATTCAGGCAACAGATATTTCAAATGTAGGGGCACATACAAGACTTCATAGAAATTTCACCCTTTGGTGTTACTTTTGAGGCACCCCTAGGTATGAGAAAATTCTAATATTAGTATACATACTGATGAAGAAAATAAGGAGCCAGTGCACTTCAAATTGTCTCATAAACAAAACAGGCTTCCCCAAAAAATGACATCTCAAGACACTAAGTGAATAATTTTTTCCATAACAAGCTAGGAGGATATCCCAAGTGCTAAGAGATAAGAGTGTTAATGCCATTAAAAGATTTTAACAAGATTATGCATGTTAATATTTTTTACTAAGGTAAATGATATAGAAGAAAAACACAGCTTAAAAATTAATTATTAGTATGTCACTTAGTCATCATTAATACATCTGAGATACATTATGTTAAAAAAAAAAAAGTGCGATTCTTTACAAATTATATAATGGTCCAAAAGCAAGACCTCTGATTCTTTAAATATAAGCAGCTATAGCAAAAAGCTAGTTTCCCTAGCAAGACAAACACTCATGCTTTAACATCACTAAAAAGAAAACAATCCATATACCTACTACTTGTAAGTACAGACTTCTGAGTTTTCCATTTAAAATCTTTAATTATAGGCACAAACACTGAAACAAATCAAGGAGTGAAAGCCAAATTTGTCATAGTCTATAATTACTTCTAAACTGTTGAAACAAACTCCCCAGTGCTGCATGAAGCTGGGCTAATTATAAAGAAACCTCTCACATACATATGATCTTCAAGTAAAATACTATTCTAGTCCTGGATCAGATCATGAAAAAGTTACTTAACATACCATATAATTCACAGGCAGAATATTTTAATGTCTTTTCTTTTTCTGTAACCATATTACATTTTACTTTCTGTTATAGAAGAGCTGTAATTCTCATTAGGTTCTGAAATCAACTGCTATTGGTGGCCAACCATACAAGTCAGCTTCAGGATCCCAGTAACTTCAGACAGTGCTGTGAGCACTCCTTAAAACTTGGGCAATTTAGTGCCTGAAGAAAATCCCAACATGAGGCAGGTAAACTAAAGTCCAAGCATGACAGCATGATAGTGCCTACAGTATCACTTTAGAATCCCACAGAAATATTTCTGTGCAGTTACCTCCTAGAAGCTCAGTGTTCCTTATAAACAACATGTAATTACACTTATAGGATGCAGACCTGTGTCCCAGCAAGTAGTGGTCATGGAAGCAAGTTTGCATTGTTTTCTAATGGTTTGATGGTTGGACTAGATGATCTCAGAGGTGTTTTCCAACCTCAATGATTCCAACTGAATACAAAGTTCCACTATGATGGTGGTGACAGAAACAGCTTCTGATGTAGAACAAAGACAAATAATATTAAATCTTTAACTCATGCCTGTAAAGCTACAAAAATACTGAAACACTGTACTTAGTTGGAAACTGCATTACAAAAGCACATTAAAAAATACCAAGAACAGTAAAGAAATGAGCCTACTTGGTTATCGCAGATTAATTTAAGCAACCTGACCATACTATCAAAATTCTTACACTGAGAAAGAGATACGTAATAGCCACTAAGTCTTAAAACACTTAAGATGGCTAGAAACTGAAACCACGAGAAGTCAAACCAGCATCTATCTATGTATTTTTGAAAAAAAATCATTGATACAATCTATTAGGAATGTAGAAGAAATTATACTATCTGAATTTTTCAAGTCAAGATTTTATACTCTCATAAAAGATATGCTTTTAGACAGAAAAATCCAAGTATGAGGTTGACAGTGGCATTACTTGTTAAGACCGCTCTATCACAGTTGAAATCAAATCGTATTATCACAATAAAATTAATTGGTTAAAAAAGATGGAAATCAAACTACAACTGCATCATCTGCAATTCTTATTATATTCACTGAACCTTATGAACAATCAAATAGAAAAAAATCGTACACCCTTAGGCAGGAAGTCACACTGACACAACTACAGAACCAATTCATGAGAACCAATATCTGCATAGTCCTAAAGCAAGTCTAATGGAAAACCAAATGTGCTTGTGAAATCAAATGATTTCATTTAGTTGCCTTCAGTTTTAAATATAAACTGTTCAGATAACTCATTTTGCCTCAGTTTATATGTAATAAAAATGTGTCAAAATAAGTGTCTGAAATGTGTACCCAGTTAGCAGACTGTAGTCATAACTACATTGAACTAAAGCTCTTAGAGTTATATTTAAGTTTTTTAGTCAGTGGAGCATACTTACTCATCTACTATTTTTGTACACAGACTGTGGAATAGTAAAATATTACTCTTCCTGTCTTTGTATTTAATACCTAACGTAGCTAGGTAACTACATCAAGTAGTGTGCACCGAAATGAGTAACTGTACACACCAAATAAAACACTGATAAAGAAAAGTCACAAATTAGCCTGCTTAAAAATGGATCAAGGAAATAAAATCTAACTCAAAAATAAGCAGAATTCATGCTCATTTTTTTGTCACTCAGAATACAAAAAACTTGCATTGTTTTTCTTTTAAGTTATAAGAAACCAAACTTGTTTTATACCATTTCCTTCTACACTACGAATTATATTAATTACTTTTATTATTATAAATATTACAAGTGGTATTTTTTATTGTAATTAATGTCCTAATTTAGTAGGATACCAAACAATACTCCTTTTATGCTTTCTGAAGGAAGTCTCTTTCACAATTACTTGTACGCTGCTTTGTTTAGTGGCAGGTAAAGAAAAGAGAAACTATGCCTTTAATCCTGCGTGCCAAAACCCTACTGAGAGATGATTTATGTTCCAACATGTACCAATTTTTCTGAAACACTCAAGCAGTTAGAGATGTTCAGCTTGAAATTCCTCAACTTCCTAATCTCAGTATGTGCTATCAACAACAGTTCTTCAACAAGCTGACAGAAACAAAAGAAACAGATTGATGATTAAAATGAGATATTTTTCCTCTTAAATAATTCCTCTTAAATTCCTTCCAAATTTATCGTACATTCTAAAAAAAATATAGGAGTGTAGAAAATTTTAAAATATTCAACAAATTTGATCATCTGACATAACATTCTTTAGGCAGAATCAGTTCATTTCTTAGTCTTATCTGTTTTGTCAAGCCACCAAATTCACTGGTATGATAAAAGCTGTCAGACATCTACAGTTCAGGGTGCCTACTTTAATTACCAGGAACTGGTAATCTAGCTGTGACATTAACATATGTGCACCAGAACAAGTCTGCGTTCTTAACAGACTTGCAACAATCTTTTTTTTAAAGGATCCTTATATTATCACTAATACAAAAAGCTGTTTATATACGTATATATGTATATATACGTTTTAATCTCAGTCACACTCCAAGGCAATCTTCGTGCTTCAATAAATTTAGGAGATGAGCAGCAGATACAAAAGAAGGTACCTATGTGCCTCTTTTCCTCACCAAATTACTTGAATGATGTAAATAATCTTCTCTAAGTATAGTAAATACACAAGCAGAAGAATAACAAATGACAAAGCACTGGCTCAACACAACTGAAAGTATGTATACAACTTGCAATATAGAACTGTAAAATTCAAAATGACATAGTTGCAAAAGGTGCATTTCAATATATTGGTTTCATGTTCAAACAAAACTGATTTACTTGACTGTATTCAGCCTACACACAATGTCAAAACAAAGGGCTATTACAAGTGAAGGTTTCCCTGTGTGAATGCATCTCAGGAAAATATTTTTTTTTCTACTAAAAAAACCAGCAAACCTGATAAATGTGATTACTAACAAGTCTCCTAACCTTGTAAAAAAAGACAAGGTAGAAGAGAACAAAAATTTTCTTCTTATGAGTTGTCTCCTTTAAGTTAGTTTTCCAGTCTTGACAGAAACTTACAATAAATGCATACAGAGAAGACATTAAACATATTCTTGTGAATTTCTGTCACCGAATCCATTCAGATGATTAATCCTGCTAAAACTCAGATTCAAATACATAATAGTTGGGTGAATCCTTCATTACATCCACCTACTAAGTGTGATGAGCAAGTAACAGCAGCTCTAGACATCCATCTCCATTTTTTTTTGAACAAAAAACCCCCACAAAATTATTACTTCTGTCTCATTGCATTATCGTTGCATTAAGATAACACATGAATTATCCAAGCTTCTCTAAATGCACAAAATGCCTGTCTTTATCACGTACCATACTCTAAATGCTTCCACACAAGTGTGCTTTATGCATTTTATTTATTTATTTTTTTTTTAAAGGAACATGAACTTCTGCCTGGTCTCAGAAAATTTTGTGGGCTTCTTGCACTGACAGTATACTTATTACCTTATATTCTTGCACAAAAGTAAAGATTGATATGTGAAAATTTTGGAGAGAAAACAATCTAAACAAACATGGTTTGGTATTCTCCCACCGTTTTTCCTTGTACTAAACAATGTACAGTCTCTATTCTCTATTTATTCTGAAATAAAAGCACAAATCTCTCAAGTACAAAATACGTAAAAAGTTGTACTCTAAACTGATCTGTCAAAAAACAAACAAACAAACAAACAAAAAAAAAACCACACCTGATACTCTCCCCTTCAAATATCAACCTATCTGAAGCTAAAATAAGAACTAATCTTAACTCTACTGCAGGTAGTTAATGAGATAGAAATGACTCAACAATTACCATTAAATACTGTTCTTTAGAACAAAAACATAAAACTATCTTCATGAGAAGACACTTTAATTCCGTTAAGAAAGCTATCTGCTTTTCTCCTTTGGAATACGTTAAATTATACACCAATTACGAATAAAACACAAGATTCAGCTTAGTAAATGGCTTTTTTGTTTTCTTACATTCAGCATATTCTGATATACTTTTCTCTCTGCTAGAATAAGAGCATGAAAGAAGAGATTTAAAACTTATTTTTAAGTGTTGTGAAATACTTAACCAGACAAAGATAACATTGATATCAGCAGTATAAACATGCAAAAAGGATATGCTCATCTTTTCTACGAACTTATCATGTTCATCTTGTGTTTTAGGGAAATTCTCAATGTCATTCTCTAGGCGCTGGATTTGATGGTTCATTGAATCAAGGTTGCTCTTCAGAGTCTGGGCTGAAACTAAGAAGAAGAGTCAATAAGTAAAAAGCTTCCAGAATATGGTTAAAAAGAAAGGGTATCAGAAAGGGAGAAAACAACAACAGTATGAATAGTCTCAAGGAGAATTATTCCATTACGTAGACACATTCTTCTGAATTACTGTTCATAAAAAAAATTCAAATCTTCATAAAAATAAGTGAAAATATCTAATGTAATCCACCAAATCATCACACTTCATATGGAAATGTCACCACTTAATTCTACCATTAGTTCAAATGATTCAATTTCTATTTAAATTTATTGGTAAAAAATCTAATATCTCATTCTTTTATATGTAATTCAAAGATTAGAAAGTAACTAAGGTTCAAAGAGACTTCACCTTATTAATACATGTACTTGCTTAAATGAATCATCTTATTAATGCATGTACTTAGTTACAGAAGTGATTTAAGGAACAGACATAGAAAAAAGATCAAATATTTTTCTTTTATTGAAATTAAACTGATTTCTATAAACCAATGTCTGTGAAACCCTCTGTTAACATCAAAGATAGGTTTGAATAACACAGGTCACTGACAATTAAAAAGAAGTAAAGGACTCATAGTACAGCACCAAAAAGTAAATAGAGAATAGAGACATACATATGGCACACACTTAATATCCAGGCACATTTTGAGATATATAGTCCCACAAGCATACATGTGTATATTACACACAGACACATGTGTAATATATAAATGTATGCATCTGTGATATATAATATTTTATCATTTCAGACTTTGATTAAAATATGACTCAACTGCTAAAGCAATTGTGTATGGATTCTATTATCCTCTCAATTTGCAAGCCAAGATGAACTGCAATTTTAAGGTAAGAACACCCTTTTTGTTGTTTGTTTGTTTGTGGTGATTCTCCTGGATGAATCCTGACAATTTATGCTTATTTTGTGACCTGCACAAATCCTGTGTGCCAGCTTCCTACTTTCTCTGAAATATCTTGTCAATACCATACTTTTCGTATATTTTCACCTACGAGTAAACTGCCAACAGTACATAGCAGAATATAAATCTTTATCAGTTGAGCATCAAGGTACTTCCAGTATTACAAATAAAATTCCTTTAGAAAATAGATGTCCCTATTTCAAAAACATAGCCAGAGGTGATCACTGAAAATAGCAGTGTGTCCAGCAGCATTCTCCTGGCAATATGGATCTCCTCCAGAGCATTCCACAAATTAACCTTACTTTGAAAGTAATTTAATTTAAAACATCTTTCAAGTTCTCAAAAGCTGTGTCTATGTTGGAAAAAATCAGTATCTATTAGATGAGCATACACTTCCTGGAAAAGGCATAAAGTAAAGTTAAAACGCAAGTCAGGCCAAGGCAAATGACTGAACTTTTATGTTCTTTCTATTAATTTCAACCAATTTTTGAAGTGTTGATTATTCACAGTAAATTCTGCTGCGTTTGCGTCAATAGCTCGCATTTTGCACTGTCAATATTAGTCTATAGTCCAACTTTGCTTGGCTTGTTTGTATAGCCTAAAATTTATATATACACATATTGTATATAAATAATTCACTGTGAAACAGCTATGGCACATGATATACCACCATGGTGTATGTGCAGAAATCGCAGGCAGAAAGGAATGCAAAGTAAGAGGAGGAGTAAAGCGTCGGTAACACAATCAGGGAAAGCTGTTCAATCACTGAGTTATTAAAAATGCACTAGACAAGGCATGGAACAATTTGATCTAACAGACCTCCTTTTCAGGCTCTCAACTTTTAACAAGTGTTTGGTCTTTCCAATTTGTTGAAGTGCAAGCCATGCCTCCAGAGGCATAACAACCTTGCTCATATCAAGAAGAGTGCAAATTCAAGAACAGATGAGAATAAAAATAAGTAGCATTGTGAAAGCTACAAAACAGTACCAACTTCTCACTAAAGGTTGGTAATAAGGAATTCTGAATGGATTTCTTTCTTTGAGAAGCCACTTAAAATGGTCTTCAAACCTCAATTGGTTTAACTATATTCATAAATTCTTTAATGCTCTAATTTCTTTAATAAGTAACAGCCTATGAGAGTCATCTGCACTGTTCCCTATTTTTGCCCCTGATAATTGCACTTCAGTGAGAGAACTGAATCCTTAAAACATATGCCATACTAGAAAGCTTTGTTTAAAGTGGAATTCAAATCATATCTTGAAAATGTAGCTTCAAATTCCAAACTACCATGACTTTGCATAACACTTACTACACATTAGAAGATAACTGCCAAATAAATTCTAAAGCCCCTAAAAGACAGGGAAAAGTTTTTAAACATTTTTGCAGGCCAATCCCAAATCCTACTGAGTCTCCCAACAGGATGTCTTTCAGAAATTGCAGTTTGGAACTGCAACACAAAATCTGCGAAGCTTTACTTCTCTGTCTTCTTCACTGAAATCTTGTCAGTGAAAGAGAACACTTCTGTCAAAAAGCTTTTAATGAGATGATGGATAAGCTACCATCAATACCATGATGATATATGCAAATACGGGAGTGCAAATACATATGCATATATGACATGACATATGCAAATACAGTTTTCTGGAGGAAAACAATTCTCCAGTATCTGATGCACCTACAATTCAGAAAAATACATTGAGAGATTTTCTGACGTTTTATTATTGCATTTTATGTGAATGAAAAGAATGACAGAAGTCACTATACAGTGTAAGACTGACTTTTGATTCTGAAGCAAAATGCCAGCTTTCAGATTCTATTACGGAAAGAACAGTCACATACGCAGGCATTATATTTATAATGCCATAAGTCACTGTCTGTTTCATATCCACTAACATGCGAGATCAGGCAAAATCTGTTTCAGCAACTTAAGCTGTGCAAGGTAGAAAATACCACAGATTTCTTTGTTAAAAACAGTTTCTTCTACTGCAATGAACTATAGAACTTCCATTTGACAGAAAAATGACTACTACTTATGAGTATGTTTTAAATTGCTATACTTTAAAACAACAATCACACATTTTAAAATATTTTCCCCCTCTGAATTTGACATTGTCTCAATGAAACACCTGTACAGACTTTCAAAAATGGTATTTACTTCCAGTATTTGCAATAGTACATAATATAAAGTATATATATTTGCATTCCAGTGCTTATGATTGCTAATGTCCTTTCTAGAGAAATGTCTCAATTGTCTGAAACATATTTGTAAATCCAAAAAAAAATTGTATGTCAACATGAGTGAGAAAACTGTTCCTGTTAGTACTTTCTACTCTACTACACACACATAATTCGCCTCCCACAAGATCTCTTTCACTTCCTTTTAAATAGAATACTCCGCAGCTGTTTTTTGTTGTTTTTTTTTTTAAACAATACTTAAAAAATATATGGTATACCTTGATTTCAGGCAAACAATCCTCTATGCTATGTACTGGGAAAAAAAAAAAAGGAACAAAACCCCACAATTTCTGAAAGAGACCTTACTACCTATACTGGATTCACCAGTAAACTCTGCCCTTCACCTGGAGTTTAGCTGTTCTTAAGAGTCCTACTTAACTGCAGAACTAACTCCCCAAAAGATACTCCTCCAATATGTGTGTGTGTGTACATATATATGTAAGGTATCACGTTGCCTTGACCAAAAAGTCAAAGAAAGCACATGGAACACAATGGCCAAATGCAGAAAACTGCACTAGGGATCCACCTTAAGTAAACGAGAGTTGGACCAGAAAAAAAAGCCTTACAAAACTTCTCATGAGTCTACATCCTGGTAGAAAGCCTAGTAGTTCCCAACTTCGGCAGACAAAGCAAGCAGATAACAAAAGTATGTCAAGAATTGTTAAACTCAGGAGGAACTAGTCAGAATAATCAACTGATAAAAATATGGTTATGTTTCATTTTAAATATAGGCACCCTATTTAAACCACGAACTATGATTTACAGCTATTGTTCTTTTAAAATTTGAAAACAAATTATTATTATAAAATATATGGTTAACTTTCATCTTCTTCATTACGTGGGTTATGTATTTCTTTTCTACCGTTTCTGGTAAGCTTAATAGTCAGAGGAGCTTCAAGTTACAGTATACATATCTTTTTCAAGGATTTTCAAATACTTTTAACAACTTTTTCTAGAAATCCCAAACGTGTTGCCTGACTCTAGTGAGGTATTCTCTTATTTTTGAAGTTTTTCTTTGACTGCAGAAAGGGATGTGAATTTTTTAAGTATATATTAAAATCATAAATCATAAAATTGTAAGAGAAAACGCTATAACTGAATATTACTTGCAACCAGTTTGTCACAACCACGTGATTTTATTGCTTTTCTTTTCATATAGTCTGCTTTAAGTAAGAAAGAATGCTTTGCCAATAATCTCTTGATAGTTAATCAGTTTGACCTTCACATATACTTTCCAGAAAAAAACTGTTTCCCAATTTAGTTTTAGTTTTCAAAAATCACTAGGTTGATATTCCATGTTTAAAAAGATAAAAATATTTTATTATACCTAACATCAGATTATTGAAGATTTTGGTACATGCATGGGCAGTTCATCTAATTCCCACTGACCTTTGCATATTAAAATCCAGTTTTACGCTTTATCTCCTATTTGTTAAAAATCGTACATCTTTTGTTCACATACTGATTCTTTATGCTTACATGAAAATAAAAGCAAAGTAAGACTTCATTTTAATCTTTCCATAGCTAAGCAACAAGTGCACTAAAAAAGCACAGCTTATTATATATAAAAGTTATCCAACAATAAATCAAGTTCTCTATCACATCTACTGGGCAATACTGCAAACTGACCAAAAATAAAATCAGTATTAATCATTGACTGTACAGTGTAAATTGAATTGTACCTTTCACATGGAATCTGAGCACGTTAGAAAGCATATTTGCTATTCTCTTTTAAAAAAATCAGGTATTAAAATGAGAAACATATGCATATACATGCATGGGTGTTTACTCTCAAACAGTAAGACTTGAAAGGCCTAACAGTAATCAACAATGCCTATACAATTTTTTACATATCATTTTGTAAGCACTTCGCTATGTTGTATTATTTCCACAACCTACTTCAGAAGAAGAGAAGTTACTTTATTACTATTTCTCCCCCTCACTTTTTCTTAAATCAATAAACATCAGACAAGAAAAAAAATCCATGTGGATTATCAATGCTTACATGTTACATAATCCTGCAATCTGAAGAGAAATGTTTTGACATGAAATATCTCCAAAGAGCTATTACCTCTAGGTGTTTCATCTACTTGCTTACCTTTACTTGCACTCTCAACATGCTGCAGTTCATCTGGGAATTTTAAGATGTCCCGGTAATTCTCCTCACAGATTTCTGCCAGAAAATGCAGTAAGGTTGTTTTCTGATCTGTTGATTTAGTATCTCTAATCTAAAAAGTGAATAGAAGGAAAGAAAAAAAAAGCACATTTAAAAAACATTTTTTTACATCTGCCAAATTCATTTTATTTAAACTCATTAGCAAAAAGTTAACGGAATAGGTTGCCTGCAAATGAAGCAAAAATTTTTAAAACAAACTTCTGCAATTCTTTGTTTTAGGACTACAGAGGGAATTTAACCCCATACTGTATTTTTTGTTCTCATTTCTTAAACCTGAAGACAGTACAATAAAGTTTTGAGATTTCTAGCAAAGGCAGTTCAGAATCCTGTTATATAAAAACAAACAAAAAAAAGATGTGAACAGAGATCAATAGAGTTTAGTTCATTCTCCGAATGCCCCCACTGCCAGATTTCTAAAGCAATGCCTCTGAAACACTGCATAGCTGGACACAGTGTTAAAGTACTTGTTCTTTCACCAGGCAAGTTAAAGAAAATTAATATAGTAAATTCTCAATTTTTATTGAAGCAAAATCTAAAGAATACTGCTTGATCTTAATCTTTCATCTTGCTTGGATTTTCAGACAAATTCTATTCAAAGACATGATATAAAAGCACCACACTGGGACACCAAATGACAATAGTAAAGCAAAAGTAATCCTAACTACCAGTAAAATAAATTCAGTAAGTCCGATTTTATTCAGGAAAATATGAGAAATGCATGAGAAAGTGCATGAGAAATGTACACACTGAAGGCAATTTCATACTTTCACTCTCCTCTCAATTGGACAGGCAATTTCTAGTGGTCTGAAGTAAACTAGTGTTCTGAAGGCAATACGACCCTCTGCTCCCAATTAACGTAAGGGCATTAACTGCTAGAATCAATTTATTATTTTAAAGATTGTTCTGAAATCATTGTTAAAATACAGGTCTAGTGATAAAACTCCAAGTAAACACATATACTTGTGGCATGTGCATGTAAATGCAAAGAAATATCACGAGCTTAAGGGAATGACAAAAAGAATTTAAGTCCAAATTCAGTTTATCCATTTTCCTGCAGATGTAAAGAAAGAATGCGTGAGGTGACTGAAGAGTTAGTGGAGATTACCCCTTATTTACGAAGTTCACAGATACTGTATGTGTATGCAACAGTTTGAGATGAGTGTTCCCCACTTTTCACAGAGAAGTGGTACTACAAGTATATCTGTGAACACCTTTAAATTGAATTTTATTAACCACAGTTCTTGTACAAAAAAAAAGCTACAACATACAGAACAAATGAAATCAAGGATTTATTTAAGAAGTATATATAAATGTGTATAAAATCTCCTATTTGTTTTCTCATTCTGTAAATCACTAGAAGTTCTAATTCTATAATCCTCATGACAGGCTTGCCATTGATGTTCAATTTAATACAGGCCTTTCAGCTTTATGGATTACCCTTTAGAATAAATGAGTGCAGTCCCAAACCAGGCTTTTAAAAATATAAGGTATTTAGGCAATTAAGAATGCAATTTAATTCATAACAAATCAGCGGTTAAAGATTAAACAGTGCTCGGTAACGGTATGTAGTTAAAAGGTTTTAATACGTTACGTATATATAAAGGTTTTTCCAACTTGAAAAAAAAAAACATAGATTTAGTGGCCCAACATCTGCATAGTAAGAAAAAATTGCATTCCAATTTGTCTGTGAACAGCAACTGTGGAATTTACATTCTTTGATCTTTATGATATCATAGTGGATAAAATATTTGTACCCTGAAAACAACCAAATTATTTTACCTACAGATTACAAAATAAACATGTTTTGTCACCACCATTAACATCCAAACTAATATTAGCATCTGCTAAACTGTTTAAAACATTTAATAAACAGTCATACAGATCCTGAGCAATCTTGTCAAATTCTCTACTTTAGCCCAATCAAGGAACGCATTTTAACTAAATTAATTCATATTTGACTTTCAATACCTAATATTGAGTAATTGTATCAATATTTTAAAATCAAATTCTAAGCCTACTAATAATGAGAGAAGAAAATAGGCATTTCTCAAGTGTAGTTTGGCAGACATTATTTAAAAATAAATCTACAAACAAGACAGAACCCGGAATGCTAACAGAAGTTTGAATATGCTTTGACATTCCCTTGCTTTTCAAATGCTTCTGCATTTTGCCCCCTTTGTTTTTACTGTTTCATTTCCAAAGCATTCCCAGACAAGTTATAACGATTCCTTGAGACTTCATAAACAAAACAAACTCATTAATATTAGAAGAATTCACCATTTGGGAATTTATTTTTTATTATAAAGCAAAATAATCCAATTTATCTACTACTTCTCTAGTAGTATTAATGCATTGGAACAGAAGAGCTTTTATAGAGCAACGCCCACATATATGGCATTTGTAAAACATTATTAATGCATATCACTGACTTAAGGTTTTCCAATCCATTAATTTTTATATGAGATACTAACACGGATGTTAAAATCTTCAAACATGGATTTTGATTCCATGGCCTTAATCTGAGAGAAAATGTGGAAATAACACATTTGATTGAAGAAGTCAGTAGATCAATATAGGTTTTATGGAGCAGCTTCCTGCTGAATGTCAAAGCATTAATTTGGGTACTATTGGATTCATTGTTTGGGAAAGGATTAAAGATAAATATACACAGAACACAATACTTGCAAGCATAGCCATTCAAATCAATTAAATATAGAGTATCTAGGTCTGTAGTTCAAAAATAACATCAATGTAATAAAACTGCCCTGTTTCTTGCAATATTTTGATAAACGATTTAAAATGGTAAATCACACCATAACCAGTTTCAGGTTTTAATTTGTTTTTCTTCTTTAACAGGTATTTTTGGATTAAGTTTTCAGGTGCAGGAGATAAAAGTGACAGTGAATGTAAGGCAACTTTCTATATTCACAGAATCACCACTAGAGCGACATTTGATTATTATAAATCATAGAATACCCTGAGTTGGAAGGGACCCACAAGGATCATCAAAGTCCAACTCCTGAAAGAGCTTTCTATTGATTTAAACGAGATTACATAAAATAGCTTCTCATGCCAAGAAATCTCTCTCTCTCTATCCCTACCTTAACAGAGAAGAGACCGGTAGACAACAAATAAACACTAGTCAGTGATACTCAAACTATATGAACAGCTCATCTTGTACTATTCACACTATGAACAACACAAATATTACTTATTACATAAAATACCCAATTGTTCCAGATGGAATAATAGAAAAGCTTTATTTAAAGCAACAGTGCTTGCTGTTAGCCTTTCCATCAACTCAAACACAAAACAACAGAAGTTGTACTCTACATATGCTTAAGGCTAATCTTTTTTCTTTCAATTAAATTTCTTTCTAGCCTAAAACTACAAGGGTTTTCTCATCCTTGAAAAGATGGTAACTATCGTCTTTTTGCAAACAACTACAGTTCAATCATTCACACACAATAATCAAAAGTAACAACTCAAAAATACTCAACTTCGGTTAATTAGTACAGCACCCTCCCTGCCATAACTCTGCTACTTCTGCCATATTCATGTTTTCACAGAGCACTTGACACTTAGGCAATCAAGAATGCTCTAAAACATACACCAGGAGTAACTGCTTGGCCTCTCCTATTTAAACAAAATTAAGTTTTCTGTATTCTGCCAAGGGTTGTTTACCAATCACTGCTTTTTCCAATATACTCTGCAGTGTAACATTCAGAAACATAATTTGCTTTTAAGGACTTGCAATTACCACAAAAGCATTAGTTTTCTAACTATAACCAAATAAGTCTGAATCAGTGTTTTCTCTTATTGAACTTTATTAAAAGCTATTACACAATAAGATTTCCGTATATCAGATGACCAGCTGTACTTTAAGGACATGCATTTCACAAAACAAAAGATTTATCTCAGATCAATACCTGCCGTGTTTTTGATTGCATATCTACTAACAGACAATTAATTTTAAGATTGTTCAAACAACAAAATCAATATGGATATCAAGTTCTATTGAAAAGTGAATTTATCAGGTTAGGATACTTCATAAAAACAAACTGATTTCTAAATGTATGTTACATAAAGAAATGTGTACACAGACACTTTTTCTAACTTGCCGACAGTCAGAAATTCTGGCTCTACCAAAAAAAAATAAAAATCAAAAGCTCTCTTACTGTGTTTCCATAGGCAGAAAGCCTAAAGACAGTTTAAATTATTGGTCTAATGACAAAAATCTTACAATCATCAAGACTTGAAAAATTCTTGATTAATATCCACTGTTCTGATTCCCCTGAACCAACTATATTTTCTGGTTATTTCTTCTGAGACTTAAACCCTTGTCAAAACATCAAATACAAAGAATAGCTAAAAACTAACATACGAGCCACATTCAGCTTGATTTATAATAACTCATGTTCACATAACAACTGAAGTCCTTCTAGAACAAGAATATTCAGAGGATAATAGTGTTATTAAACTTAGATCATGCTTTATCCGATCAAGTAGACTACGGTGAGCTTAAAAAAAGCCATCAGTCCAAAAATTAGCAAAGTGACCAACATTTGAAAACACTAAGCTAAACAGTCTTAATGGTTTTTAAAACTCCTGTAGAAACAGTCACTAGGTATGTAACCTTTAAAAGTAGACAAACAGGCATCCTCATCATTAGAATTGTCATCACCTATGATATAGACAGACATCAAAACGTAGTTGTTCTACACAAAACAGAAGCTTAATCATGCTAGTAATTCCAAAAAAGATATTCATACTTTCCCCTTTTTACTTTGCCTCGTGTCCCACTGTATGTTTTTGAACTTCATGAACAATTCATAACACTAAGTTTTGCCATCGTTCATGAGCCACTGAAAGAAGCAAAATGCACCTAATACAGACTTTTCCTTTGTATAGTTGTCCCTGACAACAGAAGACTAGTCAAAGCATCACTTCAAATTAACAGAATTATTTATTACAATCAATCCTCCCTTGATTAATAAAAAACAGTAACCTCCAAGAAGTTGCAAACTTAATAGCAAAAATGTCATACTATGAAAGCTTTCTTTATTTTACATAGTAAGAAATTATACACTATATATTTATATAGTATGAAAATAACACCTTCACAGTGTATTTCAAAAGAAGCTGACATAGATATTTTAAATACTGGGACAGGGAATGAATGCACTTCATACAAGTGCAGTCTCAGGTTAAAGCTCTTCCCAAAACTGGCAGCAACTTCATAATTTAAAATGTTGTTTTTTGTTTTAAGAGAATAGATGATCTTGTGGTTAGTAGAAAGAAATTGTGTCCTCTGATTTTTTTCCTAACTGATTAAATATGCCAACTGACAGGCAGAACAGCAGACAGAGAAAAGGTAAGAAACTTTTCTGTTTCTGAAGTCACTTAAATAACAACAACAAAAAAGTCACTTTCAAGGCAAGCAAGACAAAAAATTCGGTTGAAATTTCTTCGGCATATTATACCTGACGTCTAGTCTAACAATGTACCTGACATTATGGAAATGCGATTTCTAAGTAATAACATACTATGACTTATGAGGGTTCCACACACAAAAACAGAGCTCACAAAACAGTAAAGTAAGTTAGTTATTATTATGCTTTAAATATATTCTATCAAAATGCAAACTAATAGCTCTCAAATTCCTCTATAAAAGCTTACAACTCAAATATATTGCCTGGGAGAAGACACAAATACACTTGAAAATTATTCAAGGCAGACCTTTTTATGCAGTAACGTTGCCTTATCAAATTGCCACCAGAAAAAATAATTAATTAATTAATAGTCTTTCAGTGTTTACACAGCCTTCAAAATTTAGTAGCATGTAAGTATACCACAAAGCAAACACACATAAGCCACAAGACACTGGCAAACAGACTGCTATCTTGTTTTTGCTGTAAAATGTCACTTCTTTCTCTTAGTGCCTTCAGAAAAAAAATAGAAGTCAGGTATTTCTATTTTTTCTATTCACAGTAAGATTTCTGTGAACAGGACATTACACTCACCCTACCATCCTTACGCATACAGAAGCATTCATTTACATCACTGAAGGCCAACCATTTTCCAAGTCTTCAATTCCAAGACTGTTTTAATCATGTAATAAAGCTGGTAAGTGGCTACAGATATATTAAATCTGGTGTTTACAGAAGATACCACCACCTGATATAATTTAATATTTTATACTATTCAAGACAGTTAACGAAGGTCTGTGAGATTATACTCTTAGTTAATAATACAGAGCCAATAATGCCATCTTTGCTACTTTGGGGGGAGAGTAAGAGGGCAGAATTTGAAAGCTATTTAACAAAGGAACCAAATGCAATTACCAATCAAAAATAATGTACAAAAAATAGTCATTACCCAAATATCAGTTTTGTCTATAGGAGTAATGAAATTAAAAAAAAAAAAAAAATCAAGAATACTAAGTGTGTAGACACCTTTTTCTTTTTGCATACAAAATAAATATCAATGGTCCAGAAGAGTGGTTCTTTAATTATGACGCTAAAGCAAAGGTACAGAGACAAAATTTGAGAAAAAACACCTATAGCAAAAGAACGTTATTATAATGATCTAATTCAAATTAGAATGGCAAATGCATAAAAGCAATGAAAACCAGAGCACTAAACGGAAGCAGCAAGCATCTTTTAACTTAAGTAATAAACAACAGAAGCAAATAGCCAATAACCATGTCGCTCTGTCTGGAGAAATTTATCCACTAACTTAAATTACTTTTCCTGACTTTGCAACTAATTAGTGGTAATTCACAAGGTATAATTACTATACAGAGGTATTAATGATACAATTTTATGTCTACATTTTGGTGAGACCTCCTTTTTCACTCCAACAGACATCACTGTCCTTGTGATTATTTTTATTTTTAGACATCACCTTACAATAAAACATAATTAACAACTAAACGCAGCAGCACAGTAAGCAGTTTGTTATGGAGAATGTTTAAAGATTTTCTCTCACAGGTAAAAAAGTACTTCCTTCAGAAACATGTCTTGAAAAAAGGTGGGTTGTTTTTTTTTGAGGGCAAGGCAAGTAGTCATAAATTTTTATCTCAGTTATTTTAAATGGAATTTAGCTGTAAGCACAGATAGTTATGCTTCAGCAATTACTCAGTTCAAGTAGAAAACAATTTGCAGGATTAGTCAATCTACATTAGCTGTGTCAACACCTGTGGGATTTGCATTGACAGCAATTCATAAGTCACCTGGAATGCAAGAATACCTTCTCAAATCTGTGCTATGCTAGAATACTATTTATGCATAGTCATCATTTTCTCTCCCTCTAAATTAAAAAAGCAGATTTCCACTTTACTCACTAATTTCCCTTTAGATTCATATGTTAATGACGAGAAAAAACAGAACTGGATTTATAAAATAAACTTCAACTTGGCCACTCTTAAAAAAAGCCATTAATGAATGAAACTACTTTCCGGGTCATGGTTTTATTTTACTTCAAGTTGGCAAAATCTTTGTATTAAACTACAGTAAGCAGTTTACAGATGTTTACATCTGTTTACAGATGTTGCATCTCTTTATTTCAAAGACAGGTACTTTACAAACTGAGATGGTCAAGCTCAGATCAATGCCTTAATCACATTTCATCATTTAAATAAACAAGTGCTGCTACAAATTAAGTCGATGTTGTATTTCATTTTGACACCACAAGTGAAGTTTAACGTAGGATAACAATGTCCATCTTTAATTCCACATACTTACTTCTTGCTTTATGGATAGCAGGATGGAAGACAGAAGCAAGAGACAAGTAGCCAGAGCTATTTAACACAAGGTCTATGCGTATACTATTGAAGAGGTGATGGCTGAAAAAATTGGGGTTGGAAAGGCTGTTCTACTTTTATGTTCCAGAAAGACTCAGAACAGACTTATAGTTTAACGACTGCCTTTAATCACCAGTGCACTGAGTAGGACAGCTATAGCAACGTACCATGCTAGAAAGTTTTATTCTGTGTTTGTGCATCTGTTATTTAAAATAGAGATGTGGGCAGTAAACTACATTGATTGATTGTTTTTCCCTAACTTATGGCAGTTTCTCTTGTGGTTTTAAGCTTCATGAATCTGCACTTACCAGTTTTATAGTTTCATCTTACCTTGCAAAGAAAACTGATGTTAAAACCAAGAGACTGTGCATTTCTGGAACCAGAGTTCATGTAGTTTCCAAGGAACAACACTAACTCTAAAAGCCTGCTAAAGCTTTCACTCTTCTTCAGCTCTTCACAAGCTATTGTAACCGCCATAATGTCAGGTTTGATATTGTTTACGTGTTCTTCAAACATAAGCTTGAAAAGGATCCCATTGAGACGTGACCGCAACATTTTCACTGAACTCATCTACAAAACAAGAGAAATTGTATCAGAACATAAAAGAACAAAAGTTTATACTAAAAACCAACATTGTGCAACCAGAGTTGGAAGACTACAATTTCTATGTTTTCATTGCCTATCTTGTATTTTCCAAGAATCTGTACCTGCACAGAGGTATTTTTTCCCCAAACCATACACTTCACTTGAAATAATTCAATAAAACAACATACTGAAAATAAGAGTGCTTTGTGTTATCAAATCATTAATTTCCAAACTCACTAGCAATAAATGTACACTACTAAAATTGTTCCTCACAGCACGTATGTAAGCCAGTTCCACCAGTTAACAAGAACTGAATATTAGCCTGAAGGCATATGTGATGACCATTTTGTCAAAGCTCCAGTGAAGTTAAGCTTGGAAGCTAAGCTTCTCAAGTTTTTCTTCCTTCAGAAACGGTCTAAACCAAAGACACTTGAGAGATTGTACAATAGCAGAAATATAAACAGTTACAGTCTGATTAAACAAGAGAATTCTCATTTTTAGACTCTCTTACTGAGCTGATGCAGTTCTCAAGTTGCACTTCATCACTGGGAGAACAGTGGGGGAGAAAAAGATGATGAATTCTTAGGGGCCCTTGTGGAAGGCCTTGGAAATATCCAAGTGAGTTTGAGACACTGGAGGTCAGGCTTCATTAGTCAGATGTTTATATGAAGCCAGATTACATTAGTGCCACTGTTCATGGAATATTGCCATTGTACTAATGGGAGCTATAACTTATGATATTTGCTGATAACATCAGCAAATTACATTAGTGCTACATCTAATTTGGTGATTACTTTTGCAGGTTTTAATTAAACTGAAGCTCAAACAGTTTTCTGTTATTACCTATACTGATATCAAGTGATAAGTAATATGAATCCTATCAGCATTTTGGAATGATGGTTACCAAACAAGCTCAAAGTTATATTATAGATACAGTATGATATATATTTGACCTGAAGGCTTTTAAAGTTCATACCATCCAAGAAAAAGTCTCATCTTTGTCTATCCCAACAAAAAAATCCAGATTTAGGAGGTGAATGAAGAGTTTTTGGCTACTATTCAACTTGTCTTCTTTTGAAACAAACTTTCTAAAACTTCTCCCCAAGACACTATTTTCTGTTTCAGGGATTTTGTAAAAGGTAGTACAGCACTAACTCATTCCTGACCTGATGGGAAGGTCATAAATCACAAAGTTGTAGAACAGTACATGACACAGATACTGAGAAGTATCTCTGATAGCAATATCATTAAGTTAAACCCCCAATACCGATTTTATTATTCTAGAAATTATTCTTTTGTATTTTGCGCAAGTAATCAGTAATATTTCCTTCTACTTAGCCATTCATAAAAATACGTTTAAATTTAAGAAAATAATACGTATTGAAAATTTTTAATCCACTTAAAAATTTTCATTTAAATGCAAGAATGATTACCTTCCAAATCTAACTCTTAATTTTAATTAGAAGAATACAGAAAGATTTCTCCCCCAATGTATTCACTATCAGTGGTGTTCCTGAAGCACTTTGTCCCCCTGAAAGAAAAGCTTTGTTATGTGACAAATCACAGATCTTGGCCATCAAAGCAAATAAAAAAAATCTTTGTTTATGTCTTTTGCTCAGACTTCTACCACAGCTCCTTTGAGGAACTGAGATTTTCGATGAGGAAAAGGAATGATTCAGTAAAAAAGTGTTTCAGCATAACTTGCTTTTTAATCCCCATTATTAGAAATATCTATTGAAGCCTCCATAAGCTACCACCATTCAGTCTTGAAACACTATTTTTCTAATCATTCTCTATCTCACAAATGTCATACTGAAAACATTTGTCCTGAAAACAATCTACATTCACTGTGCTACAGTAAATGGAAGTCAAAGCAATTTAAGTGATTAAGTGACTTTTGCAGGACAAGCTCCAATTAATGTTTTTATTCAAAATGGCATCAAAAAAAGTTGTAAAACTCTTTATATCCTGAAAGCAATATTTTACCATATGGTTTAGTAAGAAATAAATTTGAATATGTCAGCAAGCTTCAAGCCTTTCATGAGGTAAACATCACCATTTTGGTATGTTTGATTTAGCGTTTTTTTTCCAGTTAACATTGCATCACATGCTTTTAAATCCTTCGTGAAGTTTTGTAGTCAGTCATTCCTCAAAACAAATAATCACAAATAAATATCATGACTGTCTGAAAAAAAGCATATTTTTATGACTTCTTCAGTAAGATTTGACTAAAAAACAAGAACCATTTAGATTCAATCTAGTAGTGACCACAAGTGAGATAAATCCAAGATCATCTGTTCCTAAGGCAACCAAGAGAGAGAATACAGTCTCCCCAGCCACTTTCAATTAGTGGCATAGTTTTCGGAAAAAGAAAAAAATCATAATACTACATAGAAGGAATGAGAAAGCATTAAGCAAGCACTAGATCTAATTGATAGAAAACTGACCGATTAAAAATTTGAACTATTCAACAACTGCTAAAACCCATGGCTACTCCTTCTCAGGTCAAGTGGTTTTCAGGTATCAGCAAAGCCAATTGGCATGAATTCATACTCTGGTAAGAAGTCTCTTGAGAGCACCTACTTTCTACACATACCTAATACACAGTACTTATATCTTGCCAACTTCATTAATTGCTTTTGGTTTACCATTAAATGAAAACAATGCAAGAGAACTAGTCCTTCTTCTAGTCTTCTGGATCGAAGGAAAAAAATCTTCCAAATAGGAGAACAAAAACATTCTCCACATATTATCATACACTCAGTATTATGTCTGGTAACAGAAAACTGAAATAGCTTTTGCACTCTGTCAAGTCACTTTGCACTTGGTAAATTTATTTACACTCACTGTGCAGCCAATTCATATATATAAACATGCTAAAGTAAACGAGAGCATCAGTTATGTTCTTTCATTTATCAGTCATATTCATTCAACCAAGACGAAGCCAAATATATGGCAAATAACGAAAGACTATTTTGCAGGTTTTCTTCACTTTACAAAGAAATGTTTCCACAGGGATAGATCAACATTTTGATACCTATAATAATTACACCTTAAGTTTACTATCAGGTTTTTTTTCCTAACAGCAGTGTATTAGCATATTACCAAAATTGCACATCCATTGGTCAAATATGACCAAAATAGGTACAAAATGCAAAATCTGATCCTGCCTGTCCTATGCCCCATCAGAATTTCAGATGAAGTTGCAAGTTCTTTCGTAACACCTTCTGAACACACGTTAAAGTGGAGAAATAATTTTATCTTCATGAATAGCAGATCATCTTTGCATAAATGAACAAATATAGTTACCTCAATTCTTAAAAAAAAGTATATGCTTCTAAAGTAAGCCTATGAAGAGCAAACAAATTTTGGCAGCAACAAACAAGTTTGACTAATCTGTTTTACTGCATCTGGCTAGGATTAGTTAGTTTTCTTCATAGCAGACCGTACGGTGCTCTTTTTGTTTTTCCATGTATGATGAAAACAATGCTGATAACAGTGATGTTCTAATAACTGCTGAACAGTGTTTGCACAGTGTCACAGCATTCTCTGTTTCTCAATCTGCCTCCCCCCAGCGAATAGACAGGAGGTGCACAGTAAGTTTAGGAGTTGAAAGAAAGATGCCATTGCATCACTTTTGTTTTTTCTTCTTCCACTTCTCCTTCATTTACTGAACTTTTTTTTTTTTTTTTTTTTAATCTCAACTTCTGTGCTTTCTTTCACTCCTTTCTTTTTACCCTGCAGGGATGGGATATAAGGAGGAAATAAGTAGCATTTGTGCGGTGCTTAACTGTCTACCCAGATCAACCCACAACACCTGTTCTTTAGTGAATAGCTGCCCTTGACTACCATTTGTAACTACCTAAAGGGAAGAAACAGAGAAGACGCAGAGGATTCTTGAAAGTGCATAGTGATAGAGCAAGAGCAAAAGACAAGATGGTGCTCAGGAACTTCTGACTGTATGTAAGGAAAACATTTTTGACAATGAAGATAGGTAAAACTGAGTTCAGCCTCATCCTTCCTCATCGGGAGGATAATTTACCATTACCCACCAGAGAGCAGAATGGTGGGAGGATGCAGATACACAGTACAGCATTCCAGAAATACCATTACGTAAAAGCTAGAGAGAAATGCAGCAAAAACTGAATGGGGAGAAAGACTGAAGCTGAAGAGACAAGAAGGGTATGATGTTTATAAATTGCAGTGTGCAGAAGGCATCAAGCTGGGAGAAAATCTCAGTTACAAAGATCAAAGGTGCAACATGAAATACCTTACAACAGTAAAAAGAAGAAACATCTACAAGTAATGCTTCAAAATTCAAGATCATTAAGCACAATTTTCTGAATTTTCTCAGTTATTTTAAATAGTTAACTGAATGGAATTCACAGACACCAGTCATTTGTCCCAGTGCCTCTGCCCTGCTTGCTTCCATCCTGTGTTTTCCTCACACGACATCTACACAATTTGCCACTTTGGCTTTTTTGGTACATCAGACACTCCCTGCCACCCTTTGCTTGTTGCCATTTCAGAAGTAGGCAGGAAGCAGACAGTGCAGTTGTTCTGGCCTGCCTGCCTTCCTTCCTAGAGATTAAAAGCCCTTTCTGCCATTGGGCTGGAAGCACAAATGTCATTTTATCACATCATTTTAGTCACTAGAAATGTCTGTTACATGACAGGAGGGAACAACATATTCCTCCAGGGGTTTTAAAGAGTTTATATAAATATTACATTATAATAAATACAAAATAATACATAATATAAACTATTCCAAAATCATGTTTCAGAACAACAAGGAAATCTGGTAGAATATTAGGTATGAATATGTTCATATTCTACCAAATTTCCTCGTTGTTCTGAAATAATGTTTTTGGAACTTTATGCCATTTATAAAAAATTAAAATCAATTGCCTAGGAATTTTCAAAAGAAGTCATGGATACCTTTCATTTTTTTATATCCTCTACAAAAATCTCACTAGTTCAAATCATGTTCCCTGAATCCAAACAAATCACTCAACGGTATTTCTGAAGCCAACTTACACTCAAAGCAGAGACTGCTTATGTATACATATACACACACATGCACACACACATATATATAAAAATAAAGCTGTTTCTACTCTTCCAAGAACTGCTATTTCTGTTTTAATACTTTTTAATTTACATAACTGTAAATTAAACTGTAAAATTCCAACAACACCAAGCCTAGCTGCTCTGGTGTTAAATACATTCAAATACATTACAAAGGCGATCATCATTATAGTCTTTCAGAATGTCAAAACTAAAGTGAAATGATAAACTAAATTGCTTTAGGCTTTATCAAGTCTTTGGAAAACCAGAATCAGAATCTTCCAAGTCCTAGCTTAATACTTGGTACCATAAAATCACCTACCAGCATGTATTTGGCAATTTATGCAAACTGAATGATTTCATTCAGAGACAGGTTCTAGTCATTATATCTGATATGCCTTCCTCTCTAATAGATACATTTATTGAACACTAGTAAAAGCAACAGAATATGATGTTAAATTTCAATTCTATTACAAATCCATGCTTTTTCTAAAGCAGTTTCGTAAGTATATGTATACATACACATACATACTGTATGTATATGCATGTGGGTGTATACTTACACACATGTATATTATATAGAATGATAGATTATCCCAAATTGGAATGGACCCACAAGTAAAATCGAGTCCAACTCCTAAAAAAGCTTTCTATTGATTTGAGCGCAATTATGTAACTCTTTCTACCAAGAAATCTTTCCCCCACCTTAAGATGTACAGACATATCTTACCAAAAGATAAAACCTGAGTTGAGATATTATGAGCACATGACTTTCAGATGTTCAGTTTTCAATAAAGAAGAATAAATTTGTCAAAGTTGTCAGTGCCACAGTAAATGGATCTTTAAGAAGTTAAATTTCTAAGACTTCATAAAACGGTTATGAAGAACACTCTAGGCACAATAAATACTTAAGTGTTCCATGCAAAACATCATACAAAAATCATATTAAAGACTTGGTCTGGCAAAGAAATGCCTTAATGATCTTAATCACATGCCATAATCGCTACCATAAGAAAACAAGTATGAATTTACAGAGATTTTTAGACTGTTTCTGATCAATAAATACAGCACCATTTTCTTTATGCAGAACGTGCAATAACACTAACCAATATACTTTAAAGTTACATCTATTTGATGAAATAATACTCTGCAGTTAATTACTGCACTAATACATACCACAACTCCAAATTGTTCTGACTCAGCAAGATCATTATATTCATCCTTCAATTCAGCTAAGGCATTAAGTTCTTTCTGCTCAGGAAGATTCTTCACTAGGTTCTAAAATAAAAGAAGGCATTATATTACACTTGATATAACAAATGAGCTGGCATCTTAAAATAAAATGTTTAAGACGACACAACACAGAAATACATGAGGAAATTACAGGGAACTTATTTTTATCTACGTAGCTTAGACACTATAAAAATCAAATGAAACCAGTAATTAATACAGACATCAGCACTGTCTTCAATTTGAAGAATACCTTCACAGTATTTAAAAGTTATAGACAGATAAAGCAAAGTGTTTATGAAACATGCAATTCTATAGCATTTTGATAACAACTTAAGACTTTTGTGGAGATAACGTAATCTTACATTAAAAGTTACAAGTAATGCTAAATGTTATATCTTAAAAAAAAAATAAATTTTGCTTAAAAAATCCATGCTAAAATTTGACAAAGTGATGAAGTACTAACTGTGTAGAGACCAGTTTAGCCCAATCTCCCTGGAATAATCATTTTCCAGGACCAAGAAAGGAAGAAAACATTCATTTAGAAAGCCTTGTGGGAACCAGGACAGGGTCACAAACAGGGGACAACGAAAGATGAAAGGACAAACACCAGCCTACTACATTAGCTAGGAAAGTATCAGTTAGTGAAGACTGGATCAGCTGGTAATGATGACATCAATAATCTGCGTAGGATATTAAGAGGAAGTAATTCAAGATCCGTATCATCATTGTGCTACATCTGTATACCATTTCAGGTTTGCCTTCTTCTCTGCTGTGCTCTTACTCCACAGAGATTGCTCTCCTCCTACAAGACTCTGTCCTCCCTTGTGAGGACAGCAAGCAGAGACATGTAAAGAAGCTGTACTCCATATTTTCATCTCTCTGGCTGACAGATTTTGGCCTTAAAATAAGATCAAAGATGCTCAGAAGCAGGTCTGATTTATAGACTCTTTCTGTTTGTTTGGTTGGTCTTGCATTGCACTGCAGCAGTATCCTGAAACATTCAAGTAGTTTCATCTATCACTAGTGACAAGCAGAGGTTTTTCAACAAGAAGCCTTCTGAAACTCTATTATCCACTAGCCTAAACTAGGTAAACATTTGTCTCATGCTCAAAAACTAGAGTCAGATTTTTTTTTTAATCTCCTACATTATGAATTTTCGCTTTCAAAAGAAAGAATTTTTAAGAGCCTTTTAAAGACAGTTTTACTGCCATATGTAACCATATACAAAAGTAGAAGTGAAATAAACAAAACACTAAATTCAAGTGATATATTTATAGCTGATATCCAGAAAACTCTACACTGTTTTTACTTTTGAATTCTTACAGCTTTATATCATTTGTATGTACAACACACTATGAACAAAACCAAACATTTTTCACATACCTGAATCAAGGATTCACTCAGCTTCTCTTCATCAACCTCTAAAATTATATTTTTTATTTCTTCATAAGGCAAACGGAAAGAACCCAAAAATATTGCTGAAATTCAGTAAGAAAGCATTAGAATCCAAAAGGTCCAAGAAGATGGATGTAGGAATGCAAATTTCAATTCTAACAACTCAAAAAAAAAAATCTATCTTGATCCAAATTAAGATAACTCACAACAAGAAAGTTTTCTATATAAGCCAAGTGTTATATGAAGTAAAATTTCAATTGAAATTATAATAAATGTCATTTCTAAGAAATCAAAATACGACAACAATTTGGACTGTTTTTGCATCGTCATTTATCTGTCAGATTTTTTTTTTTTTTTTTAAATGAATAGCAACTTACTTGCATTACTACTGAAACAGACATGTTCAGCCCATTATAAGACTTTAGCTGCTACTTTTGCTTTCACAACCTGGTCTACACAGCTGTAGTGAATTTATAACTGGCTGAGTATTTACATAACATTCTAAAAAAAATCCTTGCCAAAGGCAAAGACAATATATTTATACACACACACTCTACCTCCTATACCATTTATTAAGTAACTAAGCTTATAAAAGAGACTATATATATTGTATATGTTTCAAAGATGATGTTTGTAAAAATAATTTGATTCCAGGATGTTACAACATCTCAAAACTCCATTCCATAAAACACAAAATATCCCTAACGAAGACAGACTGATACATTGTTTTTTATGAAGCGCTGTATATTCAACCCAATTACTATGTCTGATTTTCCTACAACCATATTTTCAATGATTGGTTTAAAATTTTATATCACTTGTGTCATACAACTTTTTCTGCTTAGAAAAATGTATTCATGGATGTAGCAATAAACAATGCACGGATTTGTTTTTACATACTTGCTTTGCCACAAGTGTAGATGGACTACGGGCATTTTAAGGTATTTCTAATTCAGATTAAACAAAAAAAAAATCTACTACTCTCAGAAATCAATTTCCCTCCATCTTAAAAGGGAAAAGCAAATAAAAAATAATAGGTGGTGCTGTTTTCTTTATAACTTAACATAGTGGTATTTGCACCTAATTTATCCCATTTGGCAATATTTGTCTCTTTAAAAGTCTAGCCCTTATCAAGCTCTTTCTCCACTGCTTTAACCAGAAAAATCCACTGGGGATGGGAGCTGAGAGGCCAAACCTAAAACCCACCAACACTGTGCGTTCCCTGAATCGGTGATTATCACTTAATTATACTTCTAGTCTAATGCAGTTAGAGAAAGAATCAACTCTTTAATTACAAAGAAACTATAACTAAAATTTAAGTTTAAACCTTTTTTTTTTTTTTTTTTTTTTTTTACATTTTCCAAGGCTGTAAAGTGTATTTAGATCATACTTACATAAAACCTCTCTGAACTTAAGACTTACATTCACAACATTAGCAAATTTTTAGAAAAATATTGCACATCTAAGCAAGGAAAGAATATTTAAGAACAGTCATGTGGACATGATAATTATTCATTTACAATATTTGACACTCACATAAGTTTTGTGCAGATTTTCCATCCAAAACTCTTAATTCTTTAATCTTTTTCTTCGACTGAGCTACTTTCTTTTCTTCTGTTTCTTCTATTGCCTTTTTAGCTGTAAAGAATGTATTTATTAAATTCTGATACAATTGTTAAAGAGACTAACAGCAACTTAGTCAGAAAGCCGTAACAACGCATCTGTAAGAATTAGCTCAAGAAAATGCAAATCCATTGCCTCAATGTACTGCAAAATATCTAAAGCAGCAAATAACACATTTATCTAGGGAGAAGGAAAGTGAAATGAAATTTTTAATAAGACGATGACAATTTTTTCATGTACTATCACATTATATTTATATATTTTTGTATATTTTTAATCCAGAAGTTCTAGTATCTTCAGTCCAGTTTATTCCAAACACCTTTAAAAATGCACTGATTTGGTGTTACCACAAAGCACGTGAGTGCCCTCTGTTGACGTCTAAGTATCTCAGCATTAGAAGTTAACCCAAAACCAGTAAGGTAAGTTATTCTAGATTCATCACACAATAAACCTGAAGAGGTAGGTTTTTACTAATTACATGTCTTGTCCCTAGTAAAGACCAAAACCCCCAAAAAACACTGTAAAACATTTAAAAAATATTTTAAATCGGATTCTTTTATCGTTTGTTTATAAGTAATAAAGATTGCTAGCTTTATATTCAGTATTTAAAATTATACAGAAAGTAAAATGGTATTCAGATATTGAAAATATATGCTGATTTTCTGCATAATTCAGTGTACTTAATGTTTACAGAATTTGCTAAAGTATTGTGTAAACCCATTAGCAAGGGTTTATTTCCTTTTAAATATTACAGAACATATTTGGCACTGAAGAAACAGAAACTTAACACGTTTAATAAAATTTGATGAACATTTTAAGTCAGTCAGAAGTGACTGAAAAACTTTAAAGTATAATTAAGAGGAAGTTTTAAGCAGACCAAATGTTTTTCTTCTCAGAGCAGTTTTTTTTTTTTGCTGTGCTGTTTCATCAGGATGGGTTTCACTAGAATTATCTCCTAAGAAAACACGTTTATTTTTAGTGTTAAGAGTAACACTAAAGCCCCAGTTTCAACCTCTTAAAGAAAAAAAATTACTTTCACCTCATACACATTACTAGCAGGAAAACATCTCAAAATAATACTACTGGGTTTATACCACTTGAATAATTAGTTTACCCTGCGCGGTTGCATACCAGCATAAACTAAGCTAGTCCAAGACAGTTCCCTTATCTCCAGCTACCTCTAAAAAGCCTGAAGCAGAGAAATCTAAGCAGAAAAGACTGTTCAACAACGTAATGCTTGCTCTCCCCTTCCCCTGCTATTATTTTGCAAGCCTAGCCACATATGACCAGCCTGTTATATATTTGAAAAGGGACAGAGCTACACATCAACTTTACAGCAATCTTGCAGACAGCCAACACTCAAAATTCCGACGAGCACTGACCCAATGAACTACAGTTCAAAATCCTAAAGTGACAGTCCAGTCCATGAAATAATCAAACCCTTATCACTAACTGTTCTCAATTAAACACGGAAATAAAACCAGATGCTCAAGAAATAATAATAAAAAAAAAATAATCCACGAGTTAATAATGACTTCTCCCATGACAATGTAATAAACATTGTGAGTTCTGTTACAGCAAGAGAAACTACTGAAAAGCAGGAATTTGTGTCTGGTGAGACAGGTGTGAGCAATGATTTGAGAAGGTAAGTGACTTATTCCTAATTTCATCCCTTTAATGAAGCCTTCCTGATTTCCATATATAATCAAGTCTTTATGGAAATATGGTGAAGAACATACATCCTTATAATCTGCTTACAGAGTACGAGACTTGTCAATCAGCCACGAACATTAAAGACAAACCTGTTCTTTTATTAGTTAAAAGAAAATACACAAAGCCAGTGCTATTTGTCTTGAGGCTTGCAAAAACTGCAGGGCTAACAAAAATATTCTGTAATATACAAAACCAGAGAAGTAAATATGCTACCAAATTTCAGTTCACACAAAGGATTTTTTTTTCCCAGTGATAATTCACATATACCTGATCAGACAGAAAGAGAAACAGCTTTATGAGGAAGAGTCCACACAGGGCAAACAACAAATTTTCAATAGTATCCCTCCTCAACTGTTTCCAGATTGCATTTCTCTAGGTGTTGTGAAACCAGTAATCAAACTTACAACAAAAAAGACCAAACTTTCAGAAGTTTTGTAAGAAACTACAGCTAGTCTTCAAATATTTTCAAGCATGAGACTAAGAACTATTAGTTACCTTCATGCCAATTCAAAAAAATGATAGAGAAATAACTGAAATCACAACTAAATTCGGTGACTACACCGAAGTTGCTGTTTAGCATCTACACCAACCTTACCAACTTAAGACTCACAGGCAGAAGAGACGTTAAATTACCAGAAATTCTTCTACACAGTTTGATTGATTACATTAAGGAGAGTGCTATCAAAAGTCATGCTTTTGCCTCTTCTGTTATAGAGCCTTTCTCACTCCGATAATGCAGTCCATTTTAGCAGTGACTTGACTGCAACAGAACCACAAATTACAAATTTTTAAAGAAATAAATAAATAAAACACTACTTGATACATTTAAGAATCAATATACTACTGCTGACCAACCTCCCACCTCTTTTCAGGTATTCCTGACACAAGTGCCTATTTCAAGATGAGACAGGCTTTTCATCTTGATGCCAGAGAACTAGTTGAAGGGAGAGATGAATAAGGATTTTACAGCAGTTAACACAGGGTAGCTCAAAAAAGATTAAAAAAAAAAAATCAATCTGGAAGCTAAAACATCTGTATTGCTTCATACAGATGTAGTTTAGTGCAATTCTCCATTTAGTAGGGAAGAAGCAGCAAGCTTTTTTTTAACCCATCAACAATCATTCACTGAAGCGGCAAAAAAACTACTAATGCACAGTTATCTCGCACTGATTATACCTACAGAATGTTTTGGTTGGTTTTACTTTTGTTTACCATCTTTCTAAAGCAGACAGGAGAGGGAAAGGTAGAGAGAGCCAATATGATCAAGCAGAAGGAAGAAAGGGAGTTTTAACACATGCAGATGTCTCTTTGAAGAAAAGAAAAATATCTGAATCCCCATGTTATATAACCTACTTTTTAAATTCAGAATTGAGTTCTATTGTGTTAGTAAAAACATATTTGTTTATCACTGTAAGAGGAAAAAAGCTGATGCAACATGCTGCAAGGCATTGTTTTCTGTTCATCATCCATTATGCAATCAATGCACATGCTGCTTAAATGGGTACCTTTAGTGATGCCTTCAGCTGGGAACTAACACAATCCCACAAAAAGTACACTACTTGAAACCCACATCGGATCTAAACAAAAACAAGTGACACTAAACAGTGTTAAATATATTGAAAAAAATACTTCTAACAAGAATAACGATAACCGTGGCAAAAAATATACACAAAGATCTTGAAATACTTCAGAGACTTAATTAAAAAAAAGTTCTACCACCAGTACTTTAAACTTCTGTACCAATATAAATAAGCACATATGGCTTTTCAAAATTATTGTTCTACACTTGTTATTCAGCTACTGTAAAGTCAAAACAAATTTTTAGAAATACAAAAATGCCAAGTAAATGGGACCCTAACAATTTCTGAAAGTCACTGAATGATAAAACAGATATTTTATAGCACAAAAATTCAGTAAACTTTACTAGAAAATGAAACTTCTTTGAGCATGACTGAATTGGTGACCTTGGGAAGCTATTGATCAGCTATTACTTGCAGAGGTACCCAAGAATAGTAAAAAAACTAAAAAATATTTGTTCAGTTGGAAGGAACCTACAAGGATCATCAAGTCCAACTGCCTGACCACTTCAGGGCTAACCAAAAGTTAAAATACAGTATTGAGGACATTATCCAAATATCCTCATTAACTAACAGAAATGGGGAAGCAATCGCCTCGTTAGGAGGCCTGTGCCAGTGTTTGACCATCCTCACAGTAAAGAAATTTTTCTTAATGTCCAGTCTGAACTTCCCCTGGTGCAGCTCTGCACCATTGCCATGTGTCCTGTGATCGGTTCCCAGGGAGCGGAGACCGGCACCTCGCTCTGCACCTCCCCTCCTCAGGGAGCTGCAGAGAGCAAGGAGGTCGCCTCTTGGCCTCCTTTTCTCCGGACCAGAAACCCAGGTGCCCTCAGCCTCTCCTCACAGGACATGCCTTCCAGCCCTTTTACCAGCTTTGCTGTCTACCTCTGTATCTTGTCAAGGACCTTAACATCGTCTTCATATTGTGGAGCCCAGAACTGCACACAATATTCAAGGCAAGGCTGCACCAACGCTAATTATAGCAGGCGAATCAGCTTTTCTGACCAGCTGGACCAAGTGTTTGATGCAGTCCAAAATACAGCTTGCTCTCTTGGCTGCCTGGGCACACTGCTGGCTCATTTTGAGCCTGCTCATCAACAGGAGTCGAAGTCAATACAAGTCAAAGAAAGGCACAGGGAATAAAGTTTTATATAATAGTAGTCTCACACTTGCGCTTACTCTTTCCTCACTGATACACCAACAATAAATCCTGCCATTTGTCTCACCACACAATTCCTCACTGAAATGGAAATGCATCAGTTCACATAAGTGAGGCCTGGTTAGCATAGCTAGCGGCATAAGCCTGTGGACTTGGAGCAACCATTTATTTCAGTGAACAAAATATGACGAACCTTTTGCTCCAGACAACAAAACTGAACTCCAGGAAGTTTTTGTATGCTCAAGGAAACAGACAGTCAAACTATGCAAAGAATCTTGATCATCTGTAAGTGCAAACGTGTCTAGAAGTATCTTCAGTGTAAGCCCCGACAATGACAACAGCACAAGTTGAACAAACCCGTCACTGAGGAGATATTCTTTATTTAATCCAGTAACTGATTAAGCTAAAGAATATTCAATGGATCCCAGATTCTGGAAGATGTCAGGGTCCTGCTCCTGGACTCTGAGCAGCACAGCTGAAACCACAACTTCTCTCCAGGACTGCATCACCTCTCCTGCAGAACATGTTATGTAGGATGTCATGGAATTCATAAATTACATCTCCTGTGATCTAAGCCACGTGGTAGCCAAACGTATTTAGTCTCCACACTGTGATTTGGTCTGAAAACATGACAAACCACAAACCATTTCCCTAAATATCCAGAGATAAATGCAGGAGCATTAACAGATGCTAGCCACACCCACCATCAATCCTGTCAGCAGCTGTGTGATCTCATGTTTATTCCTAATGCCACCTGGCATTTTTAGGTTCACCTAAAATCACTCAGTTATCAATTCCTGACATAAAATTAAGCACTCCTGCTGTTGTTGTGTCCTTTTTCTGCAATCAGAATAGCTAAATAGCTAATATAGCACTAAAAAGAAAAAAAAATATTACAAAGAAAGCAAGCAATTGATCTGAAAATGATTCTTAGTAAAGCAAAAAGCAAAAAAAAAAAAAAAAGTAAACCAGCAGGAGAAAAAACATGGAACATCATATCTCATATGTTTTTTGCCTAATTAATGTAATCAAGCTGAAGAAGGCGACATCAACCAACAGATTCTGCTCCATGGAAGAAAAAAAAAACACCTTAGTTTTACAAGAAATTTTTGTTAAAAAAAATAGCAAAGGTATTCCTATTACTTACTCTTCTAATGCAAGCAACTGTTACTAAATTTCACCATCACATTTAATGACTATATTAAATATTCTTATTCTATTAAAATTGCCCTAAAATGGCTGTAAACTAGCCTAATTTTCAACTGCAATTTGAAAAAATTTATGTAACTTGTGCAGTTTAGTTGTACAGTTCAAATGTACTTTAATAACCATTCCATATTAGAGTTGCTCCCAGCTTTTTATCAGCACATGCCTGGACTACAAAAAATAAAAAAAAAAAAACACACACAAGTTTGCCTCCTTCTGTTTACACTGATAAAAGTCCATCCAAAAGATGTTGATCTTTCTGGAAGACTAAGGAAATAGCAACAATTAAAGGAATATAAGTGGTCACAGAAATACATGCAAGATGCATTACGTGCATTTTGCAAATATGTGCAAATACAATCACAGAAATTCCTTCTGACCATTAGAAACCAAACAGCAGCAAGCAAAAAATGATTCAACTGAAAATATCCTCAATGGGGCCTACTTAACTGTCTTGTATAATGTGCTGTAGGAAGCTGAAATAAAACCTTGTAGCCTTTTCCATTGACAATTCTCTCATATTCCCGCCATGAATATTTACAAGGCAGAAAGCCCCAGGACTGCCTACCCCATTTCTCCTTTTGCCACTGCCCATACTTCAACATCTGCAACACAGAACACACACACAAAAAAAAAGACGGCTTTTTCTACAAGGAGGCATTTTTCACTGGTGGGTTTTGCTGGGCACTGAGACATCATAGATTTTCACTGTCTATGCATCAGTACTTGACTAATTACTAAAAAGATCAGCCAATGCATTTTAGAAGTAATACAGTAAGTTTCTATGTGGGTCAGAAAACACATTTGTCTAATAAAATAAAATAAAATACTTCCTATAATAGTAATTTTAATTTAGACAGTCTCATGTCCCAGTTATTTTTTTCCCCTCACATATTAGGTCATTATCACAACAGACTGTGAGGCAGAATAGTGAAGTATTTTCCAGACCAAAAAAAAAAAAATCAAAGTAAAACAAAACATTGGAAAAACTGCTTATTTCATCAAAAATTTCATAAACTCATTTTCTGTTATTATGACAAGTCTGGCAAGCAAAAGTCTTTTAAACGAATAGCTCAACTACTGTTCCAGTTGAACAGGCACATCTTCCCCAATAAAGACACGTGAATTTCATATTCCAAATGAATTTTATAAATAACGACACTAAAAAGAATTGAAAGATCTAAAACCCTTTTATACACCCAAGTTAAGTAGATATTGGTGCACAGACTAAGTCTTTACTAAAATTGAAGTTTTAGTAAAAAAAAACTAGTAAAAAAAAAACCCTCCACTACACTGTGCTATTTGATATGTGAAGTCCCTGACTGAATATTTAAACACACACAAAAACACACATCCCCAAATGCACCTTCTAATATCCTCTCTCTTTTAAAAATATTTCGCTATTATCAATATTTAAAACAAACCTGCATGAAAAACTGTTTCACTTGTATATATTATAATCCCCAAATCCTCCATTTGCTCACCATCTACTGTAGTCTGTAGTTTAAGTGTAATTTAATGTATTCTGGATATACAGTCTGACCTACGCAGTTAACTACATAATGTTTCATTTCTGTTGACTTAGTACTTGTAAAATTCCATTAAATGCTTCCTAAAAAGAACTGTATTCTCCTACTAATTTAAACTTAAAAATAAAAGAATAAAAAAAAATCAATTACTAGGCTTGAGAAAGTAATTATCAGTATTAATAACACTGGTAATATGGTCATATTTACTGTTTTATTAAACAGAATAACAAGCAGAACTCAAAGGGATACTTTCATAGTCATTGAATCCAAAGCCTAAATTCATATGGGAGAGATTATATTTTAAAAACTGGGGAATTATCTTTCTTAAGAGATTCCATTATTTTCTATAACCAGTAACCAGTGCCCTGTGATGTTGACTGGAAGTCACAGCTTTGATAAATACTAATAGCAACTTTTTCCTTATTAATAAAATGTTGAGAAATTACTCTAAGTGTAGAAGTCTGTGTCACCTGAAAATGTGGTCTTGTCATGGACAGTATAAAATAAATCTAATTAGTTGTGTGTAAAATATAACAAGCATATCTTTCAACTTAATATTATAAAAGCATCTGTGCCCACAAACCAGTAACAAGAACACAGCTTACTTCTACCTTTAAGTTAGAATTACTGAGTTTTATTCAGACACATTATGAGGACAGTGGCTTGTTTGGAGCAAGAACTGCCACAGAACACATGTAAAGCATCTTTCTACATTACAGACACTCTAACTAAAGATCGATCTACGGTCATCCCAACGGAGCTGCAACATACCAGGACAGTGAAATGCTTTTACCATACTAACACAATATTCTTTAGGATAAAGAGTAATTGATATATTTTTTGAGTAATTACTGATAGACAGTAATTGAGATGGTTGAAAAACATGATGCTTTGCTTCATTGTTTTCTAATTATTGCAGTAGGTCAACTGATACTTATTAGGTAACAGCCACCACACAGTGATGTCTTACTGTTTGCCTTTTGTGTATAATATACACTTTCGGTTTTCCCCACCAGTATGACAGTGGTCTTTGAAAGCACTGAGAAAGTGGAAAGGAATTATTAATAGGACTTATAAAGAGAAAAAAGGCAGCAACAAACCAGAAAGAATAGCAAAAAGCAGGCTTGAAATACAGAGGAGATCAATGGCACAAGTTATGAATGCTAAAAGATTGCATGAGTTCATTGAAGAAAACACTAAGCACTTTGCCGTGTATAAAGATGCAACTTCTCACTCAAAAACTGAACTGTTTGAAGCCGGGAAGTATCAATGCATTCAGTTTATTCTATCTGTATAGTCTACAGAGACAGTCTCTATGTACTAATTAACGTGTATTTGCCTTTTTCTTATACCTTAACCTAAGCATCTACTCTCAGTCATCTGTTGAGGACAAAATACCAGGGTTAACTGGCCTGAAGATGTACGGCTTCGTATGTTATTGCTACAGTCTAATAGATCTGACCTGAAAACACTTCCTTGGAGCCCCAGAATTTCAAAGGGTGTTCAAAACACTCTCACGCACAGCGAAAGTATGTGCAGTGATTTTTTGCCTTCAATAAAAATGATAAATTACTTCCATATTACAAGATTACTCTTAGGGGACCCAACAGAATACTAAATTAAGCCACCTATTCTGTAACAGACTTAAGACAGTCTTGACAAACAACACTACCAGTTGATGACATTTACCAACATAAGTTAGCTTTAAGCATGGACACATACAAAATCCATATTATATTTTAAGTTTAGAATGTCATCTATGATTTGCTTACCTTTGTTTTAGCAACATAAGCAAAATAGAACTTATTAAAAAGGCAACGTATCAGCATGAATGATAAAAATGTCTTAAATGCAAGAACAAGAGAGCCAGTAAGAAAACCAAGCTTCTTCCCAGTTCAGAATACACAACTTAGATAGTTTCAAAACGATTTATAAAAATCAACCAATGTAGCACGATGACATTCTGCTTTTAGAAAGTGGTTAAGCAGGAAGTTTCTTATTCCCCTGCCTCTCCACCTTGGGAAATACATTTGTGTTAGTGTTTTAAAGAAATTATACTCTCACCTTGAAGACTAGAAAAAGCTATTTGAAGGAATTACGTTACAAAAAAGTATCAGTTTCTCACAGCTGCACAGACATAATTTTGTATACTCTATAAGTATTGTTTCATTTCAATTTTACATCCTTCAGGGACCATTAACAAGTAATTCAATAAGTCCACAAAATTATCAGCTTTTTATCTGCCTATGTACCTGATACTTTCAATTTCTCAATGAATTCAGAAGGTTAGTAGTATAATTGTTCACTCTTAATCCTTTAGATAGCTTTTTAAATGTACCTATCTCCAAAGAACCTTTATTCACTTAGGTAATAGATCTATCCATACTTGCTGCATATATGGCAGACATTCTTGCAGTGGAAGATATTACATTCAAAGCATCTCCTAATGGAATTACAGCTGAAACAGCTAGCAATCTCTAAATGAGGTGAGAATTTATTTATTCGGTTAATTTTGATCAGCAAAAAAGAAAAATCAGTTTTGCACATACAATTATCAGGGGACAAAAGTTTTTGGTTTTTAAGTACAAGAGCATTACAGGTCAGTAAATACGTAACTGGAACTGGTCTATGAAGCAGAATACATTTTGACAGTTCATAGCAAAAAGCAACATTTCATTTAACAGAAAATTGAGAGAAAGTACGTTTAGGAAGCTGTGTATTATGAACTAGCTATAGTTCTCCTGGTAAGATGCAGGCAACAACTCTCGTGCAGACTTAAAAGAATTATTTTATAAGGAAACACTTAAATTTTGGTTATATCTTGTTTATGGTGGATTTATTTGTTTAAACAAATACACTGTTATTCCTGCTGGTTTCAGGACATGAAAATATAGGTGCATGAACTATTCAATAGTCAACAAAAACTTTCTTGGTAAGTAAAAGATTCTTTTCAGCATTTTCCATCCTTTTCTCCACTGACTTAATTTTTTCCTCCCACCTTCACTTCATAAACTCACAGCCAACTGCATGGCTGTACATCAGCTAAAGAAACTAAATTACAACTCTCAGCTTTCTAGCAGTAACTAGATAAGGAGCCTACTTTACTAGTATTAAGAAAGTTTTCAGTAAATTTAGCCACAGCTACAAATAACACATAAGAAAACAAAACATTCTTAAAAACCATCCTGCACAGAACTACAGAACACAGACCTAGAAGTGACAAGGGCCTGACCTCCAACTCCTTACCACCATGAGGATTTTATGTACTTGGATATATAAACACACAGGAAAGATTAGCCACCCTTCAGGAAAACTTTCACAACAGATAACATCACTAGCTCATTTAAGGGAAAACTGTCATAAAAAAAAAAGGAATAGGCTACTTAATCATGTTCTGATACTTAATCATGTTCTGAGTGCTTACCTTTAAATTAAATCTAACTTAATTTCCCCCGTTAAAAAAAAAAAAAGGTTAAAAAAAACAACCCTTGAAGAATACCTTGTTTTTTTCCTCCTGTTTTGACATTAGATAAAGCATTCTTTACAGTCTAATCTTTTTACCAAATATATTTTATTCCAGAAATACATGCAGATTTTGATCTAAAAAACAAACACTTTCAAGATTTTTTTTCAGTTCAACTTCTGAATTTCTTTTTCTCTGAACTCAAAGAAGAGATACTCTCTGTAAGAGCATTATAGATCAAGACTACTTCATGAATGTATTCATATTTCATGCTAATTAGTCTTTGTACATAATCCCTTTCCCTGGTGTGCCTTGTACATGTGTCTCCATCCTCAACTGCTCATTAAATGTGCTATAGTTCATTTGAGCACTGCATCACTGAGACTGAAATAGACATTTCAGAATACAAAAAAATGCCTTTCTCTTCCTCTACTGTATTTTATAAAGCCACTACAAACAAAAGCTCTATTTTCCTTAGAAAAACAATGTGTATAGTAGAACATTCTGTACATACCAGCAGTTATCACACAGTAGACTGGAATTTCATGCCTCTTGAATATGTTTGTCAATAACATATGCTGCCTGGGTAATGATCTTAACTCTTTTCTAATGGGGCCCTCTGAGATACCAAATGCAGGGGAAAAAATCCATGCATTTAAGAGTTCCCCACTTCTCCCTTTACAATTTTTATGATAAAAAATGACTCTTCCACCATTCATCCTCAATATTTTGATTTTCAATTTCTAAGAACCCTGGTCTAATACATTACTACATTGATTCTTTAAATTGCCACTCAAAACTTAAGATGTTGTAACTAAAATAACTCAGTCACAGCACTGTGAAAATATCCTTAATCAAGAAATACACTCTTATGCAATTAATTTTAAGATCATTTAAGAAGGAAAGTAACACAAACACACACATACACATATATATATATAAATCTACAAATAAATCTAATCTAATAAATATACTAATAAATCTATAAATCTAAGTAGTAATAATTGCAGGCAGCAGTTTACTTATAACAAAGCTTTCCCCATTACTTAATTTGACAGTACCAATTGGATAAATTATGTTGAAAAAGAAAGGAAAAGATGGAGAAGATCAAACTAATATCTTGCTCCCCCTTTTTCATAGTACTTGAATTTATTCTGTTGTTGAAAAAGAACTCAAATGCATTTGAGTTGACAAACCAGACCACTTCTATGGGAAGCTCATATATGAAATTTGATTACATAATCAAGCAGTAACTAAGTGAAATTCTGGAAGACACCGAAGCACTTTGTAGCCCTATACCCCAAAGCAGTATCTTCCTTTGCTCTGAAGTCATACACTTCTGAAACAGAGGGTAAGGAGAAGGAAAAATACACATGCTGAATTAACCAGAAGACCAAGGGAGCCACCTGCAGTTTGTAAAACCCCAAACAAATAAACTAGGAGTATTTTTTTTTCCTTTTTAATTTCACCAAGACAACACACACAGTTGAGCCAGCACAACATATATCTGTACTTAATA
Source organism: Anser brachyrhynchus (assembly GCF_964034855.1). NCBI lineage: Eukaryota > Metazoa > Chordata > Aves > Anseriformes > Anatidae > Anser > Anser brachyrhynchus. The sequence continues at coordinate 6,056,374 of NC_137708.1, read as the reverse complement.
CCAGAGGTTTCTGTATCAAACTGAAGCTATCGATCTCACACTTAAAACAAAGCGAGCTGTGTGCTACACAACTTTGGAGTTTGAAGACATTTAAGGCTTGTAAAAGTTAAGTTCTCCGGTTAATTTGATCTGGGCTTCTTAACAAATTTATCTCCTTTCTTTAGGAAGTTCTAATCGCTGTTCCTTTTATTTATGAAGAACAAACAAACTTGAAGGAAAACTGTTTGTGTTCATTTAGCGATAAACAGACCTCATTCTTTAGTTGCTACGTGCCGTCTTTACTAAATAATAGCTGAAAAGTGATCATGAAGAATTTTTTTTTTCTCCCCGCTAAGAATGTATCATTACCTCAAGCATAAAGAAAGGGCTGATAAATAATGATGCATGTTTCATATTGTCATTAGTCAGTAAGGAATAATAGTGAATAAAGCCTTGTAACATTCTCACAGAACATTGTAAAGAAGTAGAATCAATCTTGAAATATTATATCACGTAAACAGAATAAAAACTTAAAATCTGCATTTAGTACATGCAATCTTGATTATTTCAGTGTAAATGACTGAAGCTAAAACATTCATTCTGATCCAAGAAAGAACAGTATCTGCTTTGGAAGGCTAACTGCTCATATAGTGGGGAAAAAATAACACAATTCATGTCAGAAAGACATACCTGTTAACTAAGGGGGCAAGGATGACAGAAAAACTATCTACTTTCTCTGAAAAACTATCGACTTTCTCTGAAACTAGCCTGTGTTCCTCTCTTTCTCCCTCTCCTCAATATCTGGTAGCTGTGTAAACAGGAAAAGTATATAAGTTACCATGTATATTTAAAAAAAATAATAAGAAGAAGAAGAATTAAAAAATTTAAGAATGGGCAGTTTCACAGAGGAAAAAAATATGGAGTAATTGCTTCAGGAGATGAAAAACAGCCTGCTTTATAACAAACTTCATGATGAACCCCAATGAAAAAAAGCAAACCTGAGATACTAGTCAATGACCATCTGACAGGAAAAAAAAAATTTAAAACTGTTAATATCTTTTTATTAGTATTTTACCAGAAAGCTAGAACCCCAAGCAGACTTAAAAGGAAGAAGAAATCTCTAGTGTTAGATCATACAACTTTTAGTGAAGAATGCAAAATGTTCATGACATTGGACCACCATTTGACCTTCTCTCTTCAGGGGAACAGAGGAATGGTAAGCATAACGTCAGAAAAAAGAAAGCGTGGATGCTTAGAAATTGGTGTTTGAGCTTATCTTTCAGCATAACTAATGGATGATAGTTAAGTGCTTGTTGTATTTTGATTAGACTTCAGATGGGATTAAAACAAATTTTGAATTCTCTGGAAGTTGTATATACTTACTGTATATGAAAGCATTACAAGCAACACCTGCATAAGTCTACTATGTCACTTACTTGCAGTAATAGCCAGTATTTCACCTCCACCTATCTCTACCACCAGTCCCCTTGCTACCTTAGATGAATTTGAAGAGAATATTTATGTCAGCATTTACAATAAACTTGGATAAACTTGGTTACTTGCTTACAATTCTGCACAAGTACAGCTTCCCAAATCATTTGTATTCTAAACTTATAGCACAAAACTAGAAACATTTATCACTCTCAATTAGGTATTATTAATGGTGTTGCCAAAAGGTGTTAAAACCAACTAGTGATGGTCTCATCTGAACATCACCTTTTTCTAAACCTCACCACATCATGTGTTATTTCTTACTCAGAAGTGATATTTTCTCCATTGATTGTTCTTCAGCTTTTTTCATGTCAGATGCACTTTCTTACTTAAATTTTTACAACCACCTTTTCAAACTACATTCAGCTGCCTCCATGAACCTCCTCAACTAACAAAACAAGATTAAATACCGAAATCCTGGCAATAACCAAAATCACAAACAAGTTAAAACTACACTTTAGTTTATCCTATCCATGTTTTAGTGTTTTTTCCTGATTGCTATTATTTTAAAACTGAGCTACAGAGGAGTTTTAAAAATTGTCCACAGAGGGAGATACCAAAGTTAGGACTGGACAGCCACCTGTATTTTCCTATTATAACTGCTAAAGCAAGACCATATTAAGATAAGCCATTTTTTATATTTTGTTACGTACTACATTATACTTATAAAAATTTAATATCTTGTTCAATTATAGTTTATGCACAACTTGGTATTTTCTCTTGTCCTTTCTCACTCACACTCAATAAAGTAAAACAAAAAACAACCCACAACTCAGGTATTAAAATCTTACCTCAATCTTCAAAACACGCATCAAAATGACTGTTGAATTATATTTTAAAAGCCTAATTATAAAGAAGCTACAGAACCCTGATTGAGAAGTTTTCCCTTGAGGTGAGTTGGATAGATAATGAATTCTGTACTGGAACAATCCCAGTAGTTACAGACTATTATGTACTAATTACTACCTTTACAGATCTACTGTACACATAATTAATTTCTTCAGAGTACCACTATCATTCTTGACTGGCAAAATACACAACCTAAATTACAAGAGCCAGAAATTAACATGATCCTTTAGGGAGAAGGCATTAACTTGCTTTGTAGTGTTTTGCAATTAGTCTATCAATCAAACAGTAAAAAGTCATTTTGATAGCAGCAGGGCATATACGTTGGATACTGTCACATTATAAGAAAACTTAACCATAACATTTTAATCTTTTACTGTTACCCAATATACAATTGTGCCTCAAATATTCACAAAATTAAACAACACATGGAGCTCTTGAGATCATGTTCCACAAAGCACCACAGATACCATACTGCTGCTGATGTTCCTTTTCGTCATGCACATAGCTGACCATATAGTTTTATGTCAGTTAAAGGGATGAAAGCAAAATTCAAAAAACTATTTCTCTAGTTGAACAACAATGATTTGATTATATGCTTTGACAGATTCGCTATTAGGAAGGTTCTTGCCAAGAACACTAAAAAATAAAAAAGTCTTGACATATAATCAAGCTCTTCGTCCAGCCCAGCCCGTCCAAAACAACAACAAAAATTAGTAGCCCAAGCTTACAGAAATGTGTAACGACTGGATTAATAAACTAAGCGTAAATTCTTGTTGAACTTCATTAAAATATTTCCCTCTCTAGAAAATTGTTAGTCATTTAATCAAAAGTGCATTCATTTTTTAATTCTAAAATTTTAGTAGTGGGACAATCTCTGTCAAAAAGGTGTCATTCTTAGTTCACAATGCACCTCAGTATTCCACTGTACATCAACAGAAATTAATTACTTCCTTAAAATCACTTAACAGGCTCGTAAGGACAAGATGCATTTATTTGATCTCTTGGATCTCCTCACTTGACCTAAGAAACACTGCAGAGTTAACACTATGTAATCCAGCTAAGGAGGATGACTCATTGAATTAATTTCACATCCTCTTGATACTCCTTAATACTACTTTATAAAATTCTGGGTGATATTAGATCATCTTTTGCTATTAACCAAGTTAAAAGGAAAAAGTAACTAGTTAGAAACTAATACCTTCTCTACCCTTTTTTTCTGTACAGTGTACAGCTACACAAGGAAATAAACACGCATTTGTGTGTTTAATTGCCACCTACAGTCCAGAGACTGTCCTAATTCTTAGTATCACCCAACTTTATAACAACAGTTGCCCATTCATTTTCAAGTATACCCAATATGAAATTATTTACTTGCAAAAACGGTCCATGAGACTGTAATCATCATCCCCACCTCTACATCTGGAAGCACAATTCCAAGCTCATAATGTTTATCTTCAATGAAAATTTGAAGCCCTGGAGTCCATTCATCACAAGCCCTTAAAAGGTATTCAAATCATATATATTTCTTTTGAAGAAAACTGAAAATCCTTCAAGACTGTACTGAGACAGGGATAATTGGATATCAGTTAACTTACATCAAATCCCAAGATCTCAAAACCTTGGGAAGTCTTACAGACAAAGCTATTTAATGATTCCTTTGTTCCCTGCACAATGCCTATTTTCATGTTTGGGCTTCATAACTGATTTTACAGACTAAATACTGCAGTTTGACTATTAGTAGTAATTTAAACCTAATTAAAGACATTCTACACTGTGCATGCATATTAAACATTTAACATCACAATAGCAAGCAAAGATTTTAACCTTATGCTTACCCTTTAAAAGAAAACTTGTATCTAACTATATTTAAAATAAAATTATTTTACCAGCAAGGGAACATTCCTTTTTGTTTCTGGTGCTGTGTGGTTAAATACTCCTAAATTTCTAAGCAGCTAAGTAACAAATGTAATACTTGTTTAACTAACAAAAAGTATGCTTCAGTGGTATACTGTTATGACTTATTTTTCCCTAAGGTCAGTTTTCCGAAAGTACTGCTTCCTTGAAAACAGGTGGTGCTCAGATAATGAGGAAGCATAGAGAATCTTGGTGAGAACCAAGATTAAGTTACTCCTGGAGTACCTTAAAACAACATCATGTTAAACAAGGGCGGGGGGAAGGAAGCAAAATGTCATTTTCCTTGTCCCATAGAATCATGGATAGAATTTAAAGGTTTAATCAAGTTTGAGTGCTGCAACCTTGGAGGAATATGCAACTTATTAGTAAGTGTATATCATTTGTTTCACTTCAGTTACTACTCCCACAGGCATTCCAAAATCCCATGAAATACAAGACAATAAACACTAAGTCATCAGAATAAGTTTTTAAAGATTGTCAGTTTTCTCCTGCTCACCTATGTATTTGCTTTACATGTTGACTGTGCTCTCTAGAGAAAATAAAATGCATTTCTATTTGCATTTCTTTAATTCTCCTGTAATATACAAGTAGATCACACCAAACAAATGGGACTAAAGCAGAGAAAAAATTGACTCTAGATTATCCTTAAAATTAATATTCAGATGGTTAATGTGATGCCTGTGTTTTTTAAGGCAAAGGGTGAGAAAGAAGAATGCTGATTATTATTTTAAGGTTTCTCTTTGCAGATAGCAGTTTAAGAAGGCAGTTGCTTGTGAGATGCAATAATTTCAGCATATGCTACTACTAGATACTCTGAAACTCCTCAACTTCTAGTAGCTTTTTAAGTCTCAAAGTAAAGCTGAATTCAAAGAAAGAACAACGTAACTTTCTCTACTACCCGACTAAATAGAAGTACATTAAATAGGTGTTTAAATAACCTGTCCTGGGCAATAGGCAGTAACTTCTCCGAAAATAGTAGGTAGCCCATGTGAAAATTGGCTGATATAATTATTTAATTTATGACAGAATAAAAAAAGATGGCTCAAGGTAGCAACACCAATGTAGTCTTCTTATTTCTACCAGCCTTTGTCATGGCATGTTATTTTCTACAACCATTAAATGAGAATGGCAAAAGGAATAACAGGAAAACTATCTGCAAGGCTATCACCAAGTTAACCTATGTAGAGAATTTCTATTGCTTCTTGTTCTATAACTGTGCAACTAGGTCAACACGAATTTTCTCCCATGAAGCCGACAGCTATGTCATAATTTCAGAAGAGTTTTTTCAACATTTTTAATGAAGTGGCTTTTTCAGGAATTCAGAAACATTTCTTCAGATTGCTGATGAAAGGATTCAGCTTAAGGCAGAAGTTTGTCATTTTCACTTAGAAGGTTCTCAATCCATTTCAAATATCTGCTGCCATGTGCTTTTTCCTTGAAGGTTTTCTTGGTTTGCTGTCACACCCAAATCAGTGGCAAACTCCACATTATTTTAACCAGATGGCAAAACTATGTATCGTTTTTCTGAATTATCCCTGTAATTCAGACAACAGCCAGGAAATCACATACCCCTAAGTACAATACAAATTCATTCTAAAAGTAATAAAATCCTATTGTAATTGACAGACAGGGATTCTAGTTGAAGTTCAAACAGAAGACAAACTACAATCAAAATACAAGGCATCACATGAAATGTTCATTCTCAAAGCCAAAAAGTTTAAGTAAAAACCGCAACACAAAAATACTTAACATCAGTACACACATTCACTTCAAATTCCTAAATGTTTGTTTGCTCACTCAGATTTGGCCTACAAATACTTGATCATCTGACTTGAACATCTGCCTCCATTCAGCTTTCAGAATTCCACATCCCTCAAGTATATCATATTCTAACTTGTTGACAAATGGATGAAAGATCTGTGGCTAAATCACAAATTCATTCTTTAACTACCCACCACTTTTTCAATTCTAATTTGTTGGGCTTCCTCATTAGCTCCTGATTAAGTTATTATTAAACCATACTTCAACTGTACTTGCTCCTTTTCAATGTCTGAAACAAATTGCTGATAAATGGCCACATATGAACTACCGATCACTTGTTCACCGTAATCTACGGTTAATGATAAGACTTCAACAGACTACATGCAGCTTCATAAGTACTCAAAGGCCATCTGAAGGCTGTAAAAAGTTCAAGATAGCATTAAGTAGTAGATTTGTAACCAACAATCAGTTGTCCATAACTGCATTCCTGACTCAAGATATAAATATTAACACATTATTTCCTACCAAAATAAGTGTTTGAAAAGTTAAGGATTTTTTTTTGTTTTAAATCTAGAAGCATTACCAAAAAAGCTATTTACATGACACATTGAGCAGCCAGCCTCACGTGGACTTGACACAAGCTCCAGCGTAGTTCTCTCTAATAGAGAAACAGAGCTATTCCTCATTGCATTCCACCAAAAATTAGTATAGTACCTGATGTTTCCCACGGTATTATGCAAAGTTTAAAGAGTGTGTGTGCACACATTCAACCCACAGAAAACTATCCTTACATGTTGTTCACCAACGCCAGTAACAGTGTAATTTATCTTTAGCAGTATATAGCTTTGGGGGAACATGCTTCTCAGATTATACACAACATGCATTTAAAAACTAATTTGATGGCTGTCTTGTAAGAAGCACTTTTTTTAAATGAGAGCTGCATATAATAAATATTCCACATTAAAAAAAAAAAAACAAAACATGAAAGCAAAGATAAAGGAGATGTATGTCTGCAAAACATGCTACAGACAGACATGAAATTTATCTAGTCTGAGCTTTAAGCCAACCAAGAGTTGGCTGTAGTTGCTACGTATCAATGAAACTTGTGTGACCAGTCACACACCTGTAGTGGAAGAAGACTCTGAGGAGACAACCCTGCAAAAACTGTGTGTCTTTGAGACTCAGAAGAAAGAAGTGATTGACCACAAGTGTTGCAAATAATTCTGAACTTACCTTCACAAATAGGGAGCAACAGTGTAGCCTCTGTTCTAAACAAATGGCTCTATCACCTGATCGGACCAAGCAGTTATTTAACTGTTTGTCCCCAGGTTAAAAGCACACAAACAAAAGACGACAACAAAAACCACACCCCAACAACACTCAAAATCTTAGAAGAGAACAATGGTTTCAACTCGCAGATTCCAGAATCATGGCATTAGGCATATTACAGGAGTTGTCATTTAACTGCATGTTGTAATAGCTAGATTCTAAGTCTCATTTTCAGTTGTGTGGGATTTTCATTTACCACAGTGGTACAAATAAGCACATTTTTATTACACATGAAACCCTTCCCAGGTGATCAAGAAGAACCTGACAACTTGCACTCTGTGAAGCTAGGCGTATTAATGCAGATGAGCATGATGCTAGTATTAGAATTTGAATATAGATCAGGATTTAATTTGAAGATTCAACCTGTCTAGAACATACTAGGCAGATTTGGAATGCATTATTACATAAGGTTGTTACCACCCAAGGCCATGAAGTGAGAGGGACACAATTCCTGTAACAGATGACAATGCTTAAATACACATTGTAAATCATCTTCCTACTCTAGAAGTATTGTATAATTCTATAGCATTGCACAAAGCATAAAAAGACCACCACTGCAGCTTTAAACTTAATAAAAGCATGAGACAAAGTAAAAGAAGAACATACCTTTAGCCTGTGTTCCAAAGGTGATTGCCAATTTTGCAAATAATTCTGGACTTTCAAATTTATCTTCTTCAGCTTTTACCCAAAAGCTGTTTTCTGCTATTTCTTGGGGCTCAACCTGAAACAGAAATGTCATTTCCAAAGTTAATAACTCATACTTTTAATAGCCAAATTAAAGCCAACTGCACAGGACTGTTGCGATAACTGGACTGAAATGCATTTAGTTATGTTCTATGTATTATATGTTGTATTAAAAAATAAGAATTCTTAAAGAACACATTCAAACAAAAATTGTTGTGTAGGTTCAGGGCAGTTTAGAAGATTTTATTTATTTTTCTACGATCAGTTGAGCATTGACCAACACCCCCAGACCCTTTTCCTCTGCACAGCTTTTGAGCCACTCTGCCCCAAGCTTTTAGTGTTGCATGGGGTTGTTGTGGCCAAAGTGCAGGACCTGGCATTTAGCCATGTTGAACCTCATCCCATTGGCCTCTGCCCATAGATCCAACCCCTCCAGGTTCCTCTGCAGGGCCTTCCTACCCTCCAGCATATCGACACTTCCCCCCACCTTGGTGTTGTCTGCAAACTTACTGAGTGTGCACTCAATAGATGTTATACACAATTATGAAGTAACTCAAATTCTTCTCTTTGATGCAAAGAACAGTGGCTACACTGATCAAAGAGAAATTTTACAGAAATATGTATCTAATCATACATGTATACCTGTGTAACTTCTTCCACACCATCCCCCAACAAAGTTATGTTTCAACAAGTAACAATGGTCACATGTTGGCAAATCAGAAACTACCCTTTTATTTCACTGTTCATGTAGATGCTTATATTTTAAGATTAAAAAAAAAAAGTTTGCATAAGTATAAATAATATAAATGGGTTAGATTCTAATAGCTCACATTCAGTGCAAGATAATGGTGCCCAAATATTTCACTTAAGCAGTCCCATAGCTCCTCCCAGTGGCCACAACCCTGCCCTAGCACAGAAATAATTTGAAATCAACGAATATTTGAGATCAATAACTTAAGTATCATTGCAGCACAGATATCGACATTCTCTGAACATAAAACTAGATTAGACTTAAACAGCATGGAAGCTTTCCATATAAAATAGGATGCTGTTGGATAACTGCTAGTTGCAAACTACTTTAAAACTGTTCCTCAATGTTTGTATATAGTTATGCAACTCAATGCAAAGTTACAATTCATTGTTCACACGTAATAGAATGGTACCCCTTCTTTTCACCTCGATCATGACAGTTTTTCAGTCCACTTTGTCATGGATCAACAATACAAGCAACATTCTGCAGAAGAAAAATTCAGTGAGCATTCACTCACTGATCATACTCCATGTACCTCAGAACAGTCAAAGGGCCAAAATAGAAAGGAGGTAGGTACCTTCCACCATCTCTTGCTGTCATTACATAAATCCACCAAGCCTAGTAAACATCCTCTGAAAGTTTTCATGGAAACAAATAATCTCACTCAGCAATGTGCAACCCAGGGATTTTTTCAAAAAGAACTGTGTGAGAACTAAATTAGCTTCATGGATTACTCATCTGCCAAACATCAAACAACTTCTGTCAAAAAATCTCATTTAAAAACTCACATACTACACTGTATCACCTGTACTTGTAAAATAAATGGGGAGGGACATTAGCTTCACAACTCTACCAGTCAAATGACTCTACCGGTTAAATATTAAAACTGCCTACTGCTAAATCCAGTACAGTAACAACTTTAAACAAAACTAGATATCTAAAAAAATATTTAAATTCAGAATTAAAAAAAGCATCTCTTCAATACTAACAGTAGCAACTGATACGATGTAACACCACTGTCTTTACTACCTTATGATAAGCTCTGCAATATCAGCGTAAACACGTGCCTTTCCCAGAGAAAGGCATTTATCTTAAAACCAGACTTATGAAAGATGCTGCTGTTAAAGTATGCTTTCTAGTACAACTATCATTGACAGGTAAGGCAATGAAAATCAAATTTCCTTTAAAACTTACAGAACATATCACAAGAAGAAAAATGTGAACACAAAATCATTTATTTCCTAATTAATGCTTTAATTTAAAATAAATTATTTATTCAGAGGACTTGTCTCAAAATAACACAACTTCCCATCAAGACATCTGTCCTCACAAGAAAATTTTAGTGGTGTAGGTCTGTATACTTATCACAGCAAGTAAGGATGTTGCTTTTCACTAGGAAAAATTCTTTCTCCAACGCCTTCCCAACAGTTTTTTGAGGGACTAGTCAAGTTCTTACGTTTCATGAAAGGCTTTTGAAAGGAAACTAGAAAAAAAAACCACTATCAATGTTACCATAATGGTTTCCTTCAAACTTTTTTTTTTTTTTAAAAGAAATTCCTAGAGAGCATAACCAAAGCACTGTGCTGTTGAGACAATATCAGACCTAAAATTACACATTTTGGAAGCCTTATCCACTTTTAACTTGCCCTCAAAAAAGCGAACAAAAATATTATTTACTGCACATACAAAACACACAATTTATGACTCCAACAGACTGCTTAACCCATAGCAGACAAAAACAAAATCAGAGCTCTGCTTTGCAGTGTCTTCCAAAAATATCATTTAACCATTCGCACCAGGTTTTACTGCATTTTATTGCTAGAGACTTAATTTCTCTAAGTTCATCTCCTTTTGCAACATCCTTTCTTATTACTCAGCCACAGCTACTTCAATTAAGTAAACACAGTGGTAGTCATCCCTTGACTCCAGATCCCTCTGTCAACTGTCAGATTGCCAAGATTCATAAATGGCAATCTTCCCAACGGTTTTCTACCCAACTGTCAACTTCAAGATTCATTTCCCCAATCCTAAATACTAGTCATCTTTTAACTAACTCAATCTACTGAAAGTAGTAGTAACATGATTAAAGTATACACTTAAACTGTCTGATAACTTAAACCTACTTGAAACACAACATTTAACTTCTGAAGTTTTTACTTGGCAAACCAAGCATCAGTTACAGCTGAAGACATATAGAACCTATCTCTACAAGAAATTACTAAAAAAATTTCAGATCTGCTAGCTACTCATATCCCCAGAATACAGGATGCTCAGTATTAAATACTTTGAGTTTCCCCCATAAGATAAAGTGTCCTCGAAAACCAATACCAGCTGCATCACAACCAGTGCATTAGAGGTATTTTGGATAAAGGATTTAATGAATTCCCCGAACTTCATGAGTACTATCAGCTACCTAATGTAAAGCCTGACATGTTACCTTCTTCCTCAAAAGCCACTTTTTAATCAATGGGAGAAAAAAAAAACACTTTGTAATACCTTTGACCAGTTGATTCTCTTCATAGAGACCTCCAGCTTATATTTTTTCTTCTCCTTCATTCCATGTGGTAATGCTGGTATCACTGGAAAGGGAGCAAAAGGAACACCTCCAAGAGGTGGTGGCATAGGAGGCCCACCAAAAAGCGGTGGTGGAGGCGGCACTCCTCCACCCGGTAGCGGTGGCGGTGGAGGTGGCACTGCTCCACCAGGCAGTGGTGGTGGCGGAGGCGGCACTGCTGCACCAGGCAGTGGTGGTGGCGGAGGCGGAGGTGGCACTGTTCCACCAGGCAGTGGCGGAGGAGGTGGCACTGCTGTACCAGGCAGCGGCGGTGGCGGCGGCGGAGGAGGTGGCACTGCTGTACCAGGCAGGGGCGGCGGTGGCGGCGGAGGGGGTGGCACTGCTACACCAGGCAGCGGCGGAGGAGGTGGCACTGCTACACCAGGCAGCGGCGGAGGAGGTGGCACTCCTACACCAGGCAGCGGCGGAGGAGGAGGTGGTGCTGGAGAAGAAGGTGTCACATTCTCAGTTGATACTGGAGGAAGTGGTGCTACTTCTGTCTGTTGACTTCTCAGGACTGGACCCTGAAATTTAAAAGAGCAATCCTTTTCATTTGGGGAGGGAAGGAGGTTTAATATGAACTAGTCTACCTTGTAGTCTGCTGTACCTTAATAAAGTGAGAAATAGAACAATCCTCCTATTTAAATAAGAAGCCATAACAATAGATTACAATAGATTATACCATGTACCATAAAACTGCCAAGTAAACTGAATCACCTAGTATTTGTAAACAAAGAAATGGTTTCCATTTCCAAGACAATGTAGTAGTAGCACTAACATTTAAGAGAACAACATATCAATTTATAACTAATCAATGAAATAAAATAATTTCTCCACTCAGGACATCCTGGAGAGCTGTGGCAAAGATGGTAATAACCACATTTAATTTTAATAACACTAAACTGCTGGTGGAACGTTTTTGAACGAAATCACTGAAGCAGCTAGGGCAGTACAAGAGTTGTTATAACTATCCTGACACCTTGTGTGGACACAGGGGTGGGGAGTGAGACAACCATGCTTGGTTTTAAAACTGTCTGCACTTGTTTCTTCAGTGATAGGAAGGAAAAAAGAGCACTTGCAATATCCATTCCAATAAATTATTATAGTGCCAAATTCACAGACAATTGTCTTTTAATAATGGTTTAAAAACAGTTTCTGGAGATATGCACAAAATGCCACATGAGCTCATATTCTAAATCCTCTACATACTAACTAATCTTTTGTTGCAAAATCTTTAAGTAATGTAGGCTTTTCATTTAATCTAATTTACATACTCTTTCCATGCCCAATTTTTTACTGTTTCTACTTTAATGAAACCAAGAGTTTGTCAAATTTCCCCCCCCAAAAAAAATACCATGCTGAAAAGAAATTAAGTGCATCTAGAAATAAATGCCATCACATTCTACGTTAGTTGAGATTGTAAATGGGAAGCATAACTCTAGAGAAAAAAAGGCATAGTTAAAAAAGGCAAAGTTAAGGTATATCACTTTTAAGTGTACCACTATTAATAATGAACTGTAATGTCTAGATAATATGAATTGTGTTCATGATATATGAATGATATATATATGATATATGATAATAGCAATGATATAGCTGGATTATTAACTGATTAGACTAAAAATAAATTCTTGGCTTTGCTTAAGGTATGTTTCTTTGGCCCATGAACTACGCAAGTGTACTATTACAATTGTAATGCAACAACTGGTGGAGAACTCATTAAAACTGATTGACAAATTTCAGTGTAACTGTCTTGTAGAGATCTGTAACAAACATTAAAGTGGGTACCAATGAGGCATGAACAGAAGCGTTTGTGAAGGAAAACAGCAATAGAAACCATAAGGTTTGTAACCACAAGTTACATGAATGACTTGCATTGAAAACTAGTGACACAATGAACAGCAATCCATCTGTTAAACACAACATAACATGTTTATATAAAGACAAGAAAGCCTGTGCTGTGAAAAGGCTACAGCACAGATTATTTGTCAGAAAACGACCAGCATGTAGACAGCAAAAGGATGGCAACCAGGTTATAACACAACATATGCTATTCCTCCTCTTCTAATCCAAACAGGAAGTAAGACCACAGTTATTAAGGTACCCACAATTAGAAAAAGTACAACAGGCAGGCCCTGGCTAATGCTCAAGGAATGGCAAATTAGCTAGAGTGAGGCAAAAGGATCAAACCATAACAACTGCTGGTTGCCACAGGCCTGTCTAAAACCCCACTCATCATTAAACAAGAACCTCCTAATAGATGTAATGACAAGTGAACACAGAGCATCTCTTGCTTTCCACCTCACAGGTGATCCTGGAGAGATAATCTGGACATACAGTTTTGGTACCTGTGAGCAAAACTTATGAAGAAATGAATTCAAGTAAAATCAGCTTGGCTGAAATTATGTATCACCTTCCCCTTCCATGAGGTCTTGCATTTTTTGTTACATTTATCTCTGAGATTGTACAAAACTACTTTAACATTATTTTAGAAAAGGCTATAGCCTGATATATGGAGTTCAAAAAAGAGATTTATTATCAGACTTCACTTGCATGCACATTCTGAAAGGTATTTATGTTATACATGCACAGCTATCATGATTTCTACCTCTGCAATTCAAATATAAAGCCTTCTGAAAAAAAAAAAAACACTTTCTGCAAAACATATAGAAGTAGTGATATTAAAGCATAAACAACAAGGAAAAAAATGTCAGGCTAAATTCAAACTTTTCATAGCCTAAATATTTTTTTTCTCAATAAAGCAGATATCTATGACAGATTTTGAACACACTGCTATTTGAAAAAGGCTACTTCCATTAAATAGCTTTAGTAGTTTATACTGCTTAAAAAACAAACCAATACAACTATAACACACATTTCAAATTCTGTAGAAAGAATATTCTCCAAGACATTTTCCTCTTGATTCTGTAAAAACAGTTTTCAATTGAAGAACTTAATGTAATTCAGTTTTATTACCTGTGTTCGTAGCTGTTTGATTTCTGTTTCAAGTTCTTTGATTTTCTCCTCTCGTTTCTGCAGTTCCGCTTGTGCCTCCTGTCGAGCTGTGAACTCTTCATCAAACTGTAACAATTAATCATCATCACAGAAGTGTTTGTCCATTTTTGTTCACACTAGATATTATAATTTCAGGAATTCTTTGAACAATAACACATACAGACCAATAGATTGCACTTTCAGCATTTAAAAAAATCGTTTTTTCAAGTATGCATTTTTTCTACTACGATATAATTTCTTCCATCAGTAAGTCATGGCACAGAATCATTCAGATTCAGCTGCTTATTACAGCTCTTAGTTCAACATTTTAACATTTAAACTCAAGTATACATCTCATACAGAAAGCTTAAATTTGGAGGAAGATGAGTACAGCTTTGTGGATGAGTATCATCCACAAGTCAATATACAAGGAGGCATCCAAGTAAGTCACTGATACTTGATACTACATTAGGGACTCTTGATGTCCCTATATAAAGTGGAAAAGTCCTATTTATAATATTTAAGTATAACTGTGAAAAATTCTTATTGTATTTTCATCCTGCTACTGTTTGCTAGGTTTAAGAAATTATTAGCATATACAAAAGCTTCTGTTAACTCACTCTTCCTCAGGACCAAACAACCAATCTCTAAGAACACATGTTGACTTGCACTAATAAAGTACATTCTGATGCAGGATTCTGTAGAGTAGCATTACAACAATTTGCCTTCTATAAAATTCAGACACCATAACTGTACTAAAAATGAAACCCCATTTAACACTGAAGAAAGAAAAATTGACAGTTTCACTGATTTCTTTTGAAATTCTTATTACATTCAAGAAAATATACTACCCTTTGGTATGCAAAAGGCTTTTTAGACTAAATAGTAAACATCAAAATTTTGAATGCTTTAGTATACAACACGATATACAAGTTTTAAGTACTATTGCAGCCAATATAGTGCATTGAGCATTTCATATCATTAAAGAGATTGTGATCAGTTGAGATTAACAAATTATCCATTGAATTCCTATTTCCTAGGTAATTTTAAAAGTAATTTGAGAAAACATTAATCAAGTTACTGTCAGCACAAATATGAACAGTGATAAAGCAGAAGGATAAGCATCAATTTCTTCAGAAATACAAGAATTTTTATTACAAGAAGAACACTGAGCTGGAATTCTACAAAAGTATTTTAAAGGCCTAACCTCTTATGTTTCTGATAATATTTCAAGACTTCCCATAACTGAAATAAGGCTAAGTTATCAAGTTCCTAGTAAAAGAGAGCTGGACCAGAAGAAAGAAGTAGTTTGCAAAACAAGTTCCAAAATACCCTATAACGCTCAAATGTGAGTAATACGGAAAAAAGTTATTCTTCCCCATAACATAATACTTCATCTTCGGCATTATAAGGAGCTAAAGCAGTATTTTCGTGTAAGCATCTCCACAGTTAGAATTGATGCTTTTTGAAACATTGAATGACTCTGCTTTAGGTACGTTTACACAGGTTTGAAGCCAGCACTAGATGAAGAGCTATGACAACTCGTTCCTTCCCCCCTCACACACCGCCCTTTTAAAAAGCATTATTTAGTCAAACACCTAAAATGCAACATGTTTCGGGACAAAATAGTAGCAACTGGAAATCTTTTCCCATCAGTTATCTACAGGAGATTGATACAACTGAAAAATATTCACAGCTAATAGTAATCACCTGCTTTTGATTTTGGAGGAAGCTGGAATCTGAGCCTTGCACAGCCACACCCCCAGAGCTATTATCTGTGGAAGAACCTCCTGCCTGTGAAATTCGTTGCTTCCAAGTTTCCACTAAATTTCTACTGTGAAACAAGCCTACAGCATTCTTGTCAGACTTCTGTTCCCTAACTTAAAAAGAGTGGTGACAAGGACTTACTTTTCTGGAAAATTCTGCTGCCTTTTTTTCACTCTCTTCTACTTTCGCTTTGTCCACACATGCATCTGAAAGTTAAATTAATCAACACACAGAAGTCAGGTAAAACATCACAGCTCTAGGGTCCCTTCCAACTACAATTACACCATGACACAAAAGCAAGAGACAAAAGATAAAATGAATTACTAGGCTGATCTGACCAAACATTTGTTGAATTATTTTGATCAGCAAAATCTGTGACTATGAAAAAAAAGCAGTGAGAACACGACTACTTTTTTAAGTTGAAGATAAATAACTACAGCTGTTTTGTCTCCAACAGATTACAGTTTGCACATAATGATTTTTGCCCTTCTCTTCTAGATTAATCTACTCCTAAGTATGAGGTGAAAAAGGACTTCTACACTAGCATGAAGTAATAGTTACTTCTGAGTTTTCAATTCAGAAAGCCTCCTTCTGAGATAAGAAACCCAAAACTGAGCTGCTTCTGATTTTAGTAAAAGTCAGAGGTGAAGACAATTTGGACAGACTGTAAAGCAGGTTTCTTCACTCAGTGGCACAAAATACTTCTACTGACTTTTCATGGATGGTAAAAAATATAATTTTTATAAGTGAAACAAACAAAATTAACTGTATTATAAGTAGGAACTGGCATGGATAGACAAACCAGTTATTCCCTCAACTAGTAGGTCAATGGAAAAGATTTTGAGGTAAGATTAAGTGACCAGGTTCCTAGTCATAACTGAATAAAATACAGATACACAGATACACCTTTTTAGATATGGAAGTTACTTTTTCATAAAGCAATTCTTCCCCACCCCTCCAACGCAACCTGTACAACATCCTTTCTCACCTTCTCTTATCACATCACCAAAAAAGCTTTTCCCAAATGAAGATGTTCTCAAAGAGTAACTACTTCCTTATACGAAACATTTACTCCAGAGGATGCCACCATTTAAAGAACACAGTGTATTCCACCCATCTTAAGAAAACTTACAGCAACGCTTTTAAATGCTGTTAACTGCCATTTAATTGATATTGTATTATTCAGCTGCTTCTTTCCCAAATGACATAAAGAACTGCAGCACTGTGGATGTTCAACTGACTGGTTTAGCTTACTAAACCATCTCAAATACTTGGAAAATATTCTTAGAATTAACCCTATAACAATTAAAAATTCAGTAACAGTTAATATTGACATAATTTTTGGTATTTGTTACAGACTTGAAATTCATAAAATTTATGAAAAAGCAATTTTTAGTTAGCAAGACTATCGGATTCAGATATGTCAATACAACATTGGAGAAGAAAACTTCATCTCTGTCATTTATTAAAGGCTGCAGAGCTTAATCTGGCCTTTTCTACAAGTACACCTGTAACTTACATGCATATTTCTATGAAACTGAGAAAACTCACACAAGTTAACCTCAGACACCAGTACAGAAAGGAAAACGTACACTTTAGTAAAACACAATATAAGATTGCTTGTAGTATACAAACCAACAAGGTGAGTAAAATCCACATCCATTCTTCCTCTGCATTTAAAATCTGGGTCCATGCCACTAGAGTGCAATACTATCTGTGATACGCATTCTTCAATTATCTTGTAATACTGAGGTCTAACAAAGAACACATTTTACAAGACAACATGAACAATAATTTATGCAACAAGGAGTGGAAAATGGGGCAACTATAACTCCTAGTATAAGAATTTTACAATTGCCAGTAAAAGGATCAAGTCAAGTCTTATTTGTACGCTGGCTAATAAAGCACTATTACAACATTAACTACTTCAGTATTTTCAATATATGCTGCAGCAATTCTTTAGCACGTTATCAATACACTGAATTCCATCACTTGCAGAATTAGTTTACTGTTAAATTAATCAATCGATATTGTTGTCTAAATAACAGTATCAGGGTCCTGTAACATTAGAGAATTCTGTGCTCAGAACTGTTAGTTCTAACCAATGCAGGGTATTACACACCTCAATTCCACATTGCATTGAGTTTTCGAAGTAGGAAATGCTCAAGCCTGACCTGGCAGTATTCCAAACTTCGACAAAAAATTAAGATTTTGAAGATTTCTCAGGTTATATTTTACTTCTTAATTTCATTTTGCACATCAACTGTTTTTATCATTAACTTACAAGAAAACATTTCCTAAAACAAAAATTCTATACATAATACTTTTACATTGCTAAGACACAACGAGGTGCACGTACAGTAAAGAGAAGTTTACAGTGGAAAGAAGATGCAGAGCATCATGAAAGACTTTTGAATTACTAGTTATACAACTAACATAAGTTCATTGAAGCCCCAGAAGCTATCAAACTCAACTGAAGGGTCATGTGCTCAATAAATTAAGAGATTAGAGGATGAGGGTGCTAGAGGAAGTAAGGCTCAAGTCTTTTAAACAAGTATTATATTTAATATGATCTTTATAAAATTAACACTGAGCAGAAAAACAAGCATCATGTAACATATCAGCTACAGAGCAAACTACTCAGAAGTGATCACGAGCCACTCAATTTATTTTTATTCTTCCCCTTACCACCTCCAAATATCAACCCTGACAGCTGACTCTTACCTGACATAGTAATCATTCCTGATGAGAAGGAAGTGTTGGAGAATTGACAAAAAGTAGTTTTCAGAAGAAGTATCTTTCAACATATTATACAACAGGTGATATACTTCATTCATATCGGTGCAAACATTGTTAAGGAAATACAGGAATTAAAAATAAATAAATAAATAAAATTAAAAAATAAATATTTCTTCTTCTAACTTAGTTATCAAAACTTAATTTTCCTCAAAATTATAATCTTTCATGGATGTTATTTTATATCTTCATGTATCACAAAACAGAGTTTAGTTTAGTAAATGCTATTCACAACAAATTTAGTTCCTAATTACTCACATTTAAATCACAAATATTACTACTAATTTTCTAAGTAAGATTTTAACAAAAACAAGTGGAATGAGATGTGCCTGAGCAAGTCCCTGCAAAACACGCAACTGCGACAAATCAATTGCATGTAAAGCATTCTACCTTTAATAGTTATTAAACAATGTAATAACACCATTTCTACAAAGGATATTCCATTTCCGCTCTGATATCATGGAGACGATGTGACAGTTCAAGCAAGTCTTCTTCTTTGTTCTCATCAAACACTTTCAACTGAATATCAAGCTCTTCATTCTCCTTATCTTTCAAGGCCTATTGTTCAAGACAGTGCATCTTAATTTTGCCTTTTTTTCCTAAAGCAAGAATTCCACCACCACCACTCCTACCCCTACAAAGATTACATCACGGCAAAATCTAAGACATAAAGCTTAGGAGCAGAAAATACATATTTTAAAGAGGAAAAAGTTGTAACTCAGATATTTTTTAAATGTTACTGCACAGTTGAGGAAAGATTAAGGCATAGTATCGGCCAATAAGGCAGAACAATAAGCCAATATCAGATATAGGCTATAGAAATACGAAACTTTCTGATTGAGTTTTATTTTCTTAATGGAATACAGTTGACAGTTCAGATCTCATGTCAAAGCACAAGTAAATTTCAAAACATTAATGAAAGTGAATGTAAAAAGCCTAAACAAGTGTAAAAGACATGCTTACAAACTTTTAAAAGTTAATCTACAACACAGCACGAAAAGTATCTGTGGTATATTGAGAAACATTTACAAGTAAAACAACAGAGAAGAGAAACTACACACAACAAAAACTAGTATTTTGAGTAACGAAAAAAATTGGTTTCCTTGAAATAACACAAATAATTTCCCTAAAATACTTGAGAGCCAGGTTTAACTTCCTACTGGGCAAATCATAAAAACAAAAAACTAATTCAAAAGCCGTTAGTGTGAATGTACTTCATGCCCTAAATAAAAATGTGCCTGGAGTTGTCATAACTTGATACGTACAAACTAAATGTTAAATATATGTTTCTACTTTTGTTGTTGTTGTTTATGTATTCTGATTCTAATGTTTGAAAACCAGAGAAGCATACTACGAATACTCAGAGCATGAGACAGAACTCTGGATCCTCCTGAATTTTTCTTATTTCAGAATCCCTCTGCACTTCAATTTCTTGAAAAATAACCCATTCTACCATGTTTTCTATCATGATTTATTACAATTCAGTTCATCTGACACCCCACTTACCCCCCAATTCTTAAGTTCTAGAAGTATTCATTAATTGTGTAAAGACTAATTTTCAGTAGGTGTTAAAACACACACACACAAACAGCTCTTTAGGCTTTCAGAAGCGCTATAACAAATAAAGACAGCAGATCACATTCAAGTACAAACATGATATAAAACCTACGTACCCTGAAAAAATAGACATGTAAGTATCAGAAACCTTTTCAAAGCAAAAACTACAGTTGCATGAATTCAGACAAATACAAGCAGGTATGCCATAATTTCTCACATCTCCTGCATGCCTTCAGAATATATAAACAACAACATGTCAATGAAGCAATCAGTTATTCTTCAACAATCTCAGGTAGTTGGCTATCATCAATTCCAATCAATATACAAACTACGTACAGGCAATATTTTCTTCAGGCCACAGCGTAAAAACTCATTTCTCAAGTGTATCCTGAAATCAAGTTCTTCTGGAGATGTAACAAGGGCATTGATGAGCTGCATGCAGGCTACCTGTTATTGGAAATACAGGAAAAAAAACTTTTAGTACGCATACAAATGAAAATAAATACTTATTGTCTTTGACTATTTCAGTTTACTCTATAAAAAACAAGTAGCAAGAGATTGATATTGTCCATTACATTGTACGCAGGCAACAGTTTGACTGACTTTGGCTAGTCAAACATCAAATACTGTCCTGCTTTCATATTGTGAGTACTTCTGCTACTTCAACGTGGTATCGGGTGTAAAGGATTAAACAATTTCAGAAAGCTATTACAACGCTACAGTTCCACGCTGCAAGTCCTCTTCTTCCTTAGTACATGCTAATTTGAAAACAACCTGTTTTTTTTACAGTACTCAGAAATCATTTGAAAAAAACACACACTAAATATTTTGCATCAGCAGGTGTCTTTTCTACTCCTGCACCTCATTTTTGCAAAATGCCTGAAGTTTCAGACTATGGGCTAATGCTTTAATTGAACAGCTGTGCACTTGAATTAATTTTAAAACAGGTACACAATATCATAATGCCAAAGTGCTGACACACATTATAAGATGAAAACAGGACTCCAGGGAAATACCATGTTTAGAAAGAACTGTTAACTGCAAATAGAAGTAGCATTAGGGTAGACATAAATAAACAAACAATTGCTTCAGAGAAAAAAATCAGATAAATACACCCTTCTAATTTTAATTACATTCACTATTTAGTTTTAATGGAACATCCTATGGAGCCTTAATTTCTATTAAAACACTTTCAAAGACACTCCCTTTATATAGCTGCATCATCTGATAATGTAGTATCATCACATTTGCTTCAATGATTCTTATTATGTTACCAAGACACGACTTAACAAGCCAAAAGTACAAGTCCAATCAGAAATTAATAGAGAGTAAAGGTGCCATCTGCTGTGATTGCTTTTGCCAGAAGAGATGTTGGCTTAATGACTTGTGCCATACATTACAAGTGAAGAACAGTTTTGCCAGAAACAAGTTAATGGGTCTTACGATTGTATATTCATTGAAGCGTAAACATAGTTTGGGGGTGGTTTTTTGTTCGGAGGGTGTTTTGTTTTGGGTGCTGTTTTTTGTTTTGTTTTTAAATCAACACGGTCAAGGTTGGAGTTATCAAAATGAATTTCTTCTGTGATAACATCACTATTAATTTAACAAGCATGCTTAAGATGCAATCTGATTACATAGTACCAAAACAAAGGCAACCAACCATTTCAGTTTAAAATGCTTTCAAAAAGTTAACATGTTTATTAGTAGTAGAAAGATAAACGTCAATCTCCATTTCATCTTAGGCTTTCAGGAACACCCACCCATGTTCATGGTAGCTAGCATTTTAAAGCATTTCCACCTACATTTCATAGTTATTCTAAATTATTAGTATTATGAAGTAATTTGCTTATTTATGACAACATGACTAAAAACCCTGGGGAAAAAAAGAGTAAGTATATTTCATAACTTACTTCTCCAAGACTGTACCTTTAAACAATAGAAATAGTTTTAACTGATCCCAGTACAATTGTGTTGCATGTGGGTTTCTCCCTATCACAAACTAGACAAATTTTTATGCTATTTCTGCTGAAGAGTTTTAAATTCCATACTTTTGAGTAATCTAACCTCTACTATTGCACTTTTCCAAAAAGATTTTCTGGGTAGATATTTTCAAAATTGACAAATTTCAAAACAGAATACATACTCCATTTTGTGGATACTATGACCAAATTGCTTCTAAGAAATACGTTTTACCCAAGTTCATACAGCACTGCTTCAAAGCAGATGTCATCTATAGAAACTTGCTGAACACCTAATCAGCTCCAAAACATGAGTTTCTGATGGTAAATTAAGACTCCTGTAGCTGACATATATGATCTAATAATGGATAAAGGGATCCCTTCCATGCAGTTAACGGATGCACGGTTAAGGGAATTGAGTGCACCCTCAGTCTGCAGACAACACCAAGTTGGGGGGAAATGTCAATCTGCTAGAGGGTAGGAAGGCCCTGCAGAGGGACCTGGACAGGTTGAGCAGAGGCCAATGCGATGAGATTCAACATGAGCTAAGTGCCGGGTCCTGCAGTTTGGCCACAACAACCCCACGCAGCGCTACAGGCTTGGGGCAGAGTGGTTGGAAAGTTGTGCAGAAGAAAAACATCTGGGGTATTGGTTGACACTCACCTGAACATGAGTCAGCAGTGTACCCGGGTGGCCAAGAAGGCCAACAGCATCCTAGCTTGTATCAGGAATAGTGTAGCCAGCAGGACCAGGGAGATGATCGTCCCCCTGTACTTGGCTCTAGTGAGGCTGCACCTCGAGTGCTGTGTTCAGTTTTGGGCCCCTCACTGCAAGTCTTATGAGGAACTGCTGAGGGAACTGTGGGTGTTTAATCTGGAGTAGAGGAGGCTCAGGGGAGACCTTATTGCTCTCTACAACTACCTGAAAGGAAGATGTGGGGAACTGGGGGTCAGCCTCTTTTCGCAGGTAACTAGTGATAGGACTAGAGGGAATGGTCTCAAGTTGCGCCATGGGAGGTTCAGGTTGGAAATGAGGAGACATTTCTTCTCAGAAAGAATAGGTAGCCATTGGAATGGGTTGCCCAGTGGAGGTGGTGGAGTCACCGTCCCTGGGGGTGTTTAAGGAAAGGTTGGACATGGTACTTAGGGACATGGTTTAGTGGGTAATATTGGTGGTAGGGGGATGATTGGATTCGATGATCTTGGAGGTCTTTTCCAACCTTAACAATTCTATGATTCTTTCACAGACTTATTACTTGAGCACTAGATCTGGCATCAAAGAAAACGAGTATCGGTGATTCTTTTATATTCATTCTTTGTCATTCTGTTTTTGGGACGAGAAATTTTTATGTTTCACACAGTTGACAAAATCTACTATCAGCAGGTCTTTTCTATTTTTCCTCTTTTAGTAAACCCTGGGGTAACAGTAGTAAATAGTTTTCACTGGTAAATAATTTAAAGATTGTTAAATAGTACACAGTCTTTTAGTATTTCAGATTTCTTAACTATTGGTAAGCATATAAAAAAAGTAAACCCACCTGCAGTTGTAAGAATTCATGATTCTCCAGTCCTTCAACAATCTGAGAAAAGCGTTCCCTGTTGTTCCTCTCAGCAGCAGTTGTTATAGCTCCTAAAAGCTTGTCCAGCCTAAGAGAAAGATGAACTGTCAAAACATATACAACTGCCAACACTGTCATTTTAAAGATGTGTAGCCTTTATTTATGCAACGCAAGATTTTAGTGCAGTTGTAGATAATCTGAAAGCATTTATCTATATTCATCTACATACAGTTGAAAACAAGCCAAGAATCAAGCATTAAAATACATACATGATTAATGACTTACCTATGTAAAGTTGAAAAAAAATCAAGAACTAAGTGTTAAAATATCTACAAGAGTCATGTTGAACTATAAAAGGTGACTAGATCTCTAAACAATTGTGACATTCAGCTAAGAAAGAAGACATGGCAAAAACAACTACTACCTTTGCAAACTGTGCAAAGTACTACCAGAAATCTTTCATGCTAGAATTCCCAAATAACCTGTCTTTTCAGAACCCTTATGTAGTGAATAGGCAAAAACATTCTGAAGACAAAGTTCACCATTTTTAATGTTCAGTAAACTGAGAGACTCAATAATCCAAAGCAAACATATGCCAAATGATTATCTTTATTTTACAAAGACAGTGGACATATCTTAACATGTGATGCCAAACTAGTCAATTTCAAAAATCATCAGTTCATCTCCCCTCCTCAGATGCTGATGTCCCAATTGAATTCCTCCCAGTAATGGGACCAGTTGTGCCCCACGATAACAATTTTAAACACTCTAAATCTGATAGCTTTCCTTGTAGCAATTAGAAGTTTGCTATTCCTTAACAATCTTCTCAGGGATATACGAAATAACTTATGCTTTGTTTTTTTTTCAGCAGGTATTTATGAATGTTCATGGCTAAAGTCATCTCTTCTCTACAGTACATCGTTATATCTTTTTCAGACATTTTTCAGGTCATGTTTCGTAAATTTCTTATTTGCTTTTCTCTGATTTAATACCAGATTAATGCATCAGAACAGGTGAAAGTCTCTTCTCATTTAAAATACAAGTAGCATTAAAAAAGTAATGACATAACAGATTACAATTACATATACAAGTTCTCACCTGTGTCCTAGCTGAGAACGCAAGAGCATTCAGAAAAAAAGAATTTTGTTTTACTGTCTTACTTACATGTTCTCCTCTCCAACAATGCAAAGAGCAGAAAGTATTTTCACTGTTTCTGTCATCATGTGTGGTTGCCTTGGATCAATTGCTCTTGATAACAGTAAGAGACTTCTTTCATCTCCTAGAATCCTTTGCAATCCGTACTTAACAAAATAGAAAGCTTACAGTGAAAATAAAATATTGGCCTCAAATTCTCATAATCATCAGATTTCGGAACCTTAGGTATCCTCAGACACATGCACACACTCCATATGAATCTTGGTAACATTCTACTAAAACCTGGCTATTACTGCTTGGAGATGGAAGTCAGACTCCCAGTCTTACATTTAATTTTTTTTCCTAGGAAAACAAAAATCAGTTCCTAAAAAAGATAGCCAACCTTGTAAAATTAGGTACCAGTTCGTATTTTTTATCTGAACTACCTCAACAGTATGAAGAGTTAGTTCTTATATTTCCACCTGTCCTACCCTACCCCATAACAGCCCCTGGGCAAGTCAAAACACACATGCACATACACACACTAAATCACAGAAGTCAAAAACTAAGCTCGTTTTTATTGTATACTTGTAACGGAGCTGAAATAGGGTAGGTCAAAAAAAAAATTAGATTGGCATTTGTCTAATTTTTTTTTCTTCAATTTTCATCAAGTACAAGTTAGTTGGCAAAAAGTTATATTAACTTGAGACCTATATTTTTAAGAGTCTGCTAACAAAAGATATATGAAATTTCCTTGCTTTTCTAAGATTCAACATGCTACATTCATCTTGAAATCAAAAAACTACTATACCAGAAGTTATCTGCATTTTAAGTATTTCTTACTTTATTGTTCATAAATGCTTTGAGGCACTGGATAAGTTTATGTTGATTCTTCTTATCAATATTTTCTTGCCTTGAAAGGGAGAAGGAAAACAACGTAAGTACAATCTTCATGTGCTACCCCATCCCTCCCCCCTTCAAGTGATCTGAGTCCTTACTGTTTCTTGTCCAGAAGCCTTTCCAACACATCCAACATAAGTCCAAGACCTTCGTGTCCAAAATTGTTAACCCAGCTGGAAAAGGGAGGGAAAATGCTTCTAATTATTTCTTAATCAAACCTTAAGCTTACAAAGCTATGTCTCCAGTACTGCTCTCTTCAGGCACACTACTGTAAGACTTACTTTCTAAGAAGTTCTGATCGACAAGACCAATGCTTACTTCCAGAAATCAGACTTTATTAAGACCCATCAGAAAACTCAAGAAAACATTGCAGACAATTGCAGGCAACTCATTTATCCTCTTACATTGTGCTGAGAACTACGTTTTGGTGCCAATACGCACGCGGCTGGGTGTTTCACAGGAAGTGACTAATGGGAAAGAATCCCACATTCACACAAATTCTCTTAATCCTCAAAGTCATATCTGCCTACACCTCTGTGTACCCCCCAAGACCTGCAAAAAATCACTTTGAATAAAACATTCAGAAACTTCCAATCCTCTGGAAGGCACTAACCCATGCCATTGCAAGATCTTTA
This sequence comes from Anser brachyrhynchus, assembly GCF_964034855.1. Classification (NCBI taxonomy): domain Eukaryota; kingdom Metazoa; phylum Chordata; class Aves; order Anseriformes; family Anatidae; genus Anser; species Anser brachyrhynchus. Next base: position 6,029,763 of record NC_137708.1, on the reverse strand, counting down.
AAAAAAGTTCAGTAAAACTGATTAAGAAGTTTGTTTAGAAACAAAAAGAAACAGTAACAATAATCATCATCTTTTATCACTTAATTAGCAGTTAAGCTATGATCCTGCAACAATAGAAACGTGGAAAACGGTTTCAGAAACATCTCATTACGTATGTGCACTGCTTTAATAACTTCCCTCACAAAACATTTGTTTCAGAAAAACAGATTTGGTTTACATAGTTCATACTAAGAACAAAGTTTCATGTATAAACTAGAACAGACTTAGGCAACCTGTTGGAGCTAGTCTGAATACAACTGTTGTACCATTTGCATCCAGAGTAGGAACAGAATAAATCATTACAATCAATACAAATTTCATCCTCAAATTGCAGGGTGCAGACAAGATTTTGATATTCAATCATCCTATTTGATATCAACGTGTTATTGGCTACTGATGTAAAATGAATTCCCACCTTTAAAAGAAGGGATCTCAGAACTTTCAAAACCAACCCTTTTTAAAGCATTAATGTAAAGGCTCTGGCAAAAAAAAACAAAAATAAAAACCGAACACTACTTTATACTGATAAACAGCATGATGAAAACCAGAGCAGAAGTTACTTACCTAACTGGATTGCTGGTTAGAGACACTCTCAAAGACTCTAGACAATTAAGAAGCTTTTCCTCTGCAATTCCAGATCGCAATTCATGAATATATTCTTGTGAGGACAGCGTGCATTCATGCTTGCTGTTTTTCAGTCCACCCTATCACAGAAGAGAGAATGCTGCTTAACAGTCATTGTAGCATTTAAGTAGATGGTAACACACAAGCATGTCAGTATTTCCACATGCATTTTAATATCGCTGTTTTCCCTGTACAACTATTAAAGACCCTTGCCTGATTTTTGAAAAATGTTTAACAGGTTAGATTTTGTATCACAAGGGTAAACACATTTCTGGAATCTTTTTCACTTCCTTGAAGAAAGTCCATGGTACCACATGTTGGATATAAAAACGTACTCTTATAGTTCAATTGTATTAACATATTTGACTGCTTAAGACAATCTTATTTAGCATTTGCTTCACCATACTGTATTAGAAACCACCACAAATGCACTCCAAACCCCCACAGTTGTTGTTAAGCTTATCATTCTCTCTTTACCTTTCTTCAATATTTGTTTTTATAGCTGCATTACCATATCCTGACACTCAAATTCTCTCTTCTCGAGAAAGAATAGCAAGTTAAGCCACTGAAGATGACTTCAAAAAGGAGCTGGTATCCACTAACTGTTAAATTGGTGTTTTTAAAACCATGCAAATACATGACTCAATGATTTCTTGTTGTAGCAGAACTCCCTGCTTGGTCACTAACAGAGATCCCTAGAGGATCTTATTCGTTACAAAACAGAAGAATGATGTAGAAGATTTCACAAAGAGCTCATCTCCCTGCTGTAGTGCTATTACAGAAGAATAACCATGTACAAAGGTATTTCAGTATACCTTTCAGTATGTCAGTATTTCAGTATTTCAGTATATGTTATTCAGTTTTTAGAGCTGTAGCATTCAAAACCATGAACAATGCTCAAAACATTTTACCAAAAGGTGCAAATAACCCTTTGCAGAGCTCTGATCAGTTGTAGAAAAGTAGGCTTATCTTCAAAGTGTGGTTATCACTAATAGGCAGTTGTTAAAGCTCCTTACCTCTCTACAGTTGAAGAGAACCTGATAAAGTTGTGTCATGAGTGTAAAGACAATATTAAAAATGTCTGACCCAAAAGAGGATTTGCATGCATTTAGTTTTATTTGTATCAGGAAGTTCAAATGCTGCAACCTTCCACTTGTGCCTCTTTCAGAAAGCTACACGTTTCATGAAGTTTGTTTTGCTTTATTTAAATTCTTAACATTCATGTTCCAACAATGACACTAAATATGGTTGTTGACAAAATAATGCCTTTTCTACATTAAAGTTAATGATTTTGACCTACATATAACCCAATGTTAATTCATATAACAACTATTAAAATGTTCACAGTATATATTCAAATATATACAACATCAACAAAACAACAATCTGACAGGGACTGTGAATGTATTAAGACAAGAGTGCTCTCATGCCTGTGTCAGCTTTGGAGATGTGGACATGAATAGTGCCTTTAGCTAGACAATGCATGCCAGTTACACAGAAAAGGACTAGGAGAGCGATGAAGATGAGAAATAGCATGTAAAGGAACTATAGTCTGTCAATATCAACTTTCTAAACAAAGAAATGCTGTGATGCAAAACATACGCTTGGCTTTAAATCAAGGAAGCATATTAGCACTATGTATTAAAAAATCATAATAGTACTGCAAAATCATTATTCTCAAAGTCCGTAATGTAAAGAAGTGGAAAACAGGAACAATTTCATGCAGTTCATTGCTTTGGATGGAAACCTGGAAAAGATTATATGTGTTACTATCACTATCTGCATTGTACTAGATGCAGATTTTGTCATCTCAGATGTTCCCTAAGAGTGTAAAAAAATACAGAAGCACTGCTCTAAGTCACAAACATATATACAGAGATAATGGAAGCTTCAACCATATGTCTTTACATATTAAGTTAAACCCTAAAAAAAGCACTCCAAAATGCAAGACATATTTGGTTTTCAAAAGATGATTTCCTGTGTCTAGCCCTTCCACTGTAGTTTGCTGCAAACTCTAAAGAAGTACCTACACAGATGAGGCATTTAAGACTTTTTTGTAATGTTTTCTTTTATACGTAAACTTGGTGTGCTCTTGCTGCCTCTCTTTCATAGGCACTTAGGACATTAGTGAGGATCCTCTGTTCTATTTCCTTGCTTCCGTAGAACTCAAGATTCCTTCAAAAACAGGTAAAATTTATCAACAGGTGAAAAGTTGCAGGAATTGGAAGCATGATCTCCTAAGCCTTCTTATCATGTTTTATGGAACAGGTGTACTTCTCCATTGTTGGCACGACTAAACACCTTTAACTGCATGACAGTAAGAAACCATCTCAGCTTCCTTCCCCCCAACCCTTCAAAAACAGATTATCACTAAAAGTGGCTCAAAAAATCCATTCTCAAAGCCTTTTATCCAAGTACTCTAAATCATACTAGAGAATTCTCGGCTTCTCAACAGGATTACTTCGTTGTTTTCTGCAAGCAATTTGTCAGTCTCATTCCACTCTTCTTTCCTCTAGCCACGCTAAACTCAAGTGCTACAACCAGGTGCTATTTCTTTTGTTTCTGTATTAAGACCATTTTATTCGAATGCTATATTTAAGTACTGCTATGCCTTTATATGGTTCATATTTTAATATATATATTTCAGTTATTCTGAAAGCACAGCCTAGAAAAAAAATGGAATACATGGTCACAGTTAAGTATAGGCTTTACGTGAGAGCTTCTGGTAAGACTGAAGGCAAAAGTGAAGTACAAAGGGATGTAGACGGCTAGGTCCCACACTAGAACTTCCAGAGATTAAATCGAGCATAAGATAAAAGATCTTAGAAGTAACTTCACAACCGGTCACCTCAGTATTACAACTGAGGTATATAATTATTCATTTATGATCACTCAAACGAAAGCTTGGACCACACGTTTAAAATCCTTCTCCGAGGAAGTCAGAAGTTAAGTTTAAGGAAAAAAATAAGCTTAATGAAACTCTGGGAAGTCTCACCAAAAACAATTGTATGAAAGAAAACCCAGCTTGCTTTCTCAAGAAAAAGGGTAAATCTAACGAAATCAGCTGTGTGCTATACACATTTCAAGGTTTAAGGGACAGCAGTAACAAGACAGATACCTTACAGCACAGAACATAACAAAAAATCAACTGAAGTATGGCTTTCTCTCTACATGTTTAATTATTCCTTAGAAAAACAGACAATAATTAAATATTTAAAATATTTTTATTTTAAGTTTCTTATTCTACATTGGCTACAGGTGCTAGACAATAAATTCTTCCCCCGGTAATTTAGTAAATGTCAAAAGGGTCTTCCAAAGTGCCCACCTTCATACACTACTAAGGTTTTATCGCCAGAGGAGGCCTGTAAACAAGGTTAGAAGCCAGTATCTAACAAAACAGGAACACAAAAAAGCATTTTAACCTTCATGAGGAATATACCAGTATTCTCTCTACTCTGTGCTAAAGAACTATGAAGCACCCCTACAGCAAACAGATGGGCTGAAACAGTTAAAATACGAGACCAGAAAAATCTGAAAAATCAGATGAAGAAGTTTTAACTATGTTGCTTCCATTAGACAGGCATTTTTTACTTCAGGGAGAATGCCGGTAACCAGTACATTGACTAGAAATCTCACAATATCATAAGTGGTCACTTCTATCCAATTCACTATACCACTGGTACCAGAATACTTATTAATGAAGTCAAAGTAGTAGCTTATATTCCACCCCCATCACCTCACACCAAATGACTGAAGAGTTTTTACATACCGTCTATTAATGCAATTCTATTGCTATGTCATGCAAATGAACAACTATATTTTAATTAGAGCGTAACAACAAAGGCAGATAAGACAACAGAGGGAGTGCTCAGCGACCTTCTAAATCCTACATACTTGCAGCACATTTTACTCAGAAAAGCAGTGCCCTTTTTCAACCTATGAGTAAAAATATTCTATCATCTCCTGTACTAGAAGCTGAAACTCTATATAGCACCTATCCACTTTACCCCTTAGACACTAGCCAGACATGCTAACTCAACCCAACAAAAACAGAACCTAGTTCTACCTCAGATATCTATGTTAGCATCTTACAGTTAAGCATAGCTGTGCCATTTGAATGCAGTTCTCTCTGCCTTTAAAAGACAAGAAAGCTTGTTAAATTGGCAGCTCATATGACAAGCAGGCACCAATGTTTGATGTCCCGAATAAAACTCAAATGAATTAAAGCTCCAGGTTCTCCAGGAACAAGCAAACCTCTTCTCTGCAACTGTACTAGAACCCATCAGTATCAGCATCAACAGCATCATCAGTCCAAAGTTCTCCTCCTTTCTAACCATAAAATCTGTAGCTTTTCAGAAAAGTAACTACATACAATATATACAAGTGTCAACCTTTTTGTAAACAAAGTGAACAAGATAGTTGTCAGTCATCCAGAAGGCTCAGTCTGCCTGGAGGCATGCTGGTCTGGAACTTGGGGAGCAGCAGGTGGATTTATTTTGTTGTGTGTTTATTTATCATTCTCCTTCTCAGAGTACAACACCAGTGCTGTCAGATGCACTCAATTTCCAACGGATGAATCCGATAAAAAACAAACACTGAGAATAAGCACAACATGCATTCTTCAAGCCATTATATGTATGCATAAGCCATGCTTTAAGAGGGGCATTTCTTAATTTCCTAGTTACTTGTGCAAAAACATGCTTTTAATGCATAACTAGTAATTCACAGTCTGACAGAGAAAAAGAAAAGGCATGCAGAAAATGACATTCTGGTATATTCTATTCCGCATATCCCAATTTCCTTTATAAAATAATCTCTTCACAAAGCAGCTGTTCAGAGCAATTCATATTACAAGGAAATGACATGGGAGCAGGAATTATTTGAAACTGGTTTGAATGCATATTAATAAAAGAACCTCTGAGGTAATGATTTTTATGGTGTTGTTTTTGTTTGTTCGTTTTAACTACAAAATAGAAACATTGAATATGACCTAAGTAGCAAACCTCGCAATAAAAAAATATAATAAATAAATAAAAAGCCTGCTTGGCTACAATTAAAGGCCACCCATAACTAAAGAGAACATCTTTACTTTCAGGCATTATTTAAATTGTAAATGTAATTATTCCCAGAAAGTCATTTTGATCCTTTTTCCTGAATTTAGTCCTGATAAAAGAAGCATCAAATACTTGTTTTAAGAAGTCAAATACTAATAAATTCAACCATGACAATATAAAACGCAACCAAGCACATACTAAGGCAATAGCTATGCTGCCTATACTACTTAATTGACCTTCTGAATCCTGTGTTAATCCTATTTACACTGATATCCAGGAGCTGACATTTTCACAGTGAACTATGAATGTTAACAACTAAAACATTACAAAAATCCGCATCTAAACAGAAAGAAAGAAGTCAAAGACTAATTTCAAGGTTCAGTTGATTGCCTTCAGCACAAAAGCATGACAAGCCTAAACTGTATTGGTTGCTCATGATGAGCAGATGAATTCTCAGAGTTGCAAGTCTCTTGAAATAGATCCCTAAAAACTTAAAATGGATCCCTTGGTGCAATAAATAATTTTATAGTGGTAAGTTAAGTCCGACTGTGGTCATAAATAATTAGTCTGATGAAGTAAGGATGCACTTATGCCCATGGAACTTTTAAATCCATGATGAATGTCTAAATTATTCTAACCTACTCTCTAGAAACCAAAACGTATTTATAATAAGAAAACAAAACTATCATGTTCATACTCACCGGAACTTTACTTCCGACTATCTGCATGCAGTGGCCAGCCAAGAGAGGTTATTGTGTGAAAAAGATAATAATAATAATACATAAATAAACACAGCAAAGTACTTAGTAGGATGTAGTATCACACAATTTTTTTCACTTTAATCATTAGTAATAATTACACTCTTATTATTTGATCAAAATGTTCGAGTTACATTTTCTCAACAGGAAAACAGAAGTTCTACTGTAAGAGAAAGAATTTGAAATTTTTATGTTCCACTGCTGAATCATCAGTATTTCATACTTTTACAAACAGCTAAATATCTAGCCTGACATCCATCTCTGGAGAGATTAAGAGATATGCCATATTGTTAAAATTACCAGGTCAGACACTGTATATATGACACTGAGAAAACTAGAGAAAAAAAATAATGTCATACTGATTTTCTTGTTTTTACAAAAATTCATTTACCACAGTACTTTTTATCTATTTAGATGATGTCATCATTGAATTTAATTAGATTTTCATGATCAAAAACATAGCCTACCATTACAAATCTAACTCATACTTCAGAAAACCTCGTGCCGTTTTTTTTTTTAACTGCTCAGTATGGATGCTTTTACATGGGTAATTAACCAGTGATTTACAGACTGGCATTTTCTCTTTTTCACCATGGTACAGCAGGTCTGCATATTCATGAACACGAAGTTGACTTCACACAGGATCAACACTTGGCAGAAAGGCAACACACCTCTGCCCTGTTCTACCAGTTTGTGTAAATGACCATGATCCTGTAAGAAACTATGGACTTCTGCCTAAACATTATAGGCCTTTTCTCGTCAGCTATTTGCTACAATCTGAAAGCAGCCCTTTTAACTGAAAATCCACGTTTATCCAATTGATAGCCTGAGACGGTATGATTTTCTTCCAATATCTGAATTTGACGGTATCTGTTCAACATCTGCCTGCTTCATTTTCTACTTTTATCTTTTCCGTAACTCTTTTAGGAACTCTTTCAGAAGACAGTCCTCTCAAGTCTTTCACAATCATCTCTTCTCTCCTCTTACTGACGAAGCTTCCTCCAGAAGCACAAGATGCAACTGTCATCACCAGACAGGCAATCTTTCTTCCTAATTTACAACCTTCTCTCACCAATGTTCAAGTCATTCAATATGACATAAGATGTCACCAAGATCAGTTCTGAAAAAGAATTCTGAGCCTTCACCATTTCCCAGGTACAATTTCCACGGTCTACAATGCTTCTCTACAAATGAGAGAAGAAATCAGAAGCCCAGATAATTACTTCACATCAAAGGATCCAGCTTATTCGCTTCCATCCTTCCTCTGTCCCCCCAAGGAAAAGGAAAGCTTTTTTTCATCCTTTAAAAATCAAGGATTCCTTCTCACTCAGAACTCTGAGGACGGCACAGTGTTTCAGAAAAGCATGGCCAACAAGCTGCAGATGGCACACAAGGCAAAGAATATGAAGCACCAATTTTTAAGTAGGTTAAGACAACATGAGCAAATAAGAGTGATACTTCAGATGAATGGAGAGATCTCAAAGGCTCTAACTAAAATGATCATGAGATGGAATTGGAAAAAAAGTCGCATCAATTGTCCAGTGTGCTTCATGAGCGATGAGCTCTAAGCAGAAGAAAAGGGCAAAGTATCTTCAGTACAGAAAAGAAGAGAGATGAACAGTTATCTGTGACCAAAGAAAGGGAAAAATTTTAAGTAACATCATTTTTTATGCAGTCAGCATTTCCATGGAAGACAAAGCTGAAGACGGCCCGAGGAAAACAAAGCTTGCCAAGTCAAGATGTGGTAAAAATTGGTTAGAGCTTGATTTCAACTAAGTCAAATAGTAGTTTAGCCAAACAGAAGATGCAATTAACAGTGAAAATGAAGTTTTGCTTTATTATAAGATCCCAATCAATATTTTACAATTGAGTTCTACTTCATACATTTTTAAGTCAATTAAGATGCTAGCTATTTTCAGGCTAAGAAGCTACAGACAGGTCATTCATGTCTCTGAACAACCTTAAATATTCCATTCAGATGGTGTGATTCAATTGCAAGGAGCACACAGAGTTAGATACAAGCCCTTTTTCTGTTAGAAAAAAATATTCTGCTTATCTATAGAACATCCATACTGGAGCTGATTTAAATTAAAAGCATATATTCATGCATTTTGGGATTTATTTTCTTTCCAATTGTTAGTGGCAAATGTACTCCCAGTTGCTGCAGCTCATATGGTGGGCAGTAATGCAGTCTGTTAAAAATTTTCAATGGTTAGACATGCCATGCTTTTCTTACTTTACTACTGTATTATGGTACTCAAGGAGTCTACATTTCAATACCTTTATATGCATGGGAGAGAACCATCTCCTAATTGGTTTTGGGAAAGAAATGCAAGTACTCGCATTGAGAAAATTTCTACTGCTTCATTAAAAATATTTTTGCTTATAAAAAAAATTAAGATTTAACATTGATTATCTAGTAAAAACAAAACATTAGAACACAATCCATAATTCTCAAGACAGTCTGGCAAAGCATATTAACTGAAAATTTCATGATATTTACTGCATAAGCTTGAATAATTTTCTATTAACCTGTATATTTAGCTAAACAATGCTTAACACACTTGATTACTTAAACAAAACTTGCAGTCTTTCACTCTGTCCTTTAAGGTTAATACGTGCAAGAACATCACTCCTCTTAGCAGGGTAATCACCATTTGCACATTGTAATAGAAACTTTTCCTCATTTAACTTTTTAATATATAATGCAAAGCATTTAGGTTTAATAATTGCATGTGATTCTAGTTTTTTTTTTTTTTTTCCTGAAGTTTAACTACAGCAAGCTGATTTTAAAAGTTAGAAGAAAAAAAAAGCTTACTGTGTCATTTGCAGTCTATTCTTACAAATTCACTAGGTAGACACCAAAAATAATCTTATTCTCCGCTCCATTTAATTAAGACACAAATTACTATTTAATATAATGTTATCAGTATCTTGCAATCAGGCTCCAGCATGTAGAGCTGCTAGTGCTGTTGCCATAAGGTGTTTCAACAATTATTCAACACACAGGCTTCGTGTCTAGTAAGCCACTGTTTGCAATAAAAGGTTAAGTGTGAAAAAAGGATGAGATTCATCCTAATTTCGAAATAAAACCATATACATTATCTAATTCTATTGAAGAACCACGCTGATATCAAATCTGGTAACTTGAAGAATACTACTGCCCCTTAAATATGAAAAGCTAACCCCTTCCACCACTTGTCCCCGGTGCTGATAAGCAGTTCTGACAATATTGCAATTAACTCAGTTCCTTAGAATTCAGTACTATAGTAGTTCTTTGAAGTTCTATATGCAGCAAACAATATATACAGCAACAATATATACAGCAAACAATGGCACAAATCAGGATACAAACTATTTCTAGTGAAATTACATCCATTTGCATTTGTGTTTTGTGCAATACTCATGTAGCCTTGTGATGTATTCTCTTATTACATAAAAGAACTGTATAGTTCTTTTTGCATATTGCCATAGTCAATTTTCTAACACAGAAAAAGCATTACTGTTTTATTTTATAACTACTTAGTACTAATATTCCTACTACTGAAGAAAATAAATTGTAGCTCATCAGCACTTGAGATGATGTTGCCACACCCTAACAGCTGTTCAAGCATATACTAGTTCTCTTACACTTATTTCTATTACCCCAAAATAAACATTTTCAAAAATTCTCCACGGAGAATCCATCAACTAAGGGTTAATCAGTCACCTTTCAGTACAGACAATAGCCAACACAAATAAAAGGTCTGAAAAATACTTTTCTACTTGAAAACAGTTTCAAATGGTACTTTAAGACCATCTCTTCACTACAGGAAAGTGAAAAGACCATGGTACCTTAAGACCATCTTTTCACTACCTTCATAGTGTATAAAATGATTAACAGAATATTTAACACAATTTTCAAGCCAGCTACATATTCAAATTAAGCTAAAATATTGACTTTATTTCTAAGTAATTTCAATATTGTGGCTGTCTAACACTGCAAATTGCACATCCAGTATGTATGCCGTTACTTAAATCATGAAGTCATGCTGTCCTTTCCAAGTACTTTTGGTTCAAAAAAAATCATACAAATTGCATAAAAATACTTTCTAGTTCTATTATCCATTACTCTACATCAGTGAATTTGAAATTTATTGTGGTTTACAATGAAGCAGCACCTTTTCACATTGCCCAGCAACTCAAATGCAAACACTTCATACCCAGCTGCAGGAGTTTCAAAGTACACTAGTAAGCAGATTTTTTTTCCCCTCCTACCAATCTTAGACGGTAAATCGGAAGTTTCATCTTCATATGCATAACCCTCACAAAGCTAAGCTTATTAGTTTCACTTGTTTGGGAGAGGCAACTACTTACAGATTTGGCAGTTGCAGAAATGTACTGGACAACCATCTCACGTTTTGTGGTCAAGTCTTTATCTCTTAAAGGAGCTTTACGGTCTTCATTTAAATTCATGTCTTCCTGTAAAGAAAGAAACCATCGGGATTTTATTTAATATTTTTGAATTTCCTATTTTTATACTCTTTTTCTTGTACAAAATGCTCATTTTTAAGCAGAAGTGAGTTTTTCCAGCATATCTGCTTTAGTCAGTTTAATTCTGATCTGATTTTCTAATCTAATTCGGTCCCTTAAAGTGCCTGTTATTTTCAAGAGTTTGTCAAAAATATGATTACATTGAAAGCAATTGCCGTTAATAAAATTTTGCTCAAAAAATAAAAACAGACGACAATACTCATTACATAAGTATTAACTCTCATCACATTCCCGTGCCTTTTTTTTTTTTTAATAAAACCACAAATTTTATTACAACTAACAATGTTCCTGCAACATTGCTTCTACCCAGAAGGCTCAGATTACATGTACTATTAGCTTGCCACTGGGGTAGATGTATGTTCCAACTGATGTATTTAAAACAACCTTGAAAATCCAAATACCCTACTAGATATGTAATATGTGTAAATGCCTGCTTCAACTTAATAATTAAATAAAAAATGCAGCCGTTACTAGCCATGACTGTCTTGCCATTAAAAATCAAGGTTACATCAGATTAGCAGCTAAGACCATTCAACGCTACTGCAAGAACTTAAAGTCAATAGGTTTTTCAGAGAACCACTAGTCTCTGGAAGACTGGTCTATTGTCTCCTTCAATTAACATTACTTGGAAAAGTCAAAAAGGAATCCTTTAATGTAATAAGCAAATCAAGCAAATGATTGTCTTTCAAACAAAAATGAGAGTCTTTCAAACAAGCTTCATTAAGAAGAGAACTGTGCAATGGAATGGGACAGGTCTTAGGCCATGCTGGCTGTGTGGAAATTTATGACAATTTTCAAGAATGATACAGAAAACAGTACCTAAAGCAATCTCAAAAGGTTGCCCTTCCTGATGCTTTGTGTACCAACACCAATGTGCATGACAGAATTAGTACACATCTATTTCTAAAGTTTGTTTCTATACTACTAATAGAAAGCATGCTTGTGAGTGGAATCACAAACCTTGACAAGTTCACCTAAGAAAAAATGATCAGGATTATATAAAATTCAGCTTTGAATAATTATATAATTGAGAATTAATGGAAATTATTATTTTCCAAAGGTATTTACTTAAGTTTATTAAAAACAATCCCTCAACAGCAGTGTCTAACTACCACAACTAAGGCATACAGAGATTATCTTAATGAAATAATCCCCAGTTTCTCCCACTTTTTTTTCTCCTTTTTCCCTTTATTTTCTCTGAAGAAGTAGTCTAAGAAACCTGTACAGAAAGGATCCCATCACTCAGAGTTATTCAGCTGTTTACATACCAGAACTTCCAAAACAACATTTTAAACTTACTACTACATTAATAACATGAAAATCTCATAAAACAATTTGGCATGTCATCTTACCATCATTTTTTCAAAGAGATCCATAACTTCTTTTTCTGATAAGTTCATGCAACGTTCATCAACAAGTGCCTGGGAAAGTGGGATTTCACTTATAGTTGGTTGAGCATCGATAGGATGCTGAATAAGAGGTTTCTCTTTTTTCACTGCTGATTTTCTGAAGCTTGTTATTCTGTCACGCTGTAAAGATACCCATTTAAAAATAAGCAGAGACAAACAGAAACATATGAAAACAGAGACATTAACTCAATTACATGATAGTAATACACGCATATTTTTAGTTCATCTCAGCAGCGGAGATAAAATTCAAACTACTTTAAGTAATAATTCTCTTACATTCAGAGATTAGTTTTCACAGAAAAAAAAAAAATATTTCAGGTAGATTCACAACAGGTTACATGCAAATGCAGTATGACTTCCTAACAGTTTCAAAAGTATACCATCTACATTAAATTCTTAGCATTTCAAAATCTCGAGTTGATCTTCTGTCATTACTCCCTAATTATTCTCATAGTGAGTAAACATGGTACCACAAAGGTCATGTCCAATGTTCCTTCACCTGAAGAGCTATAAGCCTTTGGAGGACAACTGAAAAAGCCAGCGTTGGGAAGGAGCCACTCAAGTTCATCAGGCTTATAAAAAAAATCCTGCTGAAGTAAAATAAAGTTCATAGAGGAATTAATGCTCCTAGTTCACAACTCCTTGAAGTGCTTTTGAGCACAGACTCCTGAAATTAGCATGTAATTTTAAAAAGCCAGGTAAAAGATTACTCACATAAAAGCAGCCATCCATAGTTAAATACACATAAAGGACATTAGTGAAAGCATACCATATAGTTTGCCACGACATTTCACTGGTTAACACTGACTTGGTTTATGCCTTATACCCCCCCCACACACTTTTTTTTTTTAAGCATGCTTATTCCGTTAATTTGTTAATATTGGAAACAACCAACAAGCACACCTTCCTCATAAGGCCATTTGTTATCGTATTATTTAATATCTAACTCTATCCTAAATAGAGTTAGATACAGACTTAGAAATTTTTTACTTCAGTAAAACCATCTTTATAGATAGGTGTATATATATATACACACACGTATGAACATACATATGAATGGAATGTTATATGTATAGAAATTTTGTAAATTAACTGTTTGCATCAACAAATACTAGTATATTTGTTTTAGGCAAGGAACAGCCTTATTAAGATGTGCTTTCATTTACCAGCAGCTTACGTAGGGTTACCAGTATCATTCATAGCGTTTATTGCACTATCTATCAAGACATATAAAACAAAATTTATGTTGTCTATAATTAACATATGCGAGGTGTGAAAAATCCAAAGGACTATTTCATTTGTAGGAAACAGATTAATTTTAAATTAGTCCAATCTGGAAGGGAGAAATTTGATTAATTGCGTTTGAAGACAGGCAAGAGCAGTTGTTCATTTATTTATCCTGTTTCATTTTGTTGTGGTAGTAGTGTTTTTTTTGTTTGTTTGTTTCAGGGTTTTGTTTTTGTTTGTAGGTTTTGTTTTGAGATCCTATTTGAGACTGTTGTACTTTTGAACCTGAAGTATCCCCAGATAAGCTGCATGTCCTTTGAACTTTTGGGAAGTTATTTTTTTGTGTTTGTGGTTTTGAGAGGAGTGGGTTTAGATTCTTTCCCCCCCCCCTCCTTAGAAGTCTTACATTTGTGGACAGAAACACATTACCTAAAAGGATATTGTCAAATTTTTAAAAAATGCAACCATTTTACACTAATCACATTTTTCCCTGACAAGAATAGTTACGCTTCTTTGAAATTAAAATTAGGACATATCCTACTGAAAAGGCTACAATATGTAACATAATGCTGGCAAAACAACACCCAAAATTAACCAATATACATCAAATGCAGTTTTACTCCTCACTTACATTAAAGTGCCCTTTCAGCAGTTATGAAGAAGTAATTCACGATCAATTTCACTGTACTGTGATCCATTTGAAATACACATCATTAACAATAAATTTGTTTAATCAGATTGTGATGTAAGATTGCTTTAAAGACATAAATGAATTTTACGTATGATTACTAGGCACAATTTCTTCGCTTCAGGTATGTAAGTGATGACTAAATAGCCAGCATGGCTTAACTATCATACATAGAAAATAGAATTTGATAGTTTTACTGCAATCTATTTTGAAATTATGAAATAATATCAAGTATATGCAAGTATTCAAAATTATCTCCTTGGTGCTATTGAATACAAAGTTCCTCAACATACAGTGTACTATTATTAGCCAAAATAGTTCCACTTGAATCATGTAGTTACTAACTTCAAAGAAACACTGCAGACCCTTTACTGTTAAAAAGAAGGCCAAAAGAAATAACACCAGTTACTTCCAGAAAGTTTAAACACATCTACAGTATTACCAAAGCATTTAGAATATGGTTAACGATAACAATTTGGAGAAACATCTTTAACAACTTTTCTTCAATTGAAGTTATAAGTGAAGGTCCTTAAGTATAGTAACTGATTTTTCTAAAACCCAACACTTAATATCCTTATAAGAACATGTTATATTGTCCACAACATTTGGAATAAAATAGCATGCAGTGTGTAGTTATCGTTGCAAATTAAGATATTCCGAAGACCTTACCACATCATCTGCCAAAGTTTTTATTTGGATATTCTATTAAAAAAAGACACACACACAAATCAAAGAAACAAGACAAAATTACCTACTGTTTTAGAGTAAAGTCTATATTCCATCTATCCTAACATTTAAAAAGCACCCAAAATTTCAGGAAGTGTTCTAACACAAGCACAACTACATGAGTATGGAACCTGATGTATGTTATCAAAAAAAACAGGCTTATATCCCCTTTCACCCTGTCTTTCAACCAGTTAACTCACAAAACTGCAGCATGTATAACTAACACCTCTACTATTCCGCAATAAATAAATAAATAAATAAATAAATAAATGCAATCTCTCTTTAAACAGCTTTCCAAGACAAACTTTGAATAAGCTGAATCAGCAAATAGCTATGACAATCTCAGTTTTGACAGCTGTCGAGATTTGAGCTGAGAATTTACTGTACCCTAGCTTTTTGATCCTTATATCATTTTAGCACTGTCTCATCTCCTAAATTCACCTCAATACTCTCAATAGTGAGTACCATAAATTGATTGAAGAAGTAATGTTAAAACCAGTCACTATTATCTATGCCTCCCTATTCTCACTTTTTCACTAACAGTAGTAAAAACCTGCTGACACAGATCACAAGTGTCGTATCTTTATCAGCCAAGAAAGCAATCTTTATTGCACTACCATTATCAACAATCACATCAAGGAAGAGTAGGTTAATAAGCATTACCTAGGAGGAAAAAAAAAAAGAAAAACAATTGCTGTATCTGAAAAAGTGCAGTAACGGGTCAGTGACACAGCCCTACAAGTCACTGCTTCTAACCAGCAATCCTTGGGCAGAAGGACTCTTTGCTCCTTGGTTATGCTCTCACCAGCCAAGACGTTCAAGGTGCTCAAATTAGTTCAATATTAGTGGAAATGAACTTGTAACCGTTCAACATATACCATATAATATTTTATTTCCCCTGGTGGAAGATGTTAATACACAATACTGGTTTTAATTCCACTTTCTGTCTCAGCTACAGTTGCCATTATTATATTTCTGAAGACAAAGAAATGTGCAAGAATATAGAAATACTGGAAGAAGGGTCAAGGCATGAAGGAGAGACAATAGGTTCACACTTCAAAACCTGAATGGAAATGAACTTTTTACTCAGGCAGATAATGACAGGACAAGGGGGGGAATGATTTTAAACTAAAAGAGGGGAGAGTTAGACTAGACGTTAGGAGGAAATTCTTCACTCAGAGGGTGGTGAAACACTGGCACAGGCTGCTCAGAGAAGCTGTGGATGCCCCATCCTTGGAGATGCTCAAGACCAGGCTGGATGAGGCCCTGGGCAACCTGATCTGGTGGGAGGTGTCCCTGCCCTTGGCTGCTGGAAAGAGACAGTAAGAAACAACAACAACAGAGAACTTGACACTGAAAGCACTGTTCAGCGAAAGCTAAAACACCAGTATGTTAACACTGTTTTGATCACAAATCTAGAAGACAACACCACAAGGAGTGCTACAAAAAAAAAAAAAAATTCACTCCATCCCAGCCAGAGTCAGCAGAGACAGCTAGAATAAAATGTCTTTCTAGTCCAGATATTTACACCAATCCTTCTCCTTCATAACTGCAACATCTCAAACCTCTTCCTTCCACCCTACAGTTCTCCTCTAGTTTCACTGTGTGGATTTAGCATGGAGTTAAAAGAAGAATTAATACTCTAAACTTGAAATCAAAACTAAGATTTCTTTATTCCAACAGACTTTCTTAATGCAGATTGTTCATCAACAAGTCCAAGAGAAGTAAAATTCAACCATGATTTCAATCCAGAGACATCTATGTAAGCAAGAAGTTCTAGAACTCAGAATGCTTTAGCAATCACTTGTACTAGGAACATTCCCCCTGCTCTCCCTTTATTTAAGTACTGTCAATCTCTCCCAGAACCTCCAGCAGGATAATCTACTCCATCTCTACATTTATATTGCATTTGTCACTCAAAATCCTCTGGACAAAATACTGAATACTAAAGCAAGATACCACACAACTTCTTTTTTTTTTTTTCCCCCAGACATCAAGCCCACTTCTCAGAACTCCTTACGGTGCACAAACTATGCTGCTGCCAGTAGATACTCAAGATAAGCAACACATTTAACAGGTAGAAGTGAAACCGCAAGTAGCTGGAGGCAGAAGTAAGGTAGTTATATGCCTGTAGATTCTCACTGACACACAGTTTTGACAGTCTCTTACACTAAGAAGCAAATCACACTGTCTTGTAACTATTGCTTTCAGACTGATTTAAGAACCTAAATGAAAAGTAGTTTACCTCCCTAGAAGAAAGCTTGAGATATCACAGTGTTTAGAGTCAGTCCTCTAGCATTAGTCTTTCAGCCCCCTATAAGATGGCCAGAGCATTACAAGACGAAAAGAGATCAATCCTTTCCTAGCTTGTTAAAGACACAAACTTCCTGATTTTAACAGTATCTCAAAGGCAAAAGGTTTTGCAAGAACCTTTATGATTAAACATTTGCAAATAAAAGATATTAATGTTGATACATAAAACCACAAAATTTAAGAGGTCAGCATAGGAGTTGGACTTGACGATCCTTATGGGTCCCTTCCAACTGGGGATATTCTATGATTCTATGATATCATCTCTTTTCCTCCCTGCTTGTTAATATTAGCACAAACTATGGAACTTCACCAATTCCTGTATCAAAGCACAAATTCCTACTGATTTACCTAAGTCTTTTCAGTGAAGGTGGAATTAAGTGACAGAGCTTTTTTCAAATAGAATGCCTTTCCATTCCACCAATAATTAAAAATATTTACTCCACCCAGTTTTAGTGTATTGCTGTTAGTATCCCACTACAGACAAATCATAATAAGGCACTCCAAAAAAGAACAGCATATACTAATACAATTGCACCACTCAATTCTTTTATCTTAAAAGGTCAGTTTCAACCTTGCTCATGTCCTAACAGGGACTGCAAAGAAATTTTTACAACAGCTCACTACATCTATTGGTATAAAGATCACCATTTGCTCATCAAAGCTCAGTTCAGACTACTGAAGTAATAATATCAACATTTAAAGAATAAAATGATTTGAGATGATTAGCTTTTAATGTTAAAATCACAGCAAGTATATGTTTTTCATCTTTTTCTAATTTCTTTATTAGCAAAGCATTCCAGATCACATGGGAGCTGGCCACGAATTCTAAGTTGCAAAGATAACTCATAAACACTGTATTATATTTAAACAGTAGTTATCTGTGTTCAGAGCTGTTACACTCAAGATTCTCACTTTCACCACAAAAATAAAATTAAAAGCAACTCACAGTTTACCACACATATATATTGAAACAGTGATCAATCAGCTGGGTAGCTTCTAAACCTACAAGCAGTTTTTACTCTACTGCTTGCCACTCACCAAAATCACAGTGTGCTGTAATACCCTCTTCTGACCACAGGCTACAATTTCAGGTGAAGCAAACTGAAACTTGACCTTCTTAGTTTAAAAAAACCAGAAAGTCAAGAGAAGATGACTTTTTTTTTTTTTGAAATTACACGGACTTCAATCCCTGAAAGAGACATTGGAAAACTTGGCTCAATGAAAAGTGTTTTTTAACTTATGGCCATCCTCTCAGCCTGGTTGCAGGAAGCTCTCTGGCATTCCCTGATTACTGTACTTTCTTCCCACATTCAAGAGGAGACTGATCATTTAGAATTAAGCAATACTAGGAAAATAAGATACACAGCTCCGCGTCAAAGCCAGAAGGTCACCCAGGGTGGTCATTATTAACAGCAGAGGGCACCAAGCCTTTAATGATAGAGCTAGAACATTGAACACATCTGCACTGCTCCCAGATAGGAGGGAAGAGAGACACAGGCTAGAGGCACATTAATAGCGTACAGTGGCCCTCACAAATGCTATTTGCTGATCCTCAAGGGATGAAGGAAAGGTGCACCTTCACACTCCATCCCTGTGCAAGGGGAATACACAGATCCTAGGAAGCTTTCTGGTCTGACTTCAACAGCAGGTTGAGAGAAACTGAAATGGTTTCCTTATTTTTGTCTGATTTGACAGAACACTATTAACACTCCAAAAGCAAATGGACTAATCAAGAAACAGCATTTTTCCAGATGACATAAAAAAGCCTTTGCCAAAAAGCAACCTAATTCAGAAGATGAAAATAGTAACTGTAAAGAAACTTAGATGAATTTTCTTCAACTCCTTCAAGAAACTTTTGTTATTTGTAGCTCAAAATAAGCTTGTTTCAGACAATGAGTCATTGATGTTCATAAGTAAGCTTCAAAATCAGAGCAAAATTAAAAGGTGTAGCTCCACAGCAGTTTAAGCCAATAAAATTGCTGGTTGTGAGACACAAGGGCAAGGGTGGCACTGGGAAAGCCACCAGTTGGATCAGCTTAGACAATTGTAAAAAAATAATAATTCAGAAAGCCTATTAGAAAGGGACAGTTTTCACATTAGCCCAGTGCAAAGGAAGATAAAAATAAGTTCTGACATTTTCCAGAGCTAGTGCTAGAATCCAAATAGTTTCCACCAAGTTTCTACATCAACCATATCAGACAAGTTCTCCTTAAAGCAGCACAGGATCAGCAGTTTATACCAGTATGCTACATGACTGGTGAGTTCTTTATATAGCACTTCATACGTTCAACTTATTTACAGACTGGTGGAGCCGTTCCCAAACTACACAGGTAAAGGTACAGCAGTAGGCTTTGATAAAGTTTCCATCTGTAAACTGAATATGGTTTGCTTCTGACCTTTTAAATGACTAATCTGTGCATTCCTATTTGAACTTCAGAAAAAGCTTGATAAAACAGTACCTCCATTAAGGTTTGCTGACAGTATACTGAGATTGAAGCTAATTCCTGAATGACTTTTGAGATAAACAATAATCCTATCAGTTAACATTTTACATTAAAATATTTGTTTCATGAAATCATGGTAAAGATTTAATAAAATTCACATGGGTAATTTAAGCACATACCACTCTTCAGTATTATGACAAACTGTTTTGCTTACCTTCCCCTCTAGCAGCATTTAATACTTTCCTCACAACCCATTACAAGCACCTGGAATCATGAATTCCTGCTCCTTCTTAACAGGAACTCTCAACTGTACTGTAGTCCAATGATCCTACTGGCTTCTCCATTATTATGTACAATATAATTCCTCCCTATTCACATGCTACTTCATTTCCTACTTCCCTGTAGGACAAACAATCTTCTCAGGAAGCTGCTATAAACAGGAAAGAATACAAAAAGGAGGAGAAAGCCCCTGTTTGTATCTCAGCAGCTGTAAATTCAGTTTAACCCACTGTTTTGACTACTGAGTTGCACTGTAGTCTACGTATGCTGGTTATTACTGAACCTAAAATTTCTGTTCTTCAAGGAAAAGCTAAAGTCCATTGCTACAGCAGCATTACTCGTTTTCCCAAGTTTTACCATTATATTAAATGTATGATCAAATCTATTATTGGAGAAAAAAAAAAAAGCAACTTTACAATCAACTTGTTTATGAAGGGACCAAATACTGGCCAACCAAAAATTTGCTCTTTGCTAGGAATTGTCTTGGAAGAAAGAACAATATTCTAAGGAGTTGTTGACATGACCACTGTGACCATGGTCCACGATTACTGGGTACAGACAAAATGAACAGTGTTCGAGGGTAATTCCCACTCCTTTGGCTCACTGCATCCCTTCCACTGCCAGTTCCTTTGCAAGCTCTGTTTTTGGTTGGCTGAGTTCTGTGGTATTCTGGTGGTGTGGTTTGCTTTGTTTTTAAATATTAAAAACAAATATACATGCCCTCACTTCTTCAAAGTCTATCAAACGTAAAATTCTCAATTTTCAAGGAGCTGCCCAATATTTGATTGTATTCTTCAGTGTATGGGCTTTGTTAGCTTTTGCAACTTACTATGGGTCTTCTGCTTTATTGTTAAGTATATAAATCCTCTCCCAACAGCAACGTTCTACTTTTTTTTAATCCTCTCCTCAAATGGTAGCAAAGGAATCATCAAGTAGACTGTAATATTTATTTTACTGTCTAGTGTACTCACAAGAGCAAGAGGTGTTCCAGGAAACCAATAACATACTCAGTTAAGAGTCTTCTCAAAACTGTCTCTGCATATAGCAGTAAGGAAAGTATACAGAAACTGAGACTGTCACTTCACTGGGATAATTAGACTATATACACCTTCATGCACTGCCAAATGGGAAGCAAGTAAGCAGGAATGAAAAACAATATGCAAGGTTTGTGCATAAGGACTGGAGAATTTTCTCAAATCAAACCGGTATCTCAATGACTTCAGAAGAACTCTCTCCAAGTTAACCAGTCACTGTTCATCTTAAAACAAAATACCTAACTTGCAACAAAGGATTAACCCCAGGTTAAAGGCATATGGTTGTAGTTAAAAGGGCTCCATGTCTATGAAAGGGTAAAGACCCTACTTCAGTAAAAGTGAAGATAAGCCTTCTAAAGTTAAAAAAAGTCGCTTTAGGAAATGGGAGGTAAAAGGTGGTGGCTTATTCTCATTACTCTTAATTGACCAAACTCAATAGCTTTATAATAGCTTTTACTCAGTCTGACCAGCTCCACAACATACCTAAAGGAAAAGATCAGCTGCTTGCACTCAGGAGAGCACAGGACAGGGAAGGAAGATGCACAGCAATTTGATGCACACCAAGTGTTGCTATCTAGCAAACTAGCTTTGTACTGACACTACGTTGAAAGCAAAAAAGCTCAATTCATAGCTTGCGTGCAAGCATCAAATTGAGATCAAGTTGGCACTTACTATATCAAGGATTGCTTTGACATGTTTTTTCCAATATAAGCATTCCAGAACGTTTTTTTCAAAAGCACTCCACAATAATGGTATTAAAAGAAAAAAAAAAAAAAAAAAAGCCAAGTTCCTTAAAAACTCAGAGCTCAGAAGTCAAGTAGATGTATTTTTTAAAAATAAGCCGCAGAGATACAGGGCTTAATATGGCCCCGACAGGCACAGTTGGCAGAAAAGCAAGAAACATGCAGTCAGCTCAATAAGCATTTAAACGATCCATTTACCACACCAGGAGCTTTACTGCAGTCACTTGTAATGAAGTCCCAGAAGTTGATCCAATGACTATTGAAGTGATTAATCTAACAAGTGATTTCAGTCTATTTTCCCAGGAAAAAAACACTTCCAGATTTTCTTCCAAACCAAAACCAATTTATTTGCTTGCTCTAGGTGCAGTAAACAGAATATGCTGATATTGACAAGCAATCCTGCCCAATACCAGTACAATAGCAAACACATGAACAGTTCTCTAATAAAGCATACCTGGCACTTTTTTTCCCCCCAGGCACAAAATATATGTACAAAAAGCTGTGTGGGTATCTTAAAAGATTTTTAAAATTATTCAGATGAACTTCTCACGTCTAGTATTTTAGTAAAAGAAGCTTAAGAAAGCCCACTTAAAAGCTACACCTCCTATCAAGCAAAGCATGAGATGTATCTGACACTCAACTATCCAAATTCCTGTTCTTTTTTCATAAATACAATGGTATTCAAGAAAGACCATTAAAGTATTAATTGCTAAGACTATTAGACTTGAAATGAAAATTAAGTCCAAAATAAATGCAACTCTGCAATGCTATGTTGTGTGTGGCTCAAAAAGCTAACTGCATATGGCATCAGCATATATGCTTAGCTTGACAATCGAAGTACACTAAGAAATAGAATTTGATTATTTTCCCCATCTACACCACTGATGACCACTGCAGTCCCAAACACTCTTCTTTTTTCTTCCTTAAGCAAATACTTCCCTACTGCAATGCAACTGGAACACTGCATGTAACTAAGATTAATAACTGCAATGTTCTCATCTCCTCATGCAATCAAATGCAAACATCCAGCTCAGTTCCATTATGAAGACACAGTTATTTTTAAAGCAACTTCAATTCTATAGCTATACACATATATAACAGCAGAATATGAAGAACCAAAATGTAACAGAAAAGCAAAAAGAAACTATACTGTACAAGAAATAACTACATGTATCTAGAATCTACTGAACCTCACATTGTCTTAGTATTTATTCCTCACAAGAGCTACACTCATCAAAAAAAAACCCACACATCCTCGAAGGTCAATATTCTAATAACCATCATTAGCTCTTGCCACACTACTAACTGAAAGAATAATCACTACAGAACTAAAATTTCTCCTGACCAAAGTACTTTGCATCACAAACTATCACAAGATGACTGACAAATAGTCAATCATATTTAACAGTGGTAATGCATGAACTTAGATAAACTGAAGGAAAAGGAATTCTAGTAAATAGTCAAAGAAGAAAATAAATACAGGAGATTTTTGACTGGATCAGTCTCTTCACCTCATTAGTGCCAAACAGAATGGTCAGAATAGCACTGAGGTCAGCACAGAGACTAGGCGAGCAATGCTGTCCAAGAATAGCTGATAGTCTCCTCTTCTCTGCCTTTGAACAAATATTTTTAAGGCCACCTTTAACGTTCTATGCCTAAACAGCACACAGTCTGTTCAAAGTCACAGACGTTGGCTAGGTGTTCAGTTCAAGAGACTTTCTGAAAAAATAAGCAACTACTTCAGCATTTCATTGATTGTCATCCCTTTCCTCCATACAACCAATTAGTAGGTAACAAACTTTACAAACTGTTATTACTACTTTTGTTCAGCAAGACTCAGTTTATTTACCTAATAGAAAGTTAGGCTTGAAATCAGGAGACCTACAGATACTTTACTAAAACTGCAGGAAAAAGCTACTTCATTCACAAGAAAGTGATGAGTTTGATACAAAGTAACATGTAAGTTTACCCTGGTCCAAATTAGTTTTGCCTACTTGAAACTTTTCAGCTAGTACACAGACAGAGAATGCCTTTCAATTGTTAATGTTCTCTAAAAATTATCTTCTCTGCTATTATAAAGGGTTATAATGGTAAAGTTATTTCCTCCAAAATGAAGTTATTAAATAATAAAAGATACCGAATTTAAAGAATGACCATGGCACGCAAGTTGTAAGGAACTATGTAAAACCATTCATTTTAGTCATTTCCTAACTTCTTGTGGTTTTAAGGTTAAACAAGTAAACTGATGAATAACCAACTGAAATTGTCAGTTGCTTCAGCAGCAACGGACATCTTTTCCTCTACTTGGCCTCTAGAATTGGGCAGGGATGAAAAGAATTAGAGCAATTTTATTAGCCATTATTGTTTACCCCTAAAGAATTGCAATTGATGTGGAAAACATGAAGTCTTCTTGTAACCCACCCAACATTTTTAAGCCTTAACCTCTTCCTTCTACTGGGTCATCAGCAATCACAGTATCATTAATGCTTAACAGACTATTTGCAATACAAAAACAAAAGTTTGTACTCTAACTAGGATATTGGACACCACAATGCTTCAACTCTCAGAAAGCATCACTCCGGTATGACGAAAGCACCACTCCACAGTATGATATGCATGCTGTTAGTTTTCATGGTAATCCTCTTCTGCGTTGCCTCGGTGAAATCTGGTTTGTTTGCAAAGCTTCCTGTACCGTATAGAATAGCTCTACAGTTTTGTCTTACAAGTAGTAGCTCAGGAAGTTTAATTACCACAAACAGATAGGCTTATCACTGTAAGTATCACTTCATTTAAACAGTGTCAATATCAAATCACATTACAAGCTAAAGCTAGTCAGCACTAAGTATGTCCTGCTCTACCATATTAGAACTAGTGCCCGATCAGTATCCTTTTCTACAACATAAGCAAGTTTTTTTAAGACATCAATACCACTCTT
Source organism: Anser brachyrhynchus (assembly GCF_964034855.1). Classification (NCBI taxonomy): domain Eukaryota; kingdom Metazoa; phylum Chordata; class Aves; order Anseriformes; family Anatidae; genus Anser; species Anser brachyrhynchus. The sequence continues at coordinate 6,004,957 of NC_137708.1, read as the reverse complement.
CAGTTGCTGGAATATCTTTACTTTGATCTAAGCACACCAAGCGCCTTCTAAAACATACACATTTCAGGTGTATTTCAGGCATATACTTGAAGCGAGAATCCTCTACAGGCATTCACTAATTTTACTGAGACGCTGTGATCTCAAATGTAATTTATTTTATTCATTTGCCAAAATCTTTGCCTAACATGATTCATAATTCACGAATTATAAGTCTTTTCTTATGTGTTCTTTCCTGCGCAAAGAACACATTCTCTCGCCACGGGAGAATGACACCCAGCAGCCTGAGGTAAACGAGGTGGTGTTCCTACAGAGCACTGCCCAAGGGTGACCGATACTACTGACAGCTCATTTCTGCCCTGCATTCCTGCCCTGACGTACGTTTCCTAGCTATGTTACTCCACCCATCTGCCAAGTACATTCAGTTTACTTCTGCATTTAAGCTGCTTGATAAGGCTTTTATTCCACTTTTTGACTCTAGTTTGTAGCACATTAGTCAGAATCCTGGGTCTATACTTTTTGATTCATCTCAAAGCTCACACTGTTTAAAAAGGCTTCAATATGAAGCATAAATGATTTCTACTTTTAAACTAAAGTATGAGTTGCTCCTTGTAGGATGAATCATCAAAACCACATCATCAGATCTACTTGCATTCCAATTAAATAACCTTTCTCCTACCCCCAAGGTTTTATTTTTTTACCCCATGGTATAGAAGCTCTCTCTCTCAATCTACTGTTAAAGACAGCATGATACACCACAGCCCTTTTCAGAAATAAAGTTTGTAGCTAAGTGAAGCATCTATCACTGAACAACTAACACACGAATCTGAAATTAACTTGGGGGTAAAGCAGCATGCTTTTACCATGGTACTTAGCCACTATATGCACAGATATACTTCTATTTATGCCAATACAAAACCAACAGGATATATTATAAAACACAACTCAGACAAAAAATATTGACCATAGTAACTTCTAGGTAGACAGCATTCAAATAGCCAGGAAACACCACATATCCTGTTATAATATCCCTTTTCAAGCACTGATTCATATCATCACATTCGAAAGGATCTCAGGTGTCTAGTCCTAATTCTATGTTGATCCTCAAAAAGCAGGGCCAAGATAAGAATCAAACCAAGCTGCTCAAGCCAAGCTGCTTTGTCCAGGTTTGCACCCAAGGAAACACCTTGGTGCAAATGAAACCAAATGAAAACACCCAAGAATCAATATTCCAAGTATCTCTGGTCAACCTGAGCTTGATCACCCTTCAAATGATCTTCTCCCTTCATACCTAGTCAGAATCTCTCTTGTTCCAGTTTATAACCACTGTCTCCCATTCTCATAGCATGAACTTCTGTAAAACTCCTGGCTTTAAACCCCCAGAAGACTGAAGATGATAAAGAACTGGAAGAGTCTTTGGGTTCAGCAAAGCTATGACAGCTATGTCCTATCAGACCCAACACTTTCAAGCACTTAACTGTTTCCTATGTAGCCAATAGATACTTCCAGTGTTAAGAACAACAAACAATGTCCAAGTTAAGGACTAACAAATACAAATGCCAGCAATTTCCCTGACAACCTTAGTCTGTTTCCCCTAGTACAACAGGCATACTTTTAAACAAGCAAAACAAGCATGTTGCCAAACCAAGCTAAGAATGTGGCTGTTCACTGTTGTCGCATGCCAGCCTATCCTCAGGGCTGGCACGAGATCACATGATTGTTTGCCAAAGCAATTTAATTTTTTCCTGCCCATTTCACTGCAAACAAAAATAATGACAAAAAAAAACTGGGCACTCATTCCCACCTCCAGTCCTTGTGACAGCACAAAGTGATGTGGAAAAAAAAAAGAAATCAGAACTCTTCCACCAGCTGCAATGTGTCAAGGTGCTCAAACTAGGCTATTAAATTTTAAGAAAATACTCCAGTTTACATACTACTAGTACAAAAGCGGGAGCTAAATTCTAATTGTGCAGTTCTGTTAAATTCAACAAGTTATATTAAACTTAAATGACTTCCAAAACGACCCAAAGCAGAAAAAAGAAAAACGAGTTCTAATACAGCCCATCTTCAATTATGTGTGTGTGAATATACATCAATTTAATTATCTATCACAGAATTATTTCAGAGAACTGTTTGTGTTGGAAGAGACCTTAAAGGTCACCTGGTTCCAACCCCCTGCCATGGGCAAGGACACCTCCCACGAGCCCAGGCGAATAAATGATGGAAAGGCAGTGGACACAGTGAATCTTGATTTCAGTAAAGCCTTTGACACCGTCTCCCACAGCATCCTCACAGCTAAACTGCAGAAGCGTGGTCTGGATGATCAGGTAGCGAGGTGGACTGTGAACTGGCTGAAGGGAAGAAGCCAGAGGGTTGTGGTTAATGGGACGGAGTCAAGTTGGAGTCCTGTATCTAGTGGAGTCCCTCAAGGGTCGGTACTGGGACCGGTATTGTTCAGTATATTCATTGATGACTTGGATGAGGGAATGGAGCGCGCCGTCAGCAAGTTTGCTGATGACACTAAACTGGGAGGAGCGGCTGACAAGCCAGAAGGCTGTGCTGCCATCCAGCAGGACCTCGACAGGTTGGGGAATTGGGTGGGGAGAAACTTAATGAAATAAACGAGGGCAAGTGTAGAGTCCTGCATCTGGGCAAGAACAACCCCAGACACCAGTATAAGTTGGGGATTGCCCTGCCGGAGAGCCGCGAAGGGGAGAGGGACCTAAGGGTCCTGGTGGACAGCGGGATGACCATGAACCAGCACTGTGCCCTTGTGGCCAAGGCCAATGTCAATGTGGGGTGTATTAGAAGGGGTGTGGTTAGTAGGTCAAGAGAGGTTCTCCTTCCCCTCTACTCTGCCCTAGTGAGACCACATCTAGAACATTGCGTCCAGTTCCGGGCCCCTCAGTTCAAGAAGGACAGGGAACTGCTTGAGAGAGTCCAGCACAGAGGCACGAGAATGATTAAGGGAGTGGAGCATCTCCCTTACAAGGAAAGGCTGAGGGAGCTGGGTCTCTTTAGCTTGGAGAAGAGGAGACTGAGGGGTGACTTTATTAACGTTTATAAATATGTAAAGGGTGACTGTCAGGAGGATGGGGTCAGACTCTTCTTGGTGACACCCAGTGACAGGACAAGGGGCAATGGGTGCAAGCTGGAACACTGGATGTTCTGCTTAAATATGAGATGAAACTTTTTTACAGTGAGGGTGACAGAGCACTGGAACAAGCTGCCCAGGGGAGTTGTGGAGTCTTCTTCTCTGGAGACATTCAAAACCTACCAGTTTGCGTTCCTGTGTGACGTGATTGAGAGATTTCTGCTCCGGCAGGGGAATTGGACAAGATGATCTTTCAAGGTCCCTTCCAATCCCTGAAATTCTGTGATTCTGTGCCCACAGCCGATCCAGCCTGGCCTTGGGCACTGCCAGGGACAGAGCTTCTACAGCTTCTCTGGGCAGCCTGGGCCAAGGCCTCACCACCCTCATGGTGAAGAATTTCTTCCTTATATTTCATATCTCTCTCCCCTCTTTTATTTTAAAGCCATTACCCTTTGTCCCAACACTACAACCCTGACAACGAGTCCCTCCCTGGCTTTCCTGTAGGCCCCTTTAGGTACTGGAAGGCTGCTATAAGGTCTCCCTGGAGCCTTCTCTTCTCCAGGCTGAACAATCCCAGCTCTCTCAGCCTGTGTTCATAAGAGAGCTGCTCCAGCCCCTTGATCATCTTTGTGGCCCTCCTCTGGACTCCTTCTAATACTTCCACATCCATCTTTAGCTGGGAGCCCCAGAGCTGAATGCAGTGCTCCAGGTGGGGTCTCGTGAAAGCAGAGGGGGATAAACCCCTCCCTTGCCCTGTCAGACATGCTGCTTTGGATGCAGCCCATGGTATGGTTGGCTTTCTGGGCTGCAAGCGTACATTGTTGGCTCATGTCAAGCTTCTCATCAACCAACACCCCCAGGTCCTTCTCATCAGGTCTCTCAACCCACTCTTTGCCCAGCCTGGATTTGTGCTTGGCATTGTCCAAATCCAGGTCCAAGACTTTGCACTTGGCCATGCTGAATTTAACAGTTCACACAAGCCCACCTTTCAAGCCTGACATGGTCCCTGCGAATGGCAGCCCTTTCCTCCAGCATATCAAAAATTTTATTTGCACTGATTTGTAATTCAAACCATCTTTTTCATTACTAGCACAGATTATATCTCGGTAGTCTAGTCTTCCTGGCATTTTTTCTTGACTGACTGGGAGTAAATGAGGCTTTACTCCTTTTAAAAGACAAAAATGAAGAAACCCACACCATTATACTAAACCACATCAAGCACTGCTGCCTCCCTTTTACCTTTAGATGGACGTGGATGGGAAGCAGAAAACCTACATCTCCTCCAAGAATCCCTCTCCCCCCCCCAAAATAATTTTGGCTTTCCCAGCTCCACCTCTTCTGGAGCCACAGACATACAAATTTCTTTTTTTAAATCACTTCCCCAAAGGGGCATACAAGCAGCTTTTCTAGATAGTTTAGGTACAAAGTTTGTTTTTATTCATACTGTATAAGGAAGTAAGAGCTTGTTTCTAGTAACACCATTAAACAAAATAAAACAGAATATTTGGTTATGTTTTCTTAAGATATACAGTCACCTTTAATACAGCAAGTTATTTAATATTCTTTCTGACATCCGTGTAAATAATCGCCACTTTCAGTATATTTTTAAGGCATTATACATTATGAATTTAATATCTTCCCTCCACGCATTCCAATTGAGTTTTCAACAAGAAAAAAAAAGGAGTTTCCAAGCTAATCAGCCCAAGGTTCTTCTGTACTATACTTGAGAAGAGGACTACAAGGTGGGAGCACACAGCTATTAACTAAGTTTTACTATTACCCGTGAAAAGCCTTGCAAGGTTATACAATAAAGTTTGTAACTCGGACTATATTCACCACCAAGAGTCCAGTAAGCTTTAAGCATCCACTACACTGCTTTTCTGGAAATCCAATTAGAAGACTAAGTTGAAATATACTACTTCAGTATAAACCCAAATAAACGTGAGTACCGAAATTAACGATTCCAAGTAAACACTGATGCAGTAACCATTTTTGCTGCTCCCGCATTTATAACTTGCGATACACTGCAGTACTGTTGGCTGTGAAATGCACCTATGCTTCAGGTTATCAGGCAGAATCCATAGCCCTAAAGGGGATTTGATTCAAAAGCTGGCCTCCACTGATTACAAAAAAAAAAAAAAAAAAAAAAAAAAGGGAAATGGAAATTTTCCGGAAATTTTCCAAAAATTTTCCTGCCCGCGCCACCGCCCCCAAAAAGCACTACAAAACCGCATTAATTCCGTAGTTCCCTCGGGAAGCACGCGGCTGGCATCAGCACCGCCGACGCGCCGGGTGCTCCCGCAGCGAGCAGCGCCCGGCCCCGCGCCTCTCCCCGCCCGGGCGGCCCCAGCTGCGCCCGGCCCCGGCCCCGCCGCCGGCAGCGCCCCGCGAGGCCCGCAGCGCTCCCCCCCTCCAGCTGTCCCCGGTCCCTACGGGAGCGCCCCCAAACCTCACGGGCTGTTTTATTGTTATTATTATTATTATCTCTAAGTCCGCCATTCCCACGGCCGCCCGCCGGGCCCCCCGTCCCCCCCGCCGGGAAGCCGCAGGGCGGCGGCCGGCCGCCTCCCCCGCCCGCCTTCCTCCTTCCCCGCCGCCCCTCACCAGCTTGGGCTTGTTCCGGCTCTCCTCCTCCGCGGCGCGCCCGCCCCGCTTCGGGTTCATCCTGCCGGAGCCCAGGGGCTCCTCTCCGCCGCCAGCGCCCGGGGCCCCTTGGCCCTCCATCCTCCCGCCGACTCCGCGCAACCACCCCTCCGTGACCGGGCCCGAGTCCTCAAGGCCCCATGGGGCCGCCGCGCGTTTCCTCGTCCCCTCCCCGGCGCAGCCGGAGCAGTTCCTGGAGCCGCTGCCCCGCCGCCGCCGCCTCCCGCCCCGCCGCCTCCGGCCGCCGAACGCCTCCCTCGGCGCAGGCGCGCGCCCCGGCCGCCCTCGCTGCGCATGAGTCGGGGCGCAGCGCATGCTCCGGCAGGCGGCGGCGGCAGCGCGGGAGGGAGGGCGCTGGGGTGGGGTGGCGGCGCCCGGCCGGGAAATGGCGGAGCGCGGGGCTGCGGGACGCGGGTGGCCGCTAGGAAGGCGAAGCGAAGCTGACCGGCGCCGCGCTGGGGTTGTGCGGAGGGCTCCGAGCTCAGCCGTGCCTCAGACGGGTTGTTGGGAGAGGGAAGGGCCGAGTCCGCCGCCTGACACGTCCGGGTAGAGCCGGGACGGCCGGAGCAAGCTGCGGCAGCACAGGCTCCTGAGAAAATGGGGCGGCTGGCGATGGCTGGGGTAGGAGGGATTCGCCCGTAAACCCCGGCCTCGGCGGCCTGTGCCTCACGCAGCAGTGCTGGGCCCCACGCGGAAGTGCTGCCACTTCCCACGCAGGGTTTTTCACGAGTTGATCGTGGCTTCAGAATGCTTCCCTCCGTTTTATTTTAGAAATACACTATGCACAGCAGTTAACTGTGCTGTGGTGGCAAAAATTCACTTACTGTTACCAGAAATGAGAGACTTTTTCTTTTCTTTTAAATTTTGAGAAGCCCAGCCTCCCCCTTCTGAGGCTTTGTACACATGTTCATGTTTAACAATATCAGAAGAAACTGCTTGAAGGCTTTCTGTACAGTAGAGATTCCATTTGCTGGGCCTCATGGATGTCCTTGTATTAACAGAAGTGTTATTAAACCAAACAAAAAAAATCTATGTTGGCATAACTGAATGTATGTTTGTTAAATTATACCAGGAAAACAATCAAAATGTGGTGGTGTGATGGGACAAGGGCAATCCACAAATCTTTGGAGTCCACATCTAGATAAAAACATATTACTTCACTGACGTCTAGAAAAAAGAGTGCCAATTCATGTAATTAAAGCATGCCTGAGATTCATGTAGCAGTCTTGCATTTCTTGAGACTTCCCAAGAATAGCCTCAGTACCAGATGAAATAATAATAAAAAAATCCAACAATGAAAACCTGTAGACAAATTCTGACAATGCCATCTTTCAAATAAAATCACTGGTCTAAACCTTGTAGGGCTCTTAAAAGCTGAGTAAAATCTTTGCACAAGTTTAAAAGCCTTAGACTTAGCCAGCTCAGTGAAGGTACTCGAATCCAAACTTTTGTTGGGCATGTGACTTACTACACATTCTCTTTTGATCTTTTCTTATTTTCATAGCACATATTTGGACACAGTTTATGCTACCTTAACTACACAGAATTTCAGAATTAATCAAGTAATCATGAATTTAAGCACTTGTTTCTTGTGACAGGCAGTAAGTTATTTCAAGCAACATCAGTATAACTTACAGTGTATCATCCTAGAGCAACAGTTTAGCAACAATTTTGCCAGTTTTGGTTAAAAAATACTCATATCTGTTTTCCTCAGTGAGCTCTAATGCCCATTTGGTTTTGTTTCTGTGCCATCTTAATTGTATTAAGCAGCAACCATAAGTAGAGGAGAAAGGTAGTCTTTGTAGAGTCAGAGCAATTTCTAATTGCCTGATGTTTCTGCACACAAATTTAGGAGTTTTAATTCAAACTTCGCAGCACTATTTGTTCAGCATAACTAAAGTATTCAAGAGTGTTGTTTTACACAAATATTCTGAGTTTGCCATGATGCTAACTGCTTTAGTCAAGTCTTCTCTGGTGAAACGTTTACATCAGACTAAGCTTTAAGATAGAAAAGCAGCAGGCAAAACATTACAAAAAATACTTGGCAGGATTAACGAAAACAAGTACACATGGCAGAGCTCAAAAAAAAAATCAACCAATTGTGCATTTAAGCTTGGAGTTAATTTAATTTTAGGTGGAGTAAAACATTGTGTGTGTGATCTTTTTAAACAATAGAAGAGAAAATGCACTGAATGCAGGTTTAGGGACTATGCATATTAAATTGAAAATAAACCCCAAAATATTTACTACTTCAGGGGCTGTTATGCAGTAGTAGCTGTACCGTGACTAAGTGGAGAAAAGATGTGCAGCCATCAGGCTGCTACCCCACAAGTAGTTGTACTTCCTCTTCCTACTGCCATTTGCTGCTCTCCTGGAATAAATGTCTGGTTTGTTAGCACAACTATTTTTCTTTTCTTTTTTATCTCCAACTTACAAATATTTTGCAAATCTCCACATAGAGTGCTCAGCTGTGACTTAAAGTCATTGAGTTGTACTTAAATTGCTACAGGATTTTCTGGAGGCTACTTTTGAATAGATTACTATAAATCAAGCACCCCTGGGATGACTTCAGTCTTCTCAGCACAAGTTAAAGCCCACCATGTTCTTTTTGACAATATTTTTAGTTATACTCCAGAATTTCAGTATTTCTATTATTTTCCCTTGTTTCAAGGACCAAGAAACAAATATTCTTTATATATGAATTAACAACTTACGAGCATGTAAACTCTGCAAGCTATTTTAAGCAAAAGGAGTGAGGTGATACAATGCAACCATCCCAATTAGGAAAATATAAATGCAAAAGCCCCTCCACAAGAAAATATATACAACAAACAAAACAAAACATAGTAACAACAAACAGAAAACCACAGCTGTGCTTAAGGCAACCAGACAACCTCAAATTATTTTGGCAGTTGGTTTGCAACACAATGTTTTGGCCCATCTCCGAGAGCAACATAGTATGGCCTGAGGGTGGAAACTAGTAGTAGTACAAATTGTTATTAACTTTGCTTCACCTCTGAAGAAAAATTAGTTACACATTTAGTAAAAATTATTTTGCAATATTAAGAATATGTACCTACAGAAGGTCACTGCTATGTGGATGGTAACATTTCTCTTTGTGGTTTCTCATGTAATCTCAGCCACATTCAGACACAACAACAGCTAGGTGACAGAAAGTGGCATCTATATTAAAAAAATAAATTAAAAAAAAAGACAACTATTACCTTACAGCAAAATGATCATAAACTGATAGACATGAGATATTTTGAGCCTCCCACAAATATATGCTATTTTATATCTGAATTTGAACAAAGTTTTTTGAAGATGACTGTTGGATCCAGCAATGTAAGAACTTAATGTTCTTAACACTCTGCCTTTAGACATATGAAAAAAATACAACTGTGCAAGTTTACAGAAGCCACGTACTCCAAAAATATCTGAAATAAAAAAGGGTTCTGAGTTTATGAGTTATAAATTCAAAGACAGAATTTCCATTTACCAGTGGTGACATAGGCTTCTGCTTAAAACAGCAGTTCTAAAATAGCTGCAGTCAACTGATCACCAAACAAGCTACTTAAATTTTAGTCCTTGAAAAATGTTCTATTGTACAGCATTGTAGTCTTGAAGAAATAAGTTAACAAGCTTGAAACACATGTCCTAGCTGTACAGGGTGGAGGCAGTTGGAATGGAGAAGAGGGAAGAAAAAAAAAAAAGGAATTGTTCTGCATACAACCACAAGAGAAAGAGAAAACAGACTGTATTTAACTTCACCACAAACAGGAAACATGCTACGAAGTCACCCACTAGTATGTATTTAAGCTTTTCATCCAAAAACGCTGTATCATTAGCACAAACGCTATACAACACAAGACATGCCACAATCCTTCAACTACTCATATACAGCTGTAGACTTTCGTCATTGCATTGTCTCCTCTCCTGATCTCTGTCATCACAGTAGCCAGTTTTCACTTTCCTGTCCCTGTTAAATGGAATGCAAAGTGAGCTGCGTTAAAATTTAGCTTATTTAAAAATAGCTTTAACCTCCCTCAGCAATCCTTGATCTTGCCTATCGTAAGGTCTCAGAAATACCTAGCTTTTCTTTTGTATCAGTGCAGGTAAAAGTTGAGTGTAAATTCCCAATGCTATTCAGCTGTTCCTTCCAGGAATCCAAGACCCTTTCTAATCTGGCTCAGTTGTGTAATCTTGGCTCTGACTGCTGACAAAATTGCTAAATTGTGAGGAACAGCTGTGAGAGACTATAAAAAAGAGCCAGAGTTAGGGGAAGAAAAAAAATAAAAAAGCAGAATTGCAGGCTGAGATTGGGTTTATTCTAGTTTTAGGATTAAAAAGCAAAAATACTAACATGCAAATAATTAAAATCCCAACTGAAAACACTAGGGACTTAATAGAACATAGTTACACAGCAGTAGTAAGGCTGTGTTATTGCAAACAGTGAAAGTAGTACTTCATTTCCCTTACTTTTGCTTTTTTATTCTCTAATGATTTTTTTCTGAGCGTTTTACAAGCATAGTGGTTGTATTAATCTTCTCATGGTAGCCTGTTAAATTTAAGGCATTTTTTACATGTGTTAACCTTGATATAATTTCTTTATATTTTGAAGTTGCACCCATATCCTGTTCAACCAGTCTCATTGTTTGTGGTGGGAAGCCTAACAGAGTGACCGAAGCAGTGATGTACGGTGTATTTTAGTAGAGCTATCAACTGGTTCTATTTAAGTATAGAAAGCAATGTGTACTGGATGTGCCTACATAGAAAGTGTCAGGATGTGGTATTTTTCATTTCATGACAGCAAAAAAGCTTTTCTGGAATTCATTGCTTTTAGACAAATCAGTTGATATACTGTTAAATGTTTTTGTTTATTTCTGGTCCTTTTTGGGTCTTAGTGATACTTGAAACTGATATTTGTAGGTCATCCTGTGAGTTCACGCCTTCTAAATGGCATTGCTGTTCTGATTAGCTGTGTACTCCTATATAGCAAACCTAATATAGATGTAAAAAACTTCATTTTCTTAAAAGCTTGTTAGTAATTGATAAAACAATTTTGTTAGTACGATTCAAATCTCCCTTTTGTCCTTTGTGTTCTATTGGTTTAATCTTAGTGTAATTTTATTAGTTATGGTTAGCCAGTTAAATTAATTCTTGAAATTACTTCTTGAAAGCAAATCAGCGCCTTAACAAAACTAATTGTTTTTCTTTATTTCTAGTAAATGAATGCCTGTCCCAAGACAGTATCTACAGGTAAGAATCTGTGCTTATAACTTATTGAGTAGTACTTGCTATTGGTAGCAGTATATTGAGATAAACCACGGTGTTAGTTTCTAAGTGGAGGAAAAATAGTACAAGTTAATGTAGTGAACTCAAATTCTGTCCTGAAACAGCCTAACTACTACATCCTTCTAATCGAAGGAAGGTGTCATTATCGGAACCTACAATAAAACAGTCTTTCTTTTAGAGGAATGATGGCAAAAGTATTGATAGTTTTTCAGTTTCTCTTAACAGTGTAATTTAATGATGATGTTTTTTTTGTTGGGCCTTGACTGACATTCAGGCAGGCATGAGTGGGTGTGACAGTGCATATCCTGAAAGGAGATTCATGTTGTTTATACGTTAGGAATAGCAATCTTTAACTTCTGCATAGACAGGCATTGCGAATTCCTTGTTTCTCTGGATTGTATAAAGCACAATGTTTCTTGTTTGTTTGTTTTTCTAGCAATATGCAAGTATATTTATTTCCCTCTAGTACCTGGTTAAACAAGCACCGACTGTGAGGTTATTCAAACAGGCTGAGGCAGGTTAAGAATTCTGATGTATCGCAGTTATCCAACATCACCTTTGTCTTACTGAAAAAGACGTGAGTCAGTATATTACAAATAGCGATGACATCATGTTGCTTAAACTCTGAACTGATTAGTCTGAGTTCACGTGATCCTTAGTATTAAGGTGCACCTAAACAAGCTAATAGAGTGGAGCATGCTGTAGAAACTTTGAAAACGCTGCCTTTGTAGTACGTCTTATAGCACTTATTTTTCCTGTTATCTTTTTAGGAAATGTCTTTGTGGTTGCCTTTATGACAGAAAAACAATTCTGTAAAAACTAGGCTTCAGAACATAGTACTTGTGTTTTTCTGTGTAGTTCTTGTGAGATGAGTCACTAAATCAGTTAATGTAGTCGTATAGTCACTTGTTTATGGTTGAATAGGCTCAAGTTAAAAATACTTTAACTATATGAATGCTTAGATAAGGGGAATGACATAACTGGGAACAACTCCTAGGTTTCTTTAAAAACTGAGACATTATTTTAAGTTTTATAATACATCCTTTTTTAATTGGGGGTCTCAGGTGCTATGTCAATTATGTCATGCTCCCTGAAATCCTCAACGGTAATGTCCATAGTCTTCAATAGTATTCTATTTATTGTCATAGGAGAGCTAATCAACTAAACATGCCTCTGCTGCTAAATACAGCCAACAAGCTGCTTATGAGTCAAGACTCTGGAGGATAATTCTGCTGCATATCAGTACAAACTTTATTGGCTAGCTGTCATGTTCCTTGTGTGAACAAATACCAACATCTTTGGTCTTTCTTTTTTGCATTCTAGGTTAACATTCAGGTGAGCCATGTTTTCAGTAGTTTGTAGTAAGCTTATACGTGTTAAGGACTGCAATTGTCATACAATCATTCTGGAGTATAATGCGCAGTAAGGTTGGAAATTTACAGTGCTATATCCAGGGCTACTTATTAATTAGCCTTTCAAATGTTTATGAATCTAATTTCCATACAGAGCAGCAGTTCAGGGCAAGTTACTGGATAAACACAGTGATTACCTGAAAACAGAGCTACATAATTTTATAGCAGCTTTGAAAGTCTTTGGATTTTGTTGCACTTCTCTTAGGGGGGAACGCTGCATTGTAAACTCATACTTTTAATTTAAGGGACATGGGATATGAGTGGTACTAAGCCTCTTTATAGAGACTGTGAAATTATTTTTCTGCCTATTACAGTAGTTATGGAAAAATGAACTTTTTTACTTTGTCATGTATTTCTGTATCTCCTGCTATTGCATCTGTTAATCTTTAAAAAGTAAAATAGAAAAGGCTCTCATTGTCAACTGCTTGGTAGAATTCCTTAAATCTAATACCAACTTTGAAAGATAAGTGATCATTCAAGTATGTCCAATGCTCACACTTCTGTGTAAATTTTATATATAAAGCTATCATAATAAGCTTGCTATTATCTCAGATTAGTGGATGAAGAGTACTCTACAGCTAAGCAGCTGTACACTTGGTTGAGATAAAGGAAACCATCTTTGTTTATTTATAACATGCTTTGGAGCATGTTATAATGCTTTTTTTTCTGTATAGTAGTGCATAGCCAGTAGCCATGAACAAACTAACAGCCTGATGGATATCAAGTGAGAGAAAAAAAAATTAGTTATATTGGCAACCTGTTTCAGAGCTGGTTTTATCTGAGTTTTTTAACGTTTTTAGACATTTGTCTGAGATGTACTGACCTGTTTTTTTCAAGAGCTATTAAAATTTCTCCAGTGTGAAGTAAAACTCAGTTCACTTCAGAAATATGTCTGTGCTGACTCATCAGTGGGGCAAAGCTGTTCCATCCTTTAGATCTGTTTGTTATAACATATGCTCAGTTCACAGCAGCTGCATAGCTTTCCGAACTGTGATGAAAGATGAGAGAAGGAACAGTAGGAGAATGGGAGAACCTAGTCTTTGAAGGTTTAGGGATCTTTCGAATGTGAGCTTCCCACAGCTCCCTTCCTTAGAAAAAAATTGATATTCCTTGGCAAGCCCTGGCTGCAGTTCTGTTTTCTAGCTCTCAGCTTCTCCTGGTTTTGGCTGCTCCTGGCATTGCCCGTTTAGTCGAGGAATTCGCTGTATTGTGCCTTTAATGAAGCTAGTTTCCTTGTGAAATGACAGCACCATTATGCGGTTTTCATGCAACTGGCACACCAAATGCATTCAGCTAGTGTCACAGTAATAAGAACATCAGTGTAAGGGTAGACCAGGGAGGTACCTTTTTTTTGGGGGGGGGGGCGGGGTGGAACTTAAATGTCAAATGTCACAAGCTCATAAGCTCATGCTGGACCTTTGTGAATAATAAAGAACACGTATTTATGAAAAGAGAAAGTGTATGGGGTTTACATAATTTTTCCTGGGGTTTTGTGTGTGCTTTTTTTGTGTATTTTCACTTTTAGCTGAGTACGTCAGAATGTAAAAAGAAGTTCTTTCTTAGTAGATAAACTTAACATTATGAAAAATGTAACTAACAAGTTTACCACACGGTCTGCAGAAAACAGGAAACAGCTTTTTGTCATACTTCCTTTTTTGAAGGAATGCTTCATCATGACACTACTGAATATTAAACACTAATTTGTCAGCTCTGGCCAACGCCCAGTTTTGCACACTGAAGTAAATGGGTACAAGCAAATTGGTTTCAGCTGCTAGAATGGCAAATGCTTTTTTCCCCCATCCGAATAATTTATTCAGTTTATCTTTGTGCATCTCCAGGAACTAAAAGGAAACTTTCAGTAGTGCCAGTGATCTTTGTACAAATATAAGAATTGCTGTTTACTGGATCTTCAGGTAATGCAACCTTATAAGAAAAGGCTAAGTGCTCTGTTTACTGCAGGATCACTGAATATTGTGTTTTTAATAACAGCTAAAACAGCAAAATAAATGTCACTGAGCATCAGCTTTATTTTAAAATATTAAAGTGACTCCTTTTTAAAAATACTCTACTTAAAACAGTGTATTTCAGTTGTCTGACAAGTATAAGTTCACGGAATGCTTCTGTTAAAAGAAATACAGGTTTCTGCAGTCAGTTAACACAGTTCGTGCCATGCCTACATTTCAGTTTGAAATGTTTTAGATACTGAATACCAGTGGTTGAGAGCCTCTGACTCTGTGACGTGTGTGTTCACTTACCACTATGCATGGTAAGACACTGTGTGATTTAAAAGGCAATTTCAGATTTCTATGTGATCTAATTTGTGCATCTCTGAAGTAAAGGATATTGTTTTAACTTGTATTTGGCAGCAGCGGTATAGCAATCATTAACAATAAAAGGTTTGCTTAGTGAGTCTTGCATGTACCTACAAATGAGTAGAGTGAAAGGGAGGTAGCTAGCATTTACTGTCAGTACCCTTTAGACACTGAGTGATGACTAGTATGTTAATTAAAACATGAGTGAATGCAGCTAATCATGTCCTGTTTTATATTTCTGAAGCTGAAACACAGACAAGTCTGACTCATCATAAACACTCCAAAAAAGCTATTAAAGGAAGCTGCATTAGACCGGTTTGTGTGTGGAATTCCTGAAGAACTTGTTTGGTGGGGGTGAGGGAGAATGCACAGCTTCTAGAAGAGATTTTTGAAGGCATAATGGCATTTATTAAAAAAACAACAAAAAAAAACAGTATTCTAAAAATACAACATTCAACAAATGGAAAACATTTTCTTCATTAGAAAACAAGATGTACATGTATTTTTCTACTTTTCTGAATGCTCTGCTTAATTTAATTCATTTTCACATTAAGACTAAACAAGTACTTTTCTCTGCTTTGAAAACAAGTGTGCATACATGCTTCATTCTGCATTGGCTTTTTACAGATAAGGCTTTTACTTCCCAGACCTCATTAAGCAGTCAGTTGAGCAAGCTAAATGTGTTCCAAGTAGTAATAGATACTTACTCCATGTAAGTACAACAAGATTATGAGATACTGAAATGCTGAGTACTTAACTGGCATGGTATCATTTATATTACAAATAAATCTATCAGGTAAATAATTCACGTGTTTAAAATAGCAACATATTTCCTAGCTGTTAATAGTGTAGTTCTGGGTCACTAGATGTGTTTTTTTCTACTTCAAGCCTTGTATCTTCAATTTGATCTCTCTGAGATGACCTTAGGCTTTTCAGAAAATAAATGCCTCGTGTAAGATTTTTTAAGCCTGAATAGAAAATAGGCAGAAAGCTTTCATCAGAATATTTGTGAAATTCAAGTGCATTATTTTAAGCTCGTTTACGCACATTGTTTATTTTGTTTTGTAACATTCTAGGTTGTTATGATGCTTAGATAATATTGCAAAACTTGCCTTGTTTTCTTCAAGTTCAGACTGCAGTTGTTCAAATATAAGCAAGCTTAGATTTAAATAAGTCTTGCTTTGAGAACTTAAAGTCACTAAAATTACAACAAAACAAAGGACATAAAAGGAAAATTAACTTAATGAGCAGCAGAGTTCCTGAAGACTGGCTTCCTTAAATTTGTTGTCTTCACATTCTAATATCCAACGTATAAACTTTGCAACTTTGTAAGGTTTTGAAGGCTTTTGAAACTTTTGAAAGGTATAAACTTTGAGGCGTAAAGGATAAATTTATTCTATTGCTTTTTCCTTTCAGTTACAATTTACCATGTCTCTTTTCACTATCTTTCTGACTATTTTCAAAGACACTGTAAAAGCTGTCTTCTGAGATTTTCTTTAAATTGAAACGAGGATTTAAAATACAAGGAAGAAGAAGAACACAAGTTCTTTCTTTGTAACATTAGTAGTTCAAAAACTTGGGTAAGGAAGTTCTTCCTGACAGTAATCCGAAGAGTTCCTGGTCTGGTAGAATCAGCAAAAGGTTTGTAACATGAACTGGATAGGGTTTCTACTGTGTTATGTTATCTGCTTACAATGGTGTTTTCTAACTAATTAGGGATAACTGCTTATGCTTTTTAAGAAAACAAAAGTTTTGTGGAACACTTAATAAGCAGTGGTAACACTAATACATACCACAAGGAATATTGAAGATCTGACCTTCATCAGTGGTCATGTTGTGATCCGAAGCACATTCTCACTTATTTTTCTCATAGTGATCCAAGAACTTTTCTCTGGATTCTCTCATTAATATTATTGAATGTACTGAGTCAACAATAAGAATGCATTTATTTATTTTGCCCTCACTTTTAGTTAGGTTTGGTATACAATCCCAATATGACTTGGGTACTTTATCATAATCAAAGATATATAATAATGTCCTGAAATATAGAACCATAAATGCACATGAGAAATCAATCAACTCAGCTGTGTTTTGTAATTCATGGGACAGTGAGGGCGTTTCATAATATGTGACGAGAGAATGGATCACCTCGGTGTTTACCATAAGTGCATCAATGAGGCCTTGAGATACTGTCCCAGTCAGTGCATTGGCTTGTTTTTAAAAAGAATAAGAGAAATCAACTGCGTGGGGTCAATGTGGGAGGGGGAGAATGGGACAGAGGGGGTAGGTGACACATTCCATTTAAAGAATAATTGTTTGGTAATAAAATAATGAAAATAAAGAATATATTTCCAAGTCAATCTTTTTGTTGGCGAGTTTTTTTTTTTAAATTTAAAGCTCAATTTTTGATTGACTTTATACTTGAGAAGTCAAATTCAAACCCTTGGAAGAAGAGCCTGTATACCAGTAAACAAATTCTGTTTTGTAAAAGCAGCACGTGTGTACATGCATGTTCATGTGAATCACCTTTCATTTTCCCTTCCATTTCCCTTTCCCTTTGTTTTCTTTGATCTAATAAGTGTACTTCTGTGTATATCTTGGACTTGTTTATATTTGTATGTCATTGTGGCTACTACAACAAGAAAAATTAATACGTGAAAATGTAAATTGCTGCACTAGATGAATCCCTGCACCATATTGACTAGATAATTTTTCTTTAAAAATTAGTTTTCATAGTGATAAATATATTGGCTATTATGACTGAAAATAATAAAGGTATTTCTTCTGCAATCACTGACTGAATATAAATCTTCTCTGGACTATGTCTAGTTCTTGGTAACTGTTAGGGCTCAGATAGGACATTGTAATACTTTTGAAAGAAAACAAGCTTTATTATTTCACAGCTTCACTTTTAATCTTCGGTATTTTTCTTTATTTTCAATTTTGAACTGGTATCAATGAGCCCAAGTGTTTTTGATAACTAAGTCTGAGTCAAGCATGTTGAATTGCTTTCCCGGAGTGTTCTTTGAATACTCTCTCTATAGTTGCATCTTCCAGGATTAGGTCTCTCATGTTGTTTAAGTTCCATAGTTGTTTCGAAACAATGAAGATGTGCCCATTTGCTGCTTCTGGTGCCTAGAACATGAGGCTCTTAGAATACAAAAAAGGATGTGCAGATGCTGTAACTGTCTTACTTTGTGTAAGTCACATGATTTAAAAAAAAACAACTGCTTATTCAAAAACACGTTACACAAATGAATGTCTGCATACTGAAGCATGGTTGACAAGGTTCATTTATGGTATCTCTTTTCTACTGTACCCCAAAATAATGTTGTCTATCCATTGCATATTTGAGTAAGATGGGGGTGGATGGATTTCACTACTGAAAAGTAATATTTTCTTTGACAGTAAATTCTGTGGGGAAAAAAAAATTGTAGAATAGTTACTGCGTATAGATGCTTCACTGACAGTTTTAGGTATTGAATAACTATGCTGATCAAGTTATTGCAGGGTGCCTCGTACTTTGTAGAGTAATGGTAAGTATCTGTTTTGTAGGCAGTAGTTTTAGAGATGTTTAAAGTGACACTGAATAAGGTTACCTTTGCAAATGGCTACCTCAATACAAGTCATTATCACTGACAGAAACTGGATAATGTGATCTCTGTTTAAATCATTTTTTGTAATTGCAGGCTAGCTCATTTTATTTGTATAAATTTCTTTCCCAGCTGATCAAATGTTTTCAAATGGTAGCTTGTATTTGCATGTGTGTTGTTAGGATAAAAATACTTCAATGACGTGGGAATAGGTGAAAATTCAAAAAAATTAACATTTTTGATTGCACTCATTGGATCACTAACTTGAATTAGATACAGTGGATGATTTATACTTACATATCATATGTTTATAATTTGCAATGGAAAAAAAATATTCCCAGCTGCTATAGTTTTCCAAAACAGATCTCTCAGCCATATGGAAATGCAAATTGCAAATTCAGTGCACAACAGAGTAATCCCTTGGAACAGAGCAACCAATTGCATTAAGCAACCACAATTAATATGCTTAAAAGTCCTACAAAGGAGCTTTATATTTAGCTTCACAGAGCAAGTAAAAATAATTTTGCGGTTATGAACTGTGGATTACTTAGCAGTATTTCACTATACGCAGCATTTTCTTGTGGTTTACCTAGGATGATGGTGATGTTAATTATGGCTACTTCAGGTGGAAGGACTCATAAGCAATGATGGACATCTTAACCATTATTTTACATGTGAAATAACTTCTGATCTTTAAGTATTGCCTTATACTAAGAAAGGCATGTTTCCACCCAACTGGAGCTAGTCCCACAGCTGTGGCAGGTTAATGTAATTCTAGTTATTTCTTCAGAAATGGAAGAGGCCAACAGTGCAAAGAGTCTCATTCAGTGCTAATATCAGAAGACTTTCAAATAGTAATTTATTAGCTTATTAGCTAATTAATAAGTAGCTAATTAAAAAAAAAACTGCAAAGCAAACAAAAACAATGTGACCTTTCTAATACATTGACTTGCTCTGCAGTCTGAAAAGTTAGGTGATGTTTCCGTGGCCATAATTTACTTGTGGAGGTTGGCCCCAAAGTTAGGGCATACATACCTAGCAGTTTCTGTTTCTCCAGATGAAAACTGATTCACAGTTGAGAGTGCCAACTATTTCTACTTAGCTTTGTTTCATGCCAGAGTTTTCAGTTTTATTTAATGCTGTTAGATATTGCTCTATACATAAAACATTGAAATGCAAACAGGGTACCATTGCTGTACTAGTAATTCTGTGAAACTGAATTTTCACTGAATTTTCCTTTTAATGAATATGCTACAAAGCACCAAGTGCTTCCAGGTTCTGGCAGTATTTCGAAATAGTGAAATAAATACACTTCTAATAAGAATATTCTGAGGAAAAATTCAAGTGTTCCCTAACAAGTGGCAGTAATATTGTAGCAAATTTTAGTGGTGTGAATAATTTCAGAAAGAGATGTTCTCTATTAAAGAATGAATTGCTATAAATATGATTAAAGATGATAAACGTGAATTCATTTTCAGTTTGTTTGTTTAATCATGTCAGAATCCAGTTAGTTATGGAAAGATCACTTTGATACTCAGTTGTGTATGTTAGAAACTCCGAAATCTGTGATCCAGACTTAAAATTGCCTCTTCAGTTTGTCTTTATGAATTTACTGTTATAGTCCAATGCTTTTATGCTAATTGCATTTTTGCCTATTTTGTGCAGTGAAACTTTATTTTAAGCCCCACTAGAAATTGTTGTGCTTAAGAAATAGTGTGTTCCAGCAAGTAATGGGAACATAATGTAATTAAATGAAGAAACACCTTTATATTTCTGAAGATAAGAGGAGAAATGAGTCACAAATGGAACCAGTCAATGGTACGGGATAGCATTGCCTTTAGGTATTTGTAAAGTCAACAAGGTAATCAAAGATGAAGCAGAAACTGAAAAAAATAAAAATAAAAATCCAGAAATGGTGTCTGACACGTCGAGATTGCTAAGTTATTACAGTTAGAATGTGTCACAAACCTGCTGTAAGACACAAAGTACAATTTTGACAAGGTTATGTATCTTTGAAGGGAGGTACAAGTGGGTAACACGAACATCTGTATTGGAGAGGCAGGAGTGTGTTTATGTTTTGCCCGCATATATTTATCTTCTACCGAAATAATGTTCATTTCTGTTGAAGAAATTCTGATTTTGACCTTTATCAGCATGAAATGGAAGTCCAGTTTCTGTGCAGGGTGAAATATATTTTGGAAATAGGCACAAGTAAGACGACTGTCTTCTGTCCTGAAATCAGGTGTTGGTGCAAGCTGTGTGAAGACAGTGCAATGTATTCTCTTACAGCTTTTCTAATCGAGAATAGACATTTTCATAGTCATCACCTAAATCTGCTTATATGCAATTCTGTCTTTGTATCTTAAGTCCCTTACAAACTCAGACAATACATAGTGCTATTGATGTGTTTGAATATATAGGTACTTAATCATCTTTATTCCAGTTGCATGATTCCGTAGTTTGTTTTAATTATTGATGTTTTCTCTATGTTATGTAGTGGCTAGGGGCAAAATGAAAAACTTGTGGCATGCTTAGATAGTCTCTCCACAAAATGTCTCAAATTAGTATACGTGCATGAAAGTTAATCTTAGAAAGCAGAGGTGTCTTAAGAGTACAAAATCATATAAATGCCGGTTATTAGGGTGACAGAGAATACCAGATAGGTTTAATAAAGAGAGGTATGTAGCGTCATGGTCATGATACTTCCCTTACTTAGATCAAAACAGACTCACTCACTGAAGTAGTGTAAAAGCTGTTCTTACAAAACAGCTGAGCTCTCTGCAACGCAGAACTGCATTAAGAAATGGATCCTAAGTTGGGAAGTCACAGATTATCATAATTTATCATAGTTTTCATGCCTCTCCCTCAAGTGTTCCAGTTTTTAATGTCCAGACCTTGGAACTTTCCAAACATCATGGGAACATAAATTTAAATACCAAATAGGATGTTTGTTTTTGTGTTTACTTTTACATGTATAAATCCAGGACGTATTTGTGCAAGTCTTGGTGTGCTATTATGGACCATCAAACTGCCATGCTATTTCCTGAGTCTGTAGAGAAGACATTGGTGTTAACAGTGATTTACAGATAACATTGTGATTTATGTCCCCAGGAGCTTTGTTAGAGAGGAAGTGATTGTGAAACAGGAAACCAGGCATTGTATAAAAACATCCATCACTAAGTCACTGGAGAAAAAAGCTACAAAGAATAATTTATGAAATATATTGCTCTTTTTTTGTATAAAAATGTATTTCTCATTGTGTGCAGCCAGATGTTCTAATTGTTGATAGTAACACAAGTGACTAATTTGGTTTAAACCTGACTTTTTAATTGAACCTTAGCACTCGAGAGGAAGAAAAAGAAATCACTAACAGAATACTAACAGAAGTATCAATACTTTGGTGTGATCAGGGTTTGGTGATCTTTTCTGGATTGAAAAAACTTTTAAGCCAAGAAGTGAAAGAAATGAATGTGGAAAAAAAAAGAAATGTTAAAACTTACGTAAAAGCATACCATTGTGTCTTGTATTTACGAGTTCATACATGCTTGGCATTAGTAATCTGGAGTAAGTATCATGATGTTTTGCCCTATAGTGAAATCTAGTAAAAAGCCATGTGCAAAAGCTGTTTTATGTTGTGTCTAGAACTAACCTAACTTTATGTAATCAGAATGAAAAGATTGTTTATACGTGTCTTATTTTTTCCCACCTTTTTTAATGGTTTAGCATATACGTGTATATATGCTAAATATATTATTGAATATATGAATGTATGTATCTGAACACTGGAAAACACTTAATTTGCTTTACCTTGATCACCTTCTTGACTAGTTTCACTAAAAAACAGTATTACTGTATAATGATGCTGGCTTCTTAGTTGCTGATAGAATTAACCTTGACTGCTTAGTGCTTTCTTTGTGTGTTATGATAGCTTTGCCAGGTAACAGTTGTATTGTGCTAACCTGTGTGTGTGTTGGGGCTGTTCTACAGTAAAATTCTATAAGATACATGTTTCACCAAGGCACATGACTCATAGCATTAATCTTGTTAGTCTAGAAGTTCAAATACTGGAAAAAGCTATCTGTCATTACCAAAACTTGACTGCAGTTGCATTTAAATTATTTCTGGGGTTGTGCTTTTGCTGAATTCTTCTGAAGACTTTCTAAGCTTTTCAAAATGGATTTACTGAATTCAGAAAAATGTGCATCTGTGCTTCTTGGTAAAGTAAAATTTCTGGTTTTTATTCACTGTGTTTCACTTAGATGTATGTGATAACTGAAGTAACCTGCAATTGTAATATCTCAACTAAATTCATCATATGTGTAGCCTTGCTGAGCTACAACCGACCTGTGGCTAGTTGTTGAGAATGGTTATTCTGCCTTAACTTTCTTTCAAACCTGTAGACAGTACTAAGAACCATGTAAATACACAGAAATATCCACACTATTATCCATTATTAGAAAAGTTCTTTAGCTCAATACAAGTGGTATTAAGGAGACTGAAGTAATAGTATGATTTATTTATCTCAAATTTCACACATAGTAAGAAAAATTGATTTTGAAGATTTCCCACTTAGGCTTTTCCTGTGTAGTTAATTATACCTCAGAAAAAAATAATATGTATTGTCCAGAGAAGTGGAAATAACCCTTTCATTTCTCTTTCACAAAAGGGTGGCACACTGGAGGCTTATTATTTCAATTGTTCAACTTAAGTATCTAGAGTTGCATTATTCTTCTAAGGTATGACTCTTTCAGTAGAAAGCAATACCTCCACATAAAAAGAAAATCATTGACAGAGATATTGCTGAATTTAATGTTTTAATTGCGCTGTACCTGAATACACTCATTTGAGTTAATATACAAAAGCTTTTTCCTATGACTTCCTGGGACTTGTACATTGTAACATATAAGGTGATAGGGTGAAAAGCAAGATGTTCTTGTGCTGCATAATTCCACATCCAGTTACTATGGAAAGAATAAAACAACAAATTAACTGAAGTTAGGTAATTTTAAGATCCCATGTGACAAATACTGGCTTCTTTATGGAATGTGATGTGAGCAATCTGTTTGAATTTATTCTTCCCATACCTATAAGCAAAACATATCCATTTCTTTTTGCCTAAATTCTTCTAACTCTTCTTCATATTCTTCCTAATGGCATACAAGCTAAACGGAATGCTTAAGTAGTTCTAAGGATGACAGTCATAGCAATGCATGGGAAGGAACTGAAAACTCTTCTGCTTACATTGCTTCAAGGTTTGGGGTGGGGGTGGGTGTAGGGTTGATAGCTTAGTTACTAAACTGGTGAATAGATGAAATGTGGTCACTGGGGAGTAGAACATACTCAGATAAGTATATCCACTTTGATTTGGGAATATAGCTTTTCTTCCTTGGGCGACTAGGCAGAACAAACAGCCTATTAAAACTCTTGGGAAAACTGCTGTTAAGAAAACAACAAGCAGTTTGCAAGGGAAGCTAGCCTTATTTAAAATCTAAGAAGGGAGAATAAAATGAGTGAAAACTCAAAATGAAAATCCAAAGCTGATCTTGTACACTCAACTGAAGCTACCAAACTAATTGCTAAGCAGCTGAGGATAGATGCATTTTCATACAAATGTTAGTTGGATGTTCCTAGTCAATGTCAGGCTGAAGATTGCCAGCCAAATTCCATATACTTGAAGGGATAAATTTACTTTTTTTTTGTTTATTCTCCTCTTCGTCTTCCCTTGAAAATGGAAGAAAAACTATTCTTTTCAAAGCCAGAATGTTACCAAGACAATATTATAATAGGAAAAAATGTTTAGCCCTTGTCTAAACTCATTAAGCCTGTCTGAAATTAAATGTGCTTGTTTTACAGACTGAGAAGGTGAAGGCATAACTACACAATTAATTGTTGTCTGAGAGTGAGCTCTACGGCAATTCCTATTTAATAAATATACCAATATTTACGGAGGGAAGACTTAGCAGAATAATAAAGAAAGGCTCACCTGTCTGATCTGAAGTTGGTTAGAAATAAGGTTAGAGAAAACTATAGATAATTTTCTCTCTCCTTGCTGTTTTGAGCCCTGGAACAGAAGAATACATAAATTGTTATTCTATTGTGAGTGGTAGACTGTTTAGACACTTTCTCTTTTATGTGAAGGAAAAAGCAAATGAAATTAGCAGGATAATCAGTTGTAGAGAAGAAAAGTTATTGTTTAAGTTGGTACAGCTCTTTCCGCTGTTCCCAAACAAGAAACTGTAGAGTTCTGACATTGATTGGAGGAATGAATGCAAGACAAAAAATTTGAGTTGCACAGGATTAGAAGGAGGTTTTAACGCTGAAGTCTGTTTTGTTAGGTTGTTGGTGCTCCCCACTCCCCTGCCCCTAGCTACTTATCTAGGCATTGAATATTAGTCTTTCTGGGATTTCTGGGAAAATGAAAGCTGTAGGAATAATTCAGATTTGCTCATCAAAAGATAGGGCACTATCCTCAACTTGATTTCTGTTTGTGAATTGTGTTGCTTTTTACAAGTATGACAGCTTTATGGCATGGTAGTGTTCAATACTGGAATGATTTTAGGTCAAGCCAAGTCACCAATTTGCTGCAAAATGGACCGCTTCTCTAACAGTGATAAGAGCCTTGACGTAGCAACATTCGTTCAGCTGTTCAAGCTGCTTCTCTCCCTCCCCGCCCTCCCTGCCCTTCTACTTCTACTGCTTTGTATGAACTCTCATGGTTTTCCTATTGTTGAGTGAATGCACCTTCTTAAGGCTGCTAACAGACACTCATGTTTGCTTTTGTATTGGCCTGTGATAAGAGCTTTGGAATGAGTGAAATGAAACTGCGCATCCCTTGTGTAACTTTGCTATATCTATTTAAGGTTATTAATTTTTATGTACCTAAAGAGAAACAAAATCTCTTTGTGGCCTTTTAAATTTTGGATGAAGGAAAGTTAAACAAATGGGAAGTCTCATCAGGGCAATTGGTTTAGTTTAACTTCTATTTATCAGAGCTAAAGGACAAGAAGGCGAATATGTTAAGCTATATTAAGTATAGAAGATGGAAGGATCAGGGAAGAATTAAGCTTTATAACTTTGGGGAAAAAAATCCCCTTCTCTCTTAATCTGAATTAAAATATTAATGCCAAAATTAGAAACCCCTTGCAGTATCATCATTTACGTGCATCATTCCTTCCTCCTGCAGCAGTACTTCAGCAGGTTCCAACAATAAACATCACTTGATGCGAAAACTACAGAATTCTTCAGTGGTTTCAGCATCTATACTGTCCTGTATAATAAGTCATAGCTTTGAAAAGCATATTTGGGAAAGTACTTGTTGGAGCTGAATCATAAAGCGTTCTTACATGTGGTAGTGAATTATGCTAATGCTTTAATGTTAAATTTGGGGATGTGCTGCTGCCCTCTACTGTCTGATCCACGGGGAGTAGGTTGTTTTATCTAGTGAAGCGTGCAACAAAAATATTCTAAAAAGAGCAGCCTATGCTTAGGAGCAAAGTAAGAGGATTCATATTAGTCTCCTACACAGGAAGGATTAAATCCTTTACCTGCATCATAAAATCACTTTCTTTTGTGAAGTGACTAAAATTACATCAGTCAGTTTTGGGAAAGTGAAAGGACGCTAAACCCATTAATATTTTAAGCCATTTCATGTCTACTAGTAACATTGATGGTAAGTATTAGCAGTAAATCACAGAGAGCATGCAATAAAGTATTTGAATTTTGCAGGGAACACTTTCATCCAATGTAGAATCCATGAACCATATAGCCTCTGAATGATATTAAAAACTTATCTTTCAGCTTAACTTTGTAATAAAAGAGAGTCTAAATGCTCCTTTAATTTCAGAGGAGAACTTCAGAACATAAATCTCATTCTCTGAGTTAGTGCAAAAACACACAAATTTCCTGGTTAGTCACAGTATGCAAGATTAGAAGAATAGATGCTTACCTTTCAATTGTAGTAGCTTCTCCATGAAAAGAGCTACCAGTAATAGTAATAATAGTAAGTGGTGATAGTCTAACATAAATGTTCAAAGACACGTGTTCAGTTTTACTGCATTGACAGTGTGGGGCTTTCACATACAAAGCATTTACATATCATGGTGTGTTCTTTCAAGAGGTTGAGAGAGTTCTATGTTTAGGACATATCTTCATTCTTTAAATTACGCCATTTTGCCTGTGTCATGTAATATTGTAGATTCTTCACTATTGTAGCTAAGGGTGAATAGCTCGAGGCACCATTTTTTCCCTTTAAAATGCAAATTGTTACATGAAATTGTTCGGAGCTTCTGAGAGGCTGCTCAAGTTGGCTTCCTTGAGATGTGCAGAAACTGAAGGTGTCCATGCAGGACCGTATGTTCATTCAGCTGTGTCCTTTGCACTTTCCTTGTACAGCTGTTATCCTGCAGTAACAGGAAGAAGGTTGATTGCTGCTATTGAGTGCACATTAAAAACCTTACTTTGGCAGGATTTATCAAGTAGTTTATTACCTCCTGTGGTGGATTTCTATAAATTTTTGTGTTGTGGACCTATTTTAAATTCTCTGCAACATCTCAAGATAAAGATTATCATTGTGAGCTTGAGCTTTAAGGCCACATCTAGGAATGCTAGAAATGCATTCCCTCCCCTTATTCAGCCCTTCAGAAAATGTTAATACTTTAAGAAATCCTTCTTGTATAGGTACATGTTTTCAAATACCCATCCTGTTCCCTAACACCATCATCTCTGCTGTCTCCATCTACTTGCTTCTTCTCACTTCTGACAATGAAGTTCTGACCAGCACACAGTGGGTTTCATTTGTATTCCCCTTTTCTTCCCACTCTCTGTAAGTAAGAACCAAGAAAAGTAGTAGCTGTAAAAAAGGCAGAGTTCTTTGGCTTATTTTTGAAGTTATTTAATGTCATTTGGATGGTGAACTCTATGTGTCAGTTTTTAGCTGTACTATCAAAAAAGACGGAAACGAGGAGAAAGTGAGCAAGGCGTATAAAGAACATTTGTGAAATAAGGTTTTGAAAATAGGACAATAATTAATTAGAAGAAAAAGTAGATGTGAATTCTAAATGTTTTCCAACCTGGAAAAAAAAAAAGGCTGCTATGATTTTGGCTAAACCGATTAATTGGCTTAACTGATTTTTGCGTTTCCGTTGAGGTAAGACGAATAAGGCCTAATGTAAAATTATTGTTGGTATGACAGTTCCTGTTTGAAAGCGATGATAATGGTGACTGCTGTGAAGTGACCAGCTTAATGGAAGCTTTTTTCTCCCCGCTATTTTGAGTCTAAAATTGGGTGACAAGAACACCGTAACCTAGTACATACCGGTGTATCTTATGTTGATATCTTATGATGATTTAGAATGAGCCGTGTGAAGAATTACTGCCAGTGTGTCTGTGCATGTACACGTGTAAATCCATTGCCGGGTTACAGTTTTGTCCTTTTTAGTTGTCTGGAATTCTGGGGCAAACATTACTGTGCCTTGCAGGTAGGGTGGTGGTGGTGTTCACATACATGCACGCTGGTGATCAGCTACCATAAATCTGCAAAAATAATTAGGCTTCAAAATGTTTACTTGAAGTAACTAACTGAAGACTTAGGAAAACAAATGGTAGCAAAAACTGTATAATAATGTATTCTGTGAATAAATGTTAAAAGTAATGTAGGTGACTGATGTATTTCTGTTTGTAACGCAGAACAGAACATCCCAGCTTGAATTATTTCTAGATTTCTGCCTGATTTTATAGATCAGATTTAGTTCTTTAATGTAAGACATTTTTAAACCCTCTGTTTTCTCTCAGTCCCTGGAGGTGTGACACTGCATTACATACTCAGTCTGTTAGGCATGATGGGGAATTGCTAAAATACTCGGCATGAGGATAGGAATAGCTTTTCTTTCCGCAAGTTTAATTTAGAAACAGTTGTCATAGGAAAACTTGCATTAAAATAGGTGTTACACATTAAAAAAAAAAAAAAGGAAGCTGGAATTGCTACTTCCACGTTACAGTCTTATCCATAATGTACAGGGATGCTCCTGGGACATGGATCAGGTGCCTGTTGAAAATAGCCCTTTGGTCAGATGAATACTTTTTTTTTTTCTCTTTCCTCCAGATGGTACAAGTGTAAGACCTGATAGCACATAGCCCTGCACTTCCTGAAATGACACTGAACTTTCTTTTATAAATTTCTAGTGTGTGAAATTGCAAAAGGAAGTTTGGCCAGTCTATAAAATGGCAGTACTCAAACCAAGAAAAAATAACATACAGTCGCAGAAGTGCTGACTATTAACAGTCTTCCTTGATGGAGGAGAAAATATTTTTGTCAAAGTTCTTGTCAGATTAGCAGAGCTATAGAAAAGCATTAGATGTTGCTATAAAGAAACTTCGGGTGAGAATGCCAAACCAGAGCTTGAAACGTGTAGGGGGAATTGTGTACTTTGCATAAAAACTAAATGGCCTTGTTAAAATTTTACTAGTAACACTTCAGCTGCTTTGTGAGTTAACTCCAGAAACTGTAATTGCTAAAGCTGCTTCTTATGTCTATCTATAAAGTTTGGAGGCCTTAAAAAAAATTCCTGTGTGTTATGGAATGAATTATATAATGGAAAAATACTTTTTTTTTACGTGTATTAATAATTTACTCCTAGTGTCTGAGGAGATTTAATGAAAACTACTGATATTGTGGACTTGAGCAGCAATTATGTTCACATTGTGTTCATGGGGATGAGTTCAAAAATGGAAATTGTATTTGTCAATTCAGTTCTAGTAAATGGATGAGTTTTGCTGGGTAAGTTTATTTGGTAGCATTAACTGATTTAAGTTCTTCTTAATTCACCCTATTAGAACAAAACTTACTACAGTATCTGTCTTTCACTCAGAGCATACTGATTTATATTTTATACCTTCCTTCCCTTCCCTGTGACTCATCCTCTGTTACCCGCGTTAAGTAGCTCCTGAAACATGAAGTGGCTAATGAGTGAATAAATCCATATCAATAACATACTGTATTTTGAATTTCATTTCTGTTGAGGCTAGGAAAGCATCTGTTCCAACACAAAATGTTGGCTACAGTTAGTATGTGCGAAGATACAATGAAAGTAATCTTCAGGCTTTCATCTCAGCTTTGATGGACTACAGGGATAAGAGGCATGGTGTTTGTGTTTGACCCTTCGATGACAAGCCTTACTGAGATTCTCAGAAAGGGGAGGCAGTGGAATAAGAATAACTGGAGAAGTGGCTTTTTGCATAAAGCTTATTACTTGGTTTACACATTAGTATTAGATAGCATGGGAAGAACAGAAAAAGGAGAGGAAAAAAAAAACCAAAAAACAAAAAAACCCACAAAACTTAGCTCTGTGGAATTGTAGAGTGTTACTATAGATAGGCTGCAAGATGAAAGAGCTGTCTTGGCATATTTGTGGCTCAAAGACCTGCAGCCTCACCTGCAGAACTCTTTTCTATCCTAAGGAGTTTTTCTTAGGAACTTCATACTTCAGCTATCACACTAAAATGTAGCTTAAGTCACTTCATTTTGTCTCAATTTTCCATTTATCATTTTGTTCTGTCATGACCCCATTTTCTGTCTCTTAGTTTGGCTCTTTATTTCCCACATATGTGGTTAGTGGAGTGATTTGTTGAGAAACATAAACCCGTATTGGTTGGTTGGGTACTTCTGGACACGCGACATGCACAACAGCAAATCTCAAAACTCAGATGCTTAAGTCCCATGTGGTACATGCTATCTAACGCTTGGCTGACCGCTGTTGATTTGGAAGTTTCCAAGCTAACTGCATGACATCTGCAACATGTTTGTTTTCATGGAACTTTGTGAGGCTTTAGCGAAGGAGGAGATAATGTTTAGTGTGTTCAAACACTAAACACAGGGGGTTATCTCTGTATCAGATCTCAAGCAATAATATTTTGCATAGGGAAAAACATAGCAAGAATAATTCATCAGTTCATTGCTTAGATTTATTATGTGAATTAAAAAAAAGTCTGTCTTGATTCTCTGTAGTACTGGAGGAAAAAAATATGTTTCTCAGCAGTGGAAGAAGAAAATGATTTCTTCTGTTCCTCTGAAGTAGAAGGGTACTCAGTGGCTGGCAGTGAACAAGCAATTCCATTGTGAAGAGGGGTCTTTTTATTTTATTTCCTGTTATGGTAAGAAAATTACTTTTTTCAAAGTCACATTTTACTGCACGATCAGAACTTAGCAAATGTTCTTTGGTTTCTGTAACTGCTCAGTTGTGCTTGAAAAATCCTTATTAAGGTCTGTCTTCAAAATGTTGCCTTCTCTTTTATTCAAGGAGTTAGCTGTGCTCGGTCTTGTTAGAAAATAAGAGCATTGCTGGATACTTTGACTTTGGCCCTCTCCATTATTCAGCAGCCCACAAATGTTGACTTTAAATAAAGACAGTATCTATAATCCTTTGTGCTGTGGAACTGTTAAATTGAGGGATCATTTGCCGCACAATTGACAATTTCTTCTAAAATCTTCATTTCCTTTGCTGCTACTTTTAAGAGAAATGTTGTCTAGTATTCCCTCTTTTTCAGCCCAAGTAAAAGGATATAATGATGGATGATGTTTTTCTTGAAAGTTAATTTTTCTGTTCTACCATCTTTAGTGCAGGCCATCCAGTTCTCATTTTATCCTGTAGTTTTGATTTTCATCCCATTCCAGTACATAAAAGTGGAATCTTTACTGCTAAAAGTAGTAAACTTCACCATAGTTACTTCACTCTTCCAATGCAGTGTGAAAAACAGATATGTATTTCATTGTCTTATTGGTTCTTCAGGGCTTTTTATGGCCTGGAAGAAGCGATGAGACTGCTCTTTGGATAAAACTTTGGAACTAACTAATGAGAGTTTTGGGGTAGCCTGCAGTCATAAATACACCTGCCAATTTAACTTTTGGACAAGTAAACATGCCCTTCATTTTCAGAGTGGTAAATTAATTCCTCTTCTCTCTTCTTACATAGCTTAATCTCTCCCCCTATACCATCAAATGACAATCTCATGCATTATTAATCCCATTTAATGTTAAGCTGTACAGAAAGTTCTGCTTGCTGCCAAGGTGCAAGATTATGAGAGCATTGCCTGTGGTTTGTGCTGTGATGTTTGACTCTCTAAGGAAAGCAGAGAAACTGTGGAAAGGTAACGCTGGTTTTAGTTTAACACTTGATCTCTGCAAGCATTTAGAGGACAGAAAATTCTTCAGGAGGAAGTAAGGGATGCCTAAAAATATCATCCAAAAGTAGCTGTTGAACTGTTCTGAGAGGGCTTGCTTCGTGTAGTTAAGCATGGCACTTACCCTCTGCGAGCCAGTTTTTGTGCTATGAGAGTAGCTGAGAGAGTTTATCAATACTAGAGCTTCTGTAGTAAATCTGCTGAACTTGCTGGTGATTACTTGTAGTCTTCCAAATAATTCTTGTAGCTTAGCAGGGATGAAAGTTTCTAGTTTATGTTGCGTTGTGTGCACGCTCTAGGTCATAACTTAAATGATTTAAAGGAGAAGGAGAGTGCACCTTGTTTAAGATTAACAAAACAAAATTTGTGTGTCCTTCTGGTAAACGGTCTAGGACAAGCTGGTAAGTAGTGAGTTCACTGCTCCAGGGAAGGTGCCTGCCTGGAGCAGAGGGCACAGTGGGACGCCAGTCTAATGGAAGAGAGGGATTAAAAAGCACTGTGAGAGACTTTTTTGTCAGCTGCAGGGATTTTCTGGACTGGAGAAAACCATGTACCCATCTATCTCCCCATGGATAGAGAGGAGAGTGTATTAAAAACCTTGTGTTCTGGTTTCTCTCATCTAGCAATTCTCAGCTTCTCTAAGTTTAGAATTTTCTTGTTCTAGTTCTTAATTTTTTAATTTATTTTTTCTTTGTTATAAAGTAACTGTAGTTCTTATTCTTTGGTGTGCTAGTGGAAATTGAAGGAAGGATTGCTAATGTATAGTAAGAGGTGGGTAAAATGGCAGGGAACTCTTGTTTTATCATGAGGGAATCAGTGTTAATAAGTCAGATCAGTGATTTTTATTTAGTCAAAATAAAAATACCAAAAACATATGTTTACTTGCTTTACCAGCTGTCATAAAATTTTGGAGAAAAAAGGCTGCTTCCAGGCTTTCCAAGGGGAATATTTCACAAAAGTATTCTAACCTTTATAGCTTACAAAACCAATTGGCTTCTTTTTTTCCTATAAAGTATTTTTTTTTGGCTGAGATTCTACTGCAGCAAAGCTTTAGATGTGAGGAAAAATGCCAGCTCTGAAGGAAATAACTGGACTGCCTTCTAGTGGTTTTTGTTATAGATTACTCTTTACAAAAAAGAACTCATCTCTTCAAGTGAATCATATTCCAGATTTAATAAGCTCCCCCCAAAATCTTAGTATTCAACAACTAAAAGTTTATTTCTATGATATTTGCCCTTTAAGAAGCACAAGGCAGATCATACTAATCACTTAAGTTGGGGTGGTTGCGTAATCTTAAGAGAAGTCGTTTTGCCTATTTCTATTAATTTGGGTAGTGTAGAGGCATCTACTGCTACATCAAGAGAGGTTAATTTTAAAATAAATGGCTCAACTTTTTAATTCCTTTGGATAGTATTAAAAAAAAAAGTGATAAAGTCGTGAGGAAAGTAATGTGGTGTTAATCATTTTAAATTTGATTTGTGTCATCGGACAGCAGCAAAAGAGCACCTTATACAGAAGTAGTGAAGACATTGATCTGAGAGGGTGTAGGGGATTTGAATGTTTGGTATTAAGTAAATAAACAGACCTAAATTGTTGCAACTCCCTCATAATTTTTCTTGTTGTCATAGCAAGTATTATTGTACACTTCTCTTCTGCTACTGTTTGTCAGTAGGAAATATTAAGATCTCTGTAAATAGATGCATGTTTCACTGGGTTCTGACTTTAATGTACATACAGTATATTCTCCTGATGACTCATATAGTTCATCTTCATGTTGAGTTAACAGAAATGAAAGCCTATCATTATTACCATCAACAGCTTTATTATGAATTTCCAACTTTGTGTAACCTTTTGTGATTGTTTTGTTTCCCATCAGGGACCAAAACTTACACTGGTGAGAGTGAAGATTTTTTTTCTCCTGTTAGAATCATAGGGCAGAAATGATATCTTAAGTAATATCCTGAAATCAGAACATTGTAGAAATGCTCTTATCTTCAGTAAGAGTCCTAGAATGGACACCTTATTGGAAATTTATTGTGAAGAGAAAAATGATGCTTCTGAAATTTGATGCAAATTATCTTCGAGAAATAACATAATTACATATGCAGAGATTTTAGTACTTTTTCCTGTGTGCTGATACTTCAAATAAATGAATAAGGAAATTACAGCAGGGCAGTGTCAACTTTATTTGGAGGTTATATTAAAGGCAATTCTCTATGATAAAGATGTGCAGATACAGCTGAAGAGCTGTAGAGATTGCTACATTTCTAGTAGGGTAGGTTAAGGTGCACTTTAGAAGAAGGTAACTAGTTGTGAAATTAACCCTTAAGTAAATTGGCAGAGAAGTTAAGTAATGAGATCTTAGTTTTAATCTGGATAACAGCCTTGCAAAGATGCTGAAGGAAACCGATAACTGAAGTGTGACACGGATTGAGTTAAATGAAGGGATAAGCATGTACAGAGATGGCAGCAGTGCTCAAGGACACTAAAATATAGAGGGTGACAGGAGACTCTTGAATCAGCAAATTATGATCAAATTTGTGAAGAGGCTGACTACTGGAAAGATTGATAACCTTCAGTCTGAAGTATTAGTGTACACAGGCTCTTAAATCTGTCATTAAACTTGAAAGGAAAGAAGGCGGTTAGAACTTATATTGACAAAGGTAAGTACCATGTGGAGGCAAAAGTCATGAGAGGTATTAAAAATGGTCCAGCTATTTACTAATACTGTAAAAATAACACTTATGACTAGAGGAGGAAAAGGAACTCCCAATGGTGTCAGAAAAGTCCTGTGTTAAAACACGGCTGTTACTGTTTGTAATTTTTTTCAATTGCTTTCAAAGAATGTTTGTGATACCTTTGATAAAAGTAAAATAATTATTTTGAATTTGTGTATGTTCACAGGCTTACTGATGTTAATGTCAATCTGATTACCTGTGTTCTCTTAGTCAGCATTGGTGAGTGAAGCTGACGGAGATTAAGTTAAAATGGATAATATTTCCCTTTGGGCAGTTACATTCTTTTATGATGGTTTGTATTTCCCAGCAGCAGAAGCCTGTGGTGGTTATGAAAATCAGGCATTTTAAAGGTCAAGAAGAATCACAATATGGTGAACTTGTCTTTTGTGGTGGTTTTGTTTCCATGTGCCAAATGCTAGATTTCTGGCTTATAGGATTCTCTTCCTCGTCCTTGTGAGAAATAGAAATGAGGATTAACTGAAAACTCTCCTACTCAACTATGTATACAAGGTTATTTTTTTTTCAACTCTGCATGCAGGGAAATTTTGGCTTTTTTATTTTTGAGAGGGCTCTTTTTTCAAGTTCTTACTGTTTAATTGTACTGTGATTTTTTTTTTTAAGATTCCGTTTGAATTACTGACTTCATTCTGAAACTGAAATTTTGATTCTGTATATGACCCTACTGATCCTTATAAGAATAAGGAATAAATAACAGGTAAGGAGAAGAGACCATGCTTCCATTACTGCTTATGAGTGATATAACTTCTTTTGAACAGCTCCTTTGAGGCAGCAAAGAAAAAGCATGGTGCTAGAGAGCAGGACCTGAGAAAACTTAGTAATCCTTCAAGTATTATTTTCCTTCTTGAGAATAGTTTATTACTATTATTTTCTTTTTTTCTTATTTTTTTCCCAACCTGTGATTGAGGCTTTCATGCTTGGGAGTTTCTAACCATGTCATAGTGTATGTAGCTATTTTTACTGTGCTAAGTCACCCATGGAACTCGAAGTTTTTAGTTTAAGAACAAGGCTTTAATCTCAGTACACTGTAGTCTATGGTAGCCTTAGGGGTGTTCAAAACTTCTAGCTAATATTCTTTGGTTGTCTTGGGGCCAGCTGAATGCAAAGCAGGCTTTTTATCATTCTACTTCAGTATCTTTAGTCATTGCCCTGATTTCTGTAATAAAATGGCGTATGCATTTTATGTTATCAATATAGTAGTTATCCAACAGAAAAACACACAAATGGGAATTAGTGCTTGTCAAGTAATTGAACTGTTCACCTTAATTCAGTTTGGTTCTAGATTTCTGTCATAAAAGATTGGGTAGGTTTCTTGCAAGTTGTTATATCTCATTTACATCTCCGATGTCTTCATGTGTTGCTCTAAATCTCTGAAGAGAACTAAGGTATAGATTAAAAACCTTTCCTCCTTAAAAATGTTCAGCTACATGACAGTAATCAATTAAAAATACAAACTGGAGGTAGGATTAAACTAACCAAGAAGGTAGTTTAAAAATAAGCTTTAAAACTCAAATCATTATTGACCAGAAATTCTTCAGGGACATTAACAATGTATTTGATAGTTGCCAAGGAAACACAACCTTCCCAGTGACAGTATGCATTGCACGTAATAAGTAACTGAAGTAATTCTGACAAAGACTGATCTACTTGGCCATATCTGTTCTTCCTTCAGTGTCTGAAAAAACTGCAAATGTGTTTACATTCAGCTAGATTAGTACTCACTGTATATGCTGCACCGTTACGGCTTCATATTTGAAGTTGCAATTCAATTCAAAACAAAAAACAGGATATCAGTTTTTCCTGATTGGAACACTGTCATTTTGCAAAGAAACAGGCAGTAGGTGTGTGTCCGGCCTGCCATTCTTGATTAACCATAGGGCATTTTGGAGGAGGCAAAGGCTACCACAGACTCAAAAATTGTATTATGTTTATTCTGTATATTGATGCAATACAGAATCAGTGTATTCAACCCAGAAAGTCTAAAATAGCAGCAGACAGTTTTGCTGAGCTTCACAGTGTAATTTAAAGTGTACGTGTAGAACTCTATAATGTTGTAGCAAATGCAGCATGAACTTGATTTATTTTTTGTGTCTGAGGATGAATGGAAGTGTTGAGAGGAGGAAATTTCCTGTTCAGATATGGTGGAAGTGCAGTGAAGAACCTAGGGAGTAATCACAATCCATTGGAAATATAAGAAAATAACACATTACCTCAGTTCCAATCTGAAATATCAAATTATGGTAATGGGAGATTGAAAAGATGCACAAGCAAAATTGCCAAAATGGATCTTCTACCCAAGTGACCAACCTGATTTCTTGAAGTGCTAAGAAAGATCTAAAAGAAAAGGGAAAATACCTGTCAAAGTGGCATGTGTAACATCAGAAAGACGGGGGATTCAACTCTGTCTTCCTTAGTGCTGTAACTGAATCAAGGTAACTTGGTCTATGTATAACTTCCTTAATTGTAATGAATGTTTTAGACTCAAGTTGATATTTGAAGTGTTATACATAGTCATGGCATATATAACACTCTTTGAGGAGACTGCTGTTGAGGCTGTGGAAAAACACAGGTTACTGATGAGGAAAAATTGTTTCTGAAAACTTGGATTTGACAGTGAAGCTTTGGTAATTGTGAGCATTTCTGTCTTTCACTGCTTCTAGTCACAACACTGTTACATGTGCGATGCAGTGTTTGATAACATACTTGGATGAGGCCTTTCTACAGGATCTTGGGATCTCTAAGTGTGAGCCCTCATTACTACTTTCCAGGCAGGAAATACACTCTCACATCTAAGCAAGTAATATCAATCTATGTATAGGTGACTGCTATAAAATGTGAGCATGTCTCCAGTGTTAATTACATGAATTCAAATAAGTAGGTGATACATAAATTTAACGTCTCCTGAGAAATATTCAGAAAACTGAATTTTTTTTTCTTGCCAAATACACATTTTCAAAATTTCACCGTGCTTGCAGAATTGATCCTTCTACATTAAGGAGATTGTTTTATAATTTAGCAATACATAATTCTTATTTCATTTTGATGTTGGCATTTGGATATTTTTTTAATGGGCTTTACTAAGAAAAAAGATAATGACTTGATTGAACAGTGGCTGAAATAATCTCAAAAGATGTCTTTTACACCATAAATTAATGCATGTTTTTGTCATATCTTTTATATAACTGATTGGTCCTTTCTCCCTCCCCTCCCCTTGTTTAGGCTGATCTCCATTTTACAAAATAAATCATAGCTAAAATTCAGTGAAGACCTCCCCATTTTGTAACCTGCGTGAAAATATACTTGCATCCATTATCCAAGCACAGTTGGGAAATGGATCACAGCTCTTGCTTGCTGCCATGTTGCTGTGATATTTGGCAGCTAGAATGCCCTTTCTAAGGGGGAGAAGGAATGACTGAGAATGGCTTGAATTAGATATGTATCTCATCTTTATAGAGGAGGAGTCAAGAAGAGATTTAAATCATAAAAGCATTTCCTGAGGCACTCAATCTACCCAGACCGAAATTATTCAGAAAATCGTAACTTTTTTCTGAAATTATGAAATACATGTGCGGTAACTTCAGTGAAGCATCTCTGAGTTCATTGTTTTTGTATTGGCATGAAATGAAATATATCTTAATTTAGGATTTATAACTGGGAATTTTATAAAGATGCTGTACACTAACAGTTCACACTTTAAGTTATCCAGTGCTTATGGCCTGGCAATGGATATCTTTGTGTCGGAAATATTTATCTAAAAAATACAACAGATAATCAGTTAAATTATTACAAATCAATCCTTGAATAATTGTAATAAATTCTTTAACATGAGCATCTAAATTTACCTTTGTGTGGAGCAAACAAAGTGTAGTAATTTTCCAAATGTGTTTTAATTTGTTTACCTTGATCAAACTCAAATGTTTAGTACATGCATGGAAGGAATAGTCAAGCATGTCTTTGTATTTGGAAGTGATGCCTGTCATCTCTTTCGGCTTTTTTATCTAAGAGCTAATTAAAAATGAAAGTAATATAAACAGTCAAAATGAAACCTTCAATAGCGTTTAAGTTGTGTGCTACTGCCATGAGAAGCATTTTTTTATATGGCTCCAAAAATAAGAATTTCGGAGCTTGTTTTCATGAATTCAGAAATTTGCAATGAAGTTTTAGACTAAACTCAAGATGCTCGCTTAAGGTTTAAAAAACAAAATGTTTTTTGAAGTAATGTTCAACTTTGGATGCTTTCTTCGGGGTGAGGGGAGACAAATCTAGTTGCATTTGATGTCATTGGTATAGAAGTATTTGTTCATCTTAAACTTGGGAACTATGAGCAAAAAGCTGTAGGCCTTCCTTGACTACTAATAGAGACGTTTGGTGATTTACCTTCTTTAATCCCTATCTCAATAGTACAAACATCCCTTGTTATTACAATGACATGATGCTAGCATGGATAAGTAAGAATAGGAATTCATCTTTTTCTGTGGCTGTTTGATTTGCTGTTAAAGGTAAGAATATAGTGCAGAAAAGAAGGTACAAAAGGACATTCTGCTAGTACATTCAATGGCTTTGCTCTCTGAAACAACATCAAAATTGTTTATTTAATATTTGTAGAACATTTGACTGTCAGGTCATTAATAAAATGTCTTTTTTTAAGGACATTCATATCTTAGCTGGAGCAACAAAAAATTCTGTTGTAAATAAACAACAAACTCAGATAACTTTGTTGTGGGTAGTTTGGGAAAAGCTTTTCATAGAAAATGTGATACTGGCATTCTTGAAAAATTTTGATTGGCATTTTTTAATATTACTTTAATAATAATAGACCTGGTTTGATGTGTCCTTCTTCATATTCACTCTATTCACAGTAATAACTCTTATATTTAGTTATGGTTTCTGGATGTCTACACTGAATTTTTTAGGAGCGCACTAGAGACAAAAATCCAATTCTGTTTTTCTAGACAGAATTTGCATTCCTTTTTTATTCCTTTTCTTTATCTCCATTTTACTTCCTCCCCCCTTCTTTTGGATTCCATGGAATTTCTTCATGTTTTGTTGTTCAAGTGTATTGCATTGCATGCAACACCGTATTTCCTGCTATCACTAAGAAATTTTAAATTCCTGTTGTTATTACATGCAAGTCCTTTTGCAGGTTTATTATACTTCCCT
Source organism: Anser brachyrhynchus (assembly GCF_964034855.1). Taxonomy (NCBI): domain Eukaryota; kingdom Metazoa; phylum Chordata; class Aves; order Anseriformes; family Anatidae; genus Anser; species Anser brachyrhynchus. The sequence continues at coordinate 5,965,522 of NC_137708.1, read as the reverse complement.
CAGGCCACTGTCTCAGCCCTCTTTTATATCAAATTATTATGATATAAATGGATCTTGTATTTTAAATGAGTAGTGATGTAAATTGCTAATGGCATATGTACTGTCATAAGACCATTTAGAGCCTTAATCTACCTCTGGTATAATGTAAATAAGATTGCTGGCTGTGCACAGTGAAAGTGAAGTTTTATGGATAATCAGCTGTGATAATCAACGTTTTTACTGACTTAATGATAAATACGCAGTCACTCCTCTTAGCTAGGAACAAGGGGTTTGTGTGAATATACAGAGTTCCTCAGTTCTGTGTGGATTTTAAGTGGGAGAGTTCAAGGTTGTTTGTTTGTTTGTTTGGTGGTGGTTGTATTTGTTGCTTTTTAACTTTTTGAATGTTGATTCCCAAGGAATAAAGATTTACCATGGAGGAAATGCTAGATTTTTATTTATTTATTTATTTATTTTAGTTACTGAGCAGCTTCTGGAACTGAGGTGAACATTGACAATTGTGACCAACCAAACAGAGAGCTCAGAACTCAAGGCAATCAAACTGCTTCAGTCAAACACACATACAAAAAGATAACAGAGAAACAGTAACACTTACTGTCAAATCATGTTAAAATGTTTTAGTTAAAGCATGTATGGATGGTATGTTTCAAAAATATTTTTTCTATTTAATAATATGAGAAGCTTGATTTGAAAAACAAAAACCAACAAACCACTTGTTAAAAATGGGAACTGAACTTCTCATACGATTTTTTAAAAAAGGGGTTATGTGTCATTGGCAACAGAGCGAAGAGGAACGAAAGGACTGAAGGTCACTGAAGACTGCTATGTACCTGCTTATGTACATGTAGTTTTGTCTGAGGAAGGAAAAAAACTGTGCAAATGTATTCCAAGTTACTACGAAGGGCTTACTTAGTTAAACCTTATCACTTCTGCAGCTTGGTTGTGGATCTGTTCTGCTGCTAGCTTCTCAGCAGTCTCCTACTCTGTCTTCCTAAACAGCAGCAAAGTCTGTTCAGCTGCTGCAATATGGAGGAGTAGAAAGGAAAAATGGTGATCAAGAAGCCAGCAATATATGAGCAATCTTCAGCAGTATTCTCCTTGAGCTTTGTCAGCAAGCAGCAAGGAAAGGAGAACAGGAATGGGCAGATACCATCTTTACTGTTTAGCCACAGTCATTCTGACAGAAAACAGTACACCAGAAGTAAGCTGATAACACATAGTTACACCATCTGTTATGGTGGGAGTAGCCATATGGAACGAAGTTCATAGAATCATAGCATGGTTTGGGTTGGAAGAGACCTTGAAGTCCATCCTGTTCCAACCCCTGCCATAGGCAGGAACACCTCCCACCAGCCCAGGCTGCCCAAATCCCATCCAGCCTGCCTTTGGGCACTTCCAGGGATAGGGCAGCCACAGCTCTGGGCAGCCTGGGCCAGGGCCTCACCACCCTCATGGTGAAGAATTTCTTCCTTATATCTGATCTAAATCTACCCTTTTGAAGTTTAAAACCATTCCCCTTGTCCTATCGCTATATACCCATGTAAAAAGTCTCCATCTTTTTTATAAGCCCTGTTCAAGTACTGAAAGTCTGCTATAAGGTCTGCCCAGAGCCTTCACTTCTCCAGGCTGAACAACCCAGTGCTCTCATAGGAGAGGTGCTCCAGCCCTCTGAGCATCCTCAAGGCATCCTTTATGTAGTAAAGTAAGTAAAATGAGGCTGCTACTGATTATCAGTATCTGTCTTGTTGGAGTAGGATGGAGTTTATTTTCCATCTCCTCAATAGTGTCAGAACTGTACCTATTTTGTGATATCTGAGGGCCCAGCTTTGCTCGCACCAATGGTAATCAGGAGTGGTGAGGGAGGAAAAAATGAATATTTTAAGGATAGATGGCAGGTGTTATGGCCATGCTCTGTTCCACCACTTGCTGTGGCTTCAGATAATTGTGTATGCACTAATATAAGCTAGGAAGAGAGCAAGTAAGTGAAGAAGTGACTTTCTAAACTAGTAGCTCTGAACATGTTCTGTGTTTGACAGAAGTCTTCATGTTAGCATGGAGAGGAACTTGAAAAAGACTGTTACGCGTTATGATCCTTTATTGTATGCTTTGCTAACTTTGCCAAGGCAGCTGTGCTTTCTCTAACTGAAGGCAGTATAACTTGATTTTAATATACATTGCTAGTTAGGCTGATAATATGCTAAGGTTTCTTCAAGCGTCTGAATTCCTTTTATTAGGGACTAGAGCACACTGTAAAGGACAAACGTGCTGTATGGTGTTTCATGTGCTGTATGGCGTTTCACATGCTTACTTGCATGTGGCTGTTGTAGAAGAATGGTAAGGGTTATCGAAGAGGTGAAAATAAAGGATCTTGTCAATTTATGAAGATTTCATTGAAACATCTTGTGCTTTTCTATTCTAAAATGAGAATTTTAATTGGTAGTAAATAGGCAAATTTGTATTATTACATGCTGTGTTATTACATGTCTCTGCAACAGTAGTATCTCAGTATTTAATGTGATGATAAGCCTGAGACATATTTAAATTCTTTCAGTAAGAAAACACCTTTTCTTCGGGGGAAGAGAGGGATACAAGAAAAGTAATTTTTCATGTCAGATATCTAATATCCACATGCTGTGGAAAATGACCTTGTTACAGATACAGTGCTTACTGTTAATCTGGAGATAGAGTGATAAGGATCTAAAGTTTAGTCATATGGTCCTGTAGCTCAGATTTTAATCATATTACTATCTGACTGTTGTAGTTATACTCATCCAGAGATCCTGAGGTACTCAGGAAAATTATATATAATTGGTTATTTTGGTCACTGTTTACTGAATCTGCTAAATGCCAGTTTCTGCTAGATGACAACTGAACCATTTCTGTGCTAGTGACAATGCTACTTTGAATACCAGTATAATAAGAACACTGATTGGAAGAAAACTAAACTGAGTACTTGGTGTGTCCTAGAGTTTCCAGCCAACATAGTCGATCAGGTTTCACAGATGTTGAGACTGATATTTTTTAAAAATAATAATAATAATTAATAAAGGATAGGGGAGCCTGGACCAGTGAGAGTATGGCTTTTTGGAGCACCAGAAATAAATGCAAATATTTTATATAGTGTAGCCAGTAGAATTTTTATTTGCACTAAAGAGCTTTAAAAAAAAAAAAAAAAAAAGAACCGCCTTGAGGTAAGGGATAGGACTAAGTAATCCGTTAGGGTACCTTCCAGATCTGTGATATCTGAAAACCAAACTGATCTCTGTTGGGTAGCAGCTATCAGGGTGACTATTTACCTTTTGCAAAGCTCCAAGACAAAAGATAATTTACAATATCAAAGCAAGGTGTCAAGGACATCAAGAAATATGAAGTAACTTTGCTATACACTCTCTTAAATACAACTTCCAAATTGTGTCTGAGGAAATAAACTATCAGAAACTATTAATGTATATGATGTAATGATGCAATTATTATTTAGCTGAGTAAATCTCAGGTGACCTTTATTCCTTATTAAACTACAATGAAACAAACTTATAGTTTAGCCCTTAAAGGTTAATCTTCCTTAGGTTTATAAATGAATTTGGACAGGGTCTTGTTTTATCTTGATTGACCCAAATTAGAAAGAAGATGGAAATAGATTAAGGTCATTGATGTAGTGATGCAAAGAATCAGATAGCTTTAGCCAAGAAAAACTGATTTGCAACACCAAAGAAGTGACAGCCATGTTCCAAAGTCATCTCTTCTATTTGTTTTTGTTCTTGTTTTTGTAAACAATAACCCTTTCTGTGGGGATGTAACGAAGCTGGTGTGTATAGTTTGGTTGCAGCCAGTGGTTAGGAATCAGACAAAAAAACTCTGTGGTGAGAAGTTCTTTATTGGCGTAGTTGTTACTTCAAGCTGTCACCAGGTCGGGGCAAAGGCAAGTAGTACTTTCCAGGTCACATTATTACCACATTGCTATCTATTTGAGATAGCGTATATACAAGCTGGAAAATTCCAGGGTTTCCAATGTTTTTCTTGGTGTTCTTTTTGTTTTGTTTTGTTCTGTTGTTGTGGGTGTTGGTTTGTTTGTTTTCTTACTGTAAGTCAGTTGACTCGCAAGGTCTAACTGAGTTGTAGTTCTTAATATGCTGGCTGTTTACTAGTGCTTGTAAAAATTCATGGCTCACTTTGTTAAATATATTTACCTCTAACATTTGGTATCAGAAAAGCTTAAAAGAGAAAGTTCAAGGAATTAAGCCCCTTTGTGTGTTTTGGTTTGTTTGTTTGTTGTAAAATTGGAAAGGTTTGGCTCCAAACCAGAGGAGCAGTCAGAAATAAGGATAAATTCTCAAGAAATTTCATCTTTGAACTCAAGTCTTGCCTGTAAGAGTCCATGCCATAAATTTTACTGTTATACATTCTTGTTTGAACCAAGCTCATAAAGACAAGATGCATAAAACTGAAAGATTTCAAGGTAGTAGCAAATCCAGTATGTAACATCATGAGCATGCCTGAAACTGGGTAGGGTGTGTAGTGAAGAGCACATCCTTGTGCTACTGGATTTTTTGTTTTCCCGGGGTTGCAAATTTGTCACAAAATATAAATTGAAATATTCATACTTAGATGTCTGAACAGTGCATCTAACTGCAGAATATCATTTATTTAACTTGCTTCCAGCATACACGTTGTTGTCATGGTAGCATTCTGTATTTGTAGGAGTTAAATGAATGCTGCAAAATAAATGTTTTGAATATATGGGATGGAATTTCTTTTCAATCAGAAAGGTGGCTTGTGAGTCTGAGAATAACTCAGTGCTGAGGACAGGTTTTGGCCTGTAACAAACTCAATTTTAATTAACCTGAATGCTTTAGCCATTGGACTTTCTTAGATGGTTTGCACTTCAGGAGTTCTAAGATTCCTATTGGGTTCTGTTTATATGTAGGGGTTTTTTTTGTATGTTTTTAAAATACTGCTGAACAGCAAGTGTTTTCTTTGTTTTGTTCAGTATAGAATAGAACTAGCTGAAATCTCTTTTGTTTCAGGATTATAGTTTTCCTAGCAGCTGTAACCAGACTGGTTTATGAAATACAGGGTTCTTATCTTTCTTATCTTTTTTTTTTAATGGAAATGACCTTTTCTTACATCTAATGGTTACAGAATATATGCCCGTCTGTCTGCCTTTCTGCCTGTCATTCTTATGAGGTAAAAAGAAAACAGCAAAGTAGCTTTAAAGGACTGTAGTGTAGTGGCATTTTGAAAAAGCTAACTGGGTTTATAATCATGCACAGAACAACTTCAATACAAGTTACTGTTACTGTAATGAACTTGAAATATCAAGGCAATGTTATGCAAAAGGTAATCAAATTGTACATCAGGAATATTTTTCTAACTAATGTTAATTAAAACTCTCCTTTTGGCCTGCTTCCTTGTGTTCAAAACATGATTAATTGAATCAAAGTTTTTTTTGAACTAAATACTTCAACCCTGGGGTTAGCTGTGTTTCTGGATACACGATCTTTATCCAAAGCAAAGAGGGAAGCAAATGAAGACACAAATGCCAGTCACTCAGTGAAATGAAAAATAATACTGTCCTGGAACAATTAATGTTCTCTCTAGGGATGCAGCCAAAATGATCAGCTAAAGACTGCAGATAAAATGGACAAAGAAATTCTATATAATGAACAAAACGTTTCCAGATATAAAATTAATTTAGGATCTTTATGCTCCAAATTTACTTTTTTTTTTTAAAGCTAGCATACAGTAATTGCTATTAAAGCTAATACCACAACAAGGAGTTCTACTATGGAGCTTCTAAGCAGTGGCAAGCAAGAACATCACGGATTTTCTTTTTAATGGTGAAAGTTCTGCCCTGATGAGAATAGATATAATGTGAAGTAGAGGGATTTTGATATTTTTAATCCTTCTTTTCCCTAGCTGCTCTTAATGACGTATGTGATGTAGAAAACATTTGCGGTTTCTAAATCCAAGTTATCAGTAACACTTATCTGAATTTAGATAGCTTATGCTAAAAGTCCCAAAACTATGTGATAATCTTTCAGTTTTGTTAATCGCTTACTCTGTGACAAAATCTATTGGAATTAGTTTCTTAAACAATGTATGTTCCATTGATCAGTGAAAGCCTTGAGACTTGAACATGACTTTACCACAGGAAAGAAGTCAAAATTAGGAAAGTATTATGTCACCAAAATGAAATACGTATCCTATTGAGGATTAGAAGTTGAATTCAGCTATATAATTTGTGGTGTGGAAGTAAAGGATTGAGATCATATGAAGAAGAGAATGAAATTCTGGCCACAATGAATGCCATCAATACACAACTTGACTGTTTTAACACAATATGAATATTTTTTTCTGCATCTAACATGCATGAATAGTCAGGATTATTTGGGATTTGTTTGTAAGACACAGAAATCTGCCTGGGTAAATAACAAAACTATTTTTTTTTTTTAAGCCTTCAGTTAGAAAGTCTCTAGATTATGCTAACCAGAAAAAATAATAAAAAAAAATCTGTTCAATTACCATTATTTAAGTTGATAGAGAAGTATGAGGGCCAATGGACACAAGTTGCATCCATCAAGAAAAATTCCAGTAGGATGTTAGGAAAAGAAATTTCACATTTAAGTCATTGTTGTGGTTTAACCCGGCTGGCAGCTAAACACCACACAGCTGTTCTCTCACCCTCCCCCCTCCCTCTCTGGGATGGGGGAGAGAAATGGGAAAGTGAAGCCTGTGGGTTGAGATAAGGACAGTTTATTAAGACAGAAAAATAATAATGATGATAATGGTAATAGTACTACTACTACTAATGTGCACAAAACAAGTGATGCACAATGCAATTGGTCACCACCCGCTGACCGATGCCCAGCCTATCCCCGAGCAGCCGGCCCCCCACCCCGGCCAGCCACCCCTATATATTGTTTAGCATGACGTCAGATGGTATGGAATACCCCTTTGGCCAGTTTGGGTCAGCTGTCCTGGGTCTGTCCCCTCCCAGCTCCTGCTGCACCCCCAGCCTGCTCGCGGGCAGGACAGAGCGAGAAGCCGAAAAGTCCTTGGCCTGGTGTAAACACTGCTCTGCAACAATTAAAACATCAGCATGTTATCAGCGCTCTTCTCATCCTAATCCAAAACATAGCACCCTACCAGCTACTAGGAGGAAAATTAACTCTGTCCTAACTGAAACCAGGACAGTCATCTTTCCAAACAAAACAATTAAAAAAAAAAAAAAAAGCTTTATTGTTATTTGGATTGCCTTTTTTCAAGCTCCTGCTTTTTCTGTGTTAGAGACATAAGTCAACTTAGATCCTCAACACCTTAAAAGGCTAACACAGCTTTCAAAGATAGTTACTACTCTATGTAGTTGGAAGCTATTTTTATAAAAAGGGATCTGTTAAACTCTCTATTTGAATTAGATGTGATAAAAGATGAAGTTTCTTTCATCTCTTAAGCAGCTTTGATTCATATTTAATGGTGGACTTCACCACAATTCTGATTTTCTTTCATGTTCATTCTTTACTCAAATATATATTTAAATGAAGGATTTGTTTCTTTTCCTTATGAAATACCTTTGAAAGTGGAAGAAGCATTGCCTTTGTGTGGTCATATCTGTAACTGATTCACATATGGTATTAGAAATTTACTATTTAATACTTACCTTAGACATAGCGGTCTTGAAGACAACTGCACAAGAGAAATTCTGAAAAGGGGGTCACTAGGATAGTGAAACTACTGGGCTAGAATGTCAAGTTACTAAGTGTGTGTAAATCAAGTGATTCATCTGGACGTTGAAACTCTGGACATCTGATAAAGCTAGCATACCATCTATAATGAATTTCTAGTTCTGCAGATATTCTGCAAGAAGTATTTGAAGCAGGAATTTAAAAGAAAATGCTGAGGCAATTTTATGATGTTGGTTTTTTATTGAGAAAGTTTTTCTCCTAGTGCAACTAAGTGCATGCTTGCAAGCAATTTGGAGTGATTATTATTATTATTTTTACAAATTTCTTTGTAGTTGACATCCTGGTGAATAACAATCTCTAGTCGCTCTTCAGAAGACTAAAGGGAGAGGAGTGAAATTTTGCAAAAAAGATCAGAGTCACAGAATGGCCAAGGTTGGAAGGGACTTCTGAAGATCATCTGGTACAAACCCCGGCCAAGCAGGATTGCCTAGAGCACATTGCACGTGTTGGCATCCTGGTGGGTTATGAATATCTCCAGAGAAGACGACTGCACAAGCTCTCTGGGCAACCTGTTTCAGATGCAGAGTATATGGAGTAAAAACTGTCATGCTAGCTTGAGGATCAAACAAAATGAGATTATCTAGTACTTTAAACAGATTGCAACATTGGTCCTTGGTACGTATGTCTTATAAATGTTTAAGTCTGAACTTGATAAAATATTTTAATTCTTTTTCTCAGGATCCTGTTGGGGAGCAAGTAGGGCATTGATTCAAAATGGAATACAATTTTTCTTTCAAAATTTGGGACTGAACTTTGAAAGTTTGTACTTTCATATACAATATGACCATATGAATATACAACAAGACCATATGAATATACAATATGAACATATGAATATACAATACCAGTACTGTTGTACCTATTGCTAGTACTTTTTTATGTAGTAAAATTGAAAGCTTTAGTACCATTTTCAGTAGTTCAGATAATAACCAAAATAGCAGCGTTGAGGTTACTGCAAAGAGTTTTTAGAATATTATGAAGATGGTGATGAAAATTAAGCTATTACCAGATTATTCAGAAACAAACTAGAAATCCCACTGTTTAAATATGTATGTAAGGAGCCCTTTTGTATTTCAGTCTAGTTATGTAGGATATCTTCTTCTAAGTTGTCATTTTTTGAAATGATACTGTAATTCCAACTTCTAAAGAACTACAAGCAATTTAAAGGAATTTCATAGCTATCTGGCTGATGGTCATTTAGGGAAAGTTTCAGTATGGAAGGAGGGAATTACTGAATGGAGCAGAAAATACCATTTACTAAGAAGTAAGCATAGCAACATTTTAACTGCTTGGTTATTGATGGAATTTTTATGTACACTGTTGAAAAAAAATATTTAAGGTTGGATTAGATGATTTTATAGGCCTTTTCCAACCTTAATGATTCTATGATTAAAATAAATAAGCAAACATTTGCAATATTACTGTAAAATCCATTGTATTCAGTGCTGTCTTGAATTCTTTCAATTTCAAAAAGTATTTAGAACAAGGAAGAAGTTCAGGATGACTGAGAAGGATAAGATACAGAATTCTTCTTGGCCTTGTCAGTTACTCATGTAGTATAGATCACAAACTAACTTGCTTCTTTACAGTAGGTAGATTCACAGCATGATTCATCAAAATTGCAAGTTCTTAAAAATTCCTTCTCTTTCATTTTCAAACTTTAGTGGGTGTTAAAGAAGGTGGGAGCTGTTATTCTGCACAGTGTGAACCTCTTGAAAATGCAAAGTGCAACAATTTAGAGCTGGTTGGGTTAGCTGCATACCCCTATGTAGGTGGTAATGGAGTCTTGCTTATTGTACCTCCTGCTGATTTTTTTCTTTTCTTTTCGTTTCTTTTTGTTACGTTTCCCCACACCCCACCCCCACCCATCCTCTGTATCCAATGCAGCTTTTCTTGAAGTGGAAGTTCCAGAAGAGCCCATCCTAATATACCAGCTAAGGTGAAATAGATATCACCTCACAGTTGACCTTAATGGAGGGCCGCATTGTTTTTTTGGGGTTGATCTCTGAATGTGATTTCTCTTAAATGAAAGTACTCTGTAATGCTGGCACAGATGATGTTCAGTAGTTTAATGGCAAGATAGCAGAAAAAAAAGTAATTTTAAATTAAGGTAGAAAGGTATTCATTCTGCCAAAAGTACTGGTGTATAATCAGTGAGAAGTTGGTCACTTTGAGAACAGTCACAAAAGTCAGAATAAGTGTGCAGAGAAATGAGGCGAATGATTTGTGGAAAGACGTAGAACATGATAAATTCTTTCAATACTTGGAAGTGAAACTTCAAAATTATGCTTAGTGAGAAGTGTGGTTAAAGATCAGCTATACTGGTACTTTGACTTTCAAAACATGTTTGATTTTCATAAAATTTATTGATCTAAGTGGCATACTATAAAAAATTAAGCAAATTCTAATGGTATAATTTTTCTTTTATTTGTGTGAAATTTTGTAAAGTGGTTTGAGTGTATGCTAGATGCATTGTAATAGAGAGTCTCGATTTCTTTTCTGCCTCTTACCTGAGGAACAAATTTGGCCAAATACTTAGTTTTTCTTTGATTTGATTTAGTTTTTATTCTTTGATAACTAAAATTTTATCACAAGAACAATTTCCAACGTCCCTATATGGCAAAAGAGAAAAGCAGGGAACGTCTTTGCTCTTTGCATCAGTTGTTAGAATGTGACACCTTAAATTTGTCAGCTTGGGAATACTGTAAATCTTCCTACAGTGCCATCTACATGTGCATTGCAATGATCCAAACGTATTTTCTGTGTGTTTTCCTGAAATGACCACACAGTAATAGTGTTATTTCTTTTCATTTTTCATTAAATTTAATTTTGAAGTCAGACTGTTGTAACATATTGATTGATTTAGTGCTGTTATTTATGGAAGAAGTGCTGTTCTCTTAACCTGAAAGTTTTGCAACAACTAAATTAAAAGCAAGCTTTTCTTTTCTTAATCTAATGGTTTTGTATCAGTACATGTTCTCACTGCCACAATCCTCCTCCTAAAGCTGATGAAATGAAAACTAACATATTACTCAAATTGTTTATTACAGCACCAACAAAGCTTTTTGCACTGGTTTGATCCTCAGCTTCAGGTAAAGATGCTGTAACTTATGCTGTTGATTATAGAATGGCATAATCATGACACACGAGGAAATGAAGTAAAAAGACATGACCTTACATTGTAGGAGTTTGTTGTTTGTTCTTTAGCTTGTGAACGGTGTGCCAGATCTTTCTGTCTCATTCCAAACTGACTTGAATGCCTACTCTGATGGAGCTTTTTTCTCCCCTATTTTCAAGGCAGTGAAGTAGGTAGCATTTTGGTTCTAATGTGAACTTCCTCCTGTTTTCTCTCAAAGCATAAAAAGTTCCTGCAACATCTTTTCTCCACATATAAGTATATCCCTCTTGCAGTCCTCCATAGTATCCTCCATCTTTGTGTTCTGAAGACATAAGGATAGTTTGGTCTTATCCAATTAATCTTCGAAATAAATTCACTAATAAAGGGGGGTGGGAGGGCGAGAAGAAGTAATATTAGTCCTTTGTGAATATTAAAGGAGGAGGTGAATATTAGTTTAGGCAAAAAGTAATAACATGAACTTGTATGATTCGTCAATGTTAAGTTTTTGAGATTTATTTCTTAAAATGGAGACTGAAAAGGAATTTTCAGGGCTAGTTATGAAGACTTAAATGCTCTACCTACAAACCAAGTGAAATTCAATTCAGTCTCCATATTCATTTCTGTTATTCATTTGAATCTGCCAAGACTGGAGCCAATTAGTGTTACAGATGATACAAGCAGCTAGACTGAGACCACCAAAGTGTTACATGTTCCATGTAAATCAATGAAATATCCTGACTTCATAATGACCTCCTGTCACTTCTAGTGGTGGTGTGACTTTACAACTAGTTTTATAGAAGTGAGAAGCTCTGTGATTCTGTTATAATCTTCATGAAATTTCCAGCTTTCAGGTTCCTTGGAGTTAATAGACTGATAAGTATGTCCAGAAATTGAAAAGTTTCAGAAAGTTTGCAGGTGGCTCATTATAACATTACTATAATGACCCCTGACAGAGTATGAATAAAAGAGCTCTACTCTGTTAAGATCAGAAATGATCGTTCACTTAAAATGTGTTTACTTTAATTGAATTACTATTAAATATGTACATCTCTAATTTTCCACTTATTATTTGTAGACTTAAATATATATTTTTACTCAGTCTTTTCTAAAAAATTACATTATGCTGGTACTGTCACAGCTTTTCTGTAGGGATGCAGAAGCAGCAAAACTTCAGTGTTTTGTGAGTGAGCAGCTGCTCAAAACCCTGTTAAAGACCAACCTGTTATCATCTGTTGCAAGGTGATTTACATTTTTGCTAACACACACAAGGCAATTTAGGTGCAGGTGTATCTTGATGTTTTTGAGGAGCGTTATGATATCACGTGGAAAGCATGCACTGTCACCCAGTGCATTTAGACTCAGGATTGTGTGTTAGTATCCCTGAAGCATTTACAGTTGTGTTTTTGTTTCTTTTTTTTGTTCAAGTGGGGTAATTTTGTTCTTCATTTTCCTACTATTTAATTATCAGTTTTCCTGTTTAGTGGGATCCCTGAAGTGGCTTTGTGCTTGCGATAGAATGAGGGTGGCAGTGGAAAACGGCACAGACTTGGTTTTTCTCAGTGGACTTAAAATAAATGTCCGTATTCTTGATATGGAAGCTGGTTCTGTCTGGAATTTAAAAAGATACAAGAACCTGTGGAGCTTACTTGTCTTTAAACTGTTAAATGGAAATCTGAACATGGGGAGTGTCTGTTGAAGGGGCATTATATAAAGCACTTAGCAGCAGAGCACCTACAGATCCAGCAGCTAATAAATTATCTGACGCAATTTAAAATCTTGAGATTCTAAATCGTGGATTGCCTATGTGCTTAGCTGCCAGATGGGTTAAACCACAACAGTCCTGCTTGAGCAATCTTTGCTAAATTGTTCTGCACAGAATTTAATGTTTATCCTTTTAATTTTAAAGGCATATTGCCAAAGAACTACTCACACAGTCAAAGAAAATAAATAAAAATCATTGAGCGTAGCCCTAAAGCAAGCTACATAATCTTACTCTCCTTTCCAGGTTTTTCAACAGATGAAATAAGGGATATCTTTCAAAAATGCATTTACCAAAACAGAATCCTTTCAAGTCATTTCTAGTACATGCTACTATGGCTTTTAACAACTGTTGCAGTAAGCTTGGTAAATCACTTTCACTCTGTTTTATGTGTATTTATACTTGTGTTGTTCTTACTGTAAATTCCATTGGTCTCTTTTGTCCTGATGGATGGTGCTTAGCATTTTAGGTGGAAATATTGCATCAAAGTTGGAAAGAAAATTTAGAAAAGAGAGAATTACTCTAAGTGATGCTTATTGTAATTACTGTGATTTGAGAGTATACGCAACAAGCAAGATACCATAATTAAACTATTCCTCACAAATAGCGGAAGATGTTTACTTAAAGACACAGTGCTTTTCCTTTTTCTAATGATGAAGGACCCCATCGCTGGACAGCCATTTGTGCTTCTGTTGAAAGTTAAATGATGTTGTTTTCATTATCATACTGAGATGATGTATTCAGATTTTTATACATTTGTTTTATTTTATATTGTATTTTGCTATTTTTCTTAAAAGACAGTTTAACTTCTGATTATGTATTTGTGGCTGAGGTTCAGGTTATAATTTCTAGAACCATGCAGTATACAGCCAAAAGTGAATTTCAGTGAACAATCCTCAGAGTAACTGCTTTTCCTCTTAGAGGTCTGTAACTTATATTGAATAAAAATTAGAGCACTTCCATCTTGTGTAGGAGAACTGATCCAGTCCTTGGCATTGGAAGGTATTTACCAATGTCTGACCTGGAAAAATCTCTTGCTGCAGTGTAATACATTGCTATCAGTAAAGGCAATATATACTTCCTTTTTTGCAGCAGCAGCATGTTATGTATTTAGTTAGTTATCATACGCTTCTCTTGACTTCTCTTTCTTGCAAAACAATCCAAATTAGTTCAATCTTTTTTGTTAGGTTACTCTCCTCAGATCTTTGATAGTTTTTATTGCTCTATGTCACCTTTTCCCAGTTAAATTTGTTCTCCAAGAAGTTGGAGCTATATGCCCCAAAGAAAGCATACATATGCATAAAGCATAGGTTTTATCGCTAATTGGAAGAATTATTTGTTATTATTTTTTATTTGTAAATTGGAAGGATTATTTATTGTGTCTTACATCAATATTCCTATGTCTTGTCCATTATCACTTTTTAGCAAGCGTGGCGCTAACTTTCCTTAAGGACTTTTGCTTATTTGTACAGTTGTTTACTTTTATCTGTACAAAATGATGTATTTTAGAGAAGAAAATTTTAAATTGTGAGCAGCTCTACATTTGCATCATATCTTACAGGCATGTTCCTTGTTTTATCATGCAGGCCCAGGACAGGCTTTTACAGATTCCTATTGCTCATTTGATAGCAATAGTCACTACCAGTAACTGTAGTCTGGGTACATATATCTAGCCAATTGTATTTCACAACTCTCATCTCAACTGCATCTCCTTAGCTTGCAATTGTGAAACAAGGTCAAAAGTCTCACTTAAGTCTCCTCAAGTAGCTTTTCAAGATGTCAGAGGAGGAAACTTGATGGATTTGATGCAACATCTTGGAAATGGATGTTAGCTCCTAGCCAACACAGGGTTGTTAGGTAATTCTTAATTAACGTTGGATAAAATGATGACTACGTTAATGTCAAAAGCGAAATGCACAAATGGTATAGAGAGTCTTCTCCTTAGTCCTGCAAGTACACAAATCTCTATTTAGGCGGAGTTTTGCTCTCCAATTTACATTGTTCCCTAGTGCAGAAGTTGCAAATTTGGACTGTCCTTTGTATTTCTGGACAGGTACTGGTATTCAAAAAATAACATGTTAACATGTAATATATGACCTCAGAGCAGGTAAGAAGGTTGTGGATTATTCAGTCTGGAGACAAAATCTGGGCACTGAGAAGCATGGAGAAACACTAAATAATCAAATACATCAATTCTATATTTTAAATAAAGTATCAGAAGGATAATAATTGCAAATTATATAATAAGTTATAGCTGATTGACTTGGTAGGTCTCAGCTGTCTAATCTCTCACATAGAAGATATTTCTATTTGGAGGAGGGTGTAGTTATTTAAGTGGGTGTGGTGGGAGAAATCTGGAGCCGTATCACATGATGTCAGTATATATCATAGTAGCAAAATGTCAGACTCTGAAATCGTAAAAGTTCTGGACTATTTCAGTGAGGCATTATGAATGCTGGTGGAAAATCATCAGGGGAAATTCCCATTCATTGACTCATGGATAAGAGACAGTAAAAATTGTGATACTGGCCTACCCTTTACACTTAGGCTAATGAGAGTGGACAGGCAGCAAGATCATAGGTCTGTCTTCTCAGAATGTTTGAAGAAGTATTACTGCAAAGTAGTTCAGTCCACCTCCACATTGTATCCAGTTGTCGTGATATTTACCTGGTTGCAGTGTTTTTTAGGATACTTGAGACTTGTTCTATTGTGTACTAAAAATCTAAATACATTTCATGTCGTTACAACCTCCTTGAGGTACATCTTATGTGATTATGAAATTAGGGTAAGGAGATTTTTCAGTGGTTACTTGTGTAAGACTTCTTTTTGAATGTTGATAAGGAAAAAAGATGCTAAGTATGTGGGGACAGCCCCTTGAAGTTGAAGGGTAATTGAGTTAAAAGGAGAGAAAGCAACATCGGTGGGAACCTGCTGAGTATGTTAAGGGGGAAAACTGGAAGAAGTCAACATATTTGAGTATGTTTATATAGTGGTTATATGCATTAAATACATGAAATTAAATTCCCAAGTCCTGTAGTCTCTGTATTTTTTTCCCCTGTGTTTTGGGGGGTATACAGGGGTGCATAAGTAGAGTAAGAGAAAACATGCTTGGAATCAGTCTGATATCTGAAGAAACTTGACAAGTATGCATTACAAAACAACTGATGCTAAAAATTTGAAAATAATGTGCAATTATTAAATATTATTGGCTTCATTGAGTTTAATTTATGTGTAGAGGGAATCTGCAGCATGTTAATAGAAGTACTTATTTTATGGAGGGAAAAGTAGAAAAATAAAGGAAAGGATTTCTCTCCATTAAGTATGTTGAAAGAATTTATGTATTTAAAATAGTTTGGAAGCATTAAGTAGCAGAGAGACAAGAAGCATTAAGTAGCAGAGAGACAAAACATGCTTTAATGGAAATATTTCCCTCATCTCTTTTTTTATTTGTTTGTTTAAAAAAGATGAGTGCAAAAAGATAGCTATTCAGAAAGGCAAAGCTTAAACCATTCCTAAAGCCTCCTTGTTTTTTTTTGTTTTGTTATAATTATTCCAAAGCCTCAAAGTAAACTAGGCAGAGGCCAGATACTATACAACCTTGAAAAATGCTAAGCAACGCTGCATATAGAGGAAGATGAAATCAAACTACAATACAGGAAATTTTTACAGGATATTGCTTTCAAAAACTGCATAAAACCGAAGACATTAACTTATATTTGGACTTAAGCAGTGGAGTTGTAAAGCTAGGCATTAAAAAAATAAAATACTAATTATCATCAGATAGCTAACTTTATAGGAGGATGGCTTGTTTAAACACAATGTTTGAGGAAACCTTTTTTTAAAAAAAAGAAATAAAGCTGCTGAGATATGCAGGCATTTGTTTCAGCCCGCAGAGATTATGCTTGCAACTGGAAGACAGCCATTTTTTCTCAGAAATTTTACCGTCGGGAGTTCTAAAACTTGTTAGTTCCGCTAACATATTGCCACTTCTCTCTTCATAGAAACTGATAGCTTCTTTCATTTCTAGCTGTTTTTTTCAGTGATTATTTTCTGAGAAATCAAGAGAAATCAAAATTACACACAAATGATTATTAATACATGCTCTGAGAAGTCTCTTTTTCATACCCTATAGAAGTTTTCTTCTAAGAACATGGAATAAATTAAAACTTTTGAGTATTTACTTCTTCTAACATAATGGTGCTTTAAAGTTACCATTTAAGTGACATAAACTGCTAGAGAACTTTTCTCAGGGACCATAAGAATGTCACTCCCAGTGGCAACAGTGCTTCCAGCACTGAAGGAGCAAGGCAGGATAGACCTGTGACAGCTATGGGGTGAAAGATACTTAAAGTAGGATATGCTTTTTTGTTGTTGTCTGGTGAGGTTTGGGAAAGGAGGGCATTGGTGTTTGGATACCTACGGTCTGAGGATGCCATACATATGACTTCTGTCATAATAAAATAAAAGACAAAATTATATATATAATCATGTGCACAGTACTTCAAACTTACTGAGATAATTCTGTTCATCTTTGAACCTGCAAATACAGTAATATGTTGCAATTTTCTTTCCAGCAAGGACAAGAGCCAACTGCAGGGAATCAATTTGTTAGGTGTGCGTAGTAAGAAAAAGGGGATGTGAGTTTTGAGCTGTACATGAAAAAGAATGATAATTGTGTTTGTAGTTTATAGCACTCAGAATCCCTGTTATAGTCTATTTTCCCACTTAGTTCTGGTGCCAGAACTAGAAAACTGATGAAATTATTATCTAAAACTATCTTCACCACAATGGATAGTGAAATTGTTATATATTAACTAGAGTCAGCTGAATTATCTTTTTGCTAATGATTGCAGTAATATTACCCAAGATAATTAGTGAGGTTAAGGTAAGAGAGATATCCTATTCCTCCTAAAAAATAATAGTGCTATAGCCTGATTATTTTTTTCCACTTTTCAGAAGTGCACACTGAATACACAATCCATAATTGAACTGCTACACTTGTTTTTAAACTTAAAAATCCACACTAAGCCAGTAAGTACAAAAATATGAATCCTAAAATTATGTTTTGGTATGTTTTGAACTTCAGTACTGAAGGACTTGTTAAACTGAAATATCAGCACTTTAACAGCAAACATGAGCTAGAAGTTGAACTATTTCAGTAACTAAAAATAATAGAAGTCCTCATGATGAATCTCTGAAAAGTTAATTTGAAGCTCCTAAGACACGCACAGATGTCAAAAGCATGAATAATCCTGCATTACCAATGAGAGAGAACTAACTTTTTTTTTCAAGCAGCAAGAAAACGATATGATGCTGTTACACAGTAGTAAATATGGGTTAAAATAACTGGAGAACTGCATAAGTGAACAAGCGTGCAACAATTGCGTAACAGTACAACAGAAGTCAAAAGCTTGTAGAGCAGCTGAAAATCTGCATGATAAATTACATCACATTGCATGATAAAACAATATCATGGAAGATTCTGCACGATGTAGCAGTAACGTATACTTTTTTTGTGTGTAAATTTAACACTAGAACTGCACTGCTTTGTGTAAGGAATAGGGTGATAACAGTGTAAAGGGATGTAAAAAATTGATTTTATAAGCAGTGTTACTTTCAGTTTAATATCAGATTAGATTTAAGATTAAGACCGAATTTAATTACTTATGCTAGGTTTAATTTTTAACCAGAAATACTATAATTACTATAGAAAACAATGTATTGGCCCAATGGCCAATTTCTTTCTTCTCATTAGCAAGTACAAAGACACCAGTAAGTACTAGTAATTTTGTCTCTATTCAGAAGCAGGCAATGTACATGATTCAATTGGTGAAATAAACACTATGTAAATATGCAATGTAAATGTGCCTTGCAAACTCTGAGTTAAGATGCCATTCCATATTCTCTTAACAATACAGCATCAGTCTACTGTATGGCTGCTCCATCAGCCTTTTCTATACCTGTTTTCTTCAGGCAGGCAAGTTAAGAATTATCAGTATTTGAATATTCCTGTTTGTATTCTTTTTAGCATACGGTAGAAAATACTAAATGTCCTTTTTTTTTTTCTCTGGGAAGCACGTAGTTCTTTCCTGCTAATTAGATTTCACACGTAAGAGACAGTGATAAGAGCGCAACTCTTACACTGATTAGGTTTGTAATCTTAGTTGTAGTCTTAAATTGTTTCTGTTGCTAGGAAGTGATAAACCTGTGCTGACTTTTCTTCTGGAACTATCTAATGTTTCCTTTTAAAGTTTTCTTAAATTTAAGCAATGAAATCAATTTATTTCTTGTGTTAGGGCCGAAATCTAGAGCGCATTTTAAGCTAGAGTCAGCTTAAAACAATATTGTTATAGTTGAATTAACACATGACGGTAGATATACTAATTTTTCTGTGGTGTCTTATCTGCAATGTAATTTAGAAGATAGTTCTGATTGCTTCTTCAATTTTCCTTAAGTGTCAGATGATTTGGGGCAATCTCTCAATTACTCTTTCTCCAACCTTAGGATTGTCACCCCGAGTCTTATTACCCTTGCAATGGGATATTTCCTTGGAAGCTATTATACAGAGCAGAGATTTTGGTAACAGTGGGAATTTTTATCTGTAAGTAATGAATGAAAGTTGCTGCCTTATCAAGAAGGGATGCAGTACTGATCTCATTTTGCTCCCAGTTACCAATAAGGTAAATTACTTAAACTAATTCTATTTTTGTCTCAAGTTAAATAACATTCAGGTGAACTTCCATGCAACAGTCTAGAAAAATGTACAAATGAACAGAGGTGTGGGTCCTTGAACTTTTCTAACAACTCAGAGTGTCATTTGAATGGACCCTTACATAGCTAAACTATATGTTGGCAAAATAACAGTACTCAGTATGTGCCACCTTGGTAGGCAAATAAGTTACTAATCAAGAAGTTCCTACTTGGAACCCATTTTTTTTTTTTTAATTTTTTTTTTTAACAACTATTATTTGGTACCATTCAGAATTGGTTACCCTTCTCGGAACAGTGTGGAGGTTTCTAGAATAGACAGAGCTTTGCAAGAATATCAGACAGGATATGCTCTCAATTGATATGGCTGCATTTCATATTCTAATACCCATCCAAGAATTTGTACTGGAGAAACCCAGAAGACAAGGTAATCTGTAGAAATAAAAGGTATTGGGCTGGTTGTAGTGGAAGTATAAAATTTATTACTTGTCCTGTTTTCTGTTCGTTATGTAGGTGACAGTATTTACTCCTTAGCTAGTTATACTATATTTAAAAAGAATCACAACAACAACCCACCTTTGGATGGCATAGTCCATTCTGTCATGCAGAGGATTCTATATTCATTGTAATGAAAACAGAACTTGGAATGTTGAATGTTTATCTTAAAAACAGAAAGCTTCCATTTGATGTGGTTATGTTGTCTCATTAACGTGTTTCAGTATTTCAAATAGAAAAGCTGGACTTCTGTGCAAAACTACGATGAGGTATCTCTTTTAGTTATGTACCATGAAAAGAACATAGATTTTTTTTCAGAAAAAATCTATGTTTTGGCCACTTTTGAAGGAGAGACCGATAACCTTAGTATAGAAATTGCAGTGTGATATCTGGAAATAAGTTGCTGCTTTTTCAGTATAAATATATAGCCTGTTTCAATACGTCTAGTGAAGTACAGCATACAGATTTGTACAACTGCTATTTTTGATTTGCTTCAATTAAGTCAATACTCAGGATGCAAAATAAATCTAAGAATTTACTTGCTTAGCGAACAAGAGGTTGTTACTCAATATGAGCCACAGCTTAGACTGCAAAGAACTTGTCGGTAATGATAGCCGTAAGAGACTTCTGAACTAGGTAAGCACAACTGAAAATGAGGATGCAAGAAACTGTTACCATGGCCATGTGGGTTTTCTATAGAAATTGCACACATTATGGATTAAATTTAATTCTGAAGGGCTGGAATAATGAGGAAGTGTTTGCTTACTAGTTCAGTAACCCTCATGATGTTGTTTACAACATGCTAGGGGAGGAGAACTGGATGAGCACTGACACTGTCACCTCATTAGCTTCCTGATACTGTGCTGGGAGATAGGGTCATAGGAATGTGTGTGCTGCTGGGGGGGAGGGGAGGGACAAGCAAAGAAAGGAAAGTAATTAGGAGATTGAGTGGTAGCTTTAAAGACTCTATGGATTTGATTGCCATTTGCATACATTTGACTTCTGTCATTTCAGAATATAAACAGAATGTGATTATAGAGAATTAAAGTGTGTTCCTACCGTGGGGCACAGAGCAAGGTCAAAAAGCAGAGTGATTTGAATTGTGCAAATTAGACAATAATTTTGAGAAATACATCATGACGTGAAGCTATCAAAAAATGGTAATTGAAGAAAAGAGACCAAGGAAAAGGTCATAACTGTATTCTTAACTGTGTGAAGTTGCCAAACAGTAGAATAACTTAATTTTAATGAAGCAAGAAGACTCCACAGAGGGTGATGAACAGTCAAGTAAATAATGTCAGTTTAATAAGATTCTAAAGGTTGCATGTCTTGTTGTAAAGCTTGATTTTGCTCATTGTATAGCACACGATGTGTGTTAGTAACCATATAATGTACTGGGGTATGCTAACGAGGTAATGAAATTACATAATAGGAGTGCAATCTTATACAAAAGCATCCGTGGTATCTAAACTTTCGCCTACAATGTGATTAAAAATAAATAAATAGGTGAAACAAGCACTGAACTGTAGGCTGAATAAACAACAGAGCTGATCTCTACTCAGAGGCAGGATAGGGTCCTCCATTCAGTGTATTGTGGCTCTGTCAGATTGCTGTGTTGTCCAAGGTGGAGAGGTCTTCAACGTGTGATATTTTATTCCAAAGTAGGATGATGGTTTGAAAGGCAAATTGCATGAAACATTAGTAAAGAGGTACGTTCATTAAAACAGTGAAGATCCATGGTGCTAGTCAAAGTACTTGCTAAGTGTGCACTAGTTACGTAAGATTCTTTTGACATAAAATTAAAAAGAAATCAATTGAATGATTTACAATTACCCTTTGGGCAACTATATTAATGTACTGAAATTACAGCATTTAAAGAAAACTGTTGGGAGTATAAGTTTAAAATCAGTTTTCAGCACCATTTTTGTTGCATGTGCAGCTATGAAGAAGGAAATGTGCTCTATAAATCACTGGTTTATCAAAACTGAAGTGTTAAAACATTTAAGTTACTGCCACAAGAAGTGAGTTCTTCAGATTGGATATAATTACATAAATTAGGAGACTTATTTAGCAGTATGTCAAATGATGCTCAGTTTAATTAGTGTTTTTCTAGAAAGAAAATGGAAAATAGAAATATCAATAATTTTCCACTTATAATGACTCATGATTTCTAAGGTTTTGGTTTCTGACTAAAAGACATAATTATGTCATGTTAGTGTTGTATCTCTACATTTATCTCATAGTCACTGAATAATTCAGTCAACTTCAAAAACACTGAAAACTGACTTTTCCCTACGTTTTCTTTTGTTGTTGTTGTTTCAGATTTTTCATTCTTTACAATAGCTTTCACTTCTAAAGGGTATTCTGAACTATTCATGATCTTACAGCAGAAGACTGAAGTCCCTGTTTTAAAAGTAAACAGAAACAAACATTTAAGAAATAGGGGAAAAAAATAACTTGTTCCCTATCTTCATGTGAGTGCGTTTCCTTGATATTGGGGAGGAAAAAAAAAAAAAGGGTAGTTAAGTATTGCCCTTTACGTTAACATTTCATTCAAAAGAATTTACATTTTTAATTATTTATTAACCTGTTTATTTATTTTTATTTTTTTATCACGATGCATTATAGTAAAACAGTCACCATTCTAAATCAGCATTTTGTTATCTGTACATATTTGCTCAAAAGAGTTGAATGGCAATGCAAATAAAGACATTATTTCATAGTAGAGTTTAAAACAACTGAAACCAATTACTTCAAGCTGAAAAAAAAGTAGCTCAACACTGATGCCTCTGAACAAATGCTGTCTTCTGCAAACATTCATTGTCTTACACCTTAACTTTTTCTTCAAGTTAGTATAAATGTAGGCTTGGATGGCACTAAGATTTTCTTATTTTTTTTAATCCCATGACACTGAATTTCAGTATTTGGCCACGATGTGATTAGTAACTTGTTGTTTTGCAGAATAAACAGTGTATAGAAATACGCTTACCATGAAAAGAAATCTGTTGTGCATATTGAAGTTAGTTGTTATAAATGAGATAATAAAAGGAATACATATAGCAATATGGGTCATATGCTGTCAATTTGCATAATTCTACCTTATGGCATGTCATACTTTAAAACACACATATGTCCAGCAATATTTTGCCAGCACTCAGTTAAGAGGTGTCAGCTGTGAAACTATTTTGTGATTAAAGATCAAGTCTGATACTTCACCATCAGCTTGAGCTCCTCAAAGGGACATAGAAAATGGTCTTATAAGGTTCTGTGGATATGGTGCAGTGACTGAAAAATTGAGTCAATGTTTTGATATTCTTCTGATTGTCCTCCCTGAAAAGCCACCCAGGGGATGAGTGACATACAGTCTTGTTAACCTCTGAAAGCTGTAATTACACTATTGCAAAACTGATGCCTTCAGTATGTTTGTCCTGGCATAACTAGTTGAAATATAGGAAGGCATTGTACTTGCTCAAGAGAAGAGAAGCTCTGACTTGCATTGCTAACAGGAGGTGAAAGCAGCTAAACTTTTGGCTTGGTAAGACAGCACGTGAGTTGGAAAACACGGGAATCTCTCTTCTTATTCCAAACA
Organism: Anser brachyrhynchus; assembly: GCF_964034855.1. NCBI lineage: Eukaryota > Metazoa > Chordata > Aves > Anseriformes > Anatidae > Anser > Anser brachyrhynchus. The sequence continues at coordinate 5,942,111 of NC_137708.1, read as the reverse complement.
TCTTTTTTGCATAGAGCCTTGCAGAGCAATGTTGTGTATGAGCTTGGAGGAAGACTGCTGACACTGATAGGGCTTGAGTTTCTTGTATTTTGTGCCTACTGTAGTCATTTGCTCATTGATGCCCTTGGTGTATTTTCTCTGATATGTCTGTTCTTTTGTGTTGTTCTAATTCTGAATTTTTACTTTCTTTTGTCCTTAAATCCTCAAAATAATGGCAATTTAATCACCCTAATGTCTCTTTACTTCTTTTTAATTCTGCCTGTTAAATAATCATAGCATCAAATCCTGCATGTCTCAGTGTTTTTCAGCTGGTAAAAATACTCTAAAAATCCCTCCTACCTCTTACATAATCCTTTAACTCATTCTAATGTATTCAGCTCCAAACATATATCTAACAAATTTCATGAAATTCACAGAACCTTAGTGAGAAACTTCAGCTTTTCAAGTCAATACTTTTCTAAGAGGCCAAAGATCTACCAGGGCATTACTAATTTGTTCTTCTCTTGTGAACTAAACTCTTATAACCCTTCTAGTCCTCACCTAAATTATTATTGAACAATAGCAATTGCATTGCCACTCAGACTTGTGGTGGTTTTTTTTTCCTTCCCAATTCAGTATTAAAGCAGAAATCAAACGTATTTGGGAAAATGAAAGCCATTGCTTTATGTTATATGACTTGACTGAATGTCCTTGTGTTCTCTCCAAAACTTCATTTCACATTTTTTTCTTAAACATTTTGCAGAGCAAAATTGCAATTCAGAAATGAAGAAAATCCCCTACCCTCCCCATTAACATCCTGCCCCGGGTGCTTAGGTTTTTTGGCTTGTTTGCTATCTACCACTTGTAGATTTATTTTTTTAATATATTCTGATCAATAATATGTGATACTACAATCTTCATTTGAAATAAAACAAATTTGCCATTGCAAGTATACCAGTGTGTTCAGGGGTTGTAGTTTTAACAAGAAAGGCACCAAATGCTTGGCCCAGTTGTTCTGTGGTTCTCTTTAACTCTGTTTTGTGAATAACCAGACTGACTTGGAAAGCCTTCAGTGCATGGTGGGATAAGAATGAGAAATGAGGCATCCTTTACCAGATCTTGTGCTGCTGAGGCAGGTGGCACTGCAGTAGGTGAGCTGTCATTGGAGATGCATGTGTAGTCTGAGTCTGGCACTAGTCTGGCTAAATCTGGTACTAGCAGTCTCTGAGAAAGCCAACTCAATTTTTCAGCTGCAATTTGTTCCCTTTTTAACTTACATTTTCTGCCAAAAGTTAAAAGTTGTTATGCATGTGCCATGCCATATTTCTGTACTCATCTATGCACTATGCTGGCTTTGATGTTTTGTTTATAGTGTAAAAATATAACATTTTCTTTGAAATTGAAGCTATTTGACCCTCTAATTGGGTGTCTACGTTTTCTGCATGAGCAGCATTTTTGCCTAGCACTAATATTATCCCTTATATAATTTATGGCAAGCTTTTGTTTCTCTCAACATTGATGATGTTTCAGTTGTAATTTGTGGTACCGTCTTCAGTGTATTGTCATGTATCTGGAAAGGGGAGCGTATTTGCTTAGTTTCTCTTCAGAGGTTCTAGGTAAAAATTTACAGCAAACTCCGCAGCATCATCTTCATGTTTAGATATAATGACATAATTTGGGGGTTATTTAACTATTGTCTGCCTTCAAGAACACCTGTTTTAGATTCTTCTTTAACTACTACAATGTACTCTCATCTACAGATGTTTTCTTTTGACAAGAGGCTTTCAGGTAGTTTACATTTTCTGTGGCATCAAAACATATGTTGTGCGTGCCTCCTACAGTACAGAGGGATTTGGTACTCACTATATTTGTATATCTGAGAATGGAAAAGACAAAAGATTTTTTTATAGGAGTATACGTTAGAAAAGCTTCATAGCATGTAATTTTGGAGTTTAATCAAATCTTGCTTATCAGTTTTGGGGGATTAAAACTGGAAAAGGAGAGAGCACAGGAAATAAATCTCTTCAGCCTATTTTTCCCCCCTCGAAAGGAGGAAAAAAAATACAGCCCTGTTACCATGGAAGAATCAACATGATAGAGAACTGTTGGATCTCCAATACCATTTTTTTAAAAATCCAATTGGTTGCAGCTGTACTGAGAAGGAACAAATGTTTTGCTGCCTTTGCTGCCAAATCATAGATTATATTTGGAAGCATAAGACTAATGAAGAAACAGTTCAGAAACAGTGATTGCAAAGCTTCAGGCATAAGAAACGAAACTGTTAACTTTCCTTGTAAAACATATTAGGCTCTAATATAGTTTTTTTTTGTTGCTTGTTTGTTTTTTAATAGAATGTTAATTTATATATAATATTGTTTCCTGGGGATTCAGTTTTTCACTATGGCAGTGATCCCAAGCTTCATGATTTCTGCTGGCTATCATTTATCTATTTAACAGCAGCAGCTGTCTGCTTAGAAAATTATTAACTCAAACTGAGCAGAGGGGGTAGGCTGGTTGGGAGCACTGACCAGAGTGGTGGGGATTGCAGACATGGTGCCCCTGATTCTCTTTTTATGTTGACTACAAACACCAAAAGGTTGTTGAACAACCTTCTCTTATTGACATATGACAGTGACTTTTTACTGAGACACTACCATGCAACAGACTCGGGGCATGTCAGTCTGAATTACATTGGTGTCTCAAATAGCATGCTTTTCAGTAGCAGCCTTTCTCCCTGTCACCTCTTGCAGGAATTTCAGCTAACCTATTTGATTGAACTTATAGGTTTTGGCAAATTCAAAGATTGAACTTGCTGAAGTTCACTATATCTGGGTGGAGGTATCTGTATTTTATTTTTTTTTTTTTTTGAGGGCATTGACAGGCATATTACCATAGGCTTTAGAATCCTGCTAGAGATTTCTGGAAAAAAAAAAAAAAAGCTTGTTTTGTGTGGTATTTACTATATGGAGCAGACTTCACTTACGTGCTCTCAGCTGATCGGCTGATTTAAATGCCACAGAAAGACATTGGCTTTCTGTGAAAGAATTGGCTTTTTTGGTAAGTCTGTAAGAGGACTGCAAGGTGAACACATAGTCCTGATATTAAGTGGTATAGTTAGTGTTGTACAAACTCTTTGAGTCCGCACACATATCACAAGAGGTGTGGGCAGTGGGAAAGCTTGGCAAACAGAGGGAGGAGGAAGTTGGGTGTGGATTATACGGAACTATAAAATCCTGTGCTTGTCTGTCACCAAGGCAATTGCTGTTGATAAGCAGAAAACAATGAATATAAATAGACAAAGATTAGAAAACCTTAACAGTAGAAACCTCTAGTTCACACAGTGTTTTCATTGCCTGTGTTCATCATACATTCTGTGACCCTAACCCTTAAATTAATAAATGTAAATAAACTGTTAATAAGGTTAAATCATATTTATGTATATATAGAGAAGTTATTAGTGGACAAAACGTTTTAGAGAGCATGTAAACCCACACCAACAATTTCAAGTATATATCAAAATCTAGGAGGTTTTGTTTTGTTTTCATTATTAGTCTCCTTTAAACAGTTGGCCAGTTGATTAGTCTTTTGCTTTTGAAATGAGCAGACCTGTATACCTGCTATGGAAAGGTGGTCAATGATGTAGGAATTTAAACCTTTTACAAGTAACCATCTGCTATGAAACAGATTGCAGATGTCTCCCTTAGCAGCCTACTGCAGTATGGTAAAAATTACTTATTACAAACTGAGCTAGGTAGTTGACTGTGTTACTATACTAGTAGTATCCCTAACAGCATAAACATTTTAACTTCTGTGGGACATAAATGGATCAGGCACTCTTTGAGTGATGTGCAATGCAGTGAAAAACTGAGAAGTTGAATTTAGAGATGTGGAGTGCCTGGCAGTTACAGGTCCAAGTTGCAACTTTCTGTTGGTTATAAACAAGAGTTAACACCTTGCCAGTTCAGTATCTGTGGCCAAGCTGAGGCCTATTTGGCAGCACGTTTTTTTGGGGTGGGTTAAATAAAACAAACAAACAAAACAGAAAAAATACTTTCCTCCATATTATGAAGCATGTTTGGTATCATGTTGGATGCCATTAAACTTCTTTGTATAATTTCTAAAACATTACTTATATGGAGAAAGTCATTCTTAGAAGCTGTTGTATACCTGGGGTTTTAAGCTTAGATTACTCCTAGTACAAATATAATTGTTATAAAATCACATAAAATGCAATAGTGAAAAAGGCAGAATGATGAACAGTATTTCAATATTTTTTTAGTCAGACACCTATCCCGAGTTACAGACATTGTGCTAGATTTTCATTTTTTGACAGAGAACTTCCTAAAATGTAATTCAGATGCAGAAAACCTGCAAGTTGCAAATAATTCATTTGATTCACTACCTGTACAGTACTTTATTTTGTAGTGAATTAAATTCTAGTTAATGATCTGTTATTGTTTGTTCACATTAATTTGGATATCTTCAAATTCTCCAAATATATCAGTAGCCCTGCTACTGTGGGGCCTTCAGGCAAACACAGTCATAAAAATGCAGGTGTGTTTAGCATATATAATAAAAGTACAATAAAAATGCAGGTGTGCAAAGCAGGTTTGTGAAGTGACACTTGTACAGACCAAAACTAACAGTGTTTATGTGAGTTGAGAGGTAATCACTAGAACCGAAGTTTCTGATTGCCTTTCCTCCATGGTTTTCTCTCCAGCTCTAGCATTACTGTGGCATTTTACCAGTGTGTGCGATGACTCAGTTCCCTGTTTTATTTTCTCTCACAGATGGCATCATTTCATCTGATGCTCTGAAAGTGACAAGTGGCACTGTGACACTGACTTTATTGTATTAGACTGTGCTAGCTGTGATGAATTTATAATCTGTGTTTGAACTTTGTGTCCACCTTTGCACAGCAGAAGGTGAAATAAGAAATAAGGAAAGCTAATATAAGACCTCAGATACTACTGATGTGACTTTGAGCGTGAAGGCAGTGTCAGTAAGATCATTACTGGTCACCATGTTGTAGCACTAATTTAAAAAAAAAAAAAAAAAAGAAAAGAGTATCTAATGTGCCAGGGAACATAGAGACCTGTGGCTGACTCACTGGCTGATGTAGTTGTTTTGGCATACAATCAGTTTGTACAGTGCTGCCAGTTCTGTCTTACTCTGTAGGAACTATTTGCCCAGAGCTTTCTAAATTCATTTCCAGAGATGGCAATTGTGGTGGAACTGTAACCTATACATCCCAAATCACTTGAATTTTTGAAACTGTGAGACATGTAAGTATTTGATCTATTGCCAGAATGAACAATATTCCAAAACCCAGTGTGAAAGGTTTATTCTTTGTATTTTTATGCTAGTGTTTATTTTCCGCCTCTATTGTGATAGGCAGGCACTGAATTTTATTGAAGGGACTGGACTGTCTCTGGACTTGACCTTGATATTGTGGAAGGGATAATAGATGGACTAGGACCTCAGAATAAAACACCTAAGTGCGCAGGTATGACTTTGATTAATATATCTATCACTTGGATTAGTATCTGTGAAAAGTGGTGTCAAAAAGCTGAATGTATATGCAGGCTTTATTGGCCAATAGTCTGGTCTTCAGCTCTGGAACAGTTTCGCTGTATTTTGTTGCTCTTTCTACCACTTCCACTGTCAAGCTAGTCCTGAGAGCAACATACCTTTGAGTTGGCATGAGAAATGTTGAAAATATTCACAAACTAAACGTTATTGGTATCATAATATTTTGTATACTCTTGTGAAGACCTTACAAAAGCCGATTTTCCCAGACAGTGTTACTTTCAGAGCTTGCTTTCAGTTGAAGGAGAAATTCTATAGGAGCTCCATTTCCATTTGTGTCTTTGTTCTCTGCAATTACTTTGTTTACTGCATAAAGAATTTTTTTTTCAGTAGTTCTTCAAGAGAATTATTTGAAGCTTAGGTTGATTTGGAGGGTGGAGGAGGGGCCAAGATAACAAAAATCTCTTCCATGTAAGTAAGCGTATGTACTTGCCTGCAGAGACATTTCTGCAGCAATTTCCCTGTACATATTAAATGAAAGACCTGGAGTACGTTTTTTCTACATAATGATTTTAACAGATATTTTTCAAGGAAATAATATATTTTGGTGGTGAGTAATTTATTATGCAGGTCTCATAGCTCAAATTGAGAGACCATTCCCTGTCGAATATAGTGGCATGTATTATAGTGGCATATATTCCTATGTAGAAATGAGGCACTGTCAATGTCAAGGTCAGGTCATGCATGTTGCAGAAAAATTGCTTCCAGATATCTGTCCTTCACTCTGATGCAGAATTTTGATGTTCTGTGCTCTCACTGGTTGTGTCTCAGGATGCATTTCTTCATGCTGCTTCATGTAGCCATGACCAGACCAGTCAAGACCCAGTTATTGTTAACTTTAAGGCACTCATGGCTGTAGAGAACAGCTTTCTCCCCAGCACTGTTTTCTTTGAGGAATTGTAATTGGAGACCTGGAACAATTGTAGAAGGCTTTAGTGGAAACAAGAGGGGGAAAATGAGAGAGAAGAGAAGCATATTCGTGTGTCTGCAGGTAGGATTTATTAGCCTTTATTTACTACTTAGCTTGGAAATAGTTATATTTAAACATAAAAAAGCTCTTTTTCTTTTTTTTCTTCAAATTGCAGTGCCTTATGCAGCAATACAACTTGTCTATTGCTAAATGCCAGCTGCAAAAATCAGTAGAGATTTGCTAATTTCACTTGCTCTGTCACACTAGAATAAATTTGACCATGTCTTGATGATCAAACTAGTATCCAAATACATACTTGTTGTACATGGAATGAAGCCTCAAGTGCAGCAAATTCTGTTTACTTTGCTTATGCTTTATGTGGATAAAATAAAAAAGTATGTGTCTTCAGGTGAAGTTTGCATCCAAATGGGAATATTTATTAAATATATATATAGCAAAAGAAATTATGATTGAATGCATATATAATTTTATCGATTTCTTATGTTGGAAAGTCCACTAATATGAGAAGATAATTTTGTCTGAAATGTATTGCGTTCGGAAAGCATTCTTGCTGTTTTTTTAGCTTTTATCCATTTGCCAAGTTGTAGGAGGTCTATTAATACTCAATATTTTAATGTGTCCTATTGCAGTGTCCATTTGGACACTATTATGAATGTCTCATCTGATAAATTTGGAGTAACTATTTAATATTCCGTATTCCAGACATTGGAGTAAATGACTTCTTGATGTATTGAATTCCTTTCCAAAAATACAGATATAAATTTAAACTGCTGTATAAAATTGTTTAATAGCTCTGTAAAATAAACTGTGTGTATCCATGTAGCTGTACTATTTGGACATGAAATATGTATACACAAAATTATCCACACCAGAGAAGCACCATGTTGTAACAGCCGGGATACTAGAGCAGGACTGAAAATCCAAGTCACCTGATGAGCTTCTTTGTAGTATTTGTTGACTTTGTAAATCACCTTGGAACTGCATATGTAGAGCAGTATTATTCATCGGTCATCTTCGGGCATGACGTAAACAGTTAGCCAGAGTGCTGTACAGATGCATGATATTCTTGATAGTTTCAAAAAATTGACCTGCCGCTTAGGGGAAAAATTTATTCTGCTACTACAAACTACAGCATATAAAATATATGTGTATTATGTATATATAAATATTACAATAATTTTGAAAATAATATTACTATGCATTAATATAATGTTTATATATATGAGAAGTTATGCATTACTTTGTTTTTATACAACACAAGACTGTTTCTTTTCAGGATGAGTAAAGTGTATCGTGTATATCAGATTCAGATTCCCATATGGAATGTAAGGTTCCATGGGTTGATGGGTGGTAAGAATCTGGAATGTTTTGGTTACACCAGATTTAGCATTTCTGAACAACAGAAAGATACAGTGCAGACTTTAGAAATCATAAATGGGGAATTAGCAGTTAATCTTTCTAGGAGTGTATGCAGACTGTTGCTGGAAAATGAATCAAGCTTAAATTAGTTTAACCAGTTGAAAAATGAATTCCATAATGTACTCCGTTATCATGAATAATTCTGCCGTTCTGACTGTGAAGTAGTAGTAAATAATGAAAGAATTTAGATCATGGAAATTAGGCAATCTTTCACATTGTTTTAATAACTGTGGCTTTGAATTTCATTCTGACCTTTACCAGAGACTTCATATCAACATGTAGCACATCATGATCAGCAGGGGGGAGGGAGGGGAGGGCTGGTTTAACAGTAAGGGGAAAAACAGGATTGTGAAGAAATGCAGTGGAGAAATTGAGGAACATGTTATTACCTTGTTATTGAATCCTCCCTGGAACCTTTAAAATATTTTAATAAAGCAAATATTTTAATAAAGCAAAAAAAAAATAAAAGAATTGTATGAGGAGATGCTTTTAAATACCTGAAGAATGTAATCGATTGGTCAGTGATTGCTTTTCTATCTGGCTTGATGAGGTTAAGTCATTGCATTGAGTAGTATAACAGATTTTGTATTTTATTATTATTGGAATTACTGGCATTGGAGCAGGTTGCCCAGGAAGGTGATGGATTACTGTCCTGGGGGGGGTGTTTAAGGAAAGGTTGGACCTGGTGCTTAGGGACATGGTTTAGTGCATGACATTGGTGGTAGGGGGATGGTTGGACCAGATGGTCTTGAAGGTCTTTTCCAACCTTAATGATTCTGTGATTCTACCTAGATAATCTTTTACCGGTTTCGTCATTTATAAGAAACAAAGTATGTCACATGGATGTTAGTTTCCCAGAAGACTTTTAAAATAAGAAAACAGCAGTGATTCATGAACTTGGCAGGGATTCTTTCAAGTATGAGATAATTAGAAAATATGATCTACTTTTGATACATAGATTCATACTAATATTTCAGAAAACATCCAGCATTAACAGCTTTTTTGGTATAAATACCTCGCAGGAATAAGCTTTATTGTGTAGAAAATATACATGTAGAAGATACACTCTTTGTACCCTTCTTTCTTAATATATATGTATTTAAAATTTCTTGTTTCACTGCTTAATTGCTTTGAGCAGTATGCAGGAAATAATATTTTGCATAGCTTAGTCAAATGATTTGTGTGTGAACATTATCACAACTGTAGCTATTAAAAATAGAGGAAAGGGGTAAAATGTGCAAGTCAAATGTTTTCCTCTTTGAGGGCAGAGACCAAATAGATATCACAGAAATCATTGAAAAAATGTTCCATTCAACTGGACTAGTAACAAATGGTAGTTGAATAGCAGTCATGGCAATAAATCCAGTGGGACAGTATTCAAAATACGGTCTTTTATTGGGAACATTTTATCAATTTCTCCTTAGTTAGATGTAATGCTGAGATAAAACCGATCTATGTTTGTAACCTTGCATTAGAATCATAAAGATACTGCTTATTGTCACTATTTAGACTTGTTAACGTCCACATAGGCACTATCTGATGTGACCAGACCTTTAAGATGGGCCTGTTGAGGTCTTTTCTTATAGTTCAGGTCTTTTTCTTTCTTTTGTTCGGGTCAAAAGGCTTTTTATACAAACAAACAAAAAAGCTTTATTAGGATACAGGTTGAAATATCTAACGCTTTAAATACATCATGTAGGTGAGATAGAGCACAAGTAAAAAAGATCCTTGTATCTTTGTTTCTTCCCCCTGCTTCCTCCTCCTTCTCTCCTATCCTTTCGTGGTAGGTCCTTTCCCCCAGTCTTGGCTTCAGTCAGCTTGCTCATTTTAAACAGCAGCAAACTCCACACAGCCCAGTCTAGTCACTATGAAGTTTTGCTTCATCCCTGCTGAGGAGTGAGTGTTTTCCCTTCCCTTTCCCAGGAAAGGGAAGGTACGGGCCCTTCCTGAGCTCAGGTTCTCAGCACTGTGCAATGACGTTCTTCCCCCAAATATCACATAGCTTTGGGTATCTTATTACTGCTTATCAATAGAGGCCTATCCATATGTCATTTCTCTTTTCATGGAGCATAACACAGATACTCAGCACAAACAGAACTAGTATTGTCTATGGTAACATTAGTATCCACGTGCTTTTCAAAAACAAGCAGTGGAGAAATCAATACGTAATGGCTGACAATAAGATGCTTAAAAAAAGTAATTTGAAACTAACTGGACGTATTAGACAAACAAAAAAGTAAGATGAATCATTTTCTCCTCAGAGAGGTCTACAGGGAGACCTTGACCTAACTGTGCAGTAGATCTGAAGCAGAAGAGATTTCTTAGGGAGTGCTTTGGTGAATTACGAAATAAAAATAATGTACTGGGTAGGAGTACTTTGTTTTAAACTATAATGGTGGAAAAGTCTTCATATTTTGGCCGACTTAATACATAATTGTGAAACTAAGATGTTCTTGGCAAAGAAGGTATTTCAGCTTCTGTCTTTTTAGAAGATGCTGCTCCTCTCAAAGCTGATTTATTTTAGTCTGGTTGCTGTGACAATAGCCACAAAGCATAATTTGGCTGTTCTGGGAAGAGAGGGTCAGGTGCAGGCCACTCCTGCTGTCAAAGTGAAAAGGGTGTGGAGAAATGATGAAGTGGGATAGGGAACTGTGGGGGAAAAAGGAGAGGGTAAAAAAAATAAACCAGTGAAATTTCTGCTGTGAACAAAATGGGAGCTGACTTCTGCTTGTAGAAGAGAGTTCTTGCTTCCAGCAGTAGTGGCTGTCCTTATAACATCCTGACCCTTCCCTATTAGCAGCAGCAGCCGCCAGCCTGACACTCAAATGCTCCAACTGAGAAAAAGAGCCCTTTGCTTTTTTGCTACACAGCAGCAGTCTGTGGCCTAGGCATATAATTTCATTGCTTTCACCAGAGGTGTGTATATGGTGTAGTGTAGAGTACAGAGGCTTCATCTTGACCTACTGAAGGGTTTGGTTCTGATTTATCCTGTGGGCATTTAATTTTAACTATACATCACTGGTCATTATATTTAAAGCTTTAAGTCCATTATCATTAAGATATGAGAAGAAAATTGAAAAACCTCCAAAATGAATGGATATGATAAAACAAGATAAAATGAGTTCCATGCGTTCTGTTAATTGTTTTTTTATCATGAAACAAGGACTTAAGGGCTCTTATTTTACTTCTTTCAAATAATTCATGTTATATAAGAGAAATTTGTTATCAGTATATATTGGGAAATATCTTCACTCAGAAGGGAAGATCATATTAATGTTTCTGAGAAAAGTATTCTGAATACAGGCAAATGGAATTCCCAATCTAACTTTCAAACCATAATTGAAAGTACTTAGTTGAAAAGGGAACCTGAAGAGCTTAATCAATTAACCTTCAAACAGCTCTTGTTTTATGGTAAGAGCATAGCTGCTTCAGCTCCTAGAATAAGACAGCTCATGTGTTCAATAATAAGAACACAAGTATATATTTATTTGCAATTTAGATGTATTGAAATTTGAAAGAGTTTGAACATCAAAGTTTCCTTAGCTAATTTTTGGTAAGGTAGGATATGACAAGTTTGAATGGAAAGTCTTTGCAGCTTCTCCTTCAAAAGCAAAAATATACCAAGATGACTGTAACCCTGTAGGAAGTTCATGTGTTCTTTACTTCTTGAACTGGAAGCAGGTCCTTCTGGCAATGCTAACTTCACTGGCAAAGAAAAGCAATTTAACATTGATTCAGTAGTATATAAGCAAGATAACACATGAATAGAAACAATCTGATGTCATATGGTTCAGACCAATATTTTCAATAGCTAAAATCATATTCCAAAAGACATTGCAAGGCCTCCCTAGGAGAAAATCTGTCAATCAAATACTAAGAATATGAATGTGTTTTGGATGCATACAGTAACGTATGAACGTAGCAGGGTAAGAACAAACTATGACATATTTCTAGTGTTTTGTGCAATTCCTCTTGAAATTTCCAAATGAGTTGTTTGGAAATGCTTGCCAATGTTTCCCACATCTTTGCCTGGTATTCCTTCACCTAGCTAAAGAATATGCTGCTCTGTACTGGATCTGTTTAGCTGAGTATATTTCAATTCCTATATTATTTCTGAGAACAGGAATGCCAACTGCTTTATACATTGATTCACATTTCACATTCTTTTTAGGTGAATTAATTAGGGCTCTTGAGCATAAGTTTTCAAAAGGTGTTTTCTACTGAAAGAAACTCATTTTTCTGAAATCAAGTCCTTCAGAATGATACGTAGGGAAGGATGAGAGACAAAAGGGCAAAGCTGAAATGAGGTTCAAACTGGATATATTGGGAAAAATATTTCTGAGATCAGTCAAACATTAGGATGGGTTGCTTTTAGAGACAGTGTAATCTCCATTTGGGAAGGCTTTCAAGACCCAAATGGGTAAAGCTTGAGCTGAGCTTTGTTTATGCTTATTTTTTATCCAGCTCAAGTCTGATTTCACAGCTGACCTACTTTGAGCAGTAGGTTGGACTAGGTAACCTGCTGAGTCCCTTCCGGTCTGTTTTTTGTAAGGTCCTGTGCTTTGTGTTTAATCATTATTCAGTTTAATATGTTCATGCTCAGAAACTTGTAGTTTACTCTAGCAAGGTTTTCAAAATGGCTGTATAAGTGCCTGCTCTTGCAACAGCATGCATTCACCATCACTGAGTCTTCATAATAGAGAAATGGCAAGTGTTGATCATGAAACAGAAAACCAGATGCATCTGTTTTAGTTGCTTAACACACACTTGTGACTCAGGCAAAGATTGTCACTTTTTAAGAGTTTGTTTAAAACACACACACACCTCTTCCTCAAACCTGTCACATGATGTGAAGGTTTTAAGTGAAACTAGACCCATTTGAAAATTTCACATCAGGCCAAAATATATATACACACACACATGCTTTTTTTTGGTGGTTTTATGCAACTGCTAGTCATGATTGTTTTGGAGTCTTTTTTCTTAAAGGCTGAATTGCAAAGCTCAGAACTGGCACCATTAGCTAGGAGAGATGCAATCCTAGAGAGGGAGGAATCCTCTTCCTCCACACACACGAGGAAAATAACAATGTCTTTTTCATTAAGTAGTGTGGGAAGAACAGAGTTACACAATTAAATGAGTAGGTAACCATTTAAAGAGATTTCTCTAACCAACTCCAGCCTGTTAGCACTGTCAAACTTCTCTGTATTTCCTATCGTTCCAGTACTTCCTGTCGTCTGTCTGTGTACATCCCCACTATATCCCTCTTAGGTGTGCTGTTAATGGGATGCAATGTGTTCTGCGCCACTATGGGTGCAGTGAAGCTGGCCACTTGGCATTTGTTTTGTCCATAGGACAACAGACTAATAGGGATAGACTTGCATTACATTGAGTAACAGAATTCAGTCCCATAGTAGTTATTTGTAACATTTATGAGTGATAAGTAATGACCTTATAAGTGCATGTAATAGTGTGCCAAATGACAGAATAAATTAATAATAGCAGTGAGTTTATTAGTTTATTGATCATGTAATTTTTATGTTAGTTTTTTTTTAGTAGTGTTGCTTAATAACTAATTAAAGAGACCATGTTATTTATATCTTGGGTCTGCAATTTGAGAGGTATAATCAGGCCCATAAACAGGGCCGTGTGTTGCTTGGGCTTCAGCTAAGTCTCAGAAACGATGAATCCATGCAGAACAATCAAGAAGAGCACAGGTCTGTGTAAGCAAATGGACATGTTAGTAAATAAGCAAGATTAAAAACAGTGTGTTTGTTTAACTCTCCAAAGAATTATTTATGATTATGAGTTTATAGTGGTCAGTGGAAACTCATTTTGGAAAGCAGATGTTCCAGTTCTAGAGAATACCGTGTCCCTATGCTGATGTTAACGTAGCAACCATTCCCAAGTCACAACAATGATGAATGCCATTTGCACTGTTTTCTTAATTTTGCATCAGCATCTTGGCAAATTCTTAACACAAATGTTTCATATAAAATTAACTGGCTTCTTTCTGGCAACTCTGAGAATAAATAAATTCTAGCATCAGCTATCCTTGTAAATATTTTGTTTCTAAGCATTCACATAATCTAAAAAAAATAGGGCTGAAGGAAAGTTGAGAGGTCATCTAATTCATTGAACTGCCTCCTCATAGATCTTCATCCCTGCTTAAAAACTTGAAATAGTTTCTAGAATTGCATTAAGTGGCGTGATCCAGTTCTTCACTACCTTATAGTCAAAAAAATTGCCTACTTCTAATTAATTTTTACTGGCAGGAGTGAAAAGTCACCATTCTTGTTCTGTTCGGTGGATACAGAATTCATGTCTTCCTTTTATCTTTCCAGTAGCTCTTCTTATAATTTGTTTACTAACATGTATTTTCAATCTCCAGATTCCCACAGCAGGCAAACACCTCTTTAAAAAATAAAAAATTCTTCAGAACGCATTTTGTAAAAGCACTTAATTTTCTTGTTCAGCTTGTGGGTATATTATATATATATGTGGATATTACATATATGCACTACTTGGCAAGGTGGAAGGCTTGCCTCATGATTTGCATTTGACATTGCTATTTATATGTGCTGGAATGTGAACATTTTTCACAGTTTATACTGGTGATTTTGTGTATTTTTGTTTAACTTCAATTTAGTTCTCATTTCTAATTAGTTCTTTTGATTATTTCTACTGAATTGTACTACTCTATCCAGTTTTTGAATTAGTCTGCTCGTTCTGCAGCACTTATCCCATCTGTGCAGTCCAGTGCCAAGACCCATTTTTTACAAAATGATGCAACTTGGGTACCCACCTGTTACTTGTAGCCGCTTCTCTGGATGTGATTAAAGTAGATACTGGATGTTTTATTGTACCTGAACAAGGGAAAGATGAAAAAGACTAAGAAAAGTACAAGTATCCTTAATCTTTTCCATAAGTAAAGAAGGTCTTATGAATATAGTAATTTATTGTATAATTGTATAGCTATTATATCATCCGTGAAAGGTTGGACGATTAGAGTAAAAAGCTGATCTATACTGATCTATATGTATAAAGTTCCAAGATTTTTTTTGTCTTTAAGGTTGGTACAAGTTGGAAATTTGCTGAGCAAGAATGTTTGGAAATAATGGCAACAGAATTGGCAGGACTGTAGCTAGCCTAATCAATAATAAAAGGATAATCTGTCTTTCTTTGTGGTGTACAAAGCAATAACTTGTTGTTCAGATTGATTAACAATCGAAGCAGAGCTGAGGCATTTAATCGATCTCTAAAACTCTTGTGAGTGTAATACAAAGTAGTAGAGATTAGGGATAGCAATGACAGTGATATTAACAGAAATGGGCGAAATAATTATAAGACATGAGACACTGGATTTTTTTCATGTCAACTTAGAAAGTTCTGCTTAGATGAGGGTTTTTTTAATGTATTTACACTGTGTAAAATGAGCTGAAAAACCTTAAGTTAACTATAAAACTTAAGTTCTGTGTAAGGTAATTAAATAGATGCATATTCACATGCAAGTAATTGAAGAGGGGCTATATCAGAACTAATTATTTTTTTTCTGCTTTGGGTCATTTTGAGAGTCATTTAATTTTGATGTAACTTTTTGAACTTTTCAGAACTGCACAATCAGAATTTACCTCGGAATTTAATTGTACAAGTAGTGTGTAAATTGGAGTATTTGCCTAAAATTTAATGCGTTAGTCTGAGCACCTTGACACATTACAGCTGGTGGAAGAGCTCTGATTCTATCTTTTTTTCCACATCATTTTGTGCTGTTACAAGGACCGGAGGTGGGAATGAGTGCCCGTGTTTTTTGTTATTTTGGTTTAATTTCTTTGTTGCTTTTGGTGGTTTTCTGTTTTCATCATTTCTATAAACAAAGAAAATTTAAATTATTTATATTTTGAATATGAACTCACAAAGGGAGTCCAGTAGAAGCCACCAAGGGGCTGAAACAGTTGAAGTTTGAGAAGTGTCTGATAACTGGGTTTGTTGAGCTGTGAGAAGCCCCACAGAAGATGTTATTGCTGTTTACAACTACCTAATAGAAAAAAGAAGTCAGAATCTTCTCAGAGGTACAGAGTGATAGGACAGGAGGCAATGCACGTAATTAGGCACAAAGAAATATTTTAATTAAATATTAATAGTAATAAAACAAAAGTTTCCATGGTGAGTGTAGTCAAACTTTGGAAGCAGTTGTTGTAGAGGCTGTGATATTTCCATCCCTGGAGATACTCAGGCTTGACAAGATAACTCCTGGAGCAATCTCCTTTAAATTGGCCCTCCTCTGAGTCCATGGTTGGACCAAATGACTTCCAGGTCCCTTCCAACTTACCTTAGAGTCATAGAATCATAGAATGGCTTGGGTTGGAAAGAAATTCATAGATCACCTAGTTCCAACCCCCCTGCCGTAGGCAGGGATGTCACCCACTAGATCAGGTTGCTCAGGGCCTCATCTAACCTGGTCTTGACCTTATCTAACCTTACTTTCTGTAACTCAGTGATTCAATAATATGACATGGAATAAATATATATATATATATATATATGTATTTTGGTTGTTAGCCTTTAAATAGATCTGGTGCAACTGGTGAGAGCAGGTGAGTTGATATTTATTTATCTTTGTCTTCTGAAGGGCTTCCTTTAACTGAGAGGAATCCTTGTAACACGAGCTTCTCAATCATGTTGTCTTGTCATTATTGCCAGTTATTCATCCTGGTCATCTGAATAGCAGCAAATAGTTAGCTCTATGTTGATCAGAGGCACTGGGGGGAGAGGGTAATATTCAAATCCAAATATCAAAAATCCAGGGAATGTAACTCAGAAATGTATGTCTAAGCCTGCTTTTATGACTTTAGTCCTAAAGTCTGTAACTGTTGATTTATGCACATGAGCTTTGAATTCTGTTATGGAATTTTGTCAATTAAGAATCTACAGGAGTTCTAGAAGGAAAGTACAGAGCTCTATCCAAATGTTAATATGTCATTTAAACACATTACCTTTTTTTTTAATCTGCAGCCCTGTTTTCACTTTAAATATTGAATTTCCGCTTATTTGTCTAGTTGTTTTTTTTGAAGAGGCAATGGAAACTGTGGTCTTGACATTATTTCCATTGTCTCAATTTTTAATTGTAATCTTGACATTGTCTCAAATTTTAATTGTTATCTGTAGCCCTATATATACAATCTTTATATGCGTACTTCACCAAAGTGTTTTCTTAACATCTGTTACAGGATTGCAGTTTTCTAGTGGTGGTTTTTGTTTGGGGGCGGTGGGATGTTTGATTTTTTTTTTGTTGTTTTATTGTATATATCTGATAAATAATTTAAGTGTTTAAAAAAGGCTTACGTCAAATTGGTCCTCCAAACTCGCATGAAATTCTGTACTGTCAAAACTCCAAGTGTCTTTCATACTAAAACTTCATGCAAAACTTGAATCTGAAGCTGTGGCTCTGCAAATATAACAATAGCTATTGCTTTAAAGACCATTCAAAAATGATGTTACTGCAACTAGGACTTCATCAGAAATGAACAAATATCTCCCAGATCTTTTAAAGAATACTTTATATGAGTAACTGTCTTCCAAAGGTGGTCTGGTTTGGGCAGATTGTCTGTTCCATCATAAAATGTACCAACTTAAGTAAGGGGGCAGAATGTCAAACACCCAAACATATATTTATTGACTGGCATTAACAGACTATTTGGTTCTCATGCACCCTCGATCCCATACGCTTACTGCTTCATGATGCATCAATTTAGGAGTCCATGTGCTGAACATCAGCCTCTGTATTCTACTCTACAGTCAGCCAGAATAGACTAAACAGGACTTGAAAAAAAAAATGTGCCTTGACAAGTGAAAATCGTGTCTCCCATGTTAAGGTTCTTTAAAGCTGGAAGTGTCTTTGAATTTAGGCAATCAGTTCTTCAATAAAAGATCACAGTTCCCTTTTTGTTCTCTGGCGTTGTAATCCATTTGAGGATTCTGTCAACACCCCTTTCAAAAACTGCATAAACCTGTTAAGATTTGTAGGAGAAAAATCAATACAAGTTGCCTTTAGTCATAAGTTAAAGTTCATAGCCAGGGCTTCCTCCAAGAAAAGTTTCAGTACTAGAAAAGAGAAAGCAGAAGTGTTTCTTTACAGTTCCCAGTTGAAAGCAATTACTGGTACCACTATATTTTTGGCCTAGATCTATCTTTATTTATTTATTTATTTATTTATTTAGTGTGTATTTAGGGATTATTTTGGTTGCCCACTATTTGCAGTAACTGACCAGAATGTAAGGACATGTCCTAACAGTGACAGAACACTAGGATATCAAGAGAGTAAGTGCAGCACTTGAAATGTAGACTAGCTGGAAAGCATGTTGAGTTCTCCCAAAAGAGATTTGTCAAGATTCATTGCAGCATCTATTCCTTACCTTACTTTAATTTCCTGCATCATTTAGCCAGTGTCTTCTGTGGCAGTGCTTCCGTTTATATTAATAAATAGTGGCTTAATTTATACTTTTTTTTTTTCTGTAGTGGTGAATATCATCTATCTGGGTTGCAGATGAAAACTAAAGGCAGCTGTTAGATCTCCTTATTAGAAACCCAAACGTGTGAATAATACATGGGAAACAGCCTGTAGTTCAAGTGGCAGCTTCTTTCCTCTGGCTAAATTTAGGTTAATCATAAACTCTTACTGTTCTTTATGCTAATGCTTTCTGGCTTCTCTCTGGAACTTTATCCATACCAAACTTCAACGTACCTCAAACAACTTTTGGTTCAAGTGTAGTTTGAGGGTATGGAGTGGGGAAAAGGCAATGCTACATTCCAAAGTCAACTGAAAAATAATATGCCTACTTACAGATACAGGTTAGAATGTTTTGTATAGAGCTGCATTCTTAAAAGATACTATTGTGTATTTTGAGCCACTCTATTATGTGAGCCATGTTCTGCATGCAAAGTTATTAAAATATCTTGATGCCCCAGCCCTACAAAAACTGTAGGAGTCCATGTCAAATTAACTTTTAACTGAGTTAATTCCTAGTTCAACTATAGCTACATTAAGAGAAATGGGAAAAATCAAGCAAACATTAAGGTAAGGTTAAGCAGAAAAAAGAGGCAAAATTCTTCCGAAATGAAACATTCAAATTGCTGCAACCTTCACTTTTAATGCCTGCTGTGTTTTGTTTGGGGGTCGTATTAACTGCCTGTTCTTTGTCATCCCCTTCTTTCACGAGTCCTTAATTTTTATTCAGCAGAACAGAAAACTTTCAGTAGTGAAAAGGTGGTACAAAAAAATCATTTTTTTCACTTACACAAGCATCCTCCACACTAGGTTATACTGTGATGCTTTTCAGGCTTGTTCCATTAGCAGTTCTTTAAGAAACAAAAAACGTAAATTTACATTTCAAAACTGCATTCTAGTCTCTTTAGCGATGGTTTTGACACCTCTTATACGTGCAAAGCAGTTCTACATAACTATTAATTGGGTCTTTTGTGGAAGATGAGCAAAATTTCCTCTTTGGGGAAGATAAGCAAAATATGGGCCATGGAATTTCACCCTGAAGATTAAGGTCTGCAAGAATCTTTATCTCATGGCCATTCCATACTCACATATTTTCTTACTGAAAATAAGTGATTTGAATGTATGCCAAAGTATTATATGGTGCAAAAAGTGGTTGGAAAGTGATTAACATTTATATCAGTGAAAATGGAAGAGTTTGTTTTGTGAGAAGTATATGTTGTAAGAGAGTATTGTTTCATGTATTCATTCTGCCAACAATGCCTTAATCAAGCAGAACCAATTTGTATTACCTGTAATAGTGATTGTTCTGTATTACAGTTGCTGCTTCTGTGTTTTTAGGAAATTGTTTGGATTATTCTTGTTCTGCATCTCTCCATTCATTTACTATGAGTCTGCAGGCTATTCTAGCCTATGTCTGGCAGAGAAGGCTGTTTCACAGCCTTGCTGCCTAAAGTTTTTTTCTAGAGTTTTTCAAGCACAGTCTAGAAGAACAGAGTATGTCAATCCACTGCAGAAAGAAACTTAAAAAAAAAAAAAAAAAATTGCGGCCATGCAATCTAAGTAGCATTGGGCACCTTTAAAGTCAGGAGAAAGACCTTCTCCTAGATAAATTATTTGTCAGTCAGCTCTTTGAGCCACACATGAACAGACTGTCTTCAAGATTGTCAGTTAAGAAATAAGCTCTTAGACTGATTCTGAGCGTCTTTGTATTTTTCATTATAGAATGGACTCAGCTTTTCTGCTGATCCTTATTGGCTTCTCTGATATATCCACTTACTGGATGTTTCGAACTTCAAGTAAAATAAAACTACTCTAAATACTAGCCAGTACATTCTCTACTAGTAAGTAGTTGAACATCCACTGGAACTGGAGAGAGAGGGAGAGAATTTCACTTCAGTGCTAAAGATAATAGAGGCAGGAAGAGAGGTCCTTGATAAGTAAGACAAGTAGGAGAAAGTTATGGATTTGGTTTAGAATAAAAAGAGAGATTGTTTATGCACCATTTGGAAGGTTGTATCTATGCTGATACATCAAAGCTATTTTGAAAGCCTTTCACCACTTAAAGCCTTTCACTCCCAGAAGAGGGAGGGGAAAGCTCTGGAGGTGACTCGTAAACTTAAACAGAGTATTGGACATAAAAGATAAAAAATGCAATTAAAAAAATCCGTGCCAAAATTTAGGAGTGTTGTATATTAAGCCTAAGTGCAAGACGTTAACTTTTATTGTGAAGCAATGAAATAAAACAACTTTACTGGCTAAATCAGTGGCATGACTCTTTTTTTTTTAGGACACTCACGAAAATTTACACATACCCATTGAGCCAAAGAAACATGTTTGTTGAATTTCTTGCTGCCTGTGAAGTCTTTTTTATTCGTCTTAGAAAGGTATTTGCTTATTTTTTCTTGTTCAGTCCAGGTAAGGATCATAACTGATAATTTAAAATAATGATTTTAAGTTTTGTCGATGCATCACTTACAGCATGTAGCTGTTTGAAATTATTGTCAACATGTTGATAATAGTAGAAGTTAAAGCACGGGAGAAAATAGTTGGAAGCAGTAGAGGATTCCAGTAAGTTTGTTGCTTTCTTTCAATTGTTTTGGTAGATAAAACAGATAAAACACTTGAAGAAAATACGTGAATGTAACAGGAGGAAGAAAATGATGAATGTTATTGCGTTAGAGACAGGAAAAAATCAATCTTTCTGCGTGAAGGCCTCATCCCTCTCCTTTTTGTTCTGCAACCATTTTAATAAGCATTTGATAAATATCTATTTAGCCATGGCAGGAAAAAATCAAGTTTAAAGTATTGGTTCATGGGTAATCTTTCAAAGCATTACATCTTAATAGTTAACAACTTTATCAGCTTCTGTGCGAGTGTTTAATGTCTGAGGTGTCAAGCAATTATCAGAAGAAAGCAGTGATAAATTTTGTTCTGAATTGTAACACATGTTACAAGGAGGATATAATGCATATGTATTCGTAGTAGCTCTGAACCAATTTTATAAAAATGCCACTGGAGATACTGGTCTCAGAGGAGAAACACATTACTCCAAATACATATATTTAGAATAACAATGAAACCACACTGAGTTTTTCTGTGATGTTATGTGTGCACTGTGGATGTTACTGAAAAGTAGGAAGGGAGGAGAAGATAGAAACACTTTACAGTGTTAAGTCATGTGGAGGCTGTAGCACATATGTATAAAGGTGTTTCAAATAAAAAAAAAAGGGATGTGAGTGTAAACGCTACATGTAAATTCTTGGACTTCTAAAAATGCACTCGTCTTTACTTAGTAAGCATTTGCAAGTTTGGCCAAAAATGAGGTGCAAATGATGGATCAAGACTTCTGCAAGTAGGCGTAGTAGGCCTAGTGTACTAATTTGCTAGTAGGCCTTTAACAATAGCTTGAGCCCACCTACAAAATGCTCACCTAGTCTGCATCTCTACAAAGAGACTGTAAAGGCTCTTCCTTGTTTCTCTTGTACACATTTGTGTGCAAAACAAAAACACTATCTCGCAGTTTCTATATGTTCTTAAATTGCATTACTAGAGCAGATTTCCACATGCTTTTGGAAGGTGGCAGAGACAGCAGTTCTGTTCTTGAGGAAGGTACTGGCTCATGAAAGATCTTTACTATATATTACATCTGTCCCTGGTGGAGGATTGCAATTACTATTCTACTTCCAGCAACTCGTTGCCTGAATCATGACAGCTCTTAATTATGTGTGAAAGTAGAAGTTACATACAGAGAAATTTCTTAGAGAAAATTACCTAGGAGATGTATTCAGGTTTGGAATGGTCTTCAAGTCATTCTCCATCTATTGTTTTTGCTTCAGGAGCTCTGAATCTTTGCTTGACTTTCATACCACAGAGTGGTTATTCTCCCTCATTCAAAGTTTTTTCTTTTTTTTTTGTCTGGTGGTCAAATTTGGTCCTCTTTCTTTAGATAAGCCGCCCCTTGTAGTCTATTCCTAAGTAGTCTACTGCTGAGTGTAGTACTACTTGAGTACTACTTAAGGAAACAAATAAGTAACAAGCTTTCACATTTCTGATCAAACTTACTGTGTTAAATCTTATTACTCAGCTACGTAAATTGTATTACCCTTGCAATACAACTGTTGCATTTTTAGTTTATGTATTTAATGACCAAGATTTATTAATGTCTGTCGTACTTAGAGAAATGTATCACAATGGTAGTTGTGTTGGAGTTGACTTTCAAAATAATTTCAAGCCTACAGAAGCTGACATTTCAAAAATGCACTATTCCAAGTCATGATAAATCCAAGATTTTAAGGGATGTCCGGCTTCCATAGCTTCTTAATGAACAAAGACAGCTGAGTCAGGACAAATGTACAGCTCCTTCTCCCAGATAGTGTTTGGAATTCTGCCACTTCATATAGAAGAATGAAATTGAAGTCAGTTGCCTTAAAAAGACAAGAAAGGGGGTTTTAGACTGTTCTCCTTTATCCCACAGAAACACTCTGGGCTGTTTTGTCAGAATTTTAGTGCACAGTCCATCTTAAAGATTTCTGTTTATGTGGAAAGTTTGGGCTTTATTGTATGAACATTGTCAGACAAATTGTTTTCAATGACAACTTGCAGGAAACTCTCCATGTGCTACAACAATTAACTTGCATTTATGCTAGCTTGTGATTTCCTGCCCACTCTTTATTCATTTAGGATTTTTCAATTATGAATGGTCAATCTGATTTTTAATAAGCATTTCTTAATTCAGATTTTGGCATGAGACCTATGATGGCTTGAAATAAGCCTCATTTATTAAAGGTAACCCTGATAGCAAAAGGTAGGTTAAATTATAAAATCCAAAGAGTTTCAGGGAAGAGGTGATCATTAGGGATTGTACTAGTAACTTGATTTTGTAGATTGACCATTCTCTAATCAATATGCTATAGTAAACAGCTACTTGTGCCATGCTAATTCATCTTTGTTTTGTGTGTCTGTAGTTAAGCAGCCAATATAACTGTCAATAAAGGAGCTGGCCACTTGTTGGAAAGCTTACATACATAAATAGTAGAGAAAGATCCTGTAAAAAGACATTGGTCTTCCAGCAGCTCTGAGAGTTGAGTTTCAGAAAGCCATGTAAGCATTTGTGCACTGCAGTTTTTCTGCTGTAGGGCTAAGCGTTACAAGGATGACAAGGTCATCCTGATGACCTCAGAGGACGGGAACAGCCCAGCTGCTTGGGGGACTAGAATTATAGGGCTTTTTTTCCTGCCTAATTAGCAATATTACTTTATATTTTGCATGTTCTTCTGCATGTGTTGGGAAGAAGTCTGTAGGGAGCTCATTATGTTACTAGCCTTGTACTTGCAGGCTTGCAGAGCCATGGCTTGAGGGATGTGGGAGGTGCATTCACTTGAAGAAAATCCATATCCAGACTGAAACACTGTTGAAAATTTGTAGGAACTCTGCAGGTTGTCTCTCATGGGATATGATTATCCCTTCCTGCATGTTCCTGAAGAGAAACTGTCCAGATGAAGCCTTCTTGACATATTTTCACTTTGAGCTAGTGGCTAGGAACAGACATTTTGCTCATCTGTTAGTGAGTCTCTAACCAGTGGATGGATTTGTGAAGGAAAAGGAGACGATGAAACCTTGCTAGTCACCTTGCAATGTTTTTTTTCAGAGCTCATTCCAAGTCCCATGACCAGCATATTCTAGAAGTACAATTTAGTAATGTGGGTTATTTTTTACCCTCTTTGGTGAACAGAAGGTGAAAGATGACAGTCACATTCCCAGCACAGTACTACGTTAACACACTCAAAACTGTTGCTGAGAGGAAGTCAATGTCAAGAGAAAGCATATAGGGCAAGATTTTATGACAATGCTTTGAGGATGATAGCATGACCATTTGTTGCAGGAATGGGTAGAATCCGTATTCACTCGCTTTTCTTTCAGCTTTCCTCTTTTAAAGATGAAATAAATAAAAAAAGATGGCACACCATACCTCATGGATATTATTTTGTATAACTGATGTAACTGACTTAAATTATTTAAACTGAAGATTGTCATAATTTTCTGGACATCATAGAACTATTGTGGCAGCTGAATCTCAAAATTGTCTATACCTTTACCAGCAATGAAGAGAATGTTTAATTGTGAGATTCCAAGTGCTGAAGCTAATTAGTATATTGAGGAGAAATATTAACTAGAGATTTAAAACACACACACACACACACACAAACACACAAATGGAATCAGAATTGTCATTTAATTTCTCGAGCTGATGAATCGCATCTTTATTTCTCTTGCTACCATCAGATAAATGATTTTGGACTTTTGTAGTCATTTTGGGATATTAGACACCTGACATCACCCCATTAACAGGTTTAAAAAATCAAATTCTATTTTAACTAATCACAGACATGAAATGATGTTATCAACATATCTTTCGCTGAAATATAAATGCACAGAACCTAGAATAACTTCTGTCATAAGGACAGGATAATCCTGATTTCTCAGTTCAGACCTGTAAGTAGAATTCAACTGCCAAGATTGCAAAAGGATACACATTTTGGTGATTAAGACCAATAGAACCCACAAGCATTGTCCAAGACATGCTGAGGCAGAATGTCACGTGTACTAGACTAATGATTCTTTGTGATAAGCTGTTACAGCTGAAATAAGCTGATATCAGCAACAAATGTGAAAAAGGAAAAATAAGTTTTACTGTCTGACCCTTTGAGAAAGAAGTGACTAGGCAAAACCCTGTCCTCTTCCCCCAACATATTTGTTGCCTTCTATTTAGCTTTGTTTGAATGTGGCTTTTGCCTGAGATTTTAACTTCAGAGACTAAAGGCAGAAAGGGGAAAGTGCACTGAGATCAATATACTAAAGAGTTATGACCAGTTGTACTATCTGCATTTATTTATATATAAACCATGCAATTTGTGAGTCTAAGCACTGTCTTAGCTGTTGAGAATTGGCATGTCAAGAGTTGTGAGTTCTTTTTGTATTTCTGAAGCAATTTGTCCCAAATGCATACTTGTGGCAACAGCACGAATGTGTGCATACTCAATTAGAATGCTTTTCTGTTTTTAAAAAATATTATAAATTCTGCAGTGTTGTTCTTCAGCTTTTACCTTCTATAGAATAAAAAAAAATCCACCCTCATTTAAGTACCCGCATTTAAGACAGAACACAAAATGTCTTCCCATTCTGCAAAGCAGCTAGTGACTGTTCATGATGACAGTTTCAGAGGCAGCAAAAATCAGAACAGCTTTTGTACCAGCATTCACTGTCTGCTGTGCTGAATGGCTGGGGTCCAAATTACAGGTATAGAATGGGTTAAACTTGTCAGCAAAACCTGTGAATCAGTGCTTCTTCCTGGGTGCACTCATTTCCTAAAGTGAAGAAAGCATTGGACTTAAATTTAATAGTGGCTATTATGAAATATCTCGGTTACATAATGCAAATGAGAGATTGAATTGCAACCTTGATATTTAACAATTATTATTATTGTTTGTTTGTTCTGCTTTTAGATGGTTGCAAAAGAACAATATATTAATAGGAATGTCTGCTGGAGAACTTGGTGAATGTTTTTTGGGGGGAGCAACTCTCATTTCTTATCATGTCTTAATGTTTTTCTCCTATAAAGCAATATAGTGCAGCTGTGTAAATTGTGTCCTAGTGCTGAAGAGTACATCTGGGGATGGTGGAAGAAGAGTCTCAATATCTACAGATACTTCATTTATTACCACAGAAAGACTGAAATACTGACATTTGACTTTAATATTTTTTCTTTTATGAATATAACTCCTGGGGACCCTGGGGACTTGATGATCCTTGTGGATCCCTTCCAACTTGGATATTCTATTATTCTTATTCTATACCACCTCAATGCCCCAGAACTGAATGATTCATCAGTCAGTTAACAAGCAGTATTGCTCCTAGAAGCTAATTATTGTGTTTTAGTATTAAAAAATGAAACTTTTTTCACATAGGAAAAAACATATATATATGTTGCTACAGTGCTGTTATGTTTGGCCATAAATCATTTGATTTGGGGGTGGTCAACCTTAGTTCTTCTTGGTTTACTAATGTGACAGGGTTTTTTACCTGTGTCATTCTGTGGGACGTAGAACAGGTTGGGAAGCTGCTGAGAAATATGCCATCGTGTTATGCCTGAATTATTATGTGGATAAAATTTACCAGCTTTCATCCTCCACCTTATTTGGAAAGATGCATGAAAAATAAGTGGCTGTTTCTAGTGAAGGCAACTGCTACACAATCTAGAATAAGTATTCTGTTGTGAGAAGATTTACAGTGTTAGTCTCATCTGCTTTATGCAATTACTGCATTCTCTTGGGCCTTTTCTGCTGCTTCTCCACTCCATTTTCAATTTTTGAACTTCTCGTTTGTCTAACTGCTCGGATAATATGGAAGGTGAAGAATGACCAGGCAGAACTGAAATGCCATTTTGTTGTTATGCTTAATATCTGGTTAAAAAGAGCTGGCCCATCTCTAGTGTTCATGCGCAAATACTTTCTCTCTCAGGTTTTTTAAATTGAGTCATAATTGCCTATGCCAAAAGCTGTCAGTACAACAGGGTAGAAAGCAGTCAGCTCTTTTTACTCCTTGTGTTACATAAAGTTCTTATTTTGGAAGAATGAGCAATGATAAAGAACTGTTGCAGTGCTTGTGGTAGATCCCTGCTTTCACAGTAACTGTGAAGTTCATGGTGCTTGTAGTATTGATCTTTTTTTCTCTTGTAAGGAAAGAATTCAAAATAAAGCAATAGGAATTTAACAACAATATATAGGAAAAATAGGGCTGGACATCTAGAAACATTTGTATCTAACATGCACATTCCTGCATCCAGTGTAATAATGTATGAAAATGTGTAAAACGTGAAACAGTAAATTGTTTCTACTGTGGCATGTACATTAGGAGATGCTATTGTCTAAATGTTCTTTAAAAGGAAAATTAAACACAAACCATTCTTATATCTATTATACATATAGCACAGTATGCTGACTTCCCTAATCATGTGTGATTTTATGGGTAGTATAATATTTACAGTGTTTGCAATCTCAGTAGAGAATACTATCACTGTTTACTGTAGTATCCACTTTTACAAGTGGACAACAGAATTCCTAAAGATTTTTGAGAACTCGTTTATTTTCCTCCTCATAAATATTCAAATGACTTTTAGGACAATTAATGAAAACAGAGCTATATTAACAGAGCAATTAATGAAAACAGCTATAATTTATCTTCAGACCATTTGTTGCAATTAAGTAATAATTTAGCTCTCTGTAACCTACAAGGTAATGCTTCTGAAGTTCTGTTTTTATTTATTTATTTTTTATTATTTTTTATTTTTATTACCTTTATCTAAAAATTGGTCTCGAGAATTACAACATCTACGGCAATATGTGTTCATGCATTAATTCGCTGAGTCAATGTTCCAGCTTTCTGGTTCACCTCCTTTACTGAGGTGATAATGGCTTTTGTGAAGCTGTTCTGCAACAGAACGAACTGCTTTCTCAACTAATGACTCATTGTTTTTCTATATTATGCTTTAAAAATTTCAAAGGGGACAATCCATCCCCATTAAATAGATGTAACTTCCCTAGGTTGCTTGTATTCTTCCTCGTGCTATTACATTTCTGCTGTTATCTGACTGCAGCTGTCAAATGACACTATGGTAAGGAAATATATTTAGCTGACACAGAAGCAGAAATCCAACTGACTGCAGGCTCTATAAATTTGCCTTATAAATGCTCCTTGCCTTTATAACAAAATAGTAAATACTATAGCAAAACTAGAAATGGTGAAATTCTTTGTAAAGTACAAAATGCTAGAACATAAGGCATATTTTAGAGGGAAAAGCATGTGTTTACCTAAACGGGGGTCGCAGTTAGTAACTAAAATAAGAATGCAAAAGCAAATGTGTTGTTATACATGATATAAAATGACAACGCAGAAATTATTTATTTTATGCATGCTTTATAAAGCGAACTGCATCCAAGGAGGCTGATTTACTTGCCAGCTGTAGGCTGTCTTTTTGTTCTTCTTGCATGCATCAAGTAGCATAAATATCATGTAAGTGGTGGACTTTATTTTTCCGGACAAGAAAGATGATGATGACTAGTAACTACAAATTGGGTAGCTCTTTTAACTTTGTAATATCCAGGTTATGTCTGATTATTTGGATTTGAGATTTGGAGTCTGGGCAAGTCACAAGGTTGGAAGCATAAAAGAATGGCTTTTGTGTATAATTAACCCCCAAAAATCCTTAATTCCAAAAATCCTTAATCACAATTAGGTCAAACATAAGCTATTGAGTATCTTTGGTATGAGATCATTGATATACTCAGTGTTTTTTAAGATAAAATAATGAAAATCTGGAAGATCAGTAGCCTTGCTTGTGGTACCTGAGAGGAGAAGGATATTGGGAAAGCATTAATATGTTACATCATTGTTAATTCCAAATATCTTAATACTGTACTTCCCTAATGACAGAATATTGCTGCAACTCAGTACTTCAAGTTCCTTTGAAAGTTCCATTTCTCAAGATAAATTCTAAGACAAGGTATTCCTTTGTCTTGGAACTGTTTAGCATTCTGTAGCCTTCGTAATTCAAGACAACTTGTTACAGCACCACACTTACCACTGTGAACTTGTGTACGCCTGTAGGCTTCTTTTCTGGTACCACGGCCACCTCATGGCAAACTAAGCAAGCAATGTTGGAAGGTACGTATGTGAATTAACGGTGTGCTTCAACCTCAGCATTTTTCATCATCTGCCAGCAGCTTTGTATTTCACAAAATTCTATGCTAAACTGTCTGCCTGCATCATGGAAATCATCCTATTTGGGCAAACTATATAATGTCCTGATTCCCAGTATGACCTTGGTCTTTAAAGAAAGAAAGAAAAGTTACTGTGCTATTCAAATCAGAATAAGGTAAAGATCTTGTAAGGAAAGCCTTAAAAGTTCTCTAGCCTCTTTTATCAGTAGCAATACAATAAATACTGCATTCTGTTTTTTCTTGGTGGTGTTTCATCTGTCATATTTCATGTTTAACATCATTTACAGATTTCAAAGGAAAGGGTAGATGACAGACCTATCTGTTGAGGCATATCTGTTCTTTTTTCAAACTGGTTTCTAGTTTTGATTAATCTTTTGAATGACCGTATTTTATTTTGCACCATACACATTTTAATTAAAATACTGAATCTGAGATGTTAACATTCAAAGAGAGAATTGTATAAATGTGCTTATAATACAAATATATTATTAGTATGTTTATACCAGTCACTTCAAAATTACCTATCTCATTTATCTCCTAATTATATTGTCTAGTCTGGCTTTAACGCATTCTCATTTGTTTGTACTAACAAGGGTGATGGGTAAGGATCATAAGTAGTACACCTAAAACACCTCAAAAAATGCAATCCTGATATTTTTCCATGTGCTGCTTTCTCTGTAATGCACATACATCTATTAGTACTAGAGGACAAGTTTTCTATGCAAAATTATGTTCTGATAAAAATCTGTCCCAAAATGGTGCCAAATCTGTACATCCAAACATTTACGAAAAGTCTAAAAATGACTTAGTAGTAGTATGTGTAAGTGGTAGTAATTTGAAGATTAGTGCATGTGGGGGACTCATTTGGTAACTGATTTATGTTAACCTAGGTTCCATCGTAAAGGAGAAAAGGCTTGCAGCAAAATAGGCTGACACAAAATATATTTTTCATTTCATTACCAGTGTTACACTTCCAACAGCTTTCTACCTTTCCTTCTACAAGTTAACACCATGCAGGAGGTGTTAGCTTTGTAGTGCTTGAACTCTTAAACCTGATCTCTGGGGGAGTGAGGAGGCTGTAATTACTATGAACTTCTAGTGCTGATGGTGAAAGAAAACTTGATATTCACAAAAACTCTCAGTAGAAGCTGGACTAGGACTTCATTAACTTGATACCTCTAATACCACTAATTGATGCCTTGGCTAGGTCTCCAATGGAGCATGACTTCAGTGGTGTTCTTTAAAAATATTTTCCCCAGATACACATTAAACTGACTTTTAAATAGCTCACAATTGCTATCAGTTACAATGCCACCCAGAAATCTGAACTGTCAAGTGTCTTTTTTTTTTTTTGATTTGGATGAATGTTTTAAGTACTACGAGAAATTATATGTATAGTGTATAAATGTAATCTTCAAATGTACTAGTAACCCAGAACATGATTTAAAAGCCTGAGACCTGCTTGAAAACAAAAACCTTAATATGATTATGTATGCTTTACTCTGCTTTTGAAAGAAAATATAAGAAAAAGAATGCATGAAACATAGCAGATGAATTAGTAGCTTGCTTTTGTAAACCTGTCAAGAGAGGAGAAAGTTTTAAGCCAATTACTAGCTTTTCTTGAGATTTGCAACTTTTTTTTTAAAGGCAACTTTCATGTTAAGAATTTTTTAATTGTCATATTAAAAATATCTCACCTCTCACATTCTTTTCTTGTGTTTGAACTTGTCACCGTGAACTGAAAATAAACTAAAGGTAACCAAAACAGAATATGTGGAATAAACCATTCCATAAAGAGAAATAAAAAAGTAGCAAACAGCCTTTCATATTGTTTGAAAAATTAACTAACCCAGTTTTTGTTAATTACCACAGAAATTATTATTTTTTTAATGAGACTTTTTTGTTTTTACCAGAGAGCTAATGTCCTTTGTGCCACAAGTCAAATGTGAAGAAACACCTTGATGTACTACTTTGTAAAATATTATCAGAGTAAGACATAGGTTTTAAAACTACAGGAGTCAGCAGACGTGATGAGTGACTTCCTAGTTCTTATTTGTGATTATTTCAGTGTTTTAACTATAAATCATCATTTGCATCATGTGTTTGTTGTTGTTGTTTGTTTTTTGTTGTTGTTTTTTAAATCTCCATAAAGGTAAAGGTTTGTGAAACATAACTTATCCCTTCTCAAAGACAGCAGAAATGTGGGACAAAAAAGAAAGTCTGTGCGTTTCCCTTCTGAGTTTGTCACTCTCTTTTTAAAACTAATACTTTCTACATTGATTTTATTGGCTTTTCAGATCTGTAAGTTTTCTGAAAGAGAATAAAGAAATATATGAGATCAAGGATTGCATGTTATTTTGATTTCCTTATCATTTCTTTTTCTGGATACATTCTGCCAAAAAGATTTGAACAGGTATTTAGCAGGGGCAAATGTAAACTGTGGATTTCACTTACGCATGCTTAACAAAAAAAGGTATTAAAATATAAAACTGTCTGAATAAAAACATGCACATGATGGTTACCTGGAGAGTTACCTGGACAAAAATTAGAGTCAGATAGCTAAGAGTGAACTAAAATCTTTTCAGTACACCACTTGACCACTTGAATTCTTGTAAAGGTGTCTTCATCTTTCTCTCCTTATTAAGAATAGATTCAGCTCTATCTCAGTGTTTCCCATCATCTTGAACTATATTACTTCCCTCGCAGTTTTGAAACTTAAAGGAATTGTGAAAAATAATTCATTCTCAAGAGATCCAAGTCTACCACAAATGCAGGTAAAGCAGCTTCACTAGAGCTATTAGAATTAATACCAGCTGACATTCTACCCACCAAATCTCTTGCTTTTCTAAGTGTCTGTGATTCAGTGAATAAGTAATGCTGCAAATTTGATCACAGTGCTCTTATTTTTCATCTAGGTATTACCTCTGCTTCTTTACCCTTGATTCAGTTCTCCTTTAAGCAATTGTACTTAAGAAGTAGTGGATATTTTCTGATCCAACTGATTACAAGTGGTTCAAGTGGTTTCAAATTCACTAAATCACTTTTTTTTTTTAATTTTTATTATTTTTATTTTTTTTTTTTTAAGTAGCAGTTGCTCAGTATCTAAATAGAAGCAAGCAGGAAGATGACAGTAGTGCTTAAACAGGGCTGAAGCTGAATGTATTTTCTTCTGAGCTCTGTTAACTTTTGATCTTTAATTTCAGCTGGAGCTTTGACTGTGTTAATTGTAAAACAAACAAAAAACAACCAACCAATCAAAAACAAGCAAACAAAGCAAGCAAAGAAAACAAAACTGTGGGCTCACTAACTGATGACTGACTCTTACAAAAAAAAATGGACTTCCTACTTCCCTTGCCCATGTGAAACTTAATTTTTCCTTTTTATTTTTACTTCATATATCAGTTTGCAGCAATACATACCAGAATGATAAAGGAGCATAGTTGACAGAATGATGATTTTCCAGGCAATGTACAAAAAGCCTCATTTTTGAGTGTAGTCTGAGTTGTATAGATTTCAGCATAGTTCTCTATTCATTTTGCTGGATTTCAAAAGCTTTACATGACCCTGAAATGTAGTTCTTAATAAAAATAAAATAATAAAAAAGTAGCTTTGGCTTTATAAGTGTTGAATTTGCAAATTGAATTGTAAATCTTCCCAATGTTGAGATGTTCCCAATTTTTGAATGTAATTTTTCTATTTTAAAATAGAAATGGTCTCTCAGGTTTCTTTCTGCTATGTTTTTAAATGTAGATGAGGAAATCATCCAAATGGTCTTTTTTTTTTGAATATGGTCTTTTATCTGTGGACTTTATCTAATACACATGAATATATGGATTTAGCTAAGAGATAAAGTACTGGATTGTATTGCTGTGTCTGACTGCCAGTATTGTTCCTGATAATGACTGCAGTACAGAGAAAAAGCAGTGTCCACAGCTTGAGCATGATTGTACGCTGTGTCATAGAGAAAGTCAAGGAAAACATAAGCTTCCATTTGTGAAACAAACAAACAAAAAAAAAGACTGTATGTTCATTTCAGCTGTTTCAGTAAGAGCAAATAATCTCAGAAAAGAGATGAATGAGGCTTCCTACTGTTCACCTACTTTATGCATATCAGTCAATTTTTTTCGAAACAAAAATACCATGTGCAGACTGTGTCCTGTATGTCCATGTAAGTTATGATATGCTTATTTCAGCTTTTTTTTCTTGCTTTATTTTATTTCATTTTCTTCTTGAAAAAAATAGGCTGATATATTCCTCTGAGGCTTATGTCTTCAGGAGTATTTAGGGTAGTCCCACTGATTAAGATTTTCATATTCATACAGAATGTAATCAGCGTGAAATTGCGTAAAGAAAGTCATCCTGCTGTTTTGGCAGTGAAAATGCAGAATAAACAACTCAAAATTTGTCTTCTACCTTTCTGAAGTATGTGATGGGTTAATCATTCATAAAGCAACTATTATCTTACAAGTATGACTTACAGCTGAAGAGAAATGAAAAATAAATACCGTGCTGTTATTTTTCTTTATTTGAAGACATTCCATGATGTCTGCATGCAGGGAATGTTGGACAAGTGTTTAAAGTGATCAAGCTACTATTTGTTAATGATTTTGAGAGAACTGAAAAAGCTATTACTAAATGGCACGCCACTTCATTGTTTTTAAAAGGCTATAAAAGCTTACAGAATAGGTAACAAGACTGAGTAAAGAAATATAAATACTAGGGGTTTGCCTAAAAAAGACAGACATAGGCTTTTGATTTTTAATATAAGTAAACTTTATTTCAAGTCCCACTTGTGGGAAAAGTAACTGCAGATCAAGAAAAATATGAATGAAGTAAGCCTTTCAGATTCAAAGAATGATTCATAGGCAACTTCACTGATGATGCAAGTAGTGGTGGGGTTGGGTGGGGTGTCTGTGCTGCTCAAGACTGAATTCTGCACATTCAGTTGCAATTTGTTGACTTTTTTTTTTTCTTTTCCTAGCCCCCATATTGTATCTTAATGAAATGACTTAATAAGGTGTGTTTTTGTTGTTGGTGGTGGATTTTTTTTCTTTTTTTTTTTTTTTTTTTTTCCCCCTCACAACTACAAACCATTTTGCCAAATTCACTGCACCAATTTGCAAACATGTGATGTTTTGGACATAAAAAGAGAAATTAATGGAAACCTCAGTGAGTGAAGAACAACCTTATATAGGAGGTTGTCTAGAAAGTGTCTGATTTTTTAGATTCTGTATTGAAGGGTGCTTAGGGAGAAAAATAAAAGGTAGAAATGCTTAAAGATCTTTCAGAACAAACAAACATTTTTAGCTACATATAGTCTCTAGTTTTGAAAAGCAGCTTCTAGAAAAAAAGTTTGTTTAAAATTTAAAACTTTTTTAAACTTTAAAGTTTAAAAACTTTTTTTTGATCTTAGGAAATGGGAATTATGGACAATGCAGTTATTCTATTAGTGTCTTCCTCCCCCCACCCAGTCAAATCTACTTAGGAGCAAGTGTACATTTTTAAGCTTCATAATGGCTGAGAAGTTTGCTTAAGAAAAACCTGTCTCTTTACCCATTATATGTGTTCTGTATGAGGAGCTTTGTGATGGGTGAAACAGCAAGGTCTAAAGCAACAGAAACATGGTGGAAATAGGAGAAGATAAGGACAGCTGTGTGGAGATAGGACTTGTTAATGTTGGGTTTCAAAGCCAATATAATATTGTACTTTATACTTCAAAGAAAGATTGATAAAGTGGTAGCATTTTGATATTAGAATCTATACTTTCTTTTTAAGAGATGTGGTAGTTCCTACAATTTATTTATATTTGTTCACAAAAGGTTTATTGACTTCAGGTGCAAGTGTCTCAGAAAACAGGTTGCCTTTCTGGTACCAAAAGATTAATGTTAGAATTTAATTCAGGGCTTTGAGCTCAAGCTTATGTATTTTAGGTAATAAAGGAGTTCTGTTTGAGGTGTTTCTTCCCATCATTTCCAAAACTGTCTGAACCACTGTTTAGATCACAATAATTGCCATTACGTAAAAATATATGAGAGTGTCTGAAAAATATCAGTATACTAATGGGGGAAAAAATGGACCAATTCTTCTACTTAACTACTACTTTAAATGCTTGTCTGTAAAATGCAAGTATCTGCCAATCTTGGCTGCCGATCTTGTCAGTAAAATTGGGTGTTTTCTGTTTTATTATTTTTATAATATTGATAGCAATGATATTGTAATGACTTCTATTTATTGGGGGAGCTAAATCAGTCTGATTGTGCGCTAGTAACAGCTACAAAGTTCTGCAAGTCGCTGCAAGTTCTGCAAAGGTCACTGCAAGTTTGTGAAAAGATTACAGAATGCCATGGTGGATGCATTTTTGTGTCGGAAAGTGTTGGTGAGTTACTGTGTCAGGGTAACTGAAAATAAATACATAAGAGCTGTT
This sequence comes from Anser brachyrhynchus, assembly GCF_964034855.1. NCBI lineage: Eukaryota > Metazoa > Chordata > Aves > Anseriformes > Anatidae > Anser > Anser brachyrhynchus. The sequence goes on along the minus strand of NC_137708.1, from coordinate 5,906,493 downwards.
ATTAAGCAACATAAGTACAAAATAAATTTGTTCCCAAGGACACCATTGTGCATGACAAAGGACAGAATAATCCCTAGCTACTAACTTTTAGCATAGAGGGATAAGCTTCTTTCCACCTTTCTTTCTGATGTTTTTTCAGGATTTTTCCATGCAGACTGAGGGCTTTATACAGAGATGTTTACCTTGGTGGAAAATTCAGGTGTCCAATTTACACTCAAGATTTATTAAACTTCTGAAATGTACTTATGGCAGACTTGCATATTAGTTGGTTTTGACAAAAAAAAAAAAAATTGGTTTGGCAAAATCATCTGGAACCTTCAGAGAACTGGAAGAAAGAAACCCAACAGTTACTTATGCACGTCTGTTCTTCTATTTGTAATTCCTACTGTTGCTTAAATCAAAGTCTATATGTGTCAATTTTATGCACTGTTGTATCTGATCCATTGTCTTTCCTCTATGGTTTCCAGAAGTTGCTGTTTATGAACCTGCTGTAAACACTTATGTGATTCAAGCCTCTTAAAGGACAGTGAATTACGTATGAAAATTTCGTGGCTGAATAAGTGGCAGTAACATGGTAAGTATCCAAAATAAGTTCATGTAATGCATACCTTTCGGTTTCCATTTCCCGTGGGAATATGTCAGAAGACAAGCTACATTACTAAGTTAACCAAACACAAATTTGCCTTACAATTTTTCCATGCATTCAAATGGGACATGAATATTTTGCTTCCTAAGCTGCACAATTACCCTCAAGCTCATGTTGCAATGTGTCAGTAAAATGACAGCTTCCTCTGAATGACAACTCAAAGCTCTAGTGAAAAATGACATGATTTGTAAACCAGGGTTTGTTCAAAGAAAAGACTCGGTTCTTGAATGACTGTTTTGCATTGGCATCACAGCTGATTTGCTTTTTACAATACATCTTAAATTTACTTACTTTAAAATGACATGCTTAAATGGAGTTGTAATGGTGTGTAACATCGTATCACAGAACATACTGTAGTAGCACCTATTAACATAACTTGTTGATAGCAATTAAAAATGCTCAGCAATGAGGCACATATTCTGTGTGATTTAGTAAAAGTAAGTCAGTGGTAATGGGTCTCAGAGTTCGTAAATGTTCACCTTAGTGGCAGACTTTTTTATCATGCCTTTTATTGTCCCTTGAACAGTTACCGTCTCCAGCCATTTCTCTAATGGAGGCCTTATTTTTCATGTAGCATAAGCCCCTACTTACCTCCCTAAATGTCCATTTGTATGAAACTGTTACACCTGGCATTTCATCTTATTTATTCTTAAGTTCCTTTGATGGCATCTTGCTTAACAAAAAAGGTGAAATGGTATTTTACATGTGTGAGAATAGGAAAGAAGGCTTAGGCTGAAAAGTGAACTTGGAGACATTCACACAGTTTTCATCCTCATGCATAAAGATAAAGCTCTAAGTATGAATTACCATAAGGTTTGCTATGCATCTTAAATACGAGTTTTGGTACTTGAGTTCATATCTGTGCTATATGTTGACTGTATATAGTTTCAGTTCTTGGGAGAAGGAATTGACTATATAACATCTTTGAGTGGCAGCTAGAATGAAGCTCTATTTGTACTTGAAGATTAAGGAAGCTGCAAAATGTGTAATAATAATAATTATAATAATATGATGGTTCACAAACTAAGGAAAATAACTCCAAACATTTAAAGTGTTTTTGAACACTTCCAAAGTATTTGGAAAGTCTCCGTGATTGTTTTCAGGTGTAGTAAGAGAGAAGATGGAGAATGAGTGGATACTGAAGGTGGATTAAGTGGATACTGAAGACATTAAAGAGAATAATGCTATTGTCCCTCTTGCTTAATTTTTCTTTTGTAGCATAATTTTTCTTTTGTAGCATAAATATATAGAGAGAGTACATAAAACATGGGAAATAATTTGAATTGGTTCACAAAACCTTGCTGGTTTGCAAATCGTTAGGATGTTTCAACTGCATTGCCTAGTTCTGAGTTAGTATCTAGGCATTTTGCATTATATTATACCTTGGAATTGTGTCTGAAACTTGTGGCTTCACGATACAGTTTCTGAGACTTGGTATTTAAGGTTGAAGGAGTAGAGCAACTGCTAGGCAAGATCTCTGCTGTGAAGTTCTGGTCACAGTGACATCTATAACTTCTTTGTCTAAATAATGCTGACGGGTTTGTCTTTCGACTGCACATCAGTGCAGGCAATTTATTTTGACTCTGCTCTCTTCTTAGCTTCTCAGATTCTTCATGTTTATGTTCATAGAATTTCTTGAGATATTCCTGTAACACTTAAGAAATGATTATCTAATTAATCATGCCATATATATTCAGTATCAAACCCAAAGACTTTGAAAGGAGCATTGCTTTCTAGAAAGTATGTACCTCTATAGATTTTGTTCAACATCTGTAGATATCCATGGTGTTGTTTGGTATACTGGTGGTTGAAAAAGGTATCTCTGAAAAGGATGGCTGTATTATTTTAGGGTATTTTGAATTTTCAGTAATTAAATTACAGTCAATTTCACAAATATTAAATAACCTTAATGAATAAATAGGATTTATAATATTAAACAGTTAATGACTATGACAATTTGTTTTCAGCAGATGAATGGCATTTGGAAAAATTAGAACAAATTCTTTTAATTTTTTATAAGAGGAGTAGTGGATATCTGCATATCATCTGAAATGCTGATGTTCCACACTTAAGAAAAGTAGCATTTCTAGTATATCAGTAAACTACATCAATAGGCATTCACAGAAGGAATTAAATAACTTTAATGTCTGCCATATACTGACTATCCTGCAAACTCTGGACATCAACCTATTCTTGTTACTCCTGTTTTGTTGAGAAGTGATTCTCATCTTACTTTTTGTAGCTAATAGTTATTTAGCAGCCGTTAGCTGGCAGCAGTTGATTTTATTTTTCTTTTACTATTTTTTCCTCTAGAAAAAGAGTTCTGCTGGAACTCTTACTCTTCAGCATTAGCAGAATTATCATTTTGCTAAATTTGGCATCAGAGAGAGTCTTTTCCAGTTTTAGGAGCTTGACAATTACTGCAGTGTATTTGTAAGGGTGTGGCTTACATAGACATATATATTCTTCTCTTTCGTGTCTTTCCTTCTTCTTTAGCTATCTGCTTTTGCTTTAGCAAGCAGTCCGTCACCGTAAATAACATAAACAGTCATACAACATAACGTAAGAGTTCCCAGTTTACTGCTGATACTGAGAAGTAATCATCTTCCTATGGGAAAAAAAAAAAAAAAAAACACCACCACCAACAACAAAAAACAGGAAAAAGACATTAACTTACTCATTAGCATCTTAGGGAAATAGTATCTGAATATTTGGGTGTGGGACACCCTGTGTGTGCTTGGCAATCACAGGAGTGGGCCCAACACTAGGGGCAGCAGTTTATACCTAACATAATTATTCCTGACTTGTTTGATTAAAATAAATAATGCAATCATTGATGATATACTAACTGGAAAAATAACACCTGTACACTGTTTCTTCTGTGCTGTTATGTGTACTGGCAGTTTATGTGGGTGTGGTATTAAGGCTTCATTGGAAAATGTTTGGGATGACTTCAATATCCATGAATGGCAAATCCTCACACCAGCTATGGAGGTCACCTCAAATGAGTTACATTTCTTCAAATAGGCTTCTGCAAAGATCTCAAATAGCTAGACAGCATTTTCTATGCAGCCAGGCTAGTGAAACTTTCACTTGCTGCGTACCAGGGATTGGTATCCTGTATAAATATCCTGAGTAAGGGCTGTGTCATATGTGATGAGTAAGAGAGATCATCATTCATTTATTTTTAAGCTGCATATGCCTTTTAATTTTCCCCATAAGAAGATATACCTGAATGTCCATTCACACTTCTCATTGGATTATTGCTTGAACAGCATTTCAATATTTGTGTCGCTTTTAACTGAAGGTGTCATCACCAAAGTATTGGGACATAGCAAACACAATGGTTAACGATGCATATCTTTTTGGCTTGGCTGGAAAGAGACTTCGCTATTCCTGTGTGAGTACAGTTCAATTGGCTTTTTAAGGACAGTTGATAGTAAGTAGAACATTGCCACCTTTTGGTCATAAAGAAAAGATGTATGGTTAAAGCAGCAGCATTATGCAAGTTGGGGATGCTACAGCAAAACTGTTTAATCGTATATTCATTTGTAATGTAACTGCTCAATAATGGTAGCCTAGTTCAGTTGAGGTTGTAGGCATCATTTGTTTTGATTGTGTGTATTTCACATCATGGTGATGTGTTTAGAGAGAATATATTATGCTACATACTAATTATGTTTTCCTGAGAACTGAATTACATATGCATTGTGAAGATAGTATGAAGGCTACCATGGTTACCATTGTGCACCCAGCAACTTATTTTATACAGTGCCAATTAATCTGAGGTAATGCTTGAGAGAGGAGAACATTGAATAATGAATGCTAGTGTCTCAGCTGAAAGATGGAAATTAGATATAAAAGCACAGCTGTTATTGAAGATTATATGTCAGGGTCAGCATCTATAAATGAATCCAATGGTAAGACTAAAACTAGTAGTCCTGTCCTACATAAAAATAAAACAAAACAAAACAAAAAATCTCTATGTAGGCCTAATTGACACACAAGAAACTCTTCTTCTTTATCGAGGATATTCTCTGAATAGGAGGTTTTTCCCTGCACATGATTTTAATGCTGTATTCATGCAGTGCAGACTGTAATTGGAGATTATTGCTATTTCAGAAAGAGCGTGCACTTCCATGATGCAAAGACATCTAAGCCTGATGTTGGCTACAGATGCTAGGGACAAATCTTATACCTCTGTCCAAAGACTTCCAGCTGGAGAAGACTGGGTATACTACAGTTCTAACTCTGTCCTGATCGTGACAGTTACTCAGTTTTGTCAACTTATATTAGTGGGAGGTAGATGGCAAAATTAATGGACAAGCTGTATATAAAGTATAGTTCTAATTCTTACCTTCCCATCTCTGCATGTCTATTTTGCACTGGGACAAGTGGTTTTAATAGAGCAAGAGAATCTAGTCCAGAGCAGTCAGATCCAGATTCCTCCTCAGTTCTGAATGCAAAACAATGCTGTTGTAATTTCTAAATGGGAACTTGGAGGAAAAGTCAAGTGAATACATCCGATAAGCTCCCGACAGAATTGCAGATTTTCTGCTTGAATGTTTTTGTTAGATTCCCTGTGCGTATTTATATCAACACAGCATAAAAGTGTTAACGAGTAGCTGCAGAGCAATGTACTGTGTAGTGTCACGGCCACTCGTCTCGATGCTTTTTCTGCTGCTGTAGGAGTCTTGTAGCGTTCTGTTATTGATTCTCACTGCAGCAGCTGTTCATACCTTGCAACAAAGATCTAACTTAGCTGTAATGAAGCAAATCACTAAAGATTGGTAATACCAACATTTTAAAGCTGTTTCAGGATAAAAAGATTTAGACAAACTTCAAGATGAGTTTAATTTTTTTTTGTGTGCCTTGATTCTTACCATCCTGTGAAATGTACATAAGATTAAATGTTCGGTGTTCAATGTTTAGCAGAAATTTTATCATATGATTCTGCAAAATGTATGAATGGTTGGATTTAAGTTAACTAGCTAACTTTATACTGAAACAAATGAGGGAATGCTTGTAAGATTCATTCTGCTGGCTGAGCAACATCATTTTCTATGGGGCTAGCAAATTTTGGCAAAGAAGTAATGGTAACAAACAGTTGGGAGGTAGTAACTTCAGCTTCCACAGATGTTCCAGCAGTAAACAATTGCCTAAGGCAACGGCTTCAATGCTTAACTCATGGAATATTTATCTTAAATAATGTGAAAAAATAATTTAAAAAATCTAATAAAAAGCATAGACACTTTTTGCAAGTGTTATTCGTTAACACAGTTCACTGGCTTCTGTGACTTGCAACTGTATTATTACTATTTACCATTAAAAACTAATTTGCTGTACATAGTAAATAACTTTTCTGTAGTCTAAGGAATTTTCAACAAAATTCCCGGGTTAAAGCAAATACCAAATTTCAGTAACTATTCACTCTTTAGCGATAAGTCACTCTTAAACTTTTTCTACAACATTATTAGCACTCTGGTAGTTGGACTGAAGATATTTAACTCAACTTCCTGCAGAATTAATCACAGGACTCTTTTAACCGTAATATATAATGAACAACTCTTTCGCAATGCTTTGAAAAAGAGTATAGTGGGAAATATCTGTCTGGTAGATGTAAATCAAATATTTTTTTCCTGATTACCTTGTACTGAGTGAAATTTAGATTGTTTACATTCATATACATCCTTCTTTTGATCCTAAGAACATGGCTTAATTTTTTTTTCTTTTTTTCGGAGGTGGGCCGAAGCTCCTGATCAGGGTACTTGTTCAGTCAAGTCAGTATAGCAGAGAAAAGTTGCAGTGATTTATGATAATAAATCCATATATTTTATGCAGTTATCTTTTTATCTAATTTGAAAAATAAATAATTAAGCTGTATAAATGCCTATTAGTGGAAAACCAACGGACATAGTTTATAAATAGAAACTGTAGCTTCTCGTCCTGATGAAATCTGCATATCCTCTGAATTTCTCCCTTGGTGATATGGTTGCTTTCTGTTAGTTTTTATTATAATGCTTCCAATTAGAGATTTCATTTTCTCTGGGAAAAAAAAAAACACATATAAAAACTATATGAATTATTTTTGAACTGTTATATATATTGGTGTATATATAACCCCAAAAATTAATTCCCTGATTTGGGGCAACTTTTGCTTTTGTTTTGGGGCAACTTTTGCTTTATATATACAATATATATACATATATATATATTATTTTTTTCAGACTTCCCCGTAGTTCTAGCAGCAGAAACAGTTGACTTGTAAAGAAAATGCTGCACCTGACCAACTGACAAAACAGTTGAGGGCTCCAGAGAGGTTGGTTGCTGGCTTTGCTTGTGGGGCTGAAAACTGCAGTTATGGTAGCAACATATTTCAGATATTGATACATCAGGCAAGGTGGATGAAGTGTTTTTCAGAGCATCTGGTTCTTCGGATGGATGGACACACAGATGGAGAAGTTCTGAGTGGCTGAACATTACTGAGGTTATTCAGCAAGCTGGCACAAATTTGTTTCTCCTCCAGGAAGTCTGTAGTAGTGCTTTAGGCCATTACAAGTGAAAACCTGGAACTAAAAGGACAGAGGGTAACAGGGGAATACAAGGAAAACTACATTAATTAATATTATTTTTAGAAGATTAACTTTTCAATTAAAATTTCAGTTTAAGTAGTTCTAGAGGAAGTGTAGGCATCAAGAAAACATAGGAAGTGATATAAAAGCAACTTACTTCATTTGCAATCCAAATGAAAACTTTTTTTTTTTCAATTTATGATATTTTTAGAAATTAAGACTACTGTCCTACAAATACAAATCATTACAGTGAGACCAAAAAAACTAATTGTAGTTCTGATAACAGCTGCTGTAGCCTTGACAGTAGGTGTTGCAAGATAGGGTATGCTAAATTATATTCAAGTAAGTGAAATGTTTAATTACTTACCTGTTGAATAACACGTTGAATAACAAATTGAATTACCCTTTTGAAGAAGGACAACCGTTGCCTCTAATGGTGTTAGCATATTCCCCCATTCCTTCTGCTTTACTAATCATTAAGTCCCTGATTTGTGGCAACTTTTATTTTTGTAGTTGAGCTGTATAATTTATCATAATAAAGAGCTGAGACTGGTAAGCAGTATATAACTGATAACATATCTAGTAACTTTGGCATTTTATGCTTTGGGGTAAATGTAAGCATAGCATAAAACTTTTTTTTTCTTTTTTTTTCTTTTTTTTTTCAGCATGTGTAGCAATAGTCAAAAAAATTGGTTTAAACTTTGGGGTTTGTCTATAGTCAATAGAAAATAGGATGGTACTCTGTACTGATTAATACCTATGGAGGATGGAAAGAAACAGGAGCTACCATAACTACAATTACAAAACATTCCTATGAATCTGTTTTTCACTATATTGTATGACTGTGGGAAAATGAATTTGTATATTGCCTGCAAGCTCATCACTTAACAGTTGAGTATTTTATCAACTCAACATAAATGACAAGTGTCTCTTGTCATGTTTGATTGTTAGACTTTCTGTAAGGTCTTTTAAGATGTAACTCCATTTGGAATAACTTTAAGGTTATTCTGTCCTTGAGGCGGAAGTAGTAAGACACTCTTCTGTTTTCACTGGAGTGTATGTAATGTAGAGGAAGGCAGTGTTTCCAGTGAAGTGAATTCTTCAGTGTGGAAGAAAGAGAGTCCCAGTGAACAGACTTTTGCTCATTTACTCCCTGCAGAGAAATGACATTTGTTCTCGACAACATTTTCTCTTGAGAGGACCAGTTATTGGCTCATGTCACAAGCAGTCTACCGTTCTTCAGTGATATATTCCTTAAGGCATACATGGATCACTTTCAATACTCAGTGATCCAAATTCCACTCCTATTGATTGTATGAATGTGCTGTGTCTGTGAGAACAGAAATTGTTCTTCTGTATGTGATAAAGTTAATTTGATTTTCTTTCTGATGCAGTGCTGATATGTGTTTCTCCATCTATATGTTGTGTGTGTGCATACACATACATATATATGTTTATATAAATAAAAAGCTTCAGTGGCTTTTTACTTTTAATGGGCTGGCTCTAATTCTAACCAGCCCTCTGCTGCGAATACAGATTTGCAGATTCTCTCTCTAGGGAATCAGAATAGCAGAGGCTCCCCTTCTTCCTTGCCCATTGCAGATGGTTTGAGGGTAAGTAGTAGGCATTATTGCTAATTTTTTGTTAGTGTAAGGATGATAAAAACAACGAAATTCAAGATGTGTTGAAGGGAAAAGTTTATCATGAGAAAGTACAGTAACATTTGATGAAAATCCTGTGGGTATCTACCCATACCCTTTGTATCTCTGAGATTTAGCTGAGATAAACTGTATAAATATACAGTAAAACAATTAAATGGTCTATTAATTTCTGGGGTGAGCAGGCCTCATTAACTTAGTTCAGGTTGTGCAGCTAAACATCTAGAATATACACAGTAAAATACAGTCAGGTAGAACTTGGCATTGACTGGAACTGGTATTTTTATTATTGAGGTACTTCTGTACTGCAATACAGTTCTGCCAGGAATGAGTACAAAAGGGGAAAAACAAAAAAAAAAAAAACAATTTCATTCAAAAAATGGGGAAAAAATCACTTAAGAACTTACTACAGACTGGACTCATGACTTTTTATTTTTTTTTATTTTTTTTTGCTTTCCTGGTTAAATATATTAAGCCAACTGTTCTGGTGCTTTACACAGTACATTAAACAACTTAATCATACTGTCCTGTCTTGCATTAATAATTTAGCATTTGTATTCTTGAAGCTGCTATGTTTTCTTCTTTTGCTCTGTTTCAGTTCTCCTTCAGAATACAAATTCTGACTCATTTCCATTTTTTCCAGACCTGGTTGGCTTTCTTGTTTATTTTTTAACTTTCTTGTCCAAAAATTGATTGTTTTGAGGACCACCACTGTATTTTTTATATGAATATTCCTTTCAATGTTGTATATTTCCCAGAATTCTTGAGCATCCTTCTGGAAGGAGGGCATTCTGGGACAATATCTTTGAGACAGAGACAGGAGAGATTGTTATTCTTTGTGAATTTTACTCTGAACTAATTACTTTCATGCACAATTAATTGCCATGTTTTCACAGGCACTCATTCTGGATGCACACATCAAAGAAAGACAAAAGTTGGAACTTTTAAGATGGAAATTAGTGGGTTCTGTGCTTTGTCCTTCTGGAAACCTCAGATCCAAAACGTCAGAAATTGGTAAGTAAATCCACAAGACAATTTCAAGTTTTGGTCATAGATGCATATGCTGATCAATCCCCTTCATTGCTTCAGAACTAATTAGTGTTAAAGAGAAGACTGCAGGCTTAAAGAGAAGTCTGGTTCTCTTTAAAATCTGAAGACAACTGCTGAAAGGAGATAAATTTATATCTTAAGCTTAGGTCAAATGATTTAAAATTAATTTTACCATTTTTTTTTTAAAAAAACTCTGGGCTTGTAAAAGCTATAAAAGATAGAAAGTCCCTAAATTTCAAACAACTAGGAACAATACTGCTATTGGTTAACATGGCACTTCTGATTTCTTCTTAAAGAACTACTTTTATGAATAAGCAGTAATTCAAGTTCTGCCCTGTTTGTACCATGTTTCTATAGTCTTCAATGACAGGGCTACTTGGGATAGTGCTTAAGAGGGTAAGTGACATTTGAGCGGCTCATCAAAACAAAACATCCAATTGTTGCTTCTGTCATTAAGAAGATGGATGCCACAGAGGAGATGTGCATTTGCAGGGTTTAGTGATTTAACACAATAAAATGTAACAAGTTACATTCTTAAAATTTCATCAGCATCATCATATTCTGTAGATTGACTTTTAAAAATGCACCCAACTCCAATTATGTTATAGAACAATGTCCTCGGCACCCAACTCCAATTATGTTATAGAATAAACAATATAACAATATATCAGTGATGGCAACTGATAGGTTTATTGTATGTGCTCAGCTTGGGTATAAAAGGTTTTCATTTTGCTTAGTAGCAGCTTTTTGGGGTGTTCACATAACTTTGTTCAGTTCTTTGGTGATAGACAAAAGGGTATAACTACTAAATCCGAGGCATTAATAAAACCTAAATTTTGAGAGGAGCTATTTTAAAGAAAAAGAAAACCAAGAAAATGTGGTTTGCTTCTCTGAAGCTCTTTGATACGTGTAAGTAAATAAGTAGTAAGTAAGCTTTAGGTGTAAGTAAATAAGTAGTAATATCTTGGCAAGACAGTCTGTCCCTTCTATAGACTTTCAGGTGGTTTCTGCTGTAGAACTGACCAAGTCATACCTAAATAAAATACTGGTAAATAGAAGAAAATCTTCTTGGTGATACAGAAATGGTGCCAATCATTAGACAATTTCAATAGTTGTTCAGATTTTCTGAATGGATGTACTGGCTCTGTCTGGGATGGAGCTGATTTTCTTCATAGCAGCCCATAAGGTGCTATGCTTTGAATTTGTGACTAAGACAATGTTGGTGTTTTAGCTGTTGTTGAGCAGTGCTTATGCAGAGTCAAGGTCTTTTTTGTTTCTCACTGCCCTGCCTGTGAGTAGGTTGGGGTGCACAAGAGGCTGGGAGGGGACACAGCCAGGACAGCTGACCCCAACTGACCAAAGGGATAATCCATGCCATATGAAGTCATGCTAAACAGTAAAAGCTCAAGGGTGGATGTTCAGTGTCATGACATTTGTCTTCCCAAGTAACTGTTAGGTGTGATGAGGCCCTGCTTTCCTGGAAGTGGCTAAACATCTGCCTGCCCCTGGGAACTACTGAATGAATTCTTCTGCTTTACTTCTGTGTGTAGCTTTTGATTTAACAATTAAACTGTCTTTATCTGTCATCCCATGAGTGTTTTCACTTTCACCTTTCCAGTTCTCTTCCCTGTCCTTCTGGGGCAATGTGAGTGAGTGGCTCTGCGGTGCTTAGCTGCCTATTGGGCCTAACCCACAACAGTGGTTTGAGATAATCGATAGTAGGGGATCATGCCTAAACTGGAATGAACACATAAGATTACTGGCCAGCTGGATGTAAAATTTCAGCAAGACACGAGCTCGAGAAGTCATCCCCGGCCCATCTGAAAATGCCATTGCAAGGATTCTTGTGATAGAAACTCCTGTTGCTACACAGAAAGTGACCATCCATCCTGTTAGAGATTTGATTCCACACTGTGAGTTTAACTGTATGCCAAGATCATTATTTTTATTAGTATTTATTTATTTAAACGGTCTCTCTATGCAGCAAGGGGGAAGCAAAAGATGAATCTGGGAACCATGTAACAGGTTTGACATTCATTTTGCAGTGCTCCTTTACTGTAACCTACTACAGGAGTAGGCCGCTGACTAGCCCTTACAATTTTGCATTTCTTATGTGTATGCTAAAGTGAATGTTATGTGGCAATGTATGAAAGTAGTATCTCTTAAAACAGGGAGCAAATTAGAAAGAATTGCTTGTTGCTTTTTGTGTTTAATCACAACCTTCTTGGGAGTTTTGCATACAGGTGTCAGGCCAAAACATCAGGAAGTTGCTAACATTGTAGGATTAACAGAACATGTTCCACAAAGATTCAAGGAAATTGTCTGAAGTTCTAACATTAGTAATGCTTGAGAAAAAATCAAAACAAAACAACAAACTTCTGTAAACACTACAGGATACTGCAAATTGCAGCACTGGAATCTATTCTATTTTATTTTAGCTGACAGTACTATCTAGTACTTTACTGTTATTTTTCCTTAGATCCTGTCTTTCTGTGCTACACAAAAGAATGCATATGTTTTTGTTTTATTGCCTTTACTGTGGCAGCAAACATGCAGAATAATAATGACTGATGTTCTATGAGATTTCCTATCTTTCATGATATGATTTCTTTAACAGTCATTCTTATTCTTCTTCCTACATATTTTTGGTACTTAATGCAATTCATCATTTCACATCTTTTCTTATTGCCATTCTCCACATTTTCTACTTTTGCTGACTTAGAGAGCAGTGAAGTTGTAACAATCTTGTAGAAAGGGAAAATCAAAAGGAGAGTTTCAACTATTGTTAATGCAGAACTATTTTATCATAGCAGATATTAGCAAACCTTTCATAGAAAACTACATTTTCTTTTATCAGATTGTCATTAAGGAAAGCCTTGAGTCTGAGGTTCTTCTTCCTGCCATCAAAAAAAAAGGGGCACATGCATGAGTGAGAGTAAGGCACAGGGAAGACTGCAGTCTAGTCCAAGAAAGACTATACTTGGAAATGAGAGACGGCCTTATTACTTCATTCTACTTGTGAGTTCCTTGCTTCCTGTGCTGAGAATGCCTAAGAGGATGCCATTTACAATGGTTTTTAATTCTAGCTGTTGACTGATGCACAGGAGCATCTCCTTCAAACTTACTTTACATTATCCTCTTCATTACTATAATTTCACAGTGATTTTTCTGTTTGTTGCATAGAATTTTGATATTGATAAAACGGTTAGGACATTTTAATTGTTCTATCTGTGGATCATACTTTTAACAGGACTGAATTTTAGTTATAGAGGGAGAGGGACAGTATTTACACAGAGGAGGTTAAAAAGCCCAACTTCCAATTATAAAGTTGCTTTACTATCCTAGGAGGTCACTACCTGTATAGAAAAGTTATAGCAAAGGGTGCCAATGAAAATGAATGAGCTGAAGTGATTTTTATAGAAGTCACACAGCAGGTGAGTGGTAGAGTGAGGAATAAATTTAAAGAGTTGTGAGTCCCAGACCAATGTGCCTGCAGTGCATTCTGCTGTTCTAGAAATCTCATTACTTACAGAACACACCAGAAGAATGTAAAAGTTGGGTGATACATGCAGTGCCGATTGGAAATCACCATGCCCTGTTTAAAAATAAAAACCCCACACCACTGGATTCAAATCTAATTAAGCTTCACCCTATCTCTGTTTACAAGAAATCCATGAATGATGAAATATATTCTATACTAGCATTTATTAGTTATGATCTCTTCTGAAATAAAGACATCGGGAATCTATGGAGCCATGGAAGAGTAGGAAGAACTCACCAGCAGAGACAGCAACAGAAATGTATCAAATATGCTTAAGAATTGGGGGTCTGGGGGGGGATGATTCTGCTTGCTTCTTTAAAGGTTTCCTAGCTCTCAAGATTTGGGGAGTGTTTGTTTTTTTTTTTAATTGGGAAATATTGCCTTTTGTCATTTTTTTTATTTGACTGTTCTTTGTTTCATAAACATCTCATAATGTGTTCAAACACTATGCTCCAAATTTTTCATCCCCCCCGCCCTTTTTTCCCCTTGAGTACAATCCCTCGCATTTGCAATATATCTTTAATTCACCACCACCACCAATCACTAAGGGGTTTGTTTGTTTGTTTGTTTTTAATTTTATTTCAAGTCAATTATCAGAAACCAAAAAAGTAACCTGTGATTATATTACTCTAACAGTTCTGCAGAGAGCACTTAGCTATAAAAAGTGTTGCAAATATTTCACTTTTTTATTCAAAAATTACACAGGCTTACCAAAATAGCTTTAAAAATCAGTTAAAAGTCTTGTTCCTTTTTACAGACTTGCAGCACATAGTCTGCACAATGGATATAAAAGCTTTCATCATAAGCACTTACTTGGAGAAAAGATCTGGCAGAGACTGGGTAGATTAACAGTCTAATACAAAATGTGGAAAAACCTTGTCTCCATCTCATTAATACCATCTTCTTACTTAGTCTCTTTTCTTCCCTGAACACCAATCTGTAAGTACAGACAACTGGAAAGTAATTTGCAGCTGGCTGGCAGACTACAGAAAGTCATCCTGAACACCTAAAGTTTATATGGAACAAATATTTTTAAAATCCCTTACAGCAAGGTCATAGGACACTTCACAAACAGAATCTAGGATAATAATAGTCAATGGTAGCTTAAACTACTCAAAAATTATGACTCTCTTAACTGAATTTGAGACACATCATTTTGCATCACAAGGCACATAAGGTTCTTTCTTTAAGGAAGAACTTTCCCATGTACTAGTGTATCTGAAGATCCTTATGGCATAACTATTCTGATGGATACATTAAATAAATACATTAAGAGTGGTCTGATTCGTTTCTGAATTATCTAAGAACATCTTTTTTTTTAATGAGGACACTGAAGCAAGAGTTACAGGCTAATAATGCATATTGGTATTTTTTTTATGACTGAGTGTAGCGAAAGACACGCTTAGTACAGTTAAAATTCACCATCTACATGCTGCCAGTATTAGTACTAGCATCTGACTGAAGAATTATGTGATAACTTGAATCAAGGAAATGCTGAAGTGATCTTGAACTGTGTTGGACTGGGCAGGTTCAAGATCCAGAAAAATTAATTTCAGATACTCTTAAATTGTTAATTGTACAATTGTACAGGAATGACATATGCAGGAATAAATTTAGACTGGAAACTGCTTCTTAGTTATCAGACAAGTGGGCAAGCAGAATTACCTTTCAGAAGGGTGAGTAAGGGCAAAATTCGTTAACTTAAAATGAAACTCTACGACTTTATTGAGGGTTTATATGATACAGTTGCCTACAGCAATGTTTTGTTGTATTTGGTGATCCAGGAAACCCTTTCAGTCCCTGTGTTTATAATGATTATGCAAAAATTCTTCCCGAGAGTAAACAAATATGATGTATTGCCAGGCTCCTGAGGAAACTGTTTATTTTAGTGATGCCTTACAGATATATGTAATGACATCTATCCTGAGATTTGATTTTTTTATAAATGTTAAATCTTTGGGGTATTTTTTATATATTTTCTTGGTACGTTTTACTTTCCTGTGGTGAATCTCACAAGTTGCATAACATGGAGCCTAAAACCAAGTGGAGATTACTGCTATGAGCTAGTGGTATAGATTCTACTTTTCCCATGCTCCCAAGGAAATTTAGTACAGTAGCTAAGGCAGAATCCAATGTGCTGACTGCTGTCTCCAAGAGAGAGATGGATGTTAGAATACAGTGGGAAAGGGAGACATTTGAAGACAGAGAAGTCTGAGAAAGGTTCTTTTATATACTTAACTGTGGAGAAGCTTCTAAACTTGATGGAAGCAGGAAATTAAAAACATTTGTTTGAAATATTTTTCAAAACATTGTTTAATTGAAAGGGAACATTTTTCTTAGGTATCAAACAGTTCAACAGACTGACAAAATATGTCTGAATAATAGAAGTGTGGCACAGCTTTACATGTCTGTAAATCCTAGATAGATAACTAAGCATGCTTTACAAGCAGTCCTCATCCAGGAGGCTACAAAAGATAATTTCAGGCTATATCTTAATTCAGTATGGTCTTGAGGAAAGGATGGTGTATCAGGTGTGCAGCTCTAGTGTGCCTGAAAGCAAATAATTCTTTTCTGTTTCATCCTTTCTCTTCTCAGGGGGAGTAATTGTGACTCACTTCTGTTTCTTGCCACATGAAAAAAAAAAAGAACCAGTCCCAAGGTCTACCAACTAACTGGTCAAGTAATTATACAGTAAGCAAGGGTATTTGAACCTATTGTGAATACAAGGTGAAAAGAATCAGACGGCCATGAAACTGCTCCTTTATTACTAAACTGGAATGAAAGGAGATAGAGCATTTTGCACATCTGCTCCCAAAATCCGGGTGGCCTGACGAGAAGAGCTTAAAAATGTGCTAGGCTTTAATTAATTATGAAGAATGTTGGTTCTTGCTTAGTGCTTGTTGTATGGCTCTACAGATACCAAAGCTTTTTTAGTTAAAAAGGAAGATCAGAAAAAAGCCTGTTGCTGAGAACAGAACGGACACTCCATAAAAATAAGGGTTGATCAGAAGTGTCATAAAGGTTTGAGTTTGTGGATGTGTGATCACCCCTCCCCCCTAAAATGGAAGTTAAAGGCAAGCGCTTGCACTTATGGTAGGCCAGGTTTTTTTCCAAGATAATTTTCATCAGAATGTGACAATTTATTAAAAGGCATTATGAAAAGGTCAGTTTTTGAAAAAGCTTCAGAAAGAAAGTTATTTCAAGTCAAAATTGAAGACCTGATAATAAGAGACCTATCAGCATGGTTCTCCTAACATTCATTAGGGGGTGAGAGGAGCAAGGTCTTAGGTCTGGTTAAGTGGCTATTCCTGTCTTTTCCATCAGAAAACTTCAGGTTAGCGGCAGTACAGAAAGGGATTAAGAAAAAAAGTTTAGCATAGATGTTCTGAAGCAATCAGTCTTGCGCCAGTCATATTTTTTATAAGCATAACCCTTCTTGAACCATATCACCCTCACGTTTTATCACTATCTCAGTGAGGTATTTTACAGCAGTTTTATTTTCAAAATTTATCCTCAACAGGGAAAATGATCATTTTATGAATGAATAGGGAAGTACCCAAGATCACTGAAACCTGAACTGGCCAAACAAGTGAAGTTTTAGGTGGTAGTCTACTTCTACATTAATTGTAAAATACCTTCCCTACCTTTGTTCATTCTCTCCAAGCTAATTTGCTCTGTACATGCTCAAGTTTTGAATGCTCCAAGTTTTCTTGGGGAATCAAAAGTAAAATCTATTACCTTTGTGTCTTGCTCTAGAAATCATATTTGTGACTGGAGAGAGCTCAACTCTTTCATTAAGAGTTGAGGGCCAACACAGATGGACTCATTAGACCACTGCAGCAATGAGCTTTTCTCTTGTTTTAGTCAAGAGGCGAATAATAGATTCGGCTATAGATTTTTCCCTTACTTTGTCTTCCTTAGATATCTCTGTTTTCAGAGGGAGTAATGTAATGCCTTTACACTGATAAAAGCCAGAGTAAAATACACGGGCAAAAGAATTTGGTTGTTGCTTGAAAGCATCTACAATTTGCCAGTATGAGTTTTTGTCAGATATCTTCATAAATTTCATCTCTTCTTTTAGAAGCTGTTTTAAGTTGAGAACTAGGCCTTGAGTTGTATAAATTGGTACTGCTTTGTAACTCAGTTGTTGGGATACATTTGTGCTCAGATAAACATAAATATCTACTTCATACGTCATAATTACACTATGCTTAGCTTTTGAATTACAGAACTGCAATCTCTTTTGTATGTATATTGGTTAACAGGTATTGTTGCCTCTAGCAGAAGAGATACAAAAGATATTCTTACATTAAAAAAAAAACAAACAACAAAGATATCTTGCTGACGAAGCAACAAATTAAACCAACCAACTTTTATAATATAAAAGTCATAGTATTTCTATCAGAAAGAAAATGTTGATCGGGAACACTTTTAGAGGTCTTAGGATATTGCCAATTTAACGGTAACACTGCCAACACCACCACCAACAAAAACACCATATGCAGATACTGAAAAACATTCAAGATACCGTGTATTTAGCAGAGAGTTGTAAGAGCATACTTTCAAGGTGCCAAGGAGACCATAATAACAGATTCCTTCAAAGAAGAGAGAAGTAAATGCCATTATAAAAGGAGATCCAGGAGCATGCATTATTAGCTTTTTTTTTCCTATTTTTATACCTAATTAGAATATAAAACAAGACATAACTAGAAAAACCTGTGCTGACACTGAGTTATAAAAGTTTGTGGAAAAAGTTAGTATTAAAACTCAGGCAGGTTTTTAGCATTGGTATGAACAATTAGAAAACATCAAAAATTCCTGTCAGTGCAAAACCTCAAGTAGTTAACGGCTATACATGTTTCTAGGCAAACACTATCAAAAGGTGTAGGATGCCTAGTTTCAGGATTTGAAAAATGCCCATAAGTAATATAACTTGATACAATGTATTTTAAAGTGAATTTAGAATGTTTTTTAATCCTCTATTCCTTCTTCATTCTTTCTCTCCATCTTTTATACATGCCATGGAACACCTGCCCATACACAAATACAATATGAAGGAAATGTAAGTGTATACTTCATAGCAGTATAACTGAATTGCTGTAAAGGATTTTAAGGGCCTAAGCTCTTCTTTGAGACTCATCTTCATTTTTTGAATACCCAGATTATGAAGAAGACATATGATAAATTAAGTCAGAGTCAGTTCCTCTCAAAAAAAAAAAAGGCAAAACAAAGAAAAACAACAACAACAACAACGAACAATAAAGCCTTTTAAAGTAAAGTGGAGTTTGGTTGCAGTGCGGTTTGGCAAGTGTTCCTGACTGCCACAGCACATTTATAGCTAAACAGACAGTGTAGATTCTCTAAACATCCAAGCATAGCCACTTTTTTCTTGATGTTTCTAAATTATTCTTGCTCCTCTCATAAAAATCCTTGTAGCAGAACCAAGTATTCAGCAGTTCTTTGACAGGAGAGACTATTATTTTAGAAACATAACTATTTTTCTTCAAATGATGTTGTTGACAAGAGAAAAACAATGCTGGAGTCGCTCAGAATGTTTCCTGCTGCATGGCAAAAAACAAACAAACAAGAACCTTTATCACTTGCAATTTTAATGTGCTCTGCTTCCATGGAGGAAAAATTTATAAACTGTCATCTCCCTGCCACCTTCTATCTTTATTTCCTAAAAATATTCAATTGCAGGTCAGCTTTTGCAGGACTAGATATCTAGATTTGCTGAAGGGTCAGAAATTTATTTTTGTCCTACTTTCGACCAATCTTTAGACTGACAACCTTCTTAGATTAAAAGTTTAAAACTGTTGGTACAAATTTTCATTACAACAGAGAATAAAAATAAAAACCACTATCTGTGTTGTGTAAAATTTAAGCTGTATCCATCTGAATTAGATTCCCTGTAAACTAGGTTGACATTATTTAAAGTACTCTGTTAGTGGTCTCATGTTATGAAGCATTATAATTCAGTACCAGAAAAGAACACTGTATTCAGTCAGTTCATCTGCTTTCAGAGAAAGCAGTAGATAGAGAGCAGCAGAACTGCTTTAAGTTTAATTAAAACAACAACAAGACAAAGATTGTTGAAGCTTTACATAAGTGTCCAGTGACGACTGAAAAAATAACTGAAGTGCAGGCAGTGAGCTTGCCCTCCTTTCAGCAGTCTTCTCCAAATGTTTAATCCTTCTCTAAATGTACAGTTGAAAGTCCTATCAGCACGAAGAAAAAAGAAATATATATGGTTTCAAAAATAGCAAAAAAGCCCTGAAGCAAGTTCCTACACCCACCTGCAAATCCCACACATCCATGCAGTGCAGCTACAAACCCACATCCCAGCTGCAGCAATCAGTTCCTCAGAAAGCTGTATGGAGAGGACAGAAGGATTTATTTTTTTTTTTTTAGCTTCGAAGTGCAAGATTTTGAATAATAATTTAGACATTCTGCAGTTTTGTCTTTGCATTATTTTAAGCATTGTGTTGTTTATCAATACTCAGAAGAAAAGCTATTTCTTAAACAATAAACCTGCCATGGAAAGTACTGCAGTACTTTCTCCCACGGCCTTTATTTCCACACATCCAAAACCTACCATTTCAATTTTTAGATACCTGCGGATACAAACAACTTGAGATAAAGAATCACCCAGAAAATCCTTTGTACTTAATGAACTTGCATGTTTGGACAGCGGTAGCATGTTCTTAATAAGATATCTATTAGCGTTATAGAGCTGTGAAGTCTTAAATGCAGTCATTACTTTTAATTTTTTAAGGTATTAAGATGTACTTTCTTTACCTCTCTGTAACTGTCCAACACAAAGCAGTAAGGGAGCAGGCACTACTCTTACAATACTAAGAAGTTTGTGCATTGCGGTAAGTGGGAACTCTATCTTTAGAAACGGCAAATGATTTCCATGTACATTTCAGTCACTCACTTTCATCTTATATTGAATTCAGTTTTAGAAATCAACAAAGGAAATACAATTATAGACAAATGTGACTAACATTGAAGAATGCATAAGACTGTAAACTGAGCTAGACAAAGAAGATAACATTTTCCTTTAATAAATTCCTCTTAAATATTGATTGCTATTTCTCTTAGAAAAGTTCTGCTAGCTATCTTAAAGAAACTGTTTTTTGAGCATAACACCAGTAGAGACCAATTAAGACACTGAACATTCTCCAGCAACTTACATTAGACAGTCACAATTTTTAGTGATGCTTAGGAAGCCAGATCATTCTGGGAACAGCACGGTCTATTTCATGTTTTTACGCATAAATGGGTAGAGGACTCAAGAACTAGCATTTATTTGGAAAATTGTTTTTTTTTTTTCTCCAGTAAAATATAAAAATACATAAAATCCTTACCTATCCCATGTTTATCTGAAACAACTCTCCACTTATTTCTTTAGATATGGTCAGTTTTAATTAAATCTGTTTCATTTCTGAAATCGACACCTCTCAAAAATTTAATCAAATATTTGAAGATAAATTTCACAGAAATACAAAAATTAAACTTGTGTGCATTATCTCTTTCAAAAAAGCTATAAGCACTTAAGTTATTTAGATTCTTTAACATGTGAATCTTGCATTACGATACTGCACATAGAGTCCAAATTCTTTGTCAGAGAGTCACCTGGTATGGCAGCAAGAATGAGAAACATCTACTGTTTAAAGCATCCTCCATAATGTTTTGAAAATCGTATGGAGAAAAAAAATACTGTGTTTGGACAAAAATTGAAAAGTGGTTAAAACATATTGCACTTCATTAAAGTATTTAAGTCTGCAGTGGTTTATCAGTGCTCCAACATCCATTTCAGTGCTTTTGAGATTTTTGTTTCCTAAACTAGATTTTTTTTTTTACTGTGTTCCTTCCTGATCTTTATTCTCTCCTTCCTAATCTTTATTCTGACAATGGCAGTCTGAAAGTCTCTTGGGTCCCCCACTTCCCCTCCTGAAACTTCAGACTCCTCTCAGCCCTTTTTACTCACCTTCATATCTGCAGTCCTCTTGAATTTTCAACATTTAGCTTCCATTTCCAACATTTCTGCTGTTATTCTCCTCCATTCCACCCCATTTCTCAAGAGCACAGTTGACTGCCAGTGCAAAAAGAAAAAAAAAAGTTTTTTTCTACAGTGCTGAAAAGTCTTGAGCTATCTCTAACACATCACACAAAGCCCTCTAGTGTCACCACTTCTGTTGTGTCAGCACAGGCCATGCAATCTAAGCAAGCTTTGTTTCTCCATCAGGCACTGCTTCCTGTCCTTTTTTGCTGTTCAGCTTTAAAACTAATGTTCCCAGACCAAGGTTACACCAGCTATTCCTTTTTTTTTAGGCTTGTATCCCTTTCACATTGTTCCTACCCTATTCCTATGTACATTTCATTGTGTTCCCCCACCCCACCCCCTGCCACTGTGTCAGGGAGGGATTATGAGAGCACCAACTCCCAGTTCTAACCAAGTGCCCTTTTTTGCACCGCTCCTTCAAGCTCCAAGCATCATGAGGCACCGGTTACCCTTCAGGATGGCAAATTTCCAGTCCTTTCACTTTCCAAAGCCGTAGCTGGTGGTGCATGCTCAGTTAGTCTGAAGAGGTAGTTCATTAACAGTCTGAACATGTAGATGCTGTGTGAGAACAGATGATACAGGGCCTGCTCAGGCAGAAGAGTTGGGAAAGGATCGACTACAACAGCAATACACCTTTCTGAGAATTGGCCAGAATTCTTAGTCTTGTGATTTAAAAAACATGGACAGGTTTTCACAGGGGCAGGGAAGGCATAATAGTGCTAAAGGTCATCCAATTAAGTTTCTGCACCAAAGCCTAGTTTTTCCAAAAAGAAAAAGGTTCAAGAGGATGAGGGGAAAGTAATATCCAAAGTTAAAAAAAAAAAAAAACAAATAAAAAATAATCCAGCACTATACTACTTCCTTAGGTTAACTCTCAGAGACTTCTGCAACTACTTTGGCTGAAATAACAAAATAAAACAATAAAGGCAATATGAATACATATACCTATATATGAATCCAGAAAAGCCATTCAGAAAGGAAAACTGCACATAGTTGCTTGGCAAAGTTATGAGCTAGTAAAAATTCAACATTATTAAAAAAAAGTGTCAGAAAACCTTAACAATAACCACAGTGACATTCCCACCTAAAACATATGCTATCATGGCAGCCAGAAACAAAAATCTCTTCCTAATGGGGCTGTGTAAAATATTCTAGGTCTTCAGCTTTTGTAAAACAAGGTGTCCTCTCATTCCCAAATGATTTTTTGGGGGGAGAAAAACAAATAAAAAACAAACACAAACTCTTGTGTGTTTCTGTGACAAACATCTTTTATTTGCATTATCTTTTCACAGTACGCTTTCTGCAGTGGAATCATAATGACCCCCAGGGAAATGTGTCATTTATTCTGTCCTGAGAGAGTACATTTATGCCATATCATTGCTACTTTAAAAGAGGTTGCTTATTATCCTCAGGAGAACAATTCAGTTGCATTACCCTGCCAGTGGCTGCTTCCAGATGTATTTTCATCCCAAGGAAGAGCTGCTGCTGATGCTTTGTTGACAAGAAAATCAGAACTGTTTTCACAAACATTTAAATTCAGCCATACTAGAAATTACTCTCCAAGTATCTATGCAAGTATCCTCAAAAAGTAAAGCAGCAGAGGCTGCTTTCTGGGTTCAGAGGTTTATTTTAGGGAAAAACAAACAAGCAAAAAAACATTTACTTAAAAAAAAAAAAAGAAAGCATTACTTTATCTGTTCCACTTGCATTCAGGAAACTGTAAGAATAACTTGTGCTTTAATTTTATTATTATTATTTTAATCAGTGCCAGATACTCCTGAGACTGAAGTAACTCAATAAATAGAACAACCTGAATATTTTATACCTGAAGACCATTAGATTGAAGAAGGATGGTTGTTGAATCCCAATTTCACTACATCTTTTTTGGACTACATTCTCCCCCCACCCTAGGTTAATCAACCGTTTTTCAGAAAATAGGGATAAACAACTTCAGAAAAGTCCAGGGCCCAAAATGTATTAGTTTAAAAATGTTTTAGAAGAATTTCAGTGGAGATGGGTCTCCCCTTCAAAGCATCATACAAACTGTTGGAATAAAAAAAATCCCTTTCCACTCTCATTACTTAGGCAGAAAAAGAGAAGCAAATGCGAGCAGCTCTGTAATCATAGTAACATTTGCCTGTATTTTTTCCAAAGAATTTCTGAAGCACTGCAATTTGGATTCTGCATTCTGGGAATAAAGTTTGTATCGAGGAAAAGAACAGAATAACTGTTTTGATGCAGTGCCTTATGATAACGTTTTTAAAGATTTTTTTTTTTTTTTCCTGAGAGAAGTAGTTTGAAAAAGAGGTCATATGCAAAGAACTACAACAAAAAAATGTCGCTGTTGATATATACTTTTTTTTTTTTCTTTAATAAGGTGCAAGATAATTTGGTAACTCAGGAGATAGTATCTGAAATTTATTAGTATGCATGAAGGCATACTAACTTAGAAGGGCCAATTATAAGAAATTTGCAATAAGGAGTCTTTCCATGCATTGTCTGCTTAATCAGAAAATTATTTTTATTTCCCCCCCAATCCCTCAGACTCATGAATGTAGGTTTCCTAGCTACTATTGCTTGGGTCAAAGTTTTCTTTCTGCCTTCCTTCCCCTTTCTGGGGACTTATATGCAAGTCTTAACTTACATTGAAGAATTGTATTCACGGTATCTTACAAGTACAGCCAATTATTTTACCAAAAAAAAAAAAATAGGCCTTTCCAACTTACAGGTAATAGTCCTTGTTTATAAAAAGTCATACTTAGAAATAAAGTTATAATCATAAAGTAACAGAAAAGGTATTTTAAAAAAATCTAGAAGTTGAACTATATTCAAATTCACAGTACAAAGATGGTGAAGGGCCTAGAGGGGAAGACGTACGAGGAACGGCTGAGGTCACTTGGCTTGTTCAACCTGGAAAAGAGGAGGCTGAGGGGAGACCTCATCGTGGCCTACAGCTTCCTCACAAGGGGGAGTGGAGGGGTAGGCACCGATCTATTCTCTTTAGTGACCAGAGATGGGACCCCAGGGAAATAGTGTCAAGCTGCGGCAGGGGAGGTTCAGGCTGGATATGAAGAAACATCTCTTCACTGAGAGGGTTGTTGTGCACTGGAACAGGCTCCCCAGGGACGTAGTCATGGCACCAAGTCTGTCAGAGTTTAAGAAGTGTTTGGACTGTGCTCTTAGTCATATGGTCTGAATTTTTGGGCAGACCTGTGTGGAGCCAAGAGCTGGACTCAATGATCTTTATGGGTCCCTTCCAACTCAGGAAGTTCTATGAACTTTTAGCTCAAATACGCCAAGGTCAAGGGTTCACTGGATCTCTTTAGAATACATCGAGAGAGAAGGGGACAAAGAGACTTGCTGATTAAATTAGGTCCTAGCTATTGTGAGAAAGAGTAGTGGAAGAAAAGGGACAGTAGCATAGCACTTGGACAACATAGGTTCAACAGCTTACACAACTCCAAATTCTGAGGATGCTGTGCAAGTTACTTTATCCACATATCTCATTTCTATTTCTTAAGAGAAATAGTACGATGATTCCCACACTGGAGTCAGTAAAGCATGCAAATATCACCAAAATGGCAATCGTAATGCCATGGCAAATACTGTCTAGGATCCTTATATTCTTGAGCAGCATTTTGATAAAATCTTTATCTTTATTTTCTTACTCTAATATTTCTTGTGAGAGCTCTCAGTTAGTAATGTTCTTCCATATCTTACGTGGTCAAATTTAGGTGATTTATTGCCTAATAAAGTTAAAACATTAAGATTTTATGTAAATGATATGTAGCTCCCAGGAGGTAACTAACCTTCACGCAAAACTGAGCTACCAGTTTTCCTTTAGGATACACGAGAAGTTATATATCCTTTAAGGACTAATCCATGCAATACACAACAGGATTTATTTGTATTTACATGAAGGTCAAATTGGCAACAAGAGAACTAGAATTCCTGAGATGTAATATATTTTAAATGCATCATGCCAAATGAGGAAAGTATCCTTTTAAATTGTTAAGAGAAAATACATGAGAAAAGAATACATGATAAAACTCTGCATGTAGCCAATATAATTCATTTATCCTTGCAATTTCAAGTGAACTGAGTATTTGACTTCAAACAAGCACAATCACACATGCTGCAGCCAATCAGAGAAGCCAAGAGAGTATTTCACTTGGAGATCCTTAGCTGGGCATTGTGGATGTCGTAAGGATTGGCCAGATAGAGTCCACTGACCATATCTTAAGTTTAGGCTTAAGCTACAGCAGTAAAAGGAGGTTACTATCCCTGCTGACCTACTTTAGAGCATTTCAGTTCAAAGCTCACTGATTCAGTTTAGGGAAGAAGTGACTATTTAAACTGTTCTGTCTGATTTTGCCTAAGACACACAAGGTAGCATTTGCATCAACTGTTTCATCAGCAGATTGCTGGTGCATGACAGTGTTAATCTTTAAAAACAGGACAGTGACAATGAGCTGCAGCTGATAACCTTTTTTAACTCGCACAATTATCTCTGCAAGATTCCTCCACAGCTTTTCTCTCTGCAAACACCAACTAGAAAGAGAAGGAAACAGAGACTAAGTTTCTGAGAAACCTCTACCTGACCTTTTGGCAAATGATCCACCCTTCATTTCTAAATCCTACTTTACACTTCAATCTCAACCTTGTGATGTGACAACAAGACTAGAGCAACTACTTGAACTAGAAAATGACAAATGTACTGAAATCACTGTCCATCCTTGTTTGTAAGAATGTTAACAGTAGGATTCGGTTTCAGCAGGGAAGCAACAGGTCTAGGAACACTGCTGATGGCAAAAGCAAATGGTCCTACTTTGCATGTCAGTATTGTACTGTGATTTTGCCATCACGCTTTTCCCCACACCACCACCTCTTCCAGTGCTTGCCCAACAGCATCATCTCTGCACTGCACTGACAGGATGGAGATGGAATACTCTGCCATTATAACAAAATGGACTGTGCTTAGAATTTTTTCAAGACAGAATGTTCATGGCCCTGCCTAGTTCGTGGTAATTGAAAAGTCTGTG
This sequence comes from Anser brachyrhynchus, assembly GCF_964034855.1. Lineage (NCBI taxonomy): Eukaryota > Metazoa > Chordata > Aves > Anseriformes > Anatidae > Anser > Anser brachyrhynchus. Next base: position 5,879,916 of record NC_137708.1, on the reverse strand, counting down.
TAGTGTATTTTTGTAACTGCTGGCTGATATGCCTGCTGTCAGCCAAGAAATTCTGTTTGCATAACGTCTTTGAGGTGATAAGCAGTCACTCTTTCAGTTATGCAGCAATGCCAACTTCGATCACACACCAGCTAATTCATATCAGATCCTCCTTTTGTAAGGTTTATGATTTTTAACGTATTCTAAGCTAACTTTGTCTTTAGGGCTGATTACAGATACGTAATAGATATGCAATTATAGCTATGTAATCTCAACTGGATTTTTACTCTGCTTTGCCAGTCTAAGTTTATAAAAATAACACAGTTACATTTCATGGTAGGCAGTTCAGATGGAAAGAAAATCTCACTTCTAAAACTTCCAGGAATACCTCCCAATACAAACTCCTGTTGGAGGACCAGTTGAGCACTAAAATAACCAAAACAATAACAAACAAGTGTCAGAACAGATTTTGCGTTTGTCTCAAGAAATAGAACAAAGAGGTGCCATAGGGACAGTGGAAATATTAAGTAGGAACAAAGCTGTGAAATTCAGTCTAATCATAAAAAAATAAATAGAGGAGAATCCAAGATGGTTCTACTTCCTTGGCAGGGAAAAAGTGACCATATAGTCTGTTAGCTTTACTTTGTAGGTCCCTTCCAACTGAACTGAAGACCTATTTTTTTTTCTCAGTGTCTCTCTTACTATCCCTCCCCTTAAATTAAAAGAAAAGGCACTAGATATGGAAAAATATCACTACTACTTGTGAAGGAGCAGAAAAGTGGAAAACGATTCATTCTTAAAATATCATAGAGCTAACATGAGGAGGGACACCAAAGGGCAGTGGGAGGGGGGAACGAACAGCCATAAATAATTTTCAGGATGCAGATTAAGCACAGGATTTAATCAGAAAAGGAATCCTCAATTGTATTATGACATCCATTGTATTTTATTATGTGGCTGATGTCAGCTAGTAGGGAAGTAATAAAGAACCTGGAGGACAAGGCAAGCCTCGCTTCCCTGCAAAAACATCTCTTTTTATCTTAACTTGTGACAGTAAATTTTATGCTCAGTCTTAGATGTGAAACCTGCCAGTTAAAAATCTATTTCTGTCAAATCACAATTAATTTAGTAAACATTAATCAAATTCAGAAGACTATGCCAAATTATTAAGTTGTTAATTGAAATAATTCACTGCATGTAGAAAAGTCACTTACTGTCTTCAGACAACCTGCTAGAAAAAATACAAACCAGACAGAGTGCACTGATAGAGCAGAGCCTAATGGAAGGGGAAATGATGCACCAGGTTGTATGTTTCTAACAGTGGACTATTTTAATCCTCTTTATGTGCACGATCCCGACATAAGTGACCCTGTAACAGGTGGACACAACAAGCTATCAGGTCTACTGAGGTAATCATCTGCAAATTAAGTGGCAATAGGTCCAAAGTATGTCTCCGTGCTAAAGTTGCTAGGGCTTTCTCTGTCAATACCCTGCATAAAATCAAGTCTCCCGTTATACCTCAGCACAAATTGTAATGACTACAAATTACAGCAGTAATTGTATTATACAGCAAAGTGATTTGATTTATTGCTTACAAGGCATACTTAATAAGTTGAAGTCAGATTATCTCTGCATTCCATCTTTAGAATCTATTTTTCTAAAGAGTAGTTTGCTGTGATTTTTTTTTTTACTTAATGTCTCATTGCTCTGACTGCCACAAATAATTAATGCTTTTTTTTTTTTTTTGGTGAAAGCTTAGTGTATAACTTTAAAGCACTGAGGTAAGTCTGGTAAGGTCTGTAAAGAATCAAGAGGCTTTGCTACCACCAAGAGATAAAGTGTAGAGATGAATAGAGATAAACAGGCAGTCTTGTATGGCAGAGAGCTCTTAACGTGCATCCGCTGATGAGTGAAGGCAGGCAATTGACTAAACCAGATTGCATGAGCATTTCTGTTAGGTTATGGTTTATTTTAATCACAAATCACGTGATTAATCATGTGCTTGACTCCTTTTATTTAATATACATTCAAATCCCACTTATCTTAGGATATATTTCGTGAAGGAGCATCTTAGAAGGATATATCTTAGGGCACAGGAGTAGTTCTCCCAGATGAAAGTTTCTTTCTTCATAAAGCAGAGATGAGAATTCCCCTGAGTATACTTCATGTAATTGTCCATCTGCATCTATTTTTGTTGAATAACGTCAACACTACAGAACTAACAAATCTGCTAGCTAAAACAAGTTTGTACTATCAAAAAGGCTGTCAATAGCAGTTCAGTACATTAAAAACTTGCTTTCATGCTTATGTTACCAAAAAAGTATTTTATTCTATTTAAAAACAGTGCAGGTACCCTACATCTCACAAAAGAAAATCCACCTACAAGTAAGAATTTTAGACGCTGTGTGATACAACTCTGTACATTACTACTTTATGACTCCCAATTTTGGAATTGTGAAAAAATTGAAGTTCACTGAGTTACTCCATAAAAGTGTATTGAAATTCTTCTATTGAAATTCCTTCTAGGCTGAAATTTAATTAAAATAGCCACAAAATAGTTCGATTATTTCAATAGTTCTGCACCCTGATGATTACGTTGCTTTTCTGACAGCTCTGAAAAAATACTATGTTTAACACTGAGCCACAGTACTGAATCCCTGTTACACTGTCAGCCTATTTACTTTTATGTAGAAGCATATGTTCCAGGGTGCAATGCAAATGTTCTTCACCATGAAAACCTTAATATTCATTACTTTCCCAGTGAAATCAGAAATGACTGTGATATATTCATTAACACAAACAGATGCTGTCTTTGTTTTTAACACCCAGATATACTGCAACTATTTCCATTTACTACTCCTTACTTTCCAGGTTTCACATTGAATTCTATAAGCCTTAGATAACTTGACAGCTCATTCTAACACATTTCATTTGCAATACTGTGATGGAAAGGCTAATCTCAGGCCAAGCTCACGTGCTCTGATTTTTCAGACACAGTTAGCTGTTACACACCAAAAAAAGAATAACTAAAACCACAACATAGTGAAGTCATCACAACTACACATCCCTCTCTAGAAGCAGACAGGTAGGTCCTTTATCTGCTTTCTCCTACACAAATGCACTATCCTGGTAGCACAAACTTGTCCCACCAAAACTAATGTGCTTGTAAGGCGTCAATCCCACCTTTCTTATATGCTACTGCCTCTTTCACATCAAACACTTGTATGAGCCTCATCTTAATAAAACCCCTAACCAAGACGAAGGTTCTTCATAAGCTTGCATTACTGCATTCTCAACAATGCTATGAAATCAACACAAAGGACAACACAGCGTAGTATATCAGTTAAACATCTGCACCTCTAATTGACTTCACAGTTCTCACTATCTCCTAAGATACTGTTACTCTCCTGTCAACGTCAATTACCCTGAAGAAGTTTCCAAAGAAGCAGTGACACAATAGCTTAGACTACCTTTTGTCAGACACAGAATTAACACTGGTGTGCTTGGCTGCCCAAGCTGCCCACTGCTTTTGCAGTGCCTCAAACCAACAGCAACTCAAACCATCAACACAAGATTGTGTTGTACATTTTATTGCACCAAGCTACCAATACTGGCTGTATCTTACCTCTTACACAGTGATCGTTGTGTTCGAGATACTTGGGTGGTGATGATTATCTCTACCTTTTGCTGGCTTTTCTCCCCAACCCCCCCACCCCCTTTTCTTCATTGTATTAATGGAGATTTAAAAAGATTAAACAAAATCAACGTCAAAGACATTGCAGTAGCACTAAACGCTTGTCATCTAGGTTGCTCTGATTAGATAAAATTGATTCAGTTGAATTTGATTTTCACTAGAAATTCAGAATATAAACGTATGGAAAAATATAATGATAGATGCGTTATTCTCACTTGTTTGAAAAAAAAAAAGCTAAAAATGTATCAAACATCGTAAACATTTTCACTGCTGACACCCCATTTCAAACATCAAATACTATAATTTTCCACACATTTACATAATACCAGTGATTAAGTTATCAGAAATTTCATTGCTGCTCACAACAGAAATCAGAAATAAAAACAGAGCATTCACAGTACTTTGACCTCATATAAGATTTTTGCACTACAGCATAAGAAACGGTAAAACAACCAACCTGAAGCATGGAAGTAGCACTCTTTAATTACTCACTCCCTCAACCATACTAAAGTCAGCATCTTTCCCCCAGCATAAAATCTGCTCCAGCTAGCAGCAGCCCACTGACCACAACCCACAGAACCACCTTGCTGCCTGGAGAAGACCACTGAGGTGAGTGCTCTCTTCCTTCACAGCTCTTACTAAATTACATCATTACCATGACAATTTAGTTCTTAAAGAAACTACAAACCCTCAAGGCCAGAATTATCTGGTAACCTAGAGAGCAAGAATTTAGCCTTCTCTTACATTATTTCAATGTAATCTCATGTCCCTCCAGTCTATTAGAGACACCTGTTGGGATTTATATTGAGGTAGTTTTGATATTCATCTCAGATGCATATCACAAGATATAAGCTATTCATACAAACATAGCAGAATTTTAATAAAAATTACCATGGGATTATCATTACTTCATGAAGGTTGCCATTCAATTTCCTCTCAAAATAATATATGCTTTTTCACAGTTAATAATTAAATCGTATTATCTCTTTAACCTCTACAGTAAAACCAAAGTTTTGGAGTAGAAAGAGAGTCCTGCAGAGAACTAATACAGAACATCCAGAAAGCCAAATGATAGAAGAGTAGTTTGAATTCCTTTCTGTTCTATGGGAAGGGATACGTATAAAAACTGCTGGCAGACACTTTTAAAGATTTAACTTTAAAATATCACAGAAAGATAAAAGTGATCAATCCATACGCTATGAAATCATCCCTTCTGGTTCCAATACACAGGAAGTTAATCCAGACCAAATCAAAAACCGCATATATCAGTTTAAAACTATTCCAAAAAAGGGTTGAACAATCCACAATAATCAACTATGAAAACAGCTGCACCAAAGCTTCCCAAGCCAGAAGAACTTAATCCTATAAATTGGTCTTCCTAGAGGCAGCAGAGTTTAAGACATAAATCAACGTTTGAAATACGATTCTAAAATAAGAACAATCAAAAGTTGTCTAGAATGCTTCCAAAATCACAGTGAGAATTCTGTCATTCTTTTCTCTAAAGGAACAGCTTAAATTGCCTAAGAACTGCCATTTTAGAACATTTGATTTCTGCGTTATCATCTTCATACTCATTTACAGTAACTTTCATGGTTTAGAAAAAAATCTGGTAAACAAGCATATGGATTTTCTTCTTCTTCTCCTTCAAAAAAAAGGTACAGAATGGGCAGCTGCATAGTGATACAGCAGCGTGCCTCTACCCTGATTTGCAGTGAATTTGCTTTCCCCATTGAAAGTTGTCTTTACAGTTTAGACTGACTTTTCACATGGAGAATTAATGATACTTGCTATGCTTACTGTGAATCTCTGTATTATGAAAAAAGGATATATGTATATAATTTAGTACCCCTTTAAGTACTTTATCTGCATCAAAGCCATACCACTTTCTTCTCTCACCTTTCAGCTCTGCCTTCTGAAAGTCAAAAATAGCCAATACATTTCTTTTTATTCTTTATAGGTTTGTTGCAAAGTCACTGAAATTAATGTAAAACCTCAACTTGCATTTAAAATCTAAATAAGGCTGTACACGGTTATTTCCTTTGATCAGAAGACATGAATAGGTCATATTGGCTGTAATTCTATATTTGTATGGGGAAGGCCTGGGACATTTGGGCTTCTTAGGTTTTTTTATTGTGTTCATGGCAGGCATGAGAAGTAGAGCTGGAAAAGAAGTGGGGATCATACTGGTGGTCATCTAGTGAATGTAACTGTGTATCAACTTCATTCTTCATGAAGCTGAAATTGGAGTTCACCATTTCAGAAATAAAATCTGAAATTAAATAACACCGTAGCAATGGCAAATACTAATGCATTCATTTGCACTCTGGAGAATTGGAACTCCGGTGAAGGTTTTGGTGAACTTTCTACTCTGTAAGTGGAAAAAGGAAGCTAAAATTACTGTAAGAGAACAGATGATTTTTTTCAGCAGTGATATTACACTTTTGCTCTTATTAGTCAACAAATTGTGTGAGTCTTGTGTGGAGTCAGAAAATGCACACATTATTTGGTTAGTTTTAGTTATAGCAATTATAGCAAATTCTATTCATTTATTTATTTATTTTTTCTGGGATCCACAAGAAATTGAGATTGAAAATGAATGACAGGATATTCCCTTCAAAATAATATTGCCATCAGTTTTGTAACATGGGCTTAGGGAACCTCAACATTCTATGCAAAATTCGAAGGCCACTACAGAATGCAAACAGTTAGGATAGGGAGCAAGTAGAAGGCTCAGTGATAATCCATGTTTTAGGAGTCCTGGAAGGTCATGGAATTTCAGGGGATAATGATGGATGGAAGATGAGACAGTCGCACAATGAACTAAGCTTCAGTGATCTGTATTTCTCTCTTTCAAAGCCTAACCTATTCATCTCTTTTCAAAGACCTTCTCCTCATTCCCTGTCTCAATGAAAAAACACCCACTCCCTCCTAAAACTCACAAGGTAGCTCCCAACATCTCCAAGCAACCTTGTTACCTCCATCCTTTTCTGGGAACCAAAATGTCATCTTTTCCGAACACCATCCAGTGAAAAATAGTCCCCTCTGCCCTCCAGCAACATTCTGGTTGGGAAACCACATTTCCAGATGGGATAAGCCACGGTTTTCCTTTCTCACAGCTTCTGAGAACAAATGGACAATAAGTAAAAGGGTGGAGCAAGACCTATGCTAAGAAACAGGTGAAATACAATGAGTACTCTGCTACTTTTTTTTTTTTTTTTAATTGAGAAAGTTTTAAAAAAAGTGTTTTAACTGTTTTTTTTTTTTTTTTAAACTGGTATCTACTTTGCTAGTAAATGCTGCCTCTTGCAACAACTGCAACCTTGCAACCTTGTAATAGAACAGGAAAGTTGTTTAACATTAGGAAAGTTAATCCTTTCACAATGGTCACAGAGGAAACCACTGGCAGTTTTAGGATTTGTGATTTCAACTTCTGTGTTATCACTTAATTCCACTTCTTGTGTTTCAGTCAATTTTAAGATTTTCAGGCCATAGTTTCTGGTTAACCTAGTATCAATGGAAAGGCAACTTACTCATTCCATGTTATACACAGTATTACTAAACTTCCAAGCCATCATCACACATTCTATAAACACAACTGAAAGTTGCTGTGTTCTGGAGACCTTGCTTTAAAGGAAAGCTTCTACAAAAGTCTTCGACAGATCACAAATTCATGGCTTCATATTTTGGTTTAAGTACTGCTAAGCAAAAATTTCAATCCAGATGGAGCTTGACTGAACTTAAGAACTTATGAATTTCTTGTACCCTTTATCATGAACAACAACAACAAAAACTTAAGAAAAAGTGGTGTCTATAAGACAATCAATAAAGCAAACAGAATCATGTTTCACCTTGTATATTACATGGAAAAAAATGAGGACAAGGTAGATATGCTTAGAATCAGGGGGTGGGAGGAATTAAAATTGTATAATTATGCAAATTAAGTTTGTTTTTGTATGTGCTGTACAAAAACACGAACAACAACAACCAGCAAAGAGAAAAGCAGTTGCAATGTGATGAAGATGAACTACTTGATTTAGTGTGTAAAAAAAAGAACATTCCTGAAGGAGGCTTTAATTAGAAGGGACATACTGCTGCTGAATATCCATTCAGCTTACCCATTGCATGATTTTCTTCAGATGGAACAAAATTCTAATATAAGAGTTATTGGTATAAAGGCTTCAGAAATTCTAGGAAAAGGAAAGATAATTCTGAGAGGATACAAGGATATTTCTCTGAAGAGCAACACAACCAGTTTGGTTAAATAAAAGGTTAGCTACAGAAGTTCTTTTCCTTCAAACAGGAAAAGCAAACAAAACAAAACAAAAGAAACCCACACCTAATACTGAGAAGTAGTTTTGAAGTTACAATGGAGAGAACAAGCTGAAACATGAACATTAGATTTTATCTACAGCAATTATACAATTACTTTGAAAACAGCTGTAGCAGTTTTGGTATCACCATGCTCTATTTGAGACTATACAGAAAGCTCATTTTGCACTCCTGTGTGAAGTTGTGGCATTACTTGAACCTTTGGAGCAATGATGCATGCTAAAATAGATAACTGGACTGAAATAATGAAAATAAATTCAATAACAAGGATCATAACTTTCAGCAGTTTAAATAGTCAGCAAACTGCATATCTCTCTCCAGTTAGATCTGCAAAAAATATGCTTGTGTTGCACAGGGACTTTCTGATTATTATTAAGAGATATTAGAAGCTTTGTATGAATTTGAGGACATATTAACATGCCTAGTTTTTGCTTTGTTTGCTTTGGTATATTAACGTTTTTTCCAAGTTCTGAAAGAGAAAAGCGTCTTCTGGAACAGCTAAGAGGTTTATCTCATTAGCACTACACAGATTATGCTTAGATGAAAGCTTAGGGAAAAGCAAAACGGGTATAAAAAGGGGATGCTACAGAATGATTCTTGGCATGCTTTTGACCCTGAAAACATTATAGAGAAAAAGGGACCTCATTTCTGAAAAATTTACTTCTAACTACAGCAAGATTTACTGCAGTGGGGAGGAGAGGCTCAAAATGCATTATTACAGACATCGAGGTATCTATTTAAGTACAACCTTGATGAATTATTTCTAAAAATAGTGTTGATGCAGGTAATCAAGCTTACATTTTTTTTTTTTTCAAAAAGGGGCATCCCCCCCCCGATATTGATTGCTTATAGTAGGAGTATGTTTAAGAATGATAAAAGGCATTTTAGTCAATGCAGACTGTGGCCACTGACATCTTGTGGCACATGCATCAATTCTTTTGTTTGTTTGTTTTGATATGTTTCTTTTCCTCCTCTGTTAAGTGCTGTCAGTTACACAGCTCCCACAGTAATTGCTGTTCTACTTATTTCTCTGATTACATTTTGCAGTTATGTTTTGAAAGCACAAATAATTGTTGACTTTTGCAACAGCAGCACCTCACAAGCAAGTACACAGCTGAAAAGATTGGAGGGAGAATAGGGAATGATGGGTGTACTATGAAATAAGTGATTTTTCTTCTGGTTGTAATGCTGATACAATAAAGACAGCAGATAAGATTCTCCTGTATTAATTACATGTTGTCAATTAAAAGTTAAGTAGCATTTCAAATCACAAGATGTATTCACAGAAAACACCAGCAATATTGTGCCAAAACCTTGACAAGAATTGATGCTAGCAATTTTGAGCTTCTGACAATGTATCCACTGAGAACCTAGCTACCTGAACAGTACAGCTAGTACTTACCTACAATGAGGACAGTTACTGCTTCACTGGCACATTCAGAAACTCAAATAAAACTGTGTACTCTGTCTTATTCAACCCTAATTTGTATTCAAGTAGGGATGTCAAGGTCTACAAAATGTAATGTATATTCTCTTTGTAGATTTCACATGTATGTTTTTCTTCATAATGCTACAAATGTCTTCATTCCTACCTTAAAAAAGACTTGAAAGCCAGATTAGCTACAACAACAGGAAATCCATGGACATATATGAGACAAGAAATAATTTCTAAAATGAGAAAAACAATACTCAAGCCCTTCCCTTCCAAACCCTGCACCTTGAACTTTCCACAACTATATTACAAAGAAAAGGGAAGACAAATTTATAAGAAATCTATTCTTAGTATTTTTATAACTAATATTATTAAGAAAATAAATGGCTTCTGAAAAACATAGATAAGATAGCTATAACCTGTATCTATACACAGAGAGCATGTCCAAATTACCCAAATGTAAGAGCTACAGAATATCTCATGATATTGCATACCCAAGAAGAAATTTTCACCATTTATTTTAGTCGTCAAGTGAAATTAAATAAATGGCAATGGAAGATAAAGTTCCACATACCATCTCCTATCCTCTGAAACACACTGCCTATTAAGATGTTTCTGAATTATAATGCCAAAAAAAACTTTAACAGCATGGCTATCCTGGAGGCAATAGTGAGCTTTGTTTATGGTGCAGCAAAATTTAAGCCCACTTTTAACCATGAGATTTTATAGAAAACTATTTAGGACAACAAATAAACATGGAGTCAAAGAGTCTCTTTTATTTCCCAGATATTTAATCTGACCATTGAACAATAACCAAAAAGGCAGAGAGCTTGCTGCTTTGGTCAATCACACTTAAAATCTGTAGTTCTAAGAGGGTGGTTTTTAATGGTGTGCATAAATGGAAGACAAGTTGCTCATAGAGGTGTTTGCGGCTTTAAAGCCCAGCCACATTGACAATGATTTCAAGCTGAAGGCCATCCCCAGTGAAGACAGAAGGCATATTTCAAGCGCATCTTCCTTCATTTACCTGTTATCAGCTTCATTACCAGTCCTGCCTCTTCCCACCTGCCATACCTCCGAGATGCCTAACTCCACCAATATGTAAGTAAATTCAAGTTCCTGTTCAAATTCGGTTTAATACCTAGAACCTAAAATACAGCCTTTCAAACATGCTAATACCTACATTTTTTTTTATGGTCCTCAGATATCATCACTAGTAATAACTAGTAACATTTGCAAAGAATAAATTAAACATTTCAAGAAGAGAAAATTTTAAATTTTATTATCTCACAGCCAAATCCATTTTGATATCTATTTAATGGGGATGAAATATGACATATATACACCTTATTTAGCAAATTTCTCATTTGTAATGTTGAACATCTTTGGTTTATTCACGATCGTAACTCTTACTGCTGGACTGTCTGACATAATTCTGTCTTGGAATCTGTTTAATTTGCATGTGAAATAGTATGTTCATAGCATGTCTTGACATAAATACAACTTAGAAAAGAAGGAAAAATTAACAGAATATAAGTAGTATATTTATAACTGAGGCAACAACAGGATACTACTTATGCAAATTTCAAATATTAAAAAACATAATTCTGAAAAGGACAGAGCAATTCAGAGTTAAATAATTACTCTTGATAACATCATTCTATTTTACTCAAAAATTTTAAATATGTAGAAATATGGAACTGTGCTTCTCTTATATTGTGAAAACAGGGATTCAAAAATAATTCAGTGTCCTGTCAGACTATCTGCATAGCAACAAAAAAAATCTGTTAATATCATTCAGCCTGCCTTTCTCTTCCAAACTATTCTTAATAAATACACTCTTCCCTCTCCTTCCTTTTATCACATTGTGTTGGACAGAAAAATAGAGGTTGAGGAAATATCTCTACTACAGTGATTTTTCAGTGTGTATTTGTGATATTCAGTAAAATGGGGTTAAACCTCTATTTTTATTTTCTTTAAAGAACAATATTCCCATGCTGTAATACAAATAGTGGTGATAGTAACAGATATATTTTGCCCTCGACTGCACAGAAAACTCCCCCACTAATTTCACAGAAGTCAGACTTCCATCTGAAGCCAGGCTTGCACTGCACATAGCTTCATATCACTTCCAAACATTTCAGCCTTTGTGAATGGTACTTTCTGGAATCTCATTATAATAGATTATGTATGTTTTATATGTTGTCTCTGAGAACTGCATATTTTAATATGCGCACATTTCATCAAGAAATACTAGATCTGCCAGTTTTACTTTATCTACCCTCCATAGATAATTTGCCTTCTGAACAGAACTGAAAAGAGATTTTAAGTGATTTTAATACAGAAAGATATCCAGCAGCTGGATCCAACTGTTAAAAAATTTGAAGTCCTATTAATTTTTTATCACATGTCCAAAAAGGCACTGCTCTGTGTAGATTATACAAGCATATTCAAATAAATTTAGGAAGAAAGCTTCAGACATTCTTCTCAGAATAATTTTAAGTAATGGATAATGATGAAAAGAGCAAGAAAAAAAGATGCTAAGAAAAATGTATTTTGATCAACCAGCCAACTACAGAAGTGTTTCAAACACATGCATTTTCATTTCTCTAAGAACAGGTTCAATGAAGCATTAAAGAACATATTACCACAGAGACAGCTGTATTCTAGCATACCAAATCAGGAGACATACAGGTTACTTTCCTGATTTATGTATCCCATAGCATCTTCCTGCCAAGGCTGAGTCCCTTGACAGAGAGAGCAGAATAATTCTAAAGACATATGCTGTACTTCATCTTTTCTCAAAATCTCAAGCCATTGTGACTGTGGTAGAATCTGACACAGAAACTAAAAGATTTATAGGGTTAAGACTTGCACAGTTTGCAAAGATTTGCAAAGATGACCAAAGAAGCACTTATTTCACACACTTACTAATTTGATCATAAAAGCCAAATCAGTTTGTTTATAGTGATGAAACCCCATAAAAATTAAATGGCAAAAGATCTTTATTCTAGATTTTTGACCTTTCTCTTTAAGTTCTCAAAACATAAGACATAAAATTTTTATGTTCCCACTGCAGCAGGGATGTTCTTTACCTCTTTCAAAGGCTTCTCCATCAAAAAAACTAATACTACTCACTGACTGCACACTTTTATTTGGTGTTCAAAACTTCAACTTCACCTCAGAAAACATTTTCACTAAATAACAAAAGTTGTAGAATTATTCCCTACTATTGTTAAAAAACCTTGAAATGACAGATGAAAGCTGTAGATCCCCTGGTACATGGATAAAAAGCCCTGATGGTATAGAAATGAAAGAAAATATAGTTAAAAATCATATTAAAAGATTTTAAGCAACAGTAATCACAGTCAAGCTGAAAAGTTATTTTTCAATCTTCTAGTCTATCACTAAAGGTCAATCAACACAAATCTAGATAAAAAAGAAATGAGATGCTGCTTGCATTGAAAAAGTTTTGTGGCATATCCTCTCGCAAAGCAAAAACGTTCTTCAGTCCTCAGAATATGCAAAAAATCAAAAATAAAAAAAAGGTCCTCAGGACAAGTGAGACTGGCTGAGCCGCAGAGTTCAGCAGAGGGCTGCAGTCACTAGGGGGATGAAGCACATATGAAGAGTTGCGGAAGGGTGAAAAGTGACTGCAAACATCCCTGAGCAACTGGATTTAGCTTTCCTCGCATCCCTGCTTTGAGCAGAGTGTTTGACTTGGAGACTTTCAGAGGTCTCTTCCATTCTGAAGCGTTCATGATTGTCTGCATGGTACACTATGTGCTGAGGTTAGTTCTGAGCACTAAAGGATTTTCAAAATGTCATTTAATACATAGGACAATGGGATCTCATTTAGAAAGGTATCTGAAATTAAGATCAAATAGATTGAAAAGGGTTTTGAAGCTGTACTAGTTAAAACAAAATTGACTGTGATGATTGGATCAGATTCTTTCAGATAGTTCTCTGTGTTACCTTACTACAGCTATTTTTATATAAAACCTAAATATAAAATTACATCGGTGAACTAATTATTGCCTGTTAAATCTATATACAGATATCATGGTATAAGTAAATGTCATTGATTTAAAAGCAAAACAAAACCATTTTGAATTAAAGTGTATTGCAATACAAGCAAATAGCACCCTCCCCCAAAAAAAATAAATTGATTTTTTGAGTGTTTTACAATCTTGAATAAAAGTAAAAGCTGTGCAGAATACCACACTGTGTGATAAACGCCACCACAAATCCCTAAGACAAAAAGACGATTGGTCCCACATACCACTCTTTTTTAGGCCACTCTGATTTTTTCTGGTACCGCTGCTTACTCTCCTCCAGAAGAGCTCTGCAGCCTCCCACTGATCCATCTAATAGAAACTTGTCACCCCCAGTATACACCCCCACAGAAGGATTTTATTAGGAAAAACTTCAATCATATGCAAAGTCATATGCATACTTCAACAGAATACAAAGTGACACAACAGACTGTGAATTCTGGTTACAAAAAGGCATAAAGAAGACTTCATCAGGTGCGTTGACTGTCCACTAACTTAAATATCATTTATTTGAATACATGCACTGCATGCATTCTGCTCTAGGGAGTTGCTTTTAGTCACACCTCCATCCACAAAAATGCAGACTATGAAAACCCCTTTAAAATACCACCCCAGCCATCTCAGGGCAAAAAGAAATGCAATAGGAAATCTTATGCAACAGGAATACCAATTTAGAAAAACAGTCAATCAATCAAACAAAAAATGCAGTCATCCAGTACTTTGCCATGTTATCAGTCTCCAGCTAGGATTTTCACACATGCAAGGATAAAATTCAAGCAACCAATGACAAGTTGAAAGAAACACTTAGCATGTAAAACAAGTAAGCTGCATGCTGTACTAACATACTGTAGACAAAGTACAATGGAACCACACTGAAAGCTGATCTATATAACTACATATTATTAGAACAGTTATCTTACCCACACAGGTACAGTCCCTTATGACACTGCTTTTTAAAATAAACTTAAAATAGAGTAGGTGAACTCTATTCTATGCACATTTATCAAAAGTAGGTTAGAGATTTTCATAATTAGCACTCCCTCAGATTGTCATTTCCTTCACTTACAGTCAAATGATATTCAAAAGAGCGACTGAAATACTTTCATATGTTCAAAGTGTTGGAAATGCTATTGCCTCTGTGATCCCTGTAAGTGAGTGCCACCTTTGGTGAGGACAAACAAAAGCTTTCCTGAAGCAAGTTTTGACCTGTGCGTAGGAGGTAGTGATCATTAAATAGTAATCAAACAACAACAACAAAACACAACAGAAACAACCAGTATGGCACGGTGCTTTCTGCAGTCTACTAATCCTGAAGAACCTCTAGAAGAGAGACAGAACCAGTCATTGGATTTTTACTCACTCAGAGCTACCTCAGTGGTTGACAAAAAGTGCTCCCCGTTAGCTGCCTAATGACTCCCAGCAATAGGTTGGGAAAGCAAAACTTCAGAAGGATTTAAGACACACAAAATTGAATCACAAGAGCACTGTGCATGGTACCTTGCGATTTAGTGAAATAAAACCGTACCTGAACATAGCAGTAACAATCCCTCAAATCAACAACTGAAAGAAAAGCCCTTTTAAGTAGCGGTTACAGAAAACTCTACAAGGCTTCTCTAAACGTACGTATCCATATGATCCTTACTCTAGATGCATGAAAAATTACATTAAAAGAGAAAAAAGAAGGGAGGGGGGATATTGATTTACTCATGTAGAAAAGCTTTTATTCTTGTGATAAATCACTTTAGAGTAGAAGAATGAGCTTGCAGGCACAGATTGCATCTACTTGAATTCTGAAAGTATCTGGACAAATGGACAAATTGGTACAAAACCAAAAGAAAACCATAATTTAAAATCCCACTTGGTCTGATTTCACATTGCAACTACTATAGTAGGGAGAGATATCAGCAGTTATCTTGTTGCAAGTTTTATTTATTTATTTATTTAAATCAGGAAAGAAATTGTGTAAAATGGGCTCAAGGAGAAGATAAAATCTAACCAAAAATAATTAGAATATTACCTCTGTAATTCTGGAAATAGAATCTTTTTCTTATTTTGCAAAAAGAATGTGATAAGCTGAGGACTTCTTTGGAACAAAATAACATAACTTTGATTTTTTGATTTACTAGATTTTCAGCTGCACAGAAACCCCTACGTGGAAAATAAGAGTATTCTGTTCATTTCTATATCTTTATTTCATCTTGGTTTGCCTTAGGTATAAAATGTTCCAGTTTTCTATGGATCTTCTGTACGTGTGTAGCATTGGAAATTGAATTACATGTTTAGGAACTTCCCACAAGGTTCAATTGTGAGTTTTGATTGTTTCGCTTTCTTACCTTCAAGTGGTTAATCTTAATTTTCACTCTCTGCAACTATTTACAAATTGTGCACTTTCCCATTGTAATGGGATAGAAATACAATTGGTAGAAGCATTCCAGTAAAACATCACAAATATTACATGATCAAGTACATTTTGGAAAGGATCGGAGAAATAGATTAGAAAAAGATAGGAGACCTTATACTTCAAAGCTTAAACTGCCTGCAGGTATGGGGAGAGGTTTACCACTGCTGAGTTTGGACATATTTTCTTATCTGATCTCAAGCTCTTTTGACAAAGCAAGGAAGACACAGAAATGAACTACAGGTACTAAATGCGTGTCAGCCATAAAGAAACCTATTAGGACATACAGTAAGCAAAATTTCCACTGACAGCAGTGCAGGTATTTGGATGACAAGACCCACACCTAGTTCTGCTTTAAAGAAATGTTGTAACTATTTCTGTCCTTTTAATATGGCCTTGAAATGACACAAAATGAGCATATACAGACACAAAGACAGGTATAATACAGAATAT
This sequence comes from Anser brachyrhynchus, assembly GCF_964034855.1. NCBI lineage: Eukaryota > Metazoa > Chordata > Aves > Anseriformes > Anatidae > Anser > Anser brachyrhynchus. The sequence goes on along the minus strand of NC_137708.1, from coordinate 5,863,576 downwards.
TGGATCTTTGTGAATTATGGACGAAGAAGAACTAGAGGTCCCAAACACATCTTCTTTAGTTATAAATGTCATCTTTGAAGGTATGTTTAGAAAGTCTGTATGAATGATGCAATTATAGTTCAGAAACAGCAGTATTTTCTTTAGTTATTGAAGGTAACCAAATGAGCCAGTAATAAAGTACAAGGTGAAAAAGAAATATTCTGAATAATATGTACTTCATGTACTAATAGTTTCAATATATATTCTGCACCTATATCTAACCCATGCTTGGAGTCATATCCTCAGAACACCCTTTGTTGGAGTTTTTTCATTAAAAAATAATAATAAAAAATTACTGCATATCTCACTCCTGCACTATTGTAGTGAAGTGAGTAGGAAAGTCTTTATTTCTAATTTTTATTTTCATTAGCCTTCAGTGCCATCAGAACTAACACTTAGAGGCTTTTCTTGTGAGGTTTACCAGGGCAGGTTTACTTGAGACATCATTTTTGTTATGGCCACTGATCTTAAATCTGCACCAGAGTGCTTACCCTCACTCTCTCCATTCTGTAAAGTGCTTCTGTGACTATTTAACAGATTCATTAGTTCAAAAGGAAAAATAACTACTATTCAACTCATTCTTATCTTGAATACCTGTCAGCTGTCCTGAATGCTTTCAGCTTAGAAAAATATAGGATAACAGATAACATAGATTTTTCCCATCCTTTCACTAGGAGAAAATTGAGTGACTTTCAATTACATTATGAAATACATGTTCTTTAATTTCACTGCACTGAATGTGCATAGAATAAGGTACTTCAGAAGAGCCCTTTAGCTTTCACAATATCATTTAACACTTGAACTAACTTATGTTAAAGAGTTTGTGCCTAAGAATAAAATACACCAAATGCCATATACATGCTTAGAAGTTTTCTTTTTTTATTAGGTTTCTAATAAGAATCATCTTAAAAAAGAAATAATTACAGTATTCTTTTAATTATTAATTCTAAGAAGATATTTTTATAATAAATTTGCTAAAAACTTACATTTTGCAACTGCTGAAAAATATATTTTTGCATTATCTTTTTCAGAGTTGTGGTATTGTACACTACATGTATTTTTTAAATACTGAAACATTACACAGCTTCTCAGAGGACAGCAGTAAAGATGTGTTGTCAGTCTTGTGCAGTGAAATGACAGATCTGGAATAAATTTTTACTTCTGTAAGCCTCCCATCACTCACAGATTAGACAAATCCAAATCTTGATAGTTCCAACACCTCAAACTTCCAAATCTATATTCACCAGCTACTTTGTCTGTTAACATTTGATGACTTAGTGTTCTTATAATTACTGAATGTTAAGGACAACCTGCCTTGAATTTTGGATTTAAACCAACAGAGATTAAAACAATTCAGTGGCACACTGAATAAAGGCTGTGAAATCACTTTGCTTCCCTCCACAATTTATTTCAGTTTACGTAAAATGAGTTGTGTTGATACTGCTTTCCATTATTGGTGTTAAAGAACTGCCTCCACATCAGCACAGTTCCCTTTCCCATCATCCCTATGACATTTTCAATGACAGAGTAAAACATTATTTCAGCCAACGATTGCAGCTTGGGAGAGAAAGGATGCTGCAAGTCCTGAGTGACAATGAACTGTACAGAAAAACTTGCACTGTGTATTTACCATAAAGCAATCACTCCGTTTTTTATTTATTTATTTATTTATTTGTTTATTTATTTATTTATTTTTTGTGAAATGCTATAGTCAGGTTAGTTATTTATTGAAATAGAGTAAGGTAGTAAGAATATACTCTTTCTAACTAAATCATATTACTGAGTATTATGTTATCAGTTGCCAACCTGTTAGTAAAGTAACAATCTTATACATTCATGGCATAAATATTTTAATATCCTTACAGTATCACACAAAGTACCCTCAAAGTTAGTGCTCGGCCTCCCTGTTTGATTAGAATCACTATCTACACTAACACATAGTTAGAACTATAACAATTTCCTTTCATGTTACTTTCTAATAATGGTGTACTCTGTTCATCCTTGCTTTTTTAAGCTTCAAATTGTGTAAGGCATAACATATACAACAACCTCTATCCTGCAAATGACTTGACGTGAATTTCCTTTTTTAGTATGGATATATTTTTTTCTCACCCTTGTTGGATTTTTCAGCTGCAATGATGTACAAAAAATCTGAGCACTGGAGCAAGTTGCCCAGAGATGTTGTGGATTTCCTTCCCTGAAGATATTCAAAAGCTGTCTGGACACAATCCTGGGTAATGTGCTCTAGGGAAATCTGCTTGAGCAGGGAGGTTGGACCAGATGTTTCCTGAGGTCCCGTCCAACCTCAACCATTCTGTGATTCTGTTATGAATATAAGGGGATGGACGGGAAGAATGCACATGATTCTGAATCACCTGTGCTTGCCATCAGATTTCTAACTCTTTGATCCTTATCTGTCTTCTGAAAAGTAATTCAGAGAGGCAGATCATTACATGACTTAGGTAAGGTTTTGTAAGACGTGAAATTTCTTTCAGTTTTACACTCCACACATCCGTACTTCTGTCCATCAGTCTGCTCTTGCTTACACTCTATTTAAGTAACTGTAGGCCACTAGTCAAAAAAAAAAAAAAAAAGCGCACAATGATAGTTTGGATTTGGGTAGTATCCCAAAGCCCTCTTCCCTAAAAATGGGTGTGATTAAATTTGAAATGAAAGCTGCATCAAACTTCTGCTATAAATACTGTGTTTGTCATAATTTAAGACAGTTCAAGATGTTATCAACAAACTAGATAAAATTTCCATTGGCCTATTAGTAGTCATGTTGTATCAGTCAAACCCAGGTAAGCCAAAATGCACTTGAAATCTATTCTTGCTTTTACCTTAAATCCTCTTTACTGGTTTATAGGCTGACATTAACCTCAACTCATGCATAAGCAGTCTGCTGCTTTTTCACCACATTTGATTTGTAGTCCTAGTTTGTCTTTAGAATGCTTTGATGCCCTTTATGTTTAAGTCTTAAAACATGCATGGTGAGTTTTCGTGGAGGTTATTCTGAAAGCCTTCGTTGATATCTTTATGTGATAATTGTGGGGAAAAAAAAAAAAGGCAAAAAAAAAAGCTGTAAACTCTACTTTAGAACATTTCTTCAAATTATTTCAGACAGTATTTCTGCACACTGTTGCTACCAACACCACGGAGTGCATTTTCTCTCAGAAAGTATTCCTTTTATTTTTTTTCCTGCTCAGATTTGCTTGTAATGTTCTATAACTCTGCGGCAGTCATTCTCCTGTAAGCTATAACCAATACCAGGACTTCTACTGATGTTGGTTGTGGCTGTGCATGGTATTGCTCAGAAAAATTATGAGAGAAATAATGTGACTGGTTGCATTTTGGTCAATTACTTTAACCAGCTGGACAGAACAGCTGGTTCATTTGTGTAGGGACATTTCCTTCTATTTATGAAATGCTTCTGACATTTTGAAATGCTTATTGAGCAAGAAACATCAAGCATAGAAAGAATATAGAAGAACTTCTGCTCTTCTTTGGCAGTTTTTGTCCTAAGTCTCCATCCTGGTGTGTTTCCTTTTCAGACATTCTAGATTTCACTTTATTTTATTGCAATCCATAATACCTCAAAATAATGCTTAAATAAAATGTTTGGTCCTTCAGTCTTGCCGTGTTTGAAGGTGTTAACTCTCCTTGCAGAAATACCATGTTTATCTCAGTAATGCATGTTTCTAACCCCAACAGAAGTGTTGAGAATTGCACTCGCTACACTACATCCCATTATTTATAAAGTTGTACTAAATAGACTGGATAGTTTTTCAAATATAATTTGTAAAGCATTTTTGTTTGCCTGACAAAACCACATTGTAATTAATTCACCTTTCCCACCCTATCCACCACTTGAAATGTAAGTGAACGTGTGCACACAACACACATCAAATCCCGCATTTAAGAGCCACTGTCTATATTTGAACAAATCCTATCTAGCTGCATAGATAATAAAAAGAAATGCTAACCAACTGCTTGTGAGTAGTTGCCATCCAGAATTTATCCAGAAGTTGAGTATAGAGAAGATATGCTTGTGTTACACCTTGAATGAATCTGAAGTATTTTAAACACAGAAATACATGTAAAAACATTAAAACTGGAACAGTTATTGACCAGAATTTGTTTTTCAGGCAGAATGGTAGCTCTCATTTTACAATACTGCTACTGAATATAAACTTTGAATGTTAATTGCTTGACTAATCAGCAGTAGCAAAAACAGATTAATGACTTTTTTGTGTGGTAGTGTATCATACTTAGTACTAGACGGAGAAATTTGGAACTGCTTGCAGAGTAAAGGAGGATGAAGTGCTTTTAACATAACTTAAAGTATGCTTGAATCGATACTTGTATATAGAAAATCAGTACTTTCTATTAGAAGCTTACCCTCCTCCCCCTCCCCCTTTTGTTTTTGGCAGTCACACTTGTTTGCACTTTCGTCAGTGGAACATAAGCAACAATTGCAGGCTGCTACATGGCTAGCTTTCCTAAGCATACACTTGTTTTCTGAGGACATAGCACTGCCTCAGGAATGATTTGTAAATTTTTTGTAATTTTGTGCTATTGTAAAGTGGTGAGGGAGTAAACTAGGCACTTTATAATACTAATTGGGCTACTATTTGGTTTTGATTGCTTTAAAAGAGTTGTCTTGGTTCTCCAGCTTATTATTTATTTATATTTTTTTAATCCTGGTAAAACAATATGTGTATTTATGAGCATTTTGTTTGTTTGTTTGTTCAACCTTAGTACTTTTTTTTCTTTTTTCTTATTTGAAATGCATAATTCACATTTGTAAGTGCAAATCCACAAATGTGATGATCTGAAACTTTTTATTGGAGTTGAGCGGTATTGGTCATTGTGTATGTTTGAAGAATGCGGGTGCTTTATAATATGAAATACTGTTGAGGGCATCTTCCAAAGCCCGACTCCTTTGCTTCACAGGAGACAATTATGTCTGAACCTTTGTGGCTTAAGGCTTTTGTCCTAAATTTGGTCTATAGTTGAAAGTGTCTAGGAAAACATCTTCTTTGGGAGCATCACAAAATATGTTGCCATAGTTAACAGAACTCTTCCTAACTTCTGAGTACAGAACAAACGTAGCAATTGAGAATATGCTATTACTATTTAATAGTAATAATAATATATATATATATATATTTTTTTTTTTCCTGCTACTATGCTTTTAGCCAAAGATTTACCACTTAGGCTGAAGTTTGCTTTTCTTATTTAGTAAGGAACACATCATGTGACCTGGGATGGTATTAAAATACTCAGTTTTCCCATAGCTTATTCAACAACTGTCTTAAAACAAAGTGGATTCTCTACCCAGTGCTTTACATCAGCATTACTTCTGTCCATGGAGCAGCCTGATTTAGGAGGTTGTTTGTCTGTTCTGCAGCATAAAATGTCTGTTTTGCTCACTTTTCCCCAGAACAGGGAAGTCCCACCAAAGACTTAATTTTATGAGCACAGTTTGCTGATTATTCTTTTATTTATTTAATTAATTATTTATTTGGTCCCCGAGGCACTCGCCAGATATCTGTGCACCATTAAGTCAAGTCCCCATTGCTACTATGGAGTGTTACTAGTGCACATAATTATATCTGCTCTGCGTTTATCAGCAGGGTTCAGTCTCAAAATGGATATGTTCAAAAGTGATGCTTCCTGTGGGCTACCTTATGAAGACACAGTACTACATCAGTAAAGCACCTCTCCATCTGTTAGAAGGTGCTCTTCACTTGCTTCAGTCTGTAGAGGTTACTGCATTTAATCCATATGCCAATTAGAAATGTAACATTACACGCAGCAAGAAAGAAACTATTGACTTTGAGCTGAGCAATGTAGCAATAAAGTAATAAAGAGGACAATGCAAGGTGGTAATAAGTAAATCATCACAAAGGAAAATAAAAAATAATAGCTGAATTTGATTGGCTGCTTCTTCCCTGACTGGGACCTTAAATAATGTTTGCTTCTAGTGAGGAGAAGTGAGTGTTTTGCTCACAGAAATAATAGCTAATACAGGCACTCAGCCTTCTTTGATGTGTTATTTAAAAATCTTACTATACTGATTTACAAACATCACTGACTTTTGAGGTTTCCTTTATCTATACCAAGTTTTAATAATCTGTATCACAATTTTCTTCCTCCCAGCCCCCAAGCTCTGAAATGGATGTTTGTTTCATTCTGATGAGTTTCTGATGTATATTACATGTGTGTTGTATAACACTGGGGTGTTGTAGTGGCAAGACAATGAAAGCAATGTCATCTCTGAAAGTACTGAGGAAAGTTCAACTTATTTTGAAGCAAAATTAATTATTTCAGAATTTACTTCAGTATTTGTTGTTTTCTCAGAAGCCCAGATTATAGTAGGTACTGTACCAAGTAAGGCTGACCCACCTTTGAAAAAGTTTGAAAACAGTGCATGCAATTGGTCTTATTTTTTAGTAATACAAGTTCACCCAGCTATAATCATACTCTGTAAAGATAACTGGAAACCTCTGTTATGATACAGGGAATGCCACTGGCGCATGGTTTGTAGTTCCTGCAAGTTCTACCCCCCCAAAACCTATTCCTGGCTTTAAGTGTGTTAACCACAGAATGCAGCTTGCCAAAAATGATTTATTAAGAGGAAATAAATGCTAGATGTGAGCAGGTTGCAAAACTAAAGCTCTTGTGCAGAATTATATTATGCCTTATACCTAAAATAGTTGCATATGCGCTGCGGTGTCTACAAAACTAACAACTAACTCTATGTAAAACTGATTTGTATTGGAAGACCAGGAGTGTTTTTCATTGGAAGTGGATAGTTTAAAGAATACTCAGGCTGTAACTGCACAGGAGTGAGGACTATCTCCTCAGGGAGGGTTTTCCCTGCGGTTTGGTGTATGGGCACATTAATGTGCACATAGTTCTGGTGAAGAACTGTCCAGTACAAGGGAAATGCTAGCTATTGACGGTTATTTCAGTGCAATTCCTTTCTTTTTGATAAGCAGCAGTAAAACCAAAGCAAGACAAAATCAGTCTATATTCTATTGAGTGGGATGGACAGGGTCTTTTGGCAGAATAATAGGCTTTATTATTTTATTTTTTTAATGGCCCTTGGATAAAATACTCAGTAAAAAAGGATAATGAAACAGCATTAATCTGCCTGCCTCACCAATAATACATGTGGACCTGAAGAACCACATTAAATTCAATTAAGCACCTATTTGTTGCATCAACACAGTCAAACTTTCATTTAACTCTTGATCTGACCTTCTATAGAAGGACAAAATTTTACTCCAAAAGCTAGTTATCTGTGTGTCAGTACATGTGTAAAATTCAGATTAGATTTTGGATTAGTGTTTGCACCATAAATTAGTTTAACATATTCGTTCGTAGGCTCCCAGCTTTGTTTTTCATTTTGTGACCCTTTCCCGTTAAATACATTGAATCAGACCCTAGGTTGGGTACCCAGCTTCTAAGCCAAAGTTAAGTGGCCAGCATGAGCCACTTAATGGAATACAGAGATAGCTAATTTTGAGCTTCTGGCTGCTGTTAATAAAGCTCCAAAGTATTTTTGCATGTTTGTAACTGTTTACCTGCTGCAAAGATGTAATATTGACCAAAAGTAGATTGGAAGGTTTGTTTTCTGAGTTCCATAAATTCCATCCATTTCAACTGCATGGTACAGTCTAGGCAGCTGCCTGGAGAGCATTTTAATAGTCAAAAATTATTCTTTTGTCTGTAAAGATGGGAATAAAACTGAAATAAAACCACGAAAGGTCAGCCAGTACGTTTGCCAATTAAAGTCCACTCTGGCATGATATATTTTGCAGTTTACAAGGGAATTATAGATTTTCATCTCATAATTGTACACTGTTCTTCACAGCAATTCAGTTCTAGGAAGCTTATTCCTTTTACTGTCCACGTGACATAATGGGAGAACAACAGGTGATCACTTATTAGTACTTTGTACGCAGCAGTGTACATGTAATTTCTAAGGATATATTCTTATGCACTGTATAGCTTAATACAGTTTTAAAATATGAACAGTTTTCCAAGTAAACTTGGTTTTAGTTTTAGTTTTAAATGAAGATACTGTTTAGATGCAAACAAAATTCATCTATCTTTAACTTATGTACAGAGGTAGAAACAATTTACTAAAAGCATACTTAGAGCAAGCTGAGGTAGTCCTGAGCTAGCCAATGTAGTTACTAAGCTAACAGAAGTATACTGAATTATATTTTTATCTACAGGCCTACTCACACTATTGCAGAGTTGAATGAGTTCAAGTTTTTCCTGACTTTGAGTAAAGGCTAATTTAATGAGATAGAAATGAAAGGGTTTACAATTCATAAATAAAATGTTCTTAAAAGCAGAATGCCTGTTTAGAGTTTAGGAAAGATGAACTTTGTTTTAGTGGCAGAATGTTTACAAGACAGAAGACTTTAACTGCAGCTTCCAAGTGCAATATGCAGGTGGAATTGAAATGGACCCGCTAATACTGTTGATGACACTAAGAACGAAGGTCTAATTCTGTAAATTTTACTGTAGAAATGAATCTAAATGAGTAAATGGGCAGACAAAGAAAAGGCAGTTGCTTTCCCTCAAGGGACCTTTCACTAAGAGGGATCTTAAATCTACAGATTTTTTTTTTGTTGTTGTTGTTAAAGAGAATATTTAATAAGTGAAACTAAGAGAAGTATCAATTGTATAATCACATGCATTTTAAATTTGGGATATTTTGGAAGGAACAGTAGTGAGATGGCTCAGCTAGTACCAGTTTTCACTAGACTTGTATTACTATATGGTCCCAGTTTTAAACTGAACACAATATAAACAGATCGTGGCTAGGAAGGGAAAATGATGGTACAGAGAGATACTTTAGAGATCATTTCCCTAACCATCTTGTTTTGTAATGCTAGTTTTGATTTCAACAGCTGGCTTGGATGAGCTGCATAACAAAACAAACGTATCCCAAACTGTAAGACTTTGTAGCAGATTTCATGCTACTGTACCTAGCAAAGACCTAAATGCTGCAGCCTGAACTGTCATATTTCTTAATAAGGAAATCTTATTGCTTCAGCGTCTTTCAGTGTTGTCTCATAGACTTACATCCTACACAGATTGACAAACATGAAATAAGTGTTCAGCCCTTCCATCTGTTACTTTAACTGAAAACAAAGAAAATACCAAAAACTGTAATGTTGTAACTGATGTCCTGTTGACCTGTAAATCTTTAAATTAAATACAGAACTATACTAACAAACTTAAATGAAATATTAATTTTTCTGGTAGATGTTTCCATACATTAAAGCCATAAAAAACCACTTAGCTGTTTGGCGTAACCACTCACATGCCTGTACAAACAGACACACACTTTTTTTCGGTAACATGCACTTATAGAAGGCTGGTTACTGAACTATTTGGATTCTGACTTTATGAAAATTGCAATTATACAAACCCATAATACTAGATTCAGTATGGCAACGGAGAGAACTCTGTTGCTCTGGAGACCGTCTTCCTGGCGTCAGTTCTCTTTGTATTGCCTCTTTAAATGAGATGTTGCATTTCAGAGGATGAATGTGGTAAAATATTTCTTTGTATATTCCCCTAGTTGTTAATAAAATAAGATCGAGGAATTCACTGCATTTCTCAGCTAAGACTCGTCCTCTTTATATTCTACTGTGTTAGTAGTAGTGTTTTCAGCTTTATTTTTTAATACTATGTACCACTGCTGTTACATCTACCTTTTCTATCTTTTAGCTATCTTTTAATAAAATGAGACAGGGGTGTGGTTATCGTGAGACTATACTTCTGGAATAGAGTAATAAATGAAGTCTTAATAGGGAGCTGGAAACACTGGTGATTTATGGCTTTCTACAACATTCATTACGCATACACATCTATGAGTAACATCCCATAAATTATATTACATGCTGTAAAAAGCTATAAATTGTCATTTTTTAGTGTAAGTTATTACCATTAAAGACATTTATTCCTTGCTGCTGGTGTGAGTTTCTACAGCTTTCTCACCAATTCCCTGACTAATGAATTCAGAAACTGCAGGAAGGAGACTGAGAAATGCAGTGGCTGATTAAATAGTGCAATTGACTTAAAGCTGTTAAGTCAGAGGTTAAACTACGTAATAGGGAAAATACGATCTATTCACATGGTAGCATCCTTAGCATTGAACATTTCCAAATATCATTCAGATCAACTGTATTATTTTTCTTCACTGTTAATATGTGCCTACAGAAAACTAGAAATGCTTTTAAAATAATGATACCACTTTATACTGAACAGTCAGCTACAGGAGAATGAAGATAAGCTAAATCCTGGGGAACAATTCAGTGTCTCCCATTGACCTGCCCATCATTAGAATTTGAAGCAGTACCTCAGAGGAAATATTGCTGTAAATGTAGGAAATACTACAGTACAGTAACAATATTTTTACAATTATGTTACAATACAATTTTACAATTATATTGTAGTACAATTTAAACATTTTTATGTGAGGAGCCATTAAAATACTGGGTTGTGCATCTTACTTTGTAAGATACTACCTTTTTTTTGTTGTTGTTTTGTTTTGTTTTGTTTTGTTTTCTGCAACACTGCTGTGGTAGTTAGTCTCCGGGAAGGCATTATGGTCTTCAAAATGGTTGTGGTTGTCATTGGCACCTCTATCTAAGGGTTTGTGCTTCAGGAAGGCAAGACATGATGTATGAAAATTCACTTAAGTTCTTTTGGACATCCATTAGGATACTTTTATTTGAAAGGGGGTGCTAACTTTCAGGCTTCTGGATATAAAGAGTTAGCATGAAAATCAGATGTTGGAGCTTGCAAACAAAATGCAAAAATCAATCATCATGAAATTTCCAAGGAATCACCTGAAACAAGTCTGTTCCTTTCTCTGAAACTGTTGGGTTTACCATTACTTTTGGGGAGATTATTCTTCTTCACGGTTTCATTAAACTTAAGTTTGGCAAATGTCTTTCCTCATCCAACGTCCTCTGTATTTTGGAGGGAAACACATCCTAAAAGGTATCTTGGTAATCTTGTAGTTTTGGGGCATGATGAAAAGGATAGATCAGATTAAAAATCAATTTAAACATTTTTACTAGACACTTCTGTTGCATTCTAAAGGTCTTTTTGTCTTCTTGTCCCGCCCTGCTGACTGGAGTACATTCCTGGCTAAAGCATGCCCTCTAGTGAGCCTGGGAAGTGGGATTAAAATTGCAAAGTGTTCTCATGTCTGGGGTGGATTTTTTTTTTCTTTTCTTATGCAGCTTGGAGAATTAATCAAGTACACTTCATAGTAATGGCTAATTTGTACTTTGTTAGGTGAGATACAGAGGTCAGTATTTTAGTATTTCTAATATATTCCTAAAGCTGCCACAGTTCTGTCTAGTAGAACTTGGGAAAAGAAAGCAGTCCCAGTTGTACTTTGTAATTCTTAACTGTCAGCAGTTTGAGAGCTGTCTGTTGCATGGATGACCTCAGCAACAATATGAAGCTAGAAAATAGAAGGCCAATTATAACTGAATTCTTGTTCAATTTCACAAATGGATCTGTTGTGTATCTCCATGATTTACAAGAGAATGAGCCAGAGAACACCTAGAAATTAAGAAGAGGAAAAAAAAAATATCACTCAAAGTAAATGCATAAACTGGATAAATTAATTCTGGAATTGAAATTCAGAAATATCTGTCAAAGCATAGAGGGATGAATTGCTCTTTCCTGAGTACTGATTTAAACCGTTGTTTGGATTCAGTTTGAGGCCTGCAATACACTGTCATTTGATAACGTCAGATGGTTATCTAACAGTTTGAAATATTAATACGTTTTATATGTTCTGTTGTTTCAGATTTTAAAATAATGGAGACCATATTTATAAAATGCTTGTTTGGCATTTTCCAGTTCATTCAGGTTCAGACTGTTCAATCAGTTTCATTCATAATGGCATCTCTTGGTGTTGTAGTTTACCAACAGGATTTTTAGGATCAAATACTGTCTGACACCTCTCAGGTGGGAATTCTGACTGAATGGGAAGAAGTGATTTGTGCCTATATTGTACATCATGAAATAGGCATCTTTTATGAAGAACTTTGAAGGTCTAATCCTAGTTAATTATTTCAGCATTGTTAAGAAACAGAATTTATTCATATGCTGAATATTTTTGTGCTTCCAGATCCAGCTGGCATTCATAATATTCCTGTACCCAGACCAAAACCCAGAAGATTCTGTAGCTGATAAGGGCAGATTTATAAATGGACTAGCTGGTGGGCACTAGGAAGTGGTCAAAACTTACGTGCTTCTCCTCACGCTCCATTGATGCAACAATCTGCAGTACTCTCAGATTCAGCCAGCCTAAGAGCAAGAGGGACTTGTGGTACAGTCAGATGTTGTACTCATTATGCTGCACATAAGAGCTCAAATTTAATCCCTGTACAAATTAGAGAAAAGAGGACTGCTGAGAACATGAACTTTCTGGTTTTCTACAGATTCAGATTGTTTAGGAGTGCACAGAAGCAATACAAGGATGAAAGTTTAGAACTCCAGCTAGCCATCTGAAGTTGAACTGTTTGCATTGCATGTGAACACTACCTCTTAGCAACAATAATACAACAAATTTACATGTGGAATTGAATGAATTTTGCAAAATTAAATTGCATTGAAATAGTTGTTGGCAGTAGTGTGTCTCTGTTTCTTCAGTGCTCTAAAAGGTGAAGAGACATTGGTTTCATTTGCATTGTGTAATAGGTGAAGAAAAAAATAAAGAAGAGGAAAAAACAGGTGCAACTTGAGCTGGCAAAAATCTGTGAGGAGAGTGGGAGAGTGCTGAGTTCTCATTCACATTCCAATGCTGTGCAGATTATGATTAGTAATATATTTGTACAATTGATGTACATATTTTTTTTTTCATTTGAAAGTCAGGAATACTTTTTGCTTGTTTTCCCTCTTATTCTGCAGGGCTATGCTTTAAGTAGTCAACATTTAATTGCTTATAAATGGTCATTATTAAATGTTTGTTAAAAAAAAAAAACAAAAAAAACACCACACACAAAACAACCTCCCCCACCACCAAATCCCATATGATTGTAATTAATCCTGCAAAGTTATATACTATGGTTTTAGGCTTTCTGAAGTTTCAAGCAGTAGAGTCGTAACTTCAAGAGTTATACTAGAAGGAAAATTATCCTTATTTCTTATTTAGAAATTGAAGTTGATGACTTAATGGCCTTTCTGTTACTCCTCCAAGTAAGACTTGCTTCATTTCTGTTGTCTGTATATCAACCAGTCTGTATATTCACAGCCAGTGGGAAATAGGCACTAACAGTTTACAAGGCCATCTATAAGTAGTAAATGTTTGATAACTGAGAGTCATGTGGCTAATGTGCAGAAGATTACCTCAAACAAACATTAAGCCAACTTCAAGGAAAAAAAAAAGAAAAAGGAATACACTTGTTAATCATCAGTGAGAGTTTATACATAGGAAATTTTAAATACACACAACAGACAGAGCTGTAAATTGGGGTATTTTGAGTGATAACTTCTCTTCTGGGGAATGTGCTCAAGGGACTTCATTATACTGTCCTCGGCAGAACTCCCCTCTCTGCTGCTCCCTGCTCAACGGTGTCAGCATGCTCCAGGTCTGTTTTTCAGTAACAGATGTGATCTTCCACTTTTGTGCAAAGTAGCTGCAGCTGATACTTAATCACAAATATCTCTAAGAAGATATTTTTAGATTAAAGGGATATGAATTACTTCAAAATTATCACATGCTTGAAATACACACACTGCATTTATTTGTTTTGAATTGATAGATTGTTTATGGAGCGCATACATACATATCCTTTTGTTCCAAAATGAATGGGTAGAAAAATTTGGAAACACTGGTTCAAAAAGTTCTTTCCATTTCTAGTGGCCCTTTCCCTAGCTATTAGTCAGCTGTGCATATAAGAGCTCTGATTGAAAATAAATCAGTTTGTGTCCGTATTCTGAACAGTATTAAAACTAGCTTGATTCTTGTCTTCCAATTGCAAGGCTATTACAAAGTTTGTTTTGTTGTTTTTATAGTTAAAAACATCTCTGTGATTTCTAGCCTAAATTTATTTATGGCCATTGGTTGTCTGTCTGACTTAAGACCTTCGAAGATCTTTAATTGAAATACCTAAAACTAATTGTATTACATACTAAACTACACTATTTTCTCTGCTGAAGCATTTTTAAGAGCATATTGAGAAGGCACCTATTGCAGAAAATGTGGTAATATCTTGAGTTGGAAAAGGGGAGCTCTGGATAACAAATTCATTCTTCCTCTTCCCTTTGGAGTCACACATTTAACAGTGATTTCTAATCACTATAAGAAGTGATTTTGCTGTCTTTTTCTGTTAGTAGCTATCCTGTATTTCAGAACAGTCTCTGCTATGTGACAGTGTTAGAACATTGCTGATCCACACTAGCAAATCCTACCAGGTGAGTAATAGCTACCTTTCAGGACATTTAAGAGGAAAAAAGTTTGGTAGTCTATATACATAATGGACCTCTGAATGCATCACAGTCTCCTTAACGTAAATTTTTAGGGCCTGTAGTAGGGATAACAAGCATTTTACTTAAGCAAATAAAACAGTGTTTTTGAAGATTTAATGTAGAATTAACATAAATGACAAGAGCGTGTTTTATGGAAGTTTGAGTTTTGTTTTTTTTTTTTTTTCTTGTGCTCTTAAAAGAAATTGCTGCCTTGTTAGCTGTTAAATCATAATCAGCTTATGTAGGACTCCTTGAACTCAGACATTGACACGTAAAACATTTTCATATGAAACTCTTTGTGTAAACATTGTCCAAATTCTTTGCTGACAAAAAAGTGGTAGTTGGGTCAAAATAAGATTTGATCTGAATAGATTCCTTCATCTGGGCCAGATTTTGTGTCACACATTGTAAATACCATTATATGGTAGGTAAATGCAAGTAATCAGTTGTGAAATTAAATTGTATGTAATAGTAGGAATATGGAAAAGGAAATTCCATTCCCAGATGGTTGCAGGTAAGTCCTGAAACAATTCTGGCTTTGGCTTTGCCAATTAGTTTTTAATTTGCTGTTATATGAAAAATAGTTGATACCAGCATTTTCAACTCATTTTCCATCCATTTTAAATGTATGAAATGAAGATCTGCATTTTCTTTCATGTTTAAACTTCACTCTCATTCTGCCTTCAAGCTCAAAGGTTGAATATGGGTATAGTCTTTGTCCTTGAGTATCTTTCCTCAACTGTATATACTTGCTGCAAAGGATTCTTCAAAGTTTGAGGTATTCCAGTTGTCATTCTGGTATACACAGAAAAGACTGCGCTAAGGACAGTGTGTCATTACTACTTGCTATGGAACAAGCATTTTCATAAGGTATCTCAGTGGAAACTGGTAACTGATGATCTTGTGCAGGTGTGGATTTTTTAGGTTACATGATGAAAAATGCAGCCTAAATTTAGCTGCTTTTTAAATCAGCTGCTAAATTTATCAAATATTTACTGAAATCCCCAAGGGTCTTTGGAAGCTGTTAGCATTGAACGCTATCAAGGGCATCCAAAATAACATTTAACTAGAGGTTTTTGAAATTTATCTCTGTAGCAGCAAGCAGAAGTTAAAAACAAGAACCGCCTTGTGTATATTCATTCCTATTACAGCATGCGATAAAATTTTGTACTGAGTAAATGAGTGAACTTCAAAAAACTTGAGTAGAATATCGCTGATTTCCAAGGAAAGCTTTTAGAAAAGGATATCGATGGGGGTCAATATATTTTCGTTCTTTATACTGTCTTAACAATTGACGTGATTTTAAGTAGACAATTATATGAATATAGTGAATTATCTCAGTTATGCATAACCCTATACCCTTTATCAGACCATTCTTTGTTGCTCTTGGTTTTCTTTTCTTCTGTCAGTCAGGACCCTAACAGCTGCTGAAATCCATTGTCTTTCTGCACTTCCAGCTGTTTCTATGCTCCCATGCTGCTTCATCAATGGGTGGAAGCCACACTTACAGCTTTGTGTACCTAAAGTAGAGAACAGTGGTAGTGATGGAAAAAGAAATAACATCTCTTCCTATTTTCAGTATTTGTTTCCTGGAGATCTTGAAAGTTAAAATGCTATGGGGTGTTAAGGATAATTAAACTGGTGTACTAGTTGTGAACTAGCATGTGTGAACTCTGAAATGAAATGCAGTGGAGGAAACTCACTGCTACTCTGTCCTCCCAAATGTCATTATGCTAAAACTATAAAATTAAAAAGAAAACAAAACAAATTTCCATCAGCATTGCAGGCAAGCCAGCAAAGTGTTATGCACAAATGTTCTAAACAGTGAGAGACCATGTAGAACATAGATCAACAAAATGTAGAGCTTACAAACATGTAAAATTTATTCCATCGGGAAATTGATAGCAAAACATTTTCATCACTCATTTCTACAGGCTTTAACCTGTAAAGCAGCCTGTATCTAGGAAGTAGATTGAATCTTTTTCCTCTCCTTTCATATTATGTATGCATATTCTTTATTACTGTTTCCTCATTTACAGGTAAAGTGTCGTTTGACTGAGTATAAAAATGGCTATTTATTAATCCACTGAAAATCTACTCTGCCTTTAACCATCCTGATCTAATAGTTCTACCTTAGGCTTCATGTACAAAGAACTGATTCTGAACACACATGCTTTCCTGTACTGCTGCAGTGCTGCAGGAGACAAATGGAAGTGATGCTTTAAATAAAGCACAGATGTTTTTTCTGACACTATTCAGAAAAATTGGAGGTAAATGGCAAGTGATTATCTTGCATATAATAGTTTCCACTGTTGGTCATGTGTATAGTTATGTGTGTGTGTGTATTGCATATTCCTAATGTCCTATATTTCTCACTTGTTTATTTCAGCATCATCTACAGTTTCTCCTATTGAAGCAATTGTATCAATACCGGTTTATAATAAATAATGATTACGGTGCTTGGTAAGCATCTATTTGCTGTGGCACCAAACACCATTTTGTTTTAGAATTACCAGGCAGTAGCTGGTATGAACAGCTGTAGCACTGGAAACTGGAAGAGCTAACGGGTGCAGATTTTTTTTTGGTTTAGTAAGGCAAAACAGAGGAAGTCATGGCTGTGGCCTCACTGTGGCACTACAGGTGATGTTAAAAGCTGTGGCTGCAGTAGTCTGTACTGGTGAGTACCTCTGTGGCCAAGGGTAGTACCAGAGGGTACATACTTGTAACATACTTGTAACATACAAGTAACATACTTGTTCTGTCCTTGGTTTTTTCCTTGTTTGAGCCTTGCCACACTACTAAACTGTTTATATGTATTTTTGCCCTTTTAAACAATGTTTTAAGTCAAACCAAGTCAGCTCATGCTGTAGCCAGTCAAACTAACTGCGGACTTCATGATCAGTGTAACTCCAAGGAAATTACATGATTTTTAGCAAGGGTAGAAGAATGGCACAATGGTTGTGAAGTGCTTCTGTGAGTACAAATCTAAGTGAATTTGCCTTCCAGCTTTTTCTTGCATCTTCCTAGGTGTATTTAAGGGATTGCTCTAGTACTTCCCCTGAGCTTGAGATCAAAATTTAATATTTACTGAAGAAAATGTCAAATTCTCAAACAGTTTTTGCTTTCAGGTGGGTCAGTGACCTAAAAGTCTGTTTTTTAAACTTCCACTAGTGGACAGAATACTATAAATTTTGTAGATAGCACAGTGTTCTTACCATGTGCAACACTATCCACTTTAAATCACTGCTTCAGTAAGTACTTTACATTGATTTATATATATATATATTATATATATTTTAATCAAAGCCCTGGACCTTGCTACACAATTGAGTTTGCTGAAGTAGATTATAGAATATGGGCAAGTTACAGCTGGGATGCTAATTTGTATACTAGTAGTTATTTCTTCTTTCAAAAATAAAAAAGAGTAAGGTATATTTAAGTAAAGTGTTGAAATAACATAATATCAATGCTTTCCCTCTGCCACGAAGCTGAAAAAAGGAGTCCATTCTATGTCAGGCTAAAAATGTAGCTGTGCTGAACAGCTTGGTCGAGGAAGTAGTAACTGTAGGTCTTTCTGGACAATGATGCTGTAAGAATAGCTGTCAAAATATATCAATTGTCAGAATATATTGATTATGTACAGCAATCTCAAAGGATTTCTGCTCCACAAAATTGGTAACATCTGTTCATCAGTTTTAAGGAATTGAGCTGATTTTGCTTTTCATTTCGGAAAAAAAAATATAATTATACCTAAATTAGCCTTCTGTATTTCTACATAATAGAACGACTTAAAAAAAACACAACCTCTTTTTCTAGGAAAAAGTCGGCTTATTCAGTTTTATCTGATTGGCTTTATCTGATTAACTTTTGTGAATTCAGAAATGTTACTGCATTCAGTGTTTGCTAATTTGTTCAGTGTAGTATTTTATCACTTCATCTCATTTTTTGTTCATTAATGTTTAGCTGCACTTTAAGCTATTGAGTTAATACATGGTAAATTGATACATTTTGTGCTGGTTTGCAGTAATTAAAATGAATTTAATTGAACTGCTCTAGCATTTGTGCTAAGTACAGTAGTGTCTTAGTACTTAATAGCTTCACCACTCAATTTTCTTGATTTTACAGCTGTAATTGAACTTTTACATACACAGATAAAGTATTTCTTTTATTATTTTTCCTTTCAGTAGCCTCAAATTTTAGCAATGTTTTTGGTTTTCCAGCTCTCCAGCACTCATTAATCCTTCACAAACAAGAAGTATATATGTGTATGCTTTATACACATTAAATTACTCTTTTTTGTTTGTTAAAGAACAGTGTCTGGGTGCTAATAAAGTATGGTTACAGTGTACTTTTTATTTTCCTTGAGTGACTCCTTCATGCGTAGCTTCTTCCAGTAGGAAGCAGCTTAGTGAGAAGTGCAGGTTTAACTCAACATTACATTTGCTTAAGAGTTTTTTTTTTTCCCCTTTCTTTCTTGCCCTTCAGAAAAGGAGTTTCACAGAAACAACTTTTTCTCAAAATTCCTTTCAAGATTTTTTTTTTTTTCCCATAAGATCAAAGGGAGAGAATTGCAAGTAAGCAGAGACCAAGATTCATATCTCTGCTCTTTGTCAGCTGTAACAAAAGGATGGACGTGGTCATACGCTATTATACAGCATTGAGCTAGACCAATGAATCTGAAATTGGGAAAAAGAAGAATTGTATCCATGCTTAAGAGAGCAACTTCAGAACTGAAAAACTCAGAGGTGCTGTTGGTATTTCTATTGTCCCCTGTTATTCAGGAAGTTTTTCTTTTTAGTACTTGGTGTATGTTTGGGACTGATCTGTTACCTGTAAAGATTCTGACATTTTTTGTAGTGAGATATGAGGAAAAGCCACACTTCTTGACTTTAGAAGACTTAGCTTTCAAGCAGTGTTGGTTTGAATGTTATTTATTACCATGCCTTATTGCATGATACAATTTTGTGTAAAATAAACTCTTAATAAGCCTCTTCTGTTATTTTTGAAAAAGGGGCAAAGAAAGCAAGAAGCTCTTAGAATATCTTCTAGGATGTGCCGAATTCACAATGTTAATGTAACAGATAGAAAATACATTTGATTTGTGATAATATTAATTTATCCTTAATAAAGGTTCAGTAACAGTTGCAATGATTGACACAATCTGAACATAAGCAGGCAGTTGTTGAACTGCTGTGCTTTTGTTCTGAACAGACTTCTAAACACCTCATCAGAATTTTACTTGTTGCAGCTTGTGTTTGTTGCCTCTTTTCACAGTGCTGTGTACCTACAAGAAGTCTGGCTTCATCTTTTCTCCACCTTTGGCAGATGTAGACAGGAATAAGACATTCCCTCTCCATATCCCCTCCAGTCTTATCTTAAAACTGAAGAAATGGTTCTCTTGGCCTCTTCTTATGGATCACATGCCCTATCCCCCTAAATCATCTTTGTGGCCTATATTGGACTCATTGGAGTGTATCAGTGTCTGTCTCAAGCTTGAAGGCTTTCTAAACAGGCTGCAGTATACAGTATGAAACAAATCCTGATAGAAGGGAGTAATCATTTCTTCCAGTTTGGTAGCCACATTTCTCCTAATCCAGCCTGGTGTGTGTTTGGCTGCCTTCACTGAAAGGGCACTACTGATTCATGTCAGGACCCTCACATCTCTTTAAAGCTTTTCTTTAGCCAGCTACTGCCCAATGTGTACTGCTGTGTAGAGTTGCACCCTGACAGATGAAGGACTCTGCATTTGCCTTTTATGAAGTTGATGAGGTTCTTAGACCATTTCTGCAGCCTGCCAACTTTCCTCTGAATAACAGTTCTGCCTTCCAATGTAGCAGTTGTTGCCATTAATGGTATTGTGGGCATACATGCTGTGGGTGTACTCTGTGCTGTTGTCCAGGTTGTTAAGCTGTTGAACAGTTTTGGCCCAGGGATGCTTGAGGGATGCTGCCAATATTTAATTGCCAGTATGATGTTGTACTGCTGATCACAACCCTTTGGTTCTACCAGTTTGGCCCAGTTTTCCACCAACATTATGGTCTACTTATCGAGTCCATATCTCCCCACTTTGGCTATATGTATACTCTGCATAATTCTACCAGAAGCCTTTTTGACACACTATTATCAAAATGGTATGACAGTATGTCTCACTGTTTAAGGGAAAATAATTATATTTTGAGTACTACTTCAAATTTTAGAACATGTTATTTTATCCAGCAATGAAGCAAAAGTTCCTGTGCAGAAAGCTTGGCAAAGGAAACTTTTTTTTTTTTTTTTTTTATTAATAATTATATCTCTGTGGGAGGCACGGGAAATAGACTTTGAAGTCTTTGCAGGAATCAATCACCATAAAAAATTTAATATGTATACCACCTTGCTGTTTTAATTGTGTGGGATCAAATGAAAAAATACAGAATGCTTTGTAGCTCAACAAATTCTAATGTACATCTTCTAGTATTGGTGCACTTCTTGAAGCCATTTATTAAATTCTGGAGGAAGAGTGAAGATTAAATGCTAAATGTTTTTGAGGATCTGGCTGTGGTTTGGAAGCTATTTCTGAACAGTTAAATTGAACATGTAAAATAAGTAGTGGGATGATTTCTGGAATTGTTAAACAGGGCAGTGACATGAATATAGTTTTATGTCCAGGTATCTTTCATATTTTAAGAGGTATCTTCCAGATTTCAAGAAACAAGTTAAACAGCAGGGACTTTGAGGACATCACCAAAGGTTTGTATGTTTCTCCTATGAACGCAGGTAGAAGCGGTTAGGAAAACACATGGCATTTACATTTTTCAAAACTAATCATTTCAATCAGTTGAAATATTTGAAAATAAAAAAAAAATGGTTCAAAAGAATGTTGTAATAAAAGTTTTGTAAAAGAGATGCTGTGTAGTAAAATGTTGTAAATATGTTCTCTTTATGTTCTCTTTGACAGAGGTGTTTGTATTGGGGGGGTGGGGGGGGGAGGGATGAGGACATGAGAAACAAACAACCCAAAAAAACACAACCAGAAGTGTACCAAAAATGTACAAGAGCATGAAATAAAGCAAAAATAGAATTGCATTAGGAAACAAGAGAAATTTGGTATACGCTTCTGAAATCCTTAATGAAGGAGTACATGCTTGAAAATGGATCTGGAATCTCAGTTAGCAGAGACAAAAGAACAAGGCCAGATGTGTGTGTCAGAGATTATTGTTCTGTCTTGATGTTAATTTAAGTTCTGATAGTCTTCGAAGGAAATACTAGCACAGGTTAGCTATTTTAATTCTTCCTAAATAAATTTCTAATAGACTTAAAACAAATAAAATTTATTTAAATTTCTAAAATACCACTTTCGAAACTGTCTTCATTAGTGATATTGAAAAAATATGCCATTTCATTTATAGAGTAATAAATCAGTTAGTAAAATTACTAAATTAGGGCTGTATATCTTCATGTTTCTTTGGGGAGATCAAAAAAAATGTCATGAGAGGAGAGAATTGGAAAAGCTAGTGGAGAGTATGGGATCAGCATGAGTAGAAGTGTTTGCTTGTGTAAGGGATTGCATTAGTAGCGTGGCGAATGATGAAGGTGGAAGGCAATGCTGTCTTGGAAACGAGTTAAATTAAAAAAGATAATATGGCCTTTGCATATGCAGCAGGCAGATGCTGTTGGTTGTTATGTGTTGGTTGCTATGGCAATCCAAGTGGTTGACCAATACGTTGAAATTCAGTAGCTCTAATACCTAGCTGCTTATCAGTCTGTACACCATAAGATTTCAGAACAGCAGGGACATCTATTCTGTTATCAGTTTTGTGTGTATTTTTAACCTCTTTCAACCATAATTTCAAATCTCTAGAATGTCAATAAAATCTTTTTCCTATAGTCTTCTCCTTTATATTTTCATACTGATCAGCTCTACACATTGCTTTCTTTCTCCTTTTGACATGAAGGCTGTTTCAATTTGAACTACTTTGAAAAGTTTCTGCTAGTGAGATTTGCATTTTTCAAAATGTGTGTTCAAGGATCACGTAAGACTGAATTACAAACACATCTTTCACTAGTGGCTTTAATGAGGGCTTCTTTAATAAGATGAGATTATATGAGAAATGTTTTATACAGTGCTACCCTCTGGTCTGGATAAGCTGGTAGGTCATCTTTAGTCTGTAATCCTGATTTTTTTTTTGAATGACTTTTGTGTGAGTTTGTACATTTTTAAGTGAAACTTACCTGAGTTTATCTGCTAAAATAGACTACACTGATACAGTACAGCTACTTCAATAGATGCTTTCATGCATTATAACTATGCAGCTTAAAAGCAGTGTCATTTCATATTTATGGTAGAATTCCTCTATGTATGTCAAGTTTAGAATTATGTCCTATGTTTCTTGTGAAGTCTGCAAAGGTAAAATGCAATTCTGACTTTATTTGGAGGCTGTGCATGTGTTTCTCAGGTGAGACATCTCCTATACAATATAGGTCTCTCTGTCCCCCAAAGTCAGGGTGAACATCATAGCTTTAATTAAATCTTCAAGACCAGTCCTTGAAAATGAAGTCAGAAATGAAGATCACAAGATTGTACACTACATAGAAATTTTGAAAGGATATTACATTTTGGGATCACATTATTCACTTTCTAGTTTTTTAAATCCTTAATTTATCTTCATGTAATGCTTCCAGACTTTTTAAATTTGTGAACATAAGAGCTGAAGCTATTCTTGTATGTATGTTTTTCATCCAATCTTCTGATACTGGGCTTCAAGAGAAACAGAGAAATGACAAGGGTCAGACTTGGCTGTGCTATTTCATGCAGCTGATAGAATACAATGCATCTGTTCCACAAGCCTTCTGTATTTGCCTTTTTTTTTTTTCATAGATCTAAACATGTTGAAAGAACTGTAGAAAGGTAATTCAAGTATTACGTATGTTTTTAGATCCTAGAGGTAAACTTTACTATTTTGAAGGGAGTTGTGTTTGTTCTGGTATGAACAAAAATTCAACTACATTTACTTGTGGAAAAACAGAACTAATACATAGTATATTCCAAATTCTTGACAGAACTCTGTCTCTTTTAAATGGAGCCATAGGCCCACAGTGCTTTCTTTTAAAGATGTTAGTCTGATAGGAAAGATAAAATTGTTCTTTACAGTTTTATTGGGGTGTGTTTACCTTCTTATGTTAGTGCTGTGTTCTGGAGTCAGCAAAGAGTTAAGAGAAACAGCTTTGCTTGCTTTCTGAATCAAACCTATGAGAAGATTTTCTACATTTCTTCAATAGTAAAGAAAGTGTAGTAAAGGTGAAGCAAACTGCTTAAGCCTTTACCTCATGTTCATTGCATCTCTGGATGATGATGCTGTAGCAACTACTAAATTAAGTAAACTGAGTAAAATACCACAAGAAGAAATGTTGCTTTTCTCCTCTGTTTAAAACATGGCTGAGTGCCAATTGCTTCAATATTGGAGCAGATGTATTTCAGTGCATCTCGTGTGCATTCTGTCACTTTCGTTCCTTCCTCTTGGGGTAGAAACTCAGTGCAGCTAACATTGAAATTCAAAAACATCCCAGAAGCAATGATGTTTTCTGAAAAAGAGTAAAAATTGTGGACTCGACAAGGTTGGACCTGATGATCTCTCGAGGTCCCTCCCAACTCCTACAATTCCGTGATTCCATGAAATCTTTGTTGTTCTACTGCTTTTAAACTAGTTCTGTTAAAATCTTCATAATAACAGAAGAGAAATTGGGATAGTTGGAGTAAGACCATTTTAACCTTTCAGTCTTAAAAAGTGTCTAATAGAAAAAGGACATAAATTGTTCTCAACAGCAGAGCTCTGTTGAAAGTTTCTAGTCACTGAATACTAAACCCCTCTAGAGTGAAGTTTTAATTTCATTTGATTTTGTGTGTGCTATGTTCATTATTATAGTGGATTCTATGCAATTGCTGTGTTCATTTTTGAAATAGTGCAGCACTGTGTATAACTATACTAATACTTCTGGGAAGACTTATTATTGTAACCTACTGTTCTTGATAGTATAGTGCATTTTAAAGTCACAACACATTCATGAATATAGTGATTTCTGCATAATTGTTTCATTTTTCCAATAGCAGATGATTTATTTAATGATTGAAGTTAAAAACATCAATGAATTTCTTGGGCTGTCAGATATTTTCTAAATGTAATTCTTTAAAAAACAAAAACAACTTCATTTTGACACTTATTTAAAAGCAACAACAAAACAGATATAATACAAGGCTTTTAAAGTGCATTGATTTTGAAATTCTGACTAAGGGGAGTGAAAAGTATGTGATTTTCAGTGATTTGTGACAAATAATTAGCTAACAATTGTTAACTCAGATTTTTACATATCTGTTGTCAGCTGCACATGTTTATTCATTAGCGAATAATGCTTTTGCTGCGTACTTCTTTGTGCCATGTACTGAACTCTATAATTGTGAGTTTTGTGCTTATTTTTTTCACATTACATGAGCAGGCTAAATGCCCACTTTAATTTAAGAAAGAGATAAAGAAATATAGAGGTGGTTGATGCATTAGATTTCCTTGTACAAAATACGCATAGAATGATCTGTCCTCACATAAAAAATATTTTCATTTGGTTCAGTCTGAATGTAAATATTTTAAGGACAAAAACATGCACATAAGAAAATGGAAAACATAAAAGATATGCTGATGTTATTCACTCTTTTGATTCTGGATATGTTTCCTTGTTAAGTTAAGGTATAACGCTGATAAATGGTCTTGATGTTTTCTCATTTCGCTCAAAAACAACAAACAAAAAACTTTGCTTCTCATGCTCAGTTTATTGTTGTCCTTTCTCTTTTAAGCAGCTTTACTGCAAATGTTTTTCGGTTTTCATTTCTCTCTTTTTTACTTTCAGAATGATGAAGTTGGTACTTCTGTATGGACTTGTTTGTTTTGCTTTGTTTTTCAGGCATTGTGAATATTTGCTGGAAATCATCTCTTGATGATGAGTTGAATCTGTCCAAACTTTATATCCGGCTATCTGTAAATACTATGTCAACAATCCTCAACTGCTCATAACACTACCAGTGAACAAAAGAAAAAATGAGGATATCATATGTAAGTCTTTTCATATTACCTCTTTCTTTAAATCGCCAGCTGCTAACAGCTATTCTAGTTTGTGATCATGAGACAAGCTGTTAACATAGACTATGTCATTTCAGCTTTTCACACTTTTTTTCCCTTTGTAACAGGCTTTGCCACTTCAGTTTTTTGCACTTCTGTGTGTGTGTGCTTGTCTTTATATGGTATGTGTGCTGTAAATCACTGAAGACTCATGTCGGCAGGCAGCTGCCATGGGCCACTCATTTGTAAGAACACATTAGTTCAAAAAATGTCAAACAGAATGAAATAGTTCCTCACTTCAGCCCAGAAAAAAGAAAAAAAAGAAAAAAAAAAAACGGGGGGGGGGGGGGGGGGGGGGATGGGGTGGGGAAGAAAAGAAAAGAAAAAACAAGCCAACAAAATTTATCTGCAGTCATTGCTATGGGTTATTTTCATGCAGTACCAGGTTGTTGCAGTTCATCAACCAGACTCAAGTACAAGTAAACTGCTTCTCTGTGCTGTTTCACTGAGGATGATCAGTTGAAAGACTGTTTCTGTTGCCTGTTAAAGAATAACAATTATATCAATGAACTCCAAGTATCTTTGGAGGAGGTATACAAAGGGTGAAGGGCCTATGGTAAAGGTAACAGAAGAGAGATCTTGCAGGTACACAAGATACACAAATATCCCTCGGCATTTATTGCACCAGTTGTGACCATTCTGCAGCAGACGGAAGTCTCTCAACCACTGCCAAAGAGTTGGACAAGAGTTGGTGAGACTGATATAGTTGGATTCAGAGAGCTGAATATCAACCTTAAAACTCACAGGGAAGGGTGATGATAGAATGCTTCACTGACTGCTGGCATTATAGTCATGGGTAATCTCTAAGAGATGCTGTCCTTTGCAGGAGGGCTTACAGATGTGAAATTAAATGACTGTGTTCTAGATATATTCGCTTGTGTGAGTGTTACAACTGACTTAAGATGGTAAATTCAGGAGAAGGGGAATTTGGGAGTAAATGCCACCAATGCGACACAAAAACTTATTTTTCTTAAATAATGTCAATCAAAAAGCGGTTTAATGCCTTTTATATATATATATATCCTAGTGTTCTTACCTTGATGAAACCAGCTATGATGGTGTTCAATAATGAATATTTCTTTGTAACTTTCTTTGTAACTTCAAGTACTTTCTGCATACAAGATGTAATGAATTTGTGAGGAATTACATTTCAGTTCAGTCCCCTGGACACCTCTGAGAGCTACCAAAAGCTGAAGTATCAAATAATGAAACTGTAATCAACTGAATCAAAATGTTCTTGGTTGGTGTGGGAAGGAACAGTTCAAGTTGAAGCAAGACTTGGAAAATAGGCCAAGCAAGAGTCAATAAACAGCATGGGCATTTGGCATAGGTTCACTGAGAACATGCTTGTTCAGGAAAAGTGCAGATAAACTAAGCAAACGGGCTGGAGGAAGCTACTGGGGTCCTTGGAACTTGAGAGAGAAAATAAATCGAATAGTTTTTCTTCACAGTCCTAAAAGTTCATCTGACTTGTTTGGTGTGTAAGGTAAAATAAAAGCAGTCTGAATGCGTATGTAGGCTTCACGTGTTCTGTTTCTAAGCTTTTCCCTTAATAAGGCTGTTTGCTTTTTTATTTTTAGCTAAAAATGCTCGAAGGTAAGATTATTAAATGCTGGTAATGAGCTGTTATAAATCGATGGACTGTTTTTCTTATAATAAGAGCATAATAGTTTCACTTTGAAAGACATGAGGATGGCACTGAGTAACATTTAAGACAGGAGAGGGGTGAAGTCAGTCTTGATGTGTCGTTGACTTCTGAATATGCAGGATTTATTTTATTGGGTCATTTAATTTTTGGAAGATTTCTGTTATGTCCCTGAAAGTAATTATATTACAGAAAGGTATTTAATGGATGGAGATAGGTGCAAAGAGATATTCCTAAATAGATAAAACAGCACAGCACCATTTGAAGCTTTACATGTTTGCATGTCTTATTTTATAATAGTGCTTTATCTCTCCTGCTTTCTGAGAGTCTAACTGATTATGAAATCTTGTGGTGCCATCTGGTGGATAAATTATAACTAAATTTATCAACTGGCCTATTTGAAATAAGGCTAATAAAACCCACTCAACAAAAGAGAAAACTGTATGGGTAATCAGTAAAAATAAGTCCTGATAGACACAAATGTGTAATATTACTGAATAGTTTATGTAGAGAGCAGTCCGTGTACCACTTGTACTTAATGTTCCTCTCAGGTTTGCTCTTGACTGCTCGGAAATCAGATTTTTGTTGTTTCTAAAGACTCGAGGGTTTTTTTTCTTGAAAATGTATGCCTATTGTTACGTGCCTTCTTAAATTAGTATGTATTGCCTCAGCTTTCCAGAAATAACATCTGCCATTTTCTATTCCCAAACTTTTAACGTAGAGACTTTAAATCTAGAATTTGTATCTCGATTATTCAATTATTCTTTAGAGAACTTTTTACCCTGAAGCAAAATCATGTAGAGAACTAAGTACCTTCATGAAAAATTAAATTAAATTAAAATTAAAATTAAAATTAAAGTTCAGGTTTGAGGCTGCCAGATTCCACAGCAATTGTATTGTAGGCTGTAAGTTATGTGATAGCTTAATTTAGAAAACAAAATAGTTTTAATTAACTGTTTATAGAAATACAGGATGCACTTATAAGATTGCCATAGTACTGTTTACTATAACTGACATTTTGGTGCTTTTACCACATTTGGTTTTGCTACATCAGTGTTGTTTTTGTTCCAATGCCAACAGTTCTACTCACAAAACAATTTAATGACAGATCTACTTGCTAAAAATGCTTTTTTTTGGCCTGTAATCTCTGTCGAAATGTGCTTGGTGGGACAGTAGTTTTGCTGGGCATCACACAGCACATCTTCTAGTGCTGCATTTTTTTTTTGTTTGTTTTGTTTTATCAAGCAGCTGGAGAAAAAGAAATATACCTTTGTAGATGAAAGATGTAAAAAAAAAAAAAAAAGCACCTTTAGAAAGACAAAAAGAAGGTAATGACTTAATGTGTCATTATAGTAAGTGCTACTACTCCTGGTAAGTATTCTCAGTGAATTGCTTTTAAAGAAGGTGGTGCGCTCAAGGTGGCCTACTGTTCTAGTCTCCATTTCGAGGTTATGATCACAAGTACTTTTGGTTTGGTTTCATTTTATTTACTAATAATACATATGACTAAAAATGTTTTTCAACTGCTAGGAGACTACAGAAGGTTACTGTCAAAGGATTATGACTTTCTTCCTACACCCCTGCTTTTATTCTTAGAGTTTCAGGTAATGTTTTTAGGTAGTTGTTCATATTCAGGGAACTAAATAGGAGAATCAGTCAAGTAATTCAAATCTCTTGCTTAGTTGAGAGCCCAAGTAACCTAAACAAAGAAACTTCACTTGTGAGTCATTAATTAACTGTACATTACAAATCCTGTATATTAAGCATCTGGTTATATCTAAATTAAACACTTGACATTCTAATTTAAAAGGCTGTTGTTAGGCTGCTGGTCAGTAAATCGGTTTACAGCTGTGGCATATCAGAAAATGATATTTTTCAGTGTTATATTTATGAATTTATTTTGCTAGGTGTTGACTGAGCAAAACAGTGCTACATATGAATTCACTTGTTTATGTTTAAGGATTGTTTGATGACTGTAATATAATTCAATATTTTTCCCCCATAATTTTACTTCTTCATGTACTTCTTGGAAACCTTAGTGTCCTAGGTGTTTGTCTAGACACCTTACATACTTGAGGAGGTGATTGAAGAGAGATGTCTTTTTGGATTTATAGCTAACTTAGATATCTGAAATTAGCTCCTCTTTTTATGTTAGGCTATGTTATCAGGAACATATAATGTTGGTTTTGACCTACCTACCCACCCACAGAAATTCTTAACAAATTAAAATGACTGTATATTATACCTAAGGGGACAAGAAAAGTGTGGCTGACGTTAGACTGTTGGGTTAGGTGGTTCCTTCCTTGTGTCAGACTAGCACTCTTATCTCAGGGAAGAGAGTTTACTTAGGGATTTTAGATGTAATGCTCATCTAGCACCATAATATGCGAAGTCTGAGTGAAGATTCATTGTTACAAAGCACAAAATGCTAACCACAATGGATTGAACTGCTGTGAAGCACCCCAGTGGTCTGTATGGACCAAACTTGACTTTGTTTTATTAAACATTCATGCCACAGGTATAACTGCCTGCAGCCCATTTTTCAGGATGCTGTAATGAAACTGTGTTTAGGCTGTGCTGACAGTGCAGTCCATGTGAAGGTATGCAGGTTTCTGCTGCATGGAGTGAGAACTTGTTGTGTGTGAAGGCATGTGCTACTGTTTTCCTATATCTATCTTAAGGACAGGTGGCTTTAGGAAGTATTCCCAGACTCTGTCTGATGTTTGATTTGGGATTTTCATAGTTTAACTGATTTTTCTTATGAATAATTAAGGTTTCTGTCAGTATGATTGAATAGAAGGACTGGACATTCTATTCTATTCTGGACAAGACGCTAATTGGGAGACCTTTTCGTTTCACAGAATATATTTTAGTAATGTAACATGAAATGACTGACATAGCACAGAATAGCAAGCTACTCCTGCAGTTTACTTAAACTTTAAAATAATTATTCTTAGAGAATAAAAAATATTTCTCAGTGTTTATCTTATTACACTTTATCTTTAATAGAATTTGTGATAATAATAAGAAAGTTAGGTCACATGTTTTTTCCAGTTCTAAAAACTGACAGTCTGCAGATAGGAAGCATACCAGATCACTCAGTTTTATTTTCTAAATAGTTCTGTAAGATGAATATATCCCTTTTTGCATATCTTTCATTTTAATTTTGACAGTTTGCCTGAAAGAAAGCACATACTGCCCATTAGATTCACTGTACAGAGGATTTATTACTTCAGAGGGTCCTGTTTTGTTCAGCTTTGCTGGCATGAGTATCACAGTTTTGTCAGTAACTTACATTTAAGGAGAATTGAACTCCTTGTCTCCTTTCTCCTTCTGTCTTTGAACTGATGAGTCTGCTTAGTCAGTGTAGAAAATTCACTAAACCTAATGCTTTTTGATTTCCTATCATCATCTGTTCTTTTCTACTGGTTATATAAAAACTGCAATACTTAATTTAACATATAGGAGTGGTTGTAGCATTTTACGAGGAAAAAAAAAATATGGCTTGTGGCATTAGTTGTAGCATGCAAGTCTTTTAGCAACACTGGGCAGTGTGTTAGTTGTACATGTTTCTAAATTTGGCTTTGCTCATGGAGGAATAAAATTTAAAAGTCAAGTAGGAAATCATTTCACATTCTAAAGAGGAGTGCACATTTTGTAGAGAAAATATGTAACTTTTAAATTGATGAATAGAGTTTGCCAAAATAAAATTTTGTGAGAGATTTACTTGCTGTTTACAAAGTTAAAATTTTCATATCCTTATTGGGTGAAAAAAATAATAATTACACACTGTGGAGCCATATTTTGTCATATTTTAGAATACCTGACTGAAGGTTTTCCGAGGTGGAAAAGGGGAGGAGGGGAGAGGAAGCATTTTTTTTTTCTTCCATGATTTTAAATTTCCTGTGTGACATATTATATCTTACACTTTGTCAAATTACACTTGTCAAGTTGTACGGGATGTGTACATGATACAACTGAAGCAACACAACATGAGGTATGTCAGTGTCTCAAGTAGAAAGTTATAAACAAATGGTTGGATTTTAGAGAATGTTGATGTATTTTTCTTTACCCACAGCAAGGCATGTTGAGTGTTGCCTATTCTGAAGAATTGTGTATGTGTGTATGTATACTGGTGATGGAGGTGAACTTAGTCTTGTGTGGCTATTTGATGGGTTTAGTAAGCAAAAGCTAGGATTTTGAGAAGCTTTGTGCTAATTCATTACAAGGAAAACATCTTGGACAGTGGAGATATTTTTCTTTTCTTTTCTTCTGGAGTTCTGACCTGTTCAGATTAAATTTCAGTGACATGTATGCATGTAACATGCATGATTACAAGTTTTTCAGACATGAAACTTTGAAAGTAAACTATGTTATGTCTGTAAATCCATGAGTAGTAGGCTGTATCTAGGGAAATGAAGTGTACAAATGAGTGTACAAATGGTTTCTTGGTGGTTTCCCTTACCATTTCATACTCTGTTGTGCTTGGTATGTATACAACGTCCAGACAGTGTATGCCTTACAGATCTGATATCAGATTGATGGAAGGTAGGCACATAATGTGTTTGTCCCCAGAAACACTTAGCTTCATGTAGTTGGTTACATTATTACTCTTGGCTAAGTTTCTTATGATTTATTGAAACTCAACTTCATTTTCTTTTGTCACTGATTCCCTCTGGAACTGAAAATGATGAGTTCTTAAATGTTATCCTTCATTTAATTTATTTGCTTTAATGTTGTACAACATATAGTTAGATATATTTGTATAATACAAAGGAAAAATGCTTTATACTGGACTTCTTTTGCAAAATGAATTGTTCTAATGAAGTCATTAAGTAAATTCAAGGGGAAGGCAGCTTAGTATTTCAAGTAATTTTTTTCCTTTTCAGCAAGTATGTAAAATTGCTATTAGGTCTGTAATTAAAATGCCAGATGGAACAATAAAACCTTGAAAAGATAGAAAGAGTAGTAGTCAATAATGAAATGCTGCAGAGCTCTGAAAAAAACCCTACCACTCTAGTAACCATAAAATGTGGATACAGCTGTAGAAGTAAGCAGGACATTCTTATGAAGAAAAAAAAAAAAAACTACATGGATTTATTTCCTTCAAAAATATCTACTCAGAAATCTGTTAGTGCTAGAAAATATTTGAAATATTTACTATAAAACTTTGTTTTAATTTTACTATTAAAATATATAGAATATTAATTTTCATATCTAGGTAGATGTGAATAATCCTTGTAAATGCATGTTTTTTTCCATTATAGGGTTGATAAAATATTTCTGAGGTATCTTACAGTAGGGCTGTGTCTATTGCAGTTTGAGACCAAATGGCAGTGTGGAAATTAAAATGCATTAGTATACCTGAATGCTTCAACTATGGATATATGCAATTTCACAAATTACGTGACTTCCCCCTTCCATTTGGTGGTGCTGTCTAGTCTGCTAAGGACACTTCTGGATGTGTTTGCATTTCTTGATCAGTAGATGGTTTACATAACTGTGGCTTATTTCTTTGAGCATGGAAAAACTATTCAGTTTCCCTTTGGCTCTTTGGAAAAAGAGATTTGTTTTAGTAGATGAAATATGACAAAAGTTTTGCTGAAATTTGGTCTAAAGCTAGCAGCTGTGCTGACTAGGCCTGACCCATGCTAACTGCCATAGCGGCAGAGTCTGGTCTATTGTAAAAAAATCTAACTCAAAGAAAGGTGACTTTCAGAGTGTTTGTACTTTGATAGATAGGGCCTTTTATTCTGTCTCATTGTATTCAGCTTTCTTTCACATACCTTTTCATTCCTTGGCTTCCAGATCTGCTTGTGGAAATTGTTATTCACATTCATCTTGGATAACAATCTTGTTAATGATAAGTGCTAACAATTTTCTCCTGTTAATTTTTAATTTCATTTCTCTTTTGAGTTTTCTCCTGTTAAGTTGCAGGTTTTAAAATGAACTCTATTCTTTTATAAAGAGTTGTTGCCTCTCTTTCAAGCTCTATTATGATTTCTGCATGTGCAAGTTGTATTTTACTTTACTACCAGATACCTCTGGCAAAGCAGATGAAGACTCCAGCCTGAGGACTCCTCCAGATGAGGACAACCAGATCATATCGGTAAACTCTTAAAATGACTGAGTGTAGGTAAGAAGTTCTTTTCCTTACATATATGCAGCAGAGATGTTACTAGACTGTAACTGCATGGTGTGGATAGAAGAACAGAAGACAGTGTGATATGTTAGTTCAGAATATTCCATATAAGTGGAAACCCAATGGATTATATATTAGGAATTACCCTACAGCTTTACTGTATTTCCAATTCCTCATGACAGT
The DNA here is from genome assembly GCF_964034855.1 of Anser brachyrhynchus. Lineage (NCBI taxonomy): Eukaryota > Metazoa > Chordata > Aves > Anseriformes > Anatidae > Anser > Anser brachyrhynchus. The sequence continues at coordinate 5,829,897 of NC_137708.1, read as the reverse complement.
AGTGGCAGGTGATGACTCTGCTTATATAAAAGTATGTGATATAAACTGGAACATAATTTGGATAACCACCAATATAGAGGAAGTTCAAAAACTTACTTTATATTGAGCATAGTAGCAGTCCCAAACCTGTGGAACTGGGAAATATGAATTGGTGGGATGATGAAGGTGATACAGATTAATTTCTGATTCAGAGGGTAGGGGTAATCAGTAGGAATGGGGAATAAGAGGAAAAAATGGATTGTGATTGTGAGGTTGAGGAGAATGGAGGAGGAAGTAGAGATGCATTCACAGCTGAACATGAGCAAAGCTTCTTATATGAAACAAAATTGGAGAAGTTCTATAATGTTAACTTATTTTAAAGATATTTGATCTATGTAGCATCAGAGTTCAGGTTTGAGTACTAGATACTTTTATAGCTCTGTACAGATAAAAATAAAAGGGGAGGGTGAATGAGCATTTGTGGTCTGCTTGGTGATGAAATAAATACTAAACTAGGGCCAGGTTTTGGGCATTAATACAACAGTAATGCAAATTACAGGTAAACTAATTAATATTTTTTTCTTACTTCTAATTAATCCTTCAGCAGTTCAGCAGATAAAACATGATAAAACAATTGTTCTTTTCTGTGTGGCTTTTTAACTGCGTTTTGAAAGAAAATGAGTATAGAAGTAAAGTTAAACATGCCTCAGTGTGTTCTGTCTTTGAATACATTGAACTTGGTGCATTGAAGAAGATTACATCATGAACTCAATTACCACATTTTATTTCCACTGTAATTTTTCTCAATTTAGAGGCTGCTTATTCTATTAAAAGAGAAGACTTGAGCTAATGGTGATTGGTGATCTGCCCTACTGTCTTCTTTTACTGATTTAAATCAAATTTAGTTGTGCCACTGAGGATGTTATTTAATATCTATCACTTCATTTATCCAATTAAACATGGGTAAGGATTCAGAAAGCATATTTTCACTTATACAAAGACAACTGAGGACAAAACAGGTACATTACAAATAAGGGCTGAATATATAGTGAACTCATATGTGCCTAAGTACTGAGACCAAATCTTTGTGGTGGCAGACTGGTAGGACACTCCCTGATATGATTTTGTCCAGTTCCAAGCAATGAACTGTGGAAACAAGTCCCAGATGTAGTTTGGCAGTCAGATTTTTCCAGAGTTGTCTGTAAATGTGTCTATGTGATCTCTTCTGGTACTGTCCCAGTACATTTTTGCAACATCAGCTGTATGCTAATCCAGTGGAAATTGTTTAATCTTTTTTCCATCCCCAGCATGTTTAGGGTTTAAAGCACTACAGCATCTTTAATTACTGTTATTGAAGGTCTTTCAACTTTGAAAATTGGAAATATATTTCATTAGAGACTATACACCACATTAATTGGCATGTTGTTTGCAATGTATGCACTGTGTTGTTCTTATTTCAGTCTGCTACATTGAAGGTTGTTTGCTGATTTTCAAAGAAGTTTAAAATTAATTCAATTCAGTTTCCATCAAGTAATTTTGTTTGTGGAAGTGAAACTGTAATTTTTCAAACTGTGAATTAGCAAAGTCTGCTTTGCTCAGAAAGATGCATTTGAGATACAGAGCATCATTATTTCTTTTCATTTACTTTAATGAGAACAATATCATTGTTACAACTCTTGTTTTTGAAAGTATGTTTTCCCATTGCAGTAAGCGTAAGAGTACTAAAAAATTCTTAAAAACGAGAAGTGTGACTTTTTTCCTCCAGCAAATCATTTTACCCAACCCAACTATATTCAGCTATAATCAGTATTTTGGCATCAAATTATGGAAAAAAAATACTAGCAAGACAGTCCTGAATAAACTGCCTCAGAGCTCCTTCATATCATGACATCATATTTCATAGGATAAGACTTGGTGATTGTTTCACATCAGCAATCAAAATTGTATATGCTGGCTGATATTTAGTCTTCCGCATCAAAAATTCAGCATTCTGAGGCTGGTTAAGCACTGGAACAAGTTGCCTATAGAGACTGTGGACTTGCTACCATTGGGTGATTTGAGTAAGTAACAGGACAATGCTCTGAGCAAACAAGTGTGAATTGAGGGTCAATTTTGGGCAGGAAGTTGGACTAGAGACCTCTTGAGGTCTGCTCCAAGCTGAGCTTTCTTTTAGTTTAACTCAGTTTACTTTTGATAGGAGGTTTTGTTTTTGTTTTTCCTGGTGTGCAACTCCACCACAAAACTTAGAATCATGTTCTCGCAAAGATTCACAGCCACTTATGTTTTGTTGCCAGGAAGTTTTTTCCTAATTGTATATACCTGAGAAGCTGCCGTTTATAGGCTGAGACTAATTTAAAAATCCAATTCAGGCATCTTCTGTTTCAACAAAAATGTCCTTGAAAATAAATCACAGAAATCTGTTGCAGTCATAGTATTCTGATGACCAGAGGCTTTTACGTGAATTATGTGAATTCACTTACTGTTGCCTATTTTTGGGTGACAGTCAGTCATATTGGAATCCATTACAGTGTATTATTGTAAACTAAAATGTATCGAGGAAAATGAAAACATTATTACAGTAATCAATATCTGTGATTTATTCCACTCCACATAGATATGTAAGAGGTGAGACATGCACATCTTGTAATATGAGCAACAGTGTCACTGGAGATGAAGGTTAGAAAAATAACTGAAATTAAAAGTTGAGCTCCATTGATGTGCTGTAGAAGGCAACTTCGAGAAAACCCCAATTTCCATAAAAGAATATCAGATAACTACACACAGCCTGGGAACCGTCAGTCACCATTTCAACATGTATCAAATTGTTCCAAGTACCCGGAAGGCCTGATGTTATTTCTGGGATATTCTGATAGATGTCACTTCCAGGACTTTACAGTAATTGATACTTTGATAAATTCTGTTACCTGTCCCCCCCTTCTCCTGAAGAGAGAAACTTCAGTGAGCAGTGCAGGTATTAGATGTCTTGCGTGTATGTTCACAGTGAGGGAACTTGTATTATGTGGGAGACCTGTGAAGTATCATACTCAGGGTGCTGTAGGTCTTTCTGAGAGAGCTTCTGAGTTTCTTATTCCACTCTGCTTTTACTTCCTTTGTTTTAAAGAAAGGTTGGTAATACTGTTGAATATTTAGACTACTTAGTTTTTACTACTAAAATCTCAGAAAGTTCCTCAGGGTTAACTTCACAAGGCAGTTCCATCATGGCTGCCCTGGGACCAATTTTGTGAATGCAATGGGATGTCATCTTGTGTGTAGTTTAAGAGAAACAAAAATACTGTGACGGCATGAAACAGTAGGTATGAAAATGTGTGCATTGTTTTTAGCCATTCATATTTTCCATCCTTGATGATTCAGTAGATTCTTTTCAGATGGCATTGGTGAGGGCAGTGAGGGAGTGACCACGGAACAGATCTTATTTTCTAGTCTCTATTATGCTGCTGATGTAGACTGCAGATAATGATAGCTAAACCTAAGGAACTTGGCTCATTTCCTTGTGTGCCAGTATCCTCTCACAGGAACGGTAAACTGCTACCAGTTGTCATTTACTGTTAGTTTTTGGAGTTCCCAAGTCCAGCCTTATATATCCAAAGCAAGCAGGAGGTTTTATAGACTGTGTAATTGAAAGTACTACACAGTGTTTTTGTGAACCATAGTGGAAAGCAACAGAACTATTGTGCATAAATAAAATAAAGATTTTTTTTCCTGTCCAGTGCTGTATAGAAAAACAGACAAAAATGAACAGAAGAATAAAAGTAAAGTAGGAGTATAGCATATTACTTATGAGTTGTAAATATGAACTAATAATATTTCATATGGATTTTTTTTTTTATTTAATGAATTGAGGCAAGAGCAGTAAATTCTGAGTTGAAGGTAGCACCTGGAGATATTTATAGAAACTGAAAATAGGTTTTAATTTACTTTAATTTCTCGCTCTGTCCTGCTAGTGGGCAGGCTGGACATGCAGCAGGAGCTGGGAGGGGACAGACCCAGGACAGCTGACCCAAACTGGCCGAAGGGGTATTCCATACCATATGGCATCATGCTGAACAATTAATATGGAGTGGCTGGCCAGGGTGGGGGACCGGCTGCTCGGGGATAGGCTGGGCATCGGTCAGCAGGTGGTGAGCAATTGCATTGTGCATCGCTTGTTTTGTACATGTCATTAGTAGTAGTACTATTATTATTATTATTATTACCCTTTCTTTTCTGTCCTATTAAACTGTCTCTACCTCAACCCACAGGCTTCAGTTTTTCTGATTCTCTCCCCCATCCCAGAGAGGAAGGGGGGAAGGTGAGCGAACGGCTGTGTGGTGCTTGGTTGCCGGCCGGGTTAAACCACAACAGTCTCGATCATTTTTATCTGCTGAATAAATACACAATTGCATTATATGAATAATAGCTGTTAATCCACAAAACAATCCATGAAACTTTAATTCACTAATTTAAACTCGTTCAGACACTTTAATCTTCATCTTGCTCAATTAATAATTGAATTTAGTTTTGAGAGGCTGCTGTAATAACAACACTGAACACCCAGATTCTTTGCTGCCAACACTGACAAATAACAGAGGTAGTGTCAAAGGCTGCCTGCTGTCTCATTCCTCTGGAGGAGCAGAACCTCTCCCTGTGGGGTTATTTGATGTCCAATATTTTCAGCTTTTTATCTTTTCTGGGATAACAAGTAAGAGTAATTCATGTTATTTGTAACCAGTGCTGTTATGAGAAAAAAGATTTGTCTGGGTAAAATCACTCACTATTATAAAGCTAAGATGAAGACCTGACACAGTTTGGGTTCAAACTTGTGACTGAAGGTGAGACAACTCTCTGTTATTAGTTCTTTGAGTGAGTTCTATTCACATCTTGTAAGATACTTTATATAGAAGTGTAAAACACCCAAATAACTTGGGGGGAAAAACAAAACCAAAAAACAACCACCACCACCAAAAAAGACTGCTTTGTCTCCCAGGTACTTTTCCTGTTGATTATCTCCCTTCTGTTTCCATTTGGTTAAAAATTTGTAATATGCAAATTAAAGGGTGGCAGAATAATATTCCTGTGGTTTGTGGTGAAACTTGTGATCATATAACTTGCTACATTTGAGGCTGTTGTATAGATCACTTCGGTCCTGAGGCTGGCTTGGAGCTGTCACTGCTTATTAGTGCTGCATACTGCTGCCGTGGCCTCTAATAAATGGCTTTTTTTTTTTTCTTTTTTTCTTTTCTTTTTTCTTTCTGTGTTTTGCTGTTGAGGATAAAAGGAAAGTCAGCTGTATTCCCTTAGCTATTTTCTATCTTAGAAATTAGGGGGACAGGTGGAGAATCATTTTATGTCACACAAGGACTCCTGAATTTTTTCCTTTCATGTAGTTTTTTTAACTGCCTTGTGTTGTCTAAGTTGAGACTGACTTGATACTCAGTTCCTCAATGAATAGTCGTTAAGATAAATCAGCCTTAGAAGCCTTAGAAATCATGACTGGAAGAGCAGAGATTTCTAGGTGTTAGGATGAAGTATGTTATATGCAAGCATCTCTGCTAAAGGTATAGTTCACTTATATCTGGGTAGGTTTTTTTTTTGGTAGAGAGTAATGTAAGCTGGTATTTGTTGCTGCCATTTTTTCCTGCATGCTTCCTGTAAAAAGTTAGCAGTGCAGCTGCTGTTGGTGCAGTCTGTCAACACTTTCACCAAGGTCTATGCTCCCTCTCTACTGAAGAAGGATCTTTGAACTTCTAATTCCTTTGCTTATGAATTGTTTGTATATACTTACTAACTTGCTAGTAATATTATTGGCTTGAAGTTATTCAGTCTGTAAAGGTAACACAGCTGTTAATTGTTCCTGGTTTATCTCTTTTTAACTATTTCAGATTTCTTAACTTAGGATATTCAAGATTGTCCTGAGTGACAGAATGAAAAATACTGAATGTAATGGAGATAAAAGAGATCTCCAATAAAGGAGATTGTAAGATAATGCCTTGTTAATTCAGTATTTTTGATTAGACCAAGCTCAGGCAGCTGAATACTCTCTACAATGCTCTGGTTTGTTCAGGAAAGAGAAAAGAGAATCCTTCCATTTCCTATCTCATTCTCTCTTTGAAATACGTATTTATGTGATCATTGTATTGATAATCATACCATATTGTGTTGAAACAACACTTTTAAAATAAACTACTATTGAATTTTACAGGCAGAAACAGTGCATAGTAAAATAGATTTAAGATTGGCACATTTTCTACTTTTGCTGTGCTGAGATTGGATTTTTTAATTTATTTATTTTTTTAAATTTCATTGCAGATTTACCTGCTTAGACAGTCTGTTTGCTCATATTTCATCTAATGGTAATGAAAAATGAGTGCTATTTTCCTTGCTTGTCAAAACAAGTTATCTAACCCAGATGAATGGAGAATATGATAATATAGGTCATGTTTTTACTGCTGGTTATACAAAGTTGCAGAAACTTTAATTTACTGTGTAACTCCAGGACACAAAATAGCTACTTGGTAAAGAACACCTTTTTTCATTTAAAAAAAAATAATCATTTTTCTAGAGTGCAAACGAGTTTGATGTCTACAACTTAATCCTGAAGCTGTTCAAATTACCATGAGTTTTGCAACTGAGTTTGTGGAGTGGGTTGACCCTGATGGTAAGCAGTTCAAGGAGACTTCTCGCATCACAGAACTGAATTCTTGCTTCCTAGGAATGTAGTTGCAAATGAGCAGTACCTGCCGTGCCATGAGGAGTCTGTTTGAACTTGATCTTGGATCAACTTTAAAACAGATTTACATCTACTTATATGAACTTGCTTTTCCACTAAAAAAGTATTCATGCATTGGTTTCCCAAAAGGTGCTCTCAGGTAATGTGAAGATGCAAACTATGTAAGTGAGCTGGTATAGGTGTAACCTACCATTTCTACAGTCCTTCACCGGTAAATCTAGCTTCAACCTTTTTTTTTTTTTTTTTTCTGATCAGAAGGAAAATGTACTCATTGAACACCTATTGAAAATATCCCCATGATTTTGCAGTTTATAAACAAATGTACTGACATCATGGCTGAATGACTGACATTCATATAAATGATGGAAAGTGGTGGAAGTCTTGGTGTTTGAGAATTACTTCAAGTTGTATCTGCTTGAATTGAGCTGATTGTATTTATAATGGCAGAATATTACTGTCTTTTGGTTTAAATGGGAAAAAGTTATATAGGGGATCCAATTCATGTTGGAGGGTTTCATGAATAAATGATTACTGTTACCTTTATCTACATGCCTGGTAGCTTTTAATTAAAATTGCATCATACTTCTATTTTCATAATTTACAGTGTAGAAATCAAATATCAACAGGTAGTAAGGTGGATAACACATTTCTGCATTTCACCAATACAGTGTAGAGCCACTGCTCTTTTGAGCTGCTGTGAATGTCAGGGTTCAGCAGTTCAGTAGGCAATGACATTGCATTTATTTTTAATGTTAGGCATATATCTGCCAAAGGTACATACTATGGTAGAAATAGCAGAGAACCAAACTGTTGAATATAACCCAAGGAAGCAGATGTAGCAGAATCTTTCCGGCCTGGTGCAAAAAAACTGACAGCAGCAGTTGCAGTGAAAGATTAATGCAACCAGTACCCAAGATTAATAAAGGGTGTGCTTACAAGATGTTAACTTATTGCATAGGATTTGGTTTTTGATGTAGCACTCCCAAAGAAGTGCAACTGCATAATTTAAATATATGGTTTCTGTGACTGAATTATTAAAAGAGGAAAACTTAATGTCATTATTTTGTACCTTTTGTGGAAGAAAAACATGAAATCCATTTTCAACAATCAAAATACCTTGGAGGAAGAACCTAAGAATTTAAGAAAGCAAGACAGAAATGGTTAGAATCATGGGAAATAATTTCATGGGTGTTTTCTAAGAGCTGTGTCACAGATGTCATGGTGGATTGGCACTGCAATATTTTTCTGCTGTCTCTTAACACAGTCACTTAGAAAGGAAGTCAGTTCAGAGAAAATTATTTCTAATTATGCAGACATATATTAATGTTAATGGAACTCATGCAGCTAAAACACTCTTCACTTTTATGAAAAAGGTATCCCAGAGAGTTTACATAAAGTCATAGTTGTCTATCACACAGCTAGACTATAAAGCATGGCTGAAATATGTACAAGTAACCTAGCAGGAGAGATGAACAATTTCGGATAGTGACTTTTTTTTTTTTGAGGTTTGTGGAAAACCACATTTCAGGTACTTGAAAACCATAATTTTTCCAATGCTTTCAGATAATTAGCAAATTGAGCATATTAATGATTTGAATAGTCCTACTGCTGTTTCTCATGGCAGCAAGTGCTGTAGGCACTCAGCATCTCCATAGTGGATGTGATTCTAAGGTAAGCTGTGAGGTTAAGCAGCATTCTGCTTGACAGTGCCTTTCATCTCTCTGCTGAATGTGATGCCCCTGTTCACATGATCTCCCCATAATGGTATTTCTTTCTCTACTGTTATGGAAAGCCTGAGAATTTAAAGCCAGAGTAGGGTAGATCTCAGTCTCTGGCACCCTATATCACAGTAGTTAGAAATGTCTTAAACTGTGAGTGGCAGGCACAAATACCTCAAAAGGTCAGCAGGTTTATTAAAATGATTTGTTGTTATTATTTTGTTTAAGTAGTTGATACCTTGCTTTTGCACTAAAAACATTTTAGCATTGAATTATGTAGCTGCTGATATATGCAAGTTAGGGGAAGGAGAATAATAGCTAAGACTGTTGAATTTTTGACTCAGGCCTCCAACATCCATCACTAATTCTTACTGCAGAAAACTACAAAAAGAATAAAAAAGTTAATTTCATGTATGACACCCAGTAAACTTAAGCTATTTAGTACATATTTAGTATAAAAATAGAGATATTAAAAATACTAATTTCTGTATAATAAAGCCTCTTGCCTTGGGACATAATGCAATGCAAAAATCAGATGAAAGAAGTTCTTTAACATTTAATTAGAATTCTCCCTGTTTGTGTTAAGTCTGGTATCCAAAATCATTACTTGAAATGCTTTTTTTGAATTTTATTCCTTTTTTATTTCATTATTTTATTATTACCACTTTATTGCTATTATTTATTTTTATCATTTTTTATTTTATTTAAAATTACAAAAGAGCAATTTTCTGATTTTAAGGAAGAAAGATTTTCTTTTACTCTCTGTTTTTAGGAAGCTGGAGAGCTTTAATAAATAGATGTTGATTAAACCAATAAATAAACTCTACGGGTTTTGTAACATGGACTGAAGCTGGAAATGCAGTGATTGTATACATTCTTGACTGAGCAAGCTGCATAAGAGAAGGGCACATGCTGAGAACAGTGGAATATACAGCAGAAGCAGTAATGCAGAAGCACAGCTAATTAGAATTCCTGTAGGCTTTATCTACAGGTCTACAAAATACAATAATTAAGATGTGACTGTGAAAACATGTCACTTTGATGTTTTTGAGATGAGACAAACTAGCTTTAAATTACCCAGTTGAAAATTATTGCTTAACGTCTTTTTTATTTATTTTTTATAATGATATACATGCAATATGTCTGGTACAGCAGTGATTTTTGTGATTACTACAATCAAAGCTAACACTAAGTTTATTTTTCTGTAAACTGTACAATGCATACATTTCTGCAAACTAATACTAAAATGAAGCTGGATTGGCAGAAAAATACTCGATCCTGGTACAGCTGAAATGTGTATATTTACCTGTGGGAAATATGTTTCTAGGTAGGAGAGAAATTGGCAGTAATCAGTAGATTTGCATAAAGACTGCTTGATATTTATGTGTGGTAAATGTTCTAGGAAGATGTAGTTAATTGAGTCAGCTATTTTAAAATGAAGTTGGTAGTGGTAGACAAAGTCTAATAACAGCTGAAGGTCTGAAAGCAGGAAATTGAGGGTTTAAGCTTGACATTCCACCTGCAAATTATTTTGTTGAAATGAAAGATGGAAAAAAAATACACTCTAGTTGACAGGACGATGTGTCAGTGCCTTTATTAAATCTTTGCTGTAGGTAAGGACGGGAGTGTGTTCCCAACCTGCAAAGCATTTTTAAAATGGTATTCTTTTTGATTCTTACTGTAGAACAATGTAGCTAGGGTTTTTCTTGTGACATGTTCCTGTCTGGCTAACACAAGTCAATTGGACCTGTGAGCTTTGTGACAGCAGTGGCACACCGGGACCATCTAGAGGTGGTGATGGTCAGGGGAAAGAGAGGGGTAAGAGCTGGAAGGAGAAGGTATCTGAATCTTAACAGACTGGAGTTTTTTCTGTTGGAGAGGAAATATAGAGGTAGAGTTAGCAAGTGTTTGGGATCCCTGTGAGTGAATTGGTGTTGCTTTGCTGGTTTTGATTTTGCTGGGCTCTTTTCTGCTTTTGCAGCATTTTGGTGAGAACATGGATTCAGTATGCTCCCTGACTGTTTCCAGCAGCCTTTAAAATGTTAGAGTTAACTGCAGCAGTAATTTATTAGCCTGACTGTTACAGAGCTTCCTTTTTATTTCTTGTGTGTACATAATGTGTTTTGTGTGGCCTCAGTAATAGTTTTTTGGGTTTTAACAGAATTAATATATGGACAGTACTGAAAACTCTGTAAAAAAACTGTTTCCTGGTCTTCATGTATTTTTTGGTAGCTGAGGATAAAAGGGAAGGACAAGTGTCACTTGGTAGTGCTTTCCAAAATAGTGACATGATGGTGGATTTGGGTTTGTGTTTTGGAGTGCTTGTATGTGCTCTCCTGATTTAAAAAAAAAAAAAAAAAAAAAAAAAGAAAAGAAAAAGAAAAAAAAAAGAAAAAGCTCAATTGCTTTTTTTGTTTTCCCTTTAAAGTATTATGTAATCTACTGGTTATTATGAAAATACATGTATGAGGTTATGTTTATGGATTTGAATGTGAGCATGTAGAAAATGAAGAAACTTTGAAGCAATATTACTTGCAACAGAGGGTGTTTTCATCTGATGTGCAAGAACCCTCTGGATTTTTTTTATTACTTTTGGTAGTTCTTGCTGTACTTCAGATGAAGCAGGCCTAATTAGAAAAGATATTAAGAAAAGTCTACTCTTGGGGTATCTTTTTACTTCGACTCTTCTATCAGCCTTTCGGTAGGCATTATTATGCTATCAACCTAATAACCTCTGTATAGGCAAGTGGCTGCCCGGTTCCCCGCGATCAGGCTGCGGCAGAGGTGCCCTGCAGCTCTGGGGCTGCGCTGCCATCTGCTGGGGAGAGGCCAGAGCTTGGGAGACGCGCTGAGAAATCTCAGCGTCCAGTAGTGGGTTGCTTTTGCTAATCTAATTCTATTAAAATCGTTAATTATTTTTATAGTGGGGTGTTTCCCAGTTTATGTGTAGACTGTATCTCCAATATAGCTTACCCACAGAAGGAATGTAAATTCTATCACCAGGAGATAAGTAAACGAGTACAAAATATACATAAGGTAATGAACGCATGATCTCTAGACCTTTTTAAAATACTTGACTTTTTTCTTCTAGGCTAAGATTTATCTGTACCTTAGAGTGTTGTATATGTAGTCATGAACAGCAGAAGAACTAACTTTATGTTGTGCTTCTATCTGTTATTATTTTTCCTATTAAGATAATATTTAACCAAAATTTTAGGTGACCTATACCTTGAAGTAAAGGTAGATATAGCCTACTATGACTTTCCATTAAGTTGAGTTTGATGTGGTAGCCAGATGATGATCTTGACATGATTTCTCATTTTACATGCACTGCAAGCAACAGGTGTTCGGAAAAGCCTCTGTATGGACTTGACAGAAAGCTAGACTTAAATATTAAGGAAACTTGTTGCCAGTGTTGTAGTTCTATCTGATAACTTGCTGAAGGAAAAAATCACAGAAACAAATAACCTTTTTGTTTGTTTGTTAGTTTTGTTGTTGTTGTTTTTGTGCTGTATAATGTGATGTCAGTGGTAACAAATTCCAACTATTTAGGGTATAGTTAGCCTTAAATTTACCTCTGAGCTAGTAGAAAATTAGGCAATCCATCTGGTAATTAATGAATACCTTTATAGTTGAAAAAATCATTAACCTTTGTCCTTCATGTGCGTGTTTGTGTATTCATCCTCTGAGATAATGCATTGGTCTAGTTGAACTGATTGCTATTTATTAGTAGGAACAATTATTCTTGTGATTAAATCTTAATTACTGCTTCAAACTTAGAAATTTTTGAAAGTGTTGAAAATACTTGCATCAAGAATGGATATCAAACATTTATTATTGCTGAAAACTATTGTGTCCTCTTAAAAGTGAATATTGTCTCATTGTGTTAATAATTCATGAGGTATAAGAGAAAGATTTTTCTCAACAGCAAAAGAAATGAAAGATAGTCTAGAGGTATTGTTGAAGTCTAGAAATACCACAGGAGTTGCTTTTAAAGAAAACATATTATTACTGTTTATGAACTGTCAGTAAAATTTAAAAATATATTCATCTGTTTACTTCTTACTATCAACTCTAAACAAAAACAATCTTATTCTTCCCTGCCTTGAACTTAAGTTTCCGGCTTTTGCTGTGCTCAAACCAAATTCTGCCTTAGTTGTAACACTTGGAAAGAAAACTTGATTTTTAAAGAGTTTGTGGCAGGATTGGCTGTATTGAAATACAAGAAAGGGGAAATAAACTGAAAATGACTACCTCAAGCTGTGGTACAGCTGTACACAAACCTATCTTCATCAGACAGCTGTGAAGGATATGGAAGAACATGTTGTGATTAACTTTCTGAAAGCTAGTCTAGTGGATTAAATCAAATCATCGTGCTTTGAAGCAACAGAAGTTAGTAGATGCATCTTTTTCTAGAAGTCTTGGCATTCTCAGAACCATGTCCATGGTTTGGTAAGAAAGGCAGTAATGCTGAAAGATTTTACTTTGTTTGTTCTGTTGGAGAAGTTTGTTGTATTGAAATGTCAGAAACATTCATGTAACTGACCTCTAACCCCAAAATTGCTTAAAGCAACCCTAATCAGATTCCTACCCCATTTCTTCTGAACATGTGTGTTTATGGTTGGGAGTGGGTAGTAAAATTCTGAATAGAATGCAAAGAGCAGGCAAAAGCTGTGTTTTAGTGTTCTCTGTTATATGGGTGCTGTGGTTTAAGTATGGAAAACAATAGGAACAGGTTTAGAATAGTGAGGTAAGAGCTATGACTTTCCCGTGATCTTTAAATAGACACCAAGTCCTCTCTGCTTCAGTAAAGAAATGTATAACGGGTTTTGGTGGAAGCTGAAACTACACAGAATGTAATAGAGGAACACGCTTTCATCAGTAAAGGTCATGGAACTGCGGGATCAGATGACTCATCGTTGTGAAGGAATCCTCATTATCAGCAATCGAAAAAGCAAGCATTGGAGAGCATCCAAGAGGTTTAACTTTACTCAGGTTAATTCAGAGGTTTGATCTTTGGCCTGTCTTTCAAATAAATTCAATCTGGATTATGATACTTCCAAGTTTTGTTGTGTAACAGATCTAAATAAAACCAAATTTTAAATCCGTTAGAGCATTAGGATTATTATAACATTAATATTCTAAAGAAAAAGATGGGTGTGTACACGGCTGGCATGTTGTAGAAATATACAATTTTTCTCTTAAGTGAGTATCTCTTTATTTCACAGACTTTTCTTATCTAATGTACCTTTTGAAGAAAGGCTGTTCTTGAAGTACTGTCCCTGGATGATACTGTTGTTGGTATTAGTCGACTGACAAATCTAGGAGTGGCTCTAGTTATTAGTTAACTTTTTCTAATAAAAAAAAATAATGAGAAAAATATGTTTATTGCATCTCTTATTACAATGTTAGAGCTTCAAGTGCAGGGTGTGTTGTAAATAGAACTTAAAAGTAATTCTGATAGTACTGCATTCGCAAAAAATATGTTTTCCTTTGAAGTCTAGGAAGTCATTTATCATAATTATGTTTGATGTATTCTGTGTTCCAGACAAGTTTATTTTTTTCAGAGAATAGTTTCTTTTCAATATGTATGCAGATTTTAAAGGATGACTGTGCTGTAATTGACACTGTCATAAGGAGAGGTTTCTTACAGAATGTCAGCAGTCTCTAGAAGGAATAGCTTATGTGTAGATTAACACGCTGAGAGAAATACATTTTCTATACATAACTCTTATCAGAAACTGAGTAAATTCTACTGCTGTCTTTCCAAGTCAAAACTGGCAGTAACACAGCTTCATTGTGCTGTGTGCACAATATATACGGTATATTTTCTGTCTGGATATGATAGTAAAGCTAAATTTTTGAAACAACATATCTATAGAATATGAAATCTACCATCATGTCAAAACACCATCTAGAAAATTGTCTATTATATATGTAATAAATTCTGAAAACAACAACAACAACAAAAAAACACTGCATATATAAAAAAGATCTATGTCTATTACATCTTTTATATATAAAAGTGGGACTCTGATTCTGCAGTTGTTTGAACTGTATCTTTTTTTTAAGATGGTAAGTAAAATAAATGTATGCAAACAGATACTTGAGGTATATTTGACAGATAAAAATAGCATTTAGAAAAGGTGTATTTCATTTGAAGTTGTAAGAAACCCTATTTTGCAATGAGGAAAGAGACTCAACTGTTAACCAGGTATTGTGTGACTTTGATGTTGGTCTTCCATTCTTGGCACGCCACTTCTCAGAGCTTTCTCTGTAAAGCTTCATCCTTTACAGGAAAAGAAGAGCTCTGAGAATGTTTGTGTAGCTTTGAAATCTTCTCTGTGTTTGCTTAACATAGAAAACATCAAACCCTGTATGTGTTCTGAAGTATAAATAGATGAGTGAACTTTTTTTTAAGTATGTTTACAATAACATTTCAAGCATAGAAAGCTTATAAATCACTTCAGAATTGTCCCTGGCAGATATGCCCACTCCCTGCTTTATACTAGAATAAGAATAATTTAAGGTGCAAGTTCTCAGGTATCTGGACAGAAAGTGCTCTCCCTTAAGGCACCATTCTCATCCATTCCAAAATTCAAATAATGCGGTTCTGCTGTGTTTGTTACAAACATACCTTTAATCAGGCTGTTGAGGTTTTTCCACTTCTTAAATTGTTGGTAAAGTCAGGGCTCACTGATTCCTTGGTTAAGCTATAACTGAGACTTCTGTCAATATTTTTCCATAACTCTGCCACAGGTCTTCAATATAGTGTACTTAATTTAAAAGGGATGTTATGAGTGTTGCCATACTGTGATGTAAAAGATACTGCCCTAATTATATATGTAGAGAATTTTCATGATAGCTGACTAGTATGAAAAACTTTGAAACTCTCCCAATCTGAGAATTTGTTACATTTTGGAAAAGTACAGAAAAAGCCCTGTCATTATTGGTTGTATTCTAAATTCAAGTTGTGCAAAGGAAGTGCTGAGAGTCATAAGCTGGCATTATAAGCACCAGAGCATTTCCAACCTTAGTTACAGCAATAGGGAATTAGTAATGTTGGGCTAATGCAGTAAACTTGCACTTATAGCTCTTGGAACAGTATGCCAGGTATTAAGAGTTAAATGTGCTAGCACAATGCACAGTAAGAAATATTTTTCCCAAATTAATGTTTCTTAAAAAAAAAAAAAAAAAGCCAAATGAATTTGCAAAAAGTAGGGAGGGTGGTTATTATGTTTAAAGCTCTATATCCATAGAATGATTCATACTGGATGCCTAGATGATACTGTTAGGAAAGGCTAACAAAAGAACAAACAAAAAGCAAAATCACTTATTTAAATAGTCTACTTTATGATTTATGCTTGACATTCAGTGTAAGAAAAGTCAAGTTCTTATTAAATCTTTTGATTTATTGATAAGCAAACAGTGTATTTCTAACTAATGTGCTGAATGAAGAAATATCAGAGGCAAAAAATACTCTGTATAATGAAAGTTTTTTACACAGAATTTATTATACACATGTCCCACAAAGACAGCTTTTAAATTGCAGTCAAAACGGTTCTACATCAGGAAAAAAAAAAGAACAAAAATAGCCTCATTCATCCATTCATCATCTGGTGGTTTCATGGTAAGAGGTGATCAAGGCCTAGTGAAATATTGTAATCTCTTTGATAAGATTTTTTTCCTCCAGAACTCTCAGAGAGTGGAGGAAATATCAGCTGCCCTGCAGTTTCAGAATGAAGAAGTAATTTCAAATACTTATAGCTTTAAATACTTACACATACTGCTTTTAGTCAGACTTTTTATGAACTGCTATCTATTGGAATGGTTGTTCAGAAAACAAGTAAGACCAACCTCTCTGAAGCACTTGTAAGAAACTTTTCCATGGACTCCTGTTATAAGGTTAATACATACGGTTGTTATGATAGATACCAGTTATGCAAAATGATCAATCTCTGCACCTTGTACATAGGTAAAGGTGATACCCCTGTTTTGTTACAATAATAATTCTAACCCAGAAAAGATGAATCCATTTGTAGGATTAATTCCTCTCCTAATGGGTTTATATTGCTACTATGTCAGCTATCAAAGTACTGGACAGATTTGACAGTATCCTTGTTTTTCATGTTTGGTGTTTATGTTTTTAGACTTATTCATTAAGTTTAAATTTGCTTTTAAAAGTACCTTATGTATGCTTATATAAAATCTGAAATAATGATTTCTTTTGGCATTGATAAAGTGAAAAAGGTATAAAAATCAGTTCTTCTGTTCTATTAATTTCTATAGATATCAATTTAGATATAATATTTTTCTCCTAGGACTGTGCTCTATTGCCTTTACATTTTAGCAAGGATGTAGGTATTTTTCTCTGAAGACAGAAAATATGGAGCTAGTGTTATGTGCTTAAGAAGGCAAGGATGCCGTGAATTGCACTTCTGAGTCCTTTTTTTCTGGTTAAATAGTTTGCAAGGAAACATACATTTACCTATGTTGGCTGTAATACTACTTAATGTGATGATGTGTTTGAATTTATTTCCGTCAATTCTTCAGAGACAGATTCACTTCAATACAGAAAATTTGTTCATCTTCTGCTTTATATTATGGATGGGAAAATAATACTGTCCAGTAACATGAAATTATCATGCTACTTATTACTCTCCTTTGAAGAACAAGAAGGATTAAATAAGCTCTATTAGATCCTAAATTGTCAATTTCCTGTATTTGATTCTGTGATTAAAGATTAGAAGATCTCTGCATCCTTTTGCGGGGAGGCAATGTTAATTTTTATGTTGAAAGCACATTCTTTCTCTTGGCATTAGAAAAACGTGCAAAATCCATTATCAAAATTATGTGCAGAGCTCCTCTAGATGTTTCTGTCCGTATATTATGTCTGATTCTCTGGTGAAGTTTGGATGCATGAAAATATAATTTTTCATTAGACAGTTTTCTTAAGAAGTAGCATATGTTGATGGATGAGGTACTGTAAAACTATAGGTCTTTGTCATTTTGAAGCTTCCCTGCTGTGTGATATTGAGATATTTCCAGAATTAAGTACAGAGTCCTGAAAATATGTTCTCGCTGCATATTTAACCTAATGAAATGTTTGCTATGGGACGTATGGCAATAAAGGCAAAAGAGATGTTCAGAAGTCCCTGAAACAATATAGCCTGTAATAAAATAAGTTTATTCTGTAACTTGTCCAGTTGCTCCTCTTCTGTTTCTGCAGTCAGAGCCACAGTATGAGTGGACAGAGTACTGGGATAACTCCTCTTCTAGAAGATAGGTCCTTAAAAGTGTGGCCTATCTTAAAGGGGAATTTACTTCCAAACAACTGGTTTTCTAAAAATAATAATTATTTTACTGTACTGAAATATGTCAATGCTCATTAGCAATGAGTAAAGAAAATAGTAATGATGTAATGGTTAATGTACATTCATACTCTGAACAAAGCATAGTTTAAAAACAGAAAAAAACATGTCAATTCAAAAACTAAAAACACAATAGTTGATTGTAGCTCTCTAATTATTATAATAGCAGGCTCACTTTACTTTGGCACTTAAAAATGGCATTAGGTTAAATTTGTTAAGTAGATTGTCATCTCAGGTGTGAAGGAGAAATTAAATTAGGTTGCTGGGATAATTGACCTTGTTGGCTCGGCAGCCAAACTTGAATGTGTGGAGTGGCACCTTCATTTGATTTTAGAAGTAAGCCTTTGGTTACTTCTGAGTTTTTTGTTTTTTTTTTTTCCTGTATTGTTCTGAATTGTTCAATTAATACAAGTTTGGATTTGGTGTATATAATCCATAATGTGTTGAAGTAAGATTGCTAACCAAATAAAAGCAAAATCAGTTTGTTTTGCTATGTGCATAGAGCAGAATGGTTGCCTGCCTTATAAAATAGGAATCATGCCTGAATGAATAGTGTTTAATATCATTAGAAATGTTAGGCATTTGATCCTGCATGTCTGAAGAGTTTTTCTTTGGTATTTAATTAAACCTTTTAATATGCTTTGATATGTGATTAATGCTGTTGTCATTGATGAATATGAAGTTTATTACTTTCCTCTTATCTTGTAGCAATTGAGTTGTGTGTAACTCACTGCTCCACCTTTTATTGTAAAATAGATAAAGGAAAGTTTCCATTAATCTTATCTTTTTGGCTGTAGTCTACTTCTTAGAGTGAATAGCCATCAGTGGAGATGGTACTTAAAAAAAAAAAAAAAAAAAAAAAAGATGAAATTTAATTTGCCTTGTAGCTTGGTTGTGAAATGTGTGTGGAATCATGAGAAGATGAGTTCTGGATTATAAGTTTAACACTGAAAAAAATATCAGATTTGTAATTACAGAGTAAATAGTTTTATATGTATACATATATATATGTGTATATATATATATATATGGTTGTGCTATGCTATTTATTTCCTGTTTCTTCACAGTTACTGTTTAATAAAGAGGTATGGCTTGGTTTTGTCTGTCGAGCAAATACCGCTTTGTTTGGATGCCATCATAACTGAAGAGTAACTTTACCCATTCTTTGTATAAACAGAAGTCTTTTTCTGGCATAGAGCTGAATAACAAAAACAGTTGTGCCTGCCTAGTATAGTAATGATTTTGAAAGCATTGTTCACCTGCTTCTTTGTTGCAGAAGAATATTACGTATATAGGCTTAATTTTAATTAGCAACTTTAACAAATTGAATTGTTTAAACACTGTGATTCTAGGTGGGTTTATTTGCTTTCTTTCTCTTTGTTTAAAGCCCATTTGCTGTACGTTCAAAACCCAAAATACAATTTCATGGTTTTGTAATAAGCAATATATAGTTAAATAAGTTTCAGCATAATATTCACACCCTTGATTAATACCCCATTTTCCTGAAGCACCCCTTTTGTTGTGATGGTCTGATGAAGAGTTATTCTGTGTGTGTCTGTATCTATTAACTTATCTATATATACACACACGTACATATATATTTGTAGATGCAGAAGCTACTGCCTTCCTCTTGAAGCTCTGTAAAGGAGAGAAAATGTGAGCAGTCTGAGAGTGCATCATGTAATACTGATGATTTCTGAGTGCCCTACAACTAAGAGAACAAGGGGATGCTGTAAAATATGAGTCCGGTCATTATCTTAATTATGAATCAGCATGTAGACTGTACTAATTGCAGGTAGAATTTTTTAAGGTACTCCAAAGAAAATATTTTATGTTTGTGAAATTTTTAAGGAGACAACCTGAACTCAAATAAAGGAATGACTAGAAGACTTTAATTCAGATGTATGAATGTTTTATGCAGACTGTGTGCACAGTATGCTATCTGGCTGCTGTTCACTGGAATTGAATACCCTATAAAAATCAAGGTTCCTTAACTCAGTGTGGGACCAGCAGGAGAGCGCAAGAAGAAATAAGAAAATGAAGCACGAATTCACTGCCGAAGCCCAGGTTAATCTATTTTTTTCTGTAGAAACAAATGTGTTCTGATTTCCAAAAGAGAAGAAAGCTATTTTAAGTTTTTGAAATAATGTGATCTCTAGAATGGATAGCAAGTTCACAGGATAATAATCTGTCAAATAAAAATCGGATACAAATCAACATCAGGTGAAAATTACTCATCTTAATTGACTGTCTACCATTGAACTAAAACCCTAAACCAGTTTTCATACACTTTTCTGACAGTTCTTATTACTGATCACAATTATGTTGACCAGTAGTAGTGCTCATTACATGCAGAGTTGAAATCTTGTAACTGAGCATTTTCTGATGCTCAACACCTTAGGTCACCAATTTACTACTATTCTAGCTGAAGTATATTATCTTAATCACATAGCAAATCTCCTATTTCAGGCTTATTTACAGGAGGAAAGGAATTCATGGTGATCAATCTTTATTTGCCAAATAACTTCAACATTTAACTCTCCATCAACCTGATGCTTACACAAGTGGGAATTTACTTCCTCAAAGCAGTTAAATTGCTATTTTTCTTAGAATATTAGGATCTTGTAACTTGTTACTGATCTAACTCACAGATTGTTTTAATAGATATTTTTAGTATGGACATAGTAAAGAAAATGTAGTGTTGTGCAAATATTGTACAAACAATTTTTTGGGATTCTCTTTCAAGAGAAGTAATTTTTGTAAGATTTATTTTTAAAAAGTGCATGATATTTTATGCAAATAAAGGCCCAGACCTTTAAAATGGTCCTGGTTTTAGGTTCAGCATGAACAGTTCTAACAAAATGTTTTAAAAGAAAGTTTTTTTTGTTGTTGTTGTTGTTTAGACACTAATAATAAGATGTAATAAGATATAATAGCAATGGAGTTTGTGTTTTCAGAATGTTGCTAAACAGGGAAGAAATACTTACAGTCAATACATACCTTTGTGTGGGATCAGACTGTGAATTTGTATTAAATGAGTTATTTAATCTTGCTGTTCATTTAACAGCTACTGTGTTTTTATTCTTATAATTTGGTAGTGTTTTACTTTGCAATTGTATGTACCACATTGTACTTGTGATAAATGTACTTTGTGATTCAAAACCTTTTCTTCCCAAAGTGAAAAAAAATATACTTCAGAAAAGCTTTTTTTTAAATTATTATTTTTTTATTTTCTGCCATAAAACATTTTAAGAGCATTAGAACACATTACTAGTTTTTTGATTTATAAACCTCTAAAATACTTACAGATTTTTATTCATAAAGCTTTAAATAGCTTTGGACTTACCTTTAAGACTGTTGGATTACATGGCACCCCACTGAGAGAACTGGGAAGTTAAACTCTAAACTTGCATGAGTTAGGAGAAAAAATATATCTGAAAAGAAGCTATTTATGATCTTATGGTTCAGCTTGGTCCAGATGTGGGATTATGAAAGTGGCAGGAAAGTAGTGGCTCCGCCTGAAGGACTGATTTTTTGTTAGCAGGCCTTTGCTGTTATACCCTTTCACGCATCTCAGCAGTCAAGACAAAAATGACTTTGCTAATCTAAAACACGTCCCTGCTGTGCTGGGAAAGTGATGTCATAGAAGCAGGTGGGACAGGGAGCTACAATGCTTGGTTCAGTGATGGTTGGACAAATAGTGAAATCTAAAGAAAATTTAAGGCGTAGAGGGAGAGCAGAAACTTTAAGCTACCAGCATACCTGTTGTTGCTAATATATCATCAACATTATTTTCAGCCCTAAAGGAAGAAATACTGCAGGCTACTAATTTTTTACGGAACTGATGAACAATAATAGAAATGAGAATAGAACAATTTTTCTTTGAAAAATTCTCCAGAGTACATTATCTCAGATTTATTTTATTAAGGGTTGTTTTAAACAGTTGTATTTTCATGAAATATTTAGATCAGTTCTGAAACTAGCACCACCATCCTGAGCTATTTTTGGGTATTCAGGGTGAGCTTTCTGCCAATATGATAAATTTAGAGAGAAGAAAGTACATGATAATCTTTAACAGCTACTACAAAAGAGAATTAACATTTATTAGCCAGTCATACTGGTTGCCAAAGAACAGCCATTGATGGAATGAGTGGTTACAGATTGGGACACAAAAGCATGTGTTCTTGTTACTGACAGGGTAGAATTACAGTTTTGCTTTGTCATGTGTTTGGAAAAGAAATGGAGGCTAATAATAATAATAATAAAAAATAGTGCAACCACTCTTTATGGTACTTACTTTTGTCATAATCACACTCCAACCAGCAGCAAGGATGCAATGACAATTATAGATGGATAGTACTATCATAGGAAAAAAGAGACATTTCTTTTGTCTTGAACATATGTGGAATGGAAGGTATATAAAAGAGATGAAACAGATCAACAAACAGTTCTTCTTTCATTGTCCATGTCTTTTGTATACCATTTCACTGGGTTACAGATGGTGTACAATGCAATGGTTAGGCTGGACCCATTAGCTCTTTGCAGTGGATTGTTCTGTCACAAGCATCGTATAGAACCACTGATGAATGTTTTGAGTTCTGTGAAAAACAGGATGTGAACAGAGTACTATTTTGTAAAGAACAAAACTAGGCATATCAAAATGTGTTGGGTTTATCTGGATAAATTGTGAAATCTGAAGGAAATGATACTATTTAGTGAAAAAAAAAATAAAAAAAATTAATCTGTTATGTTTCGTTTGTTGATTTTTGAAGAAGGTATTTTGTTAATGCTTCAAGCTTCAGATGAGAATATAGAAGCCAAGAGTCCTATTCCCAAACCTTATTTCTCTGCTGTGCTGCTGTTAGTTCGATTTTATAGGTGATAGTTCTGACCCAGCAGGGCCATTCTGG
The DNA here is from genome assembly GCF_964034855.1 of Anser brachyrhynchus. Taxonomy (NCBI): domain Eukaryota; kingdom Metazoa; phylum Chordata; class Aves; order Anseriformes; family Anatidae; genus Anser; species Anser brachyrhynchus. Next base: position 5,807,192 of record NC_137708.1, on the reverse strand, counting down.
TGTTGTGTAATAATGTGAGCGGGATGATGGCTGGCCTGTATAGGGAGCACTATAGGGAAAGTTACCCTGCTGTATACCTTCAGTCATAGAATACAAAGTGAAGAAAAATCTGAAAGAAACCCCAAATCCCTAAATTGTTTGCTACCAAAAAAAAAAAAAAAGTAATAATAATAATAGTGTTCTGTGGATTGTTATTTTTGCTGAGTTCTTTTGTTGGATGAGTTTTTATTTTTAGACAGATGAAATGCTGTCATCTCTAAAATACTACTAAATAATACAACAAGTTTACACCTTTTGTTCAGAAGAAAGACCAACTTCTGTTAGGGTGTTAGTGTTGTTCCTGTTATCCTTCTTAAAATAGAATGCACATAGGTAAGGTAAGTCTGTAGTTAAAATTCTGTTTAAAACAGTCACAGTGCTGCAGGTGAATAGGTTAACAGGGAGTGACTGTAATAACTTATGTACATCTTTGCCTCTGTGACATAGACCAAAATGATGTGCAGGAAGTGCCAACTGATGTCTACATGAGTAAACATGCAAAAGGGGTATATAAGCCTGTTACGAGAAACATAGGATGATCTTACAAAGATTACTGTTTTGTTCACTGTATATGGTTTGGAATTAATCCCACTGGACTCCTAGATGCCTCTGGGTGCTGCTATTATCCCTATTATGGTTAATCAATATGATATTGATACCGTACTGTGTCATCAGACTTTAAATTTCACTCTCTGTATGGTATAAAGAAAGCCAGCTGTCCCCCCAAGGATGAAAGATAAAGAGGAATTTCTCTGAAGAGTTTAGTTCATGAGATCAGATTGTGAGAATATGATGCTGTGATACTAGAGAAATAGTAGGAATGCTTCTAGAAGATAAGGGGCAAAAATTCAGGATGACCCACGAAACGTGGTGTAATGGGAATCAGAGACACTGACAAAAAATTATTCTGCTAACTTGATAGTTTTGGTACTCCCTAAATAATTGGGATGGTCTTTTTTGTCACATATGTCTAGTCAAGGAAACGTTCAATAGAACTTTCATTATTGGTTGTGTTATCTCTGAATTTACTACTTTCTGAATTATAATATTTAAATTATAAAAAGTAAATATATTTAATCAATATTACTGTAGAAATTATGGAATAAAATGGTTGGTTCTAGAGTAGGCAAGAGGTAGATGCAATGCAGACCTTCATTCAATACAACTGAACTATAGCTAAAACCTGTATAGGAATCAAAACTTTTACTGCTGAGTTTGCTTCAGGCATAACTAAGAATATTTTGCTACCCAGAATGTAATTAAATTTTTCCTCTCTGGTTCCTGATGCTTTATCTAGATTAAGAATAGCACTTCAATAAACACTACGTAGTTGTAATGAACACTTCTTCATTTCTGCTCAGGGAAGCTTGTTTATTTATTTATTTATTTTTGGGCATCATTATTAACTTAATGCCAATTATGATTGTAATTATGGCTGCAGTCTCAAAGTATTTCATTCTCTGTGAATTCCTTTATTAAAACATTGCTTTTGCTTTGGCAGTGTGCACAGATTGTTCTCAGGATTACATAGATATGAGAGGAATAATAAATATATAATAAATAATACAGAAACCTTTAATTAGAATATTCTTAGAGCTGCATAAAAAAAAAAGTCCTGTTTTGTTCTTGGCTAAGCTAAGTACACTTCACTGTACTGTGAATTGAGGAGTAAAATATAACTTTTCATGTTTAATGTTGGGAAGTGCAGTTATACTAATCTGAGAATTAACTTCATAATACTGCTAAAAAAAAATAGTAAAAAGACACTGGCTGGTGAAGGTAGTTTACCATTAAACTAGGATTTTTCAGAGATGAGCATGACTACAGCTAAGAATGTCTTACTGAATGTGTTCCTGAAAGCTGTTCAATTTTTTTTTTTTGAATACTTCCCAATACCAGTTATCATATATTTGCAAGTAAAAGGTCTTTTTTTCTGAAATGGAATTCCATTCAAGTCAGTAAAATTTAAGAGGGATAGCCACATTCTGCTTCTGGATAGGTTTAAAAATGGAGTAATTAGAAGTGATTTAGGGTTCTTGTTTGCAAAATAAACAAAATAAAATCAATTCAAAATTGAAGACTGCTGTTTGTATGTAATGTTGGATCTTCAGCTGCAAACCAAAAGTCACTTAATATATAAGGGATCATGAAAACATGGGTCTTGTGGTGTTGAGTTTCTGCTCAGCTGCTCAGGTAGGGAAATCATCTTCCCCCCAGTTTATTGGAAGAACATGGTCCTCCAATATGTCCTTCACTGACCAACTTTTCAAACATATTATTACCATTGCTGTTTGTGACATAGCTAATGTGAAAAACACAAGGCAGGAGAATCGGCAGCCTGCTCACCTTTAGGTGGAGCTGTTTCTCCTTCAATGATTTGAAGATTGCAGATACTTAGTGTGCCTAACAAGTAAAATAAGAATGGACTGATTTGTGCTGTAATCCAGTAATGTTTTTTTTTAAAAAAAAATGCATGGTTATCACTGCCAAAGAAAGTGTATCCTATTCATACCTGGTCAAATATCTCTTATGAGAACTAAATACTGATAAGGAGAAGCAGGTATATAATATTTTGGTAAATATGCATATAATTCAGGTTGGCAGTAGTTTTATGGTATGAAAAGAATGTGAACACTCCACGTAAGGTAGCATCACATTTAAGTATTTCCCACGGAGAAAAGAAAAGTCGATCTCTGTATTAGTAAGTGACTGTGACATTCTTGCAGAGAACTTCCTTGCTTACTGCTGGGTACTGCACCAGCTCTGGCCAGTTTAGGTGAAATGGGGTCCATTCTGTTACCTGGTGGTATTGTAGAAAACAGGTTAGGCAAGTGAAGTATTTACAAAGGTAATACTGAAAGCTCTGACTTTGCAAGCTTGTTGATTAGCTTCAGATGATATTTATTCAAGCTATACTAGGAAAAAAAAAAAAAAAAAAAGAAAAAAAAAAAAAGGGAGGAAAAAAAACAACCCGGCCAAACCAAACCACAAAACCCAGTAACACAACACACCAGAACTTCTGAATCTCCCCCTCGGTCCCTAAATTATTGATAATATACCAAATAGACTAGTAATTAAAGGGGCTTATGAAGGATTAGGGTTTTGAAACGAAAGGGAATTATGCTTGAACTACTTAAACTGAGATTACATCAAAAGTGAACTTGGTGACAAAGCTCAGCCTTCAGTCTCAGTTTGTCTACCTAAGGAATTCCCTTGCAAGACAGCATTTTCCTTAAGCTGCCGTCATCAGAGGATAGCTTCTAGAGATTGTTCTTCAGATTCTCTCTTCTTGATTTCCTCTTTTCACACAGAATATTAACTCTTACCAATGTTTTTGCCCTTTGAAGTATTTTTTTTTTTTTCAGAGTCTAGGCAGATTCAATGTTTTACCCTGAAGTGGGATCTTTACTTCTGGGAGAGCACCTGGCTGTTCTTAGTTAAAGGATTACTCCATTTCTTCAGATACAGACATTACTTCAACGTTAATTCTGGGCAACACCTTGCTCAACATGAAGTAAAATATTTCACTTGCTTTCTGTTGATTCAGATTAGAAAGAATATTCTATTGAATTTTAGATTTTCAACCAATGTTTTAATTGAAAATTATTATTAATAATATAACCAGACCAAATGTCTATAGCTCATTACTGGCTCTTTATTGAGATAAGTAACAAGGACAGTTAACAAATTTGAGGAGATAGATTCCCCAGTACTTTTTACTAAGCATATCATAATAGCTGTATCTTTAAATGGCAGCATGCAGAAGGTAGGAATACAGGTAAACACGCTTGGCTATTATTATTACAAAGCTTCTTTATAGATTTGTAGAATGACTTGTCTGGATGGCCTGGCCATCACCTGGTTCTTCAGTGCAGCAGGCACTAAATGCGTTCATTAGCCCTTTAAACTTGCTTGGAAACTTTAGTTGTGGGCAAACAGCCTGGTTGGATATATCATATTTCTCTGTTGGTGATACCAGCTGGAGTTTGATGTGGGAAGGAAGTATTTGTAAGTAGATCAAGCCAAAAATGAGTGAGATGGTGCTGCCTGACTTCAGAGTAGAAGGTACACTGTAAGGCTTGTGCCCTAGGGACGTAGCCAGCTTCTTGCATAAGGGCTGCAAATTCCCTGATGCTGCTGCAGGGAGCAGAGCAGGTGTAGGCAGTACACACTGCAGTGTTTGAAGGGAGCTAGAGGACCATCGGCTGGTTTTCCAAAGAGGAACACCCCCACACACACACTCCCATTGCACCTTTCTCTGACAAACTTGTTTTGTCACCTGTGTAAAGGATTATAGAAGAACCAAGGGTGTAGAGCCGTGTGAGTGGTTTGGTCCAGTTACACAGAGAAGGAAGCTGAAGCTGTTTGTCCTACTGCAGTAACCCCACTGCTGAACTAACACCTGCCTTCCACCTTCCCTCTTCACTGGCCTGAAGCTGTAGGAACTGGAATCAGATTAGGCAGATGTGGGAACCATCCTAGAAGCAAATGCTGGGTGTTGTTTCATTAAAGCCTAGTAAAGCACCTGACACTTGGTGAGTTCATCCATTAGTGACATGGCCACTGTGACATATAGCCACATCACTGCAACTGCTGTACCAATACAGTTTAATGTTCAAACATATGTATACCCTGTAATATTCCAAAAGCAACCCTGACCACGGTTCCTAAAGCTCAGCTTTTGGCAATGGTTCTGTAAAGTGTTTTCTAGTTTCTGAACTTCGTCTGTCTGTTCCAGCAGGCAGTTGATGGAGTACTGCCCAGTCCTGCCTCTTAAATCCAGTCACCCTACCAGAAACAAATTGTCTTTAAAGCAGGATTGGCTGCACAGTTTGCTGATGACTTTTTGAAGGTGCCAGGACTGGGTAACTTGCCATGCTTCTATTCCAGGTTCAGACTGAACTGAATCACACATCCAAAAATAAACATCTCTTGACATTTTCCTTTATGGCACATTATACCAGCCTAATTTCAGACAGACAAATACACTCATTTTCAACATACGTCCATGCAGGGCATAGGACAAAACAGATCTTTATATTTGCTCATACTTGTGACAGTAGATGGAAGTGACTTTCCTTTTATGTAATTTACCTGTTACTTTTTTGTTGTTCTCTTCAACTGTCTTGCCTATTAATATCAAACTCCTGAGAAGAAAGAATATTGTCTAAAGCCAACAGTGCAGAGGAGTTGTATCAAACTAAAACTTCTCAATACCTTTTGGAAGCTTACAAATGGGAGATAGTTCTAGCATTTCAAGATAGCCTGAACCAAAAGACACTGATATAAATACTGTTTTCTGATTATCAGCATATGCTGATTATATAATTGTCATTATATATCCTTGTCTGTATGTTACTGAGTCTGTCTTTCTTTAGTATCTGTTCCGCTCATGACTTTCTGGAGAGCTCCCACAACCTAATTCAAATATTCTTTCTGGCTTTTGGTAAGATCCCTGGAGGTTGTGATAAAGCTTTATTAGTTTCATTAGACTTTCATTACAGAACAATCAGAATTGTACTAACAAATCCCCTTGTTATTGCTGTATAAATCGTACATCATACCTGCTTAGTAGTTTCTTAGTGGTGAGCAACTGAATGTTCTACGAGTGCAAAAAGTGAATGAACATTTGCTAAGCAAAGGCCTGTCAGGCTCCTGTTTGTTACCAGAGAGTCCTGAAATTCTCTGTCAATCCTTTACTCATTCTTGTCTTCTCTGAGTGAAAGTACTGAACAGCATTTTCACCTGGTGTCTGGCAGCATCTTAGAATGTACCCAGTAACTGTTGAGAACTGGATGTAATGGGAAGTAGTAGTTCCCTATAAAGCCCAGCCTCTGAGAAACAGGCAGAACTATAGATAGCATCTCTTTTAAATTTCTCTTTGTATGTGCTATGAAGAGAATATCCAAGAACTTATCTAGCAAAAGTATATTACGTAGTTATTTCTGTTTCTATTCTCCTACAAGATTGTTGTAATTAAAGAAATTGCAAGGTGACAGAGTGACTTCTAGCCTTCTAAAATAATTTGTCTTATAATAACATAGGAATTTAAAACCAGTTTAGAAGTGTGTTCAGTTGGAGAAAAAGCAGAGAATCAGGCTCAGATTTGTGATATGAAGGCATTCTGGGTTTTCAATAGAAATACTTGTAATACCATTTTGTGATTTTATTTTTTATTTAAAATTAATTTTTTTTTGTATGCATATGTGATTTCAGCAGCAGTGCTTTTTGTGTATTGGTGATGCATAAACTTGCATGTGGTGTTACCTACTGTGAAGTCAGTCACATTTTGTACTGTGCTTATGCACCGTTGTTCTCTAACCAGCATCTCTGCAGATTTCTTCTAATGTTGCACCATTATTAGCAGGCGTAGTTTTTTTTTTTTTTCCTAGTTATCCAGGAATCATCTTTATAATATAATTTATTACTTTGGATTAATTGTCAAATGTGAATATGGATTTAGATGGATTTATGGATATGAATATGGACTTGCGGTCAAATTCTGATGGCTTGGTGTTGAAACATTAGCCAGAAAAACAACAAGTTGTTTTCCTATGGTATATTATTATGACTCTACATAAATAAAAGGGAAAGGCTTTCTACATTAGTGATAATATGTCAGTAGCAACTTTTGGCAGTTCTGTGGAGGAATAGAGCTACTCAGGAATGCTGGCATACTGACCCCTGGTTTGCTCAGCAGTGCTGCCAGGTCACGCTGCTTTTATCTAATCTTATGTGCAGTAGTGGTAGCTTCAGAAAACAAACAAACAAATACAACAAACAACAGCAACAACAAAAAACATATATCTGAGTGCATACCTATTTCTAATTGGTTAATGCAGGTTTGATTTTGTTGCTCAAGGAGCAATGAGAGGAGTCTTGTTCTTTATGCTCAGGTTCGTATTTCAGAAGGGAATTCCTATCTGACTGGGGGCTGGAAGAAATGATTTTGGGGGGAGATTTTTTTCTGATCTGTCACCACAGTTGTTTGTAGCTATTTTCTGTATTCTATCCAACTGAATATGTTTTAGACGTAATTTAATGTGCATATGTTTTTCTGTATGCCTGACGATTTTCTGGTATTTTGCTATTAAGCAGCTCTTAAACTCCTTTCTGCTACTTCAATTTGACTTTTTGCAATCAAGGAAAACTATTTACTGTGTTTTAATACTGCTCTGGTAGAACCTAGTTCAGAAATGATGTCCATTTCCATTTGTACAAATGAGTTGATTGGCTGTTGGCTTAAGAGACTCGTTATTAAGTTTTGTGGAATATTTTTCATTAGCAACTTTTTGTTTGTTTTGAAAGTCATTCAAACTTTCTGTATACACTATCCAGGGATAAGACAGTTTTATTTCAGAAGACAGCTACTTATGCTCTAACTTACGTTCTATCACTTGTTCTGCATTTTTGTGCATGGATAAAATGGTCAGAGTTTTTTAATTAATACTGAACAGGGCACCGCACAGTTTCTGAACCTCCTGTTCAGACGATACCATTCAAAGAAGGATTGCTATAGTTATTTCTCAGGAATTGTACCTTTTCCTTATTTCTGTTTAATTTATTTTCCAGAGTAGCATACTTACATGTTTAAAAATATCACTTTATGATTTATCACTTCCATGATTTAGATACTAATTACCCAAATATTTCTTCTATAGGAAATAAAAGCTTTGATTGACTGTTCTTGATATAGTTCTTGATAAATTTTTGAAGTCTTGCACTGCTTTGGATGACGTATACTCTATTTCATGATGACATCTATCTTACCACTGTGGAGTAGGAGCTTTCATATCATGAACAGACTTTTGCCCAGAATCTTCAGAAGGAGGCTAGTTTTTGTCAGATTCAATAGAAAGGGAGGAAAAAACAATTTTATAGAAAGATGTAAGGTGATTATTTTTTAATGATGCAAATCGTTAGATACTTGTCTTCACTTTCTTCACTTCTAATTTTAATGTTTGGGTTTATTTATATTTGTGTCTATATATTGTGTCTGTATATTTATATTTATTTATATATGTCTATCCTCATATGTTTTCCCATCTAATTATTATTTATTTTTTTTAGTAACATAAATATGTAGGAAGTTTGAAAGCCAGGTAAATAAATCTACTGTGATTTATTCCTTTGGAACTTGTTTGTATTGATTTCTGCTTTCTTGAGGAAAAGAAAGAAGTAAGCATCAGTGAAGGTGGGAGGGGAGAAGAACACTATCAGGAATCAGGAATGAGTTTTTCTTTAGACGATTTATGTGAAGGATGCCTTTTTTTTCTTTTTTTTTTCTTTTTGATACTTAAAAGCTCACATCTGCAAGGAAAAACAAACAAAAAACACCTCACAAAATTCACTGAAAATCCTATTCAGCTGGAAATACTTTAGATTATATTTTTGATCAAGGATACATTTCTAGTCTTGATTATTCTCCATATCTGCACTAGCCTCCAAAGTTCTGTTGAAGGGCTGAACAAGGTGGGAGGATGCAGTGGTGAAACCCCTCCTCCCCTGCTCATTCCTGCCCACTCTGTGTATGCGTTCTTTGGTGTTGAGTCCCTGATGTGGTACATTCTTGACGGGAAAGAATAAGTTTCTTTGTTGTACTTAATTCTGCAGTTAGTGTTGTCTCTGTGAAATAGTAAACCTTTCATCTGCAGTTTGCATGGGGGCTTCTGAAGTGCTTATGGGAGAACTGCATAAGCACCCCTCAGTGTTTGAGTGTTTCAGTCAAGTAAAAAATTTAATATTCACTTCGGAGAATGAAATAGATCCCAGAACTGAGATACTTGGTGTTTGGTAATATATAGATTAATCCCACTGAATTTTCTAATAGCAAGAAAGCTATTTTCTAATAGCAAGAAAGAGAACCATCTCTCTCCAGGCACAAAAGAGAGCCTGTTATTCTCGCCATTTTACTGTGATGGCTTCAGTCTAAAATCCTTATTGCTCATACAAATGCTTTTGCAGTTCAATGTACCCTTCTACTTATAGCCAATAAATTCAGGATTTATTGGGTTCATTTTCTGCGGGGTATAATAAGGGAAGGTAAAATATTTTCAGAAAAGTCCCAGTATAAGCTTAGTTTTCATATTTAGATCCTAACTTCTTTGAGGTAAGTTGAGTATTACATAGGTTAATTAAAATGAAGTATGAGAAAATTATTTTTGTCTTGTGCTTGTATCTTAGATACGAGCACAGCATAAAGTCCTGACTGGCATGTAGTTCATTTTCTCCCAGAGCAGAAGATGCATCTTCTTTTCTGACAGCTTCGTACAGAAAGAACAGGTCACAGTAACTCAGCAAGTGATGTATTTAGGGAAATTTTTTTTAATTTTTTTTTTTTTTTCATGGCAAAGTATTGTGGAATAATTTCAACAGTGGCTAACATAACATAGTGATGGTTTCATGGCTTTGGAGGCTTTGGATGAGGATTGGAATGGCCCTGTCTTGCTTCCTGAAGCAGTTGAACACCTTCCCTCTCCTCTGACTGCAGCCACGTCATCCCCATACCTGGAACTGCCGGTCTCCTTGTCACACATGGCCTTGCGCTTGTTTGCCAGCTGCTTGCATCTGTGCCACCAGGTGGCTTGTGTACCTCCATGGTGCCAGTGCAGGAAACTCTGCCAACCACTGTGAGTGGAGTGGCCCAAAGCAGCAAAGGTTTTCTAGTGAATTTAAATGGCAGTTTGGCACAGTAATATAATTTACTAGCCCTTGCATCAGTGGAGGCTTCATCGTTTACCCAGATTGATATAATATGTGAGAACTTAATTCTTTTGTGACTTACAGCAGATTTCTCAGCTTCTATATGCATACATGCATGTAAGTAAATACAAAAACAGTAAATACACACACACTCAGTTTGAAGTATATTTCTTAATATTTTTGCCTTAGCTGAGTGCCACAGACCAACCATGCTGCTTTGTCTTTATAGTTGTGGAAAAGGTTGTTCACGTACTCAGAGGGAAGATGTACTTTGAGCCTACACCTACAGCCCTGAGAAAATTCAAAACTAATGTAAAAGTGTTTTTCTATTGACTATACAAGATGCAGAAGTGCTGACTACTAGAAATTGTATAAAAGAATTGTCTGAACTTATTAATTTCCAAGGATGTTTTGATTGCCTGTGACAGCATAAAAAAAAAAAAAAAAAAGGAAACTGAAGTACAATGGCAGGAAATATTGTTGTGTTCAAATAGTTGTCAAGAAATTCTTTGCTAGTCATTTTTCGTCCCCTTTCTCACAGAAGCAGCAGAAACACAGTAAATGGATCATGAGCATCTTCATGAGTATGTGTGTGCAGAATGAACCATTGTATGGAATTAGTCACTGTGTGGAATTCAGTAGCTGAAGGGCCAGGATCCCTATAGCAGCTCTACAGCAGTAAGAGTCAGGTGTAAAAATGCTGCAAAGGTAGTTTAAAGTAGGACCTCTTATCAGCCCCTCTGATTTCTCCCCAGGAAAAAGTCAGATTCATTCCTGCTTGGGATATATGCCCCTGTCCTTTATGACATGGCTGTGGTATAATACTTAATACATTTTAATTTGTAGGTGTGGGCTCTTGAATTTCTATTTCAAAATAATGTCCCACTGAGGAATATTGGTCACAAGTGTATTGCAGTGTCCTTGTGCTACACTTCATCTGTCCAGAATCCAGATGAACTGCATGCCTGAGCTACCGTGCTCAGGTCCTTTTAGTAGTTACAAAGAATAGAAATCTCTTTTAACTGTGAAAACTTGTAGTTTCAGGAGAGACAGGTTTTTAGATGATGACATAATTTTTATATGAGGTGGTAACATCAGTTAACCTGTCTTGATAGTTTATTTTTTCTTGGAGAAATTTTCTAGCATGTCACTTTGCTTCACACAGATCAATTGTTGTTTCACTTTTCACCATTCGTAGCTGTAGTGATCTATCGTGCTGTAAAATTATACACTGGCAGAAAACTAAACAGTTCTTGCAGACTGACAGTATTAATAATTTGTTCCATTTTGTCATATAGATAAATCTTATTTTAATGAGTTTTTTAAAAAGCTAAGTATAACAGAGGAGACCAAGAATTTGGAAGCAGATAATGGTATAGTGCTTTTTCTCTGAAAAAAAAAATAAAAAATTATTTCTTTGGAAGACGATGTACTTACTTTCACAAATGTATGTTTTTTTTTTTTTAACTGTTTGACGTTCATGAATTTTCTCACCTTTGTGAAGCAATAAATGCATGGTGTGAGAAATATAATTTTCAAATGAAAGGAAGATAATAATTAAATTGTTTGTGTGGGTCCAAAAAATAAATCACTTTTTTCTGACTTGTAAATAGTTTTGTTTATTTTGGGGTGTGTGTTTCTTTGGTTAGTAGTACTTACATTAAATTCCATTGAAAAATGATGAGGAAAAAATTAATAATACTCCTTCCTGTCTCATTAGTCCGAACAGTGGCTTAGTATTTTTAAAAGCTAATGCTTTAAAGACTAATGCAGCTTTATCTGTTTTGAAATTCTTGTTTAAATCAAGGTTCAGGTAAAACATTTTTAAACAACAGAAATATTTCTAATCTTTGAATATGTTTTCTCACAATTTTCTCTATGTTTCTCTCACAATCTTTCAAGGACCCATTACAGAAGACGCATGCATAAGGCTTAGAGTGGTTTGCGTTTAGTCATGTTTATTAATGATTTTCTTTTTAACACAATGAAACCGTCAGTGATCCTGTCATGAGATGAAAATCTCTTTTTGGGAGAGGAGAAGGATCTCTTCCCCCTAGTCTTTATTTGCCAAGTTATTTGCCTTGTTGTCTTTGGGGGGATTCTGGCTTTTTTCCTTACTATCTTGCTTTTATTTTATTTTTTTCCTTTGTTTATGAGGTTCGATGTCAGACACATTAAAAACCCAAGCAGTTCTGTGACAAACTTATTAAATTACTCTGATGCTGATAACAGAAGATATTATGGCAGCTTTTGGAGAATCAGCTGGAGAAGAGTCTGTTGTTTCAATTTTTTCTGTGGGATACCAGGATGATGGAGTATTCCATGCTAACACATAGAGCTATAAATGCTTTGTAGTCTAATAATTACAGTGCAGAATACTGAATGCACAAAGACGTGTCATTTTACAAAGTAGAACTAAAGTATGAACAACTGGGAAGATTTCACTGCATCCCCTCTGTATTTTGAAGTTGTATTAAAAAAAAAAATCACAGAATGATTATTTTTTTTGTAAATTTTCATATACTTATAAAGCTGTATGAAAAGCATTAATGAAGGTGTAGTTCTTTTTAAATGACAGAACAGTTCAAAAGTCTGAAGAAAGAAATGGTCCTTGGTTTGACCAAACCTTTCTAATGAGTCAGAAATCACTTTATTGTTTCTGTCTAAACCTTTTCTAATCCCATTTTGTTTTAGGCCTGATTCATGTGACAGACTGTTTAGTACTATCACCCTGAAGTAGAGGATCGCTTGTCTGCTTATATTTAAGACTTTACTACACTTACAGATAGCAGCAAGTTGTGTGGCTTGGTCTATAAGACAAGCCTTTTATTGTTTTCCATGTTACTATGCCATGCAGAAAAAACAACAACAATGTCTTTCAGAAATGAGTATATCTGGTGATTTATGGGACAGTTTGTTTCTTTAGTGATAGGAATCATTGACATGACTTGGTTGAACCAGACTGATTCTAAAATTCTACAATTAGCAGTTTTGGGTGGAGGCTCTGGCATGATGTTGCTTTCTATTGTTTTGTATATTTTTATCACTGTATAATGAATGCCAACTAATTTCATGGTTGCTGTAAAGCATGTTAGTGGTGGAGTTTACTATAACTCAAATGGTATCGGGCTAACTGATATAATAGAATTACTTTCTTGTTTAAGCTTTCCTCAAATGAATCATTAAGCCAGTCCTGAGTGTAGCTACTGTTTCTGGTCAAGACTGCGCCTGATGGCCACAGTTTCTCTGCTTAGTGTCCATGCAGGTCTGCTGCTCTGGTGGGTAGAGCAGCAGGAGTCACAGAGTTGCACTAGTTGACATTCATGGTCTAATATCCCTGGTTTCGTTAATAAGGTTATTTGTAATTCGTAATAAGGTAATTTCGTTCATAAGTTTAATGCTGAATGGAGAATCTGGGATGTTACGTGTTTTTAATTTTGTCTTGGAATATTACTTGAAGATAGGTCTAAGTATTGAAAAGTCAGAATCAGTCTCCCCTTGTCACAGCTCATGCCTCTTTCTAACTCCAGTAATTAAATGTGCACTGAACACACAGAAAGTGCAGTATCAAATCTAGGACTGCGTGCGTGCCACATCTCAAGATGAAGAGGTGTATTCTTTGCAAAGTCAGTGTGGAGGAGTTGTAAGCTGTTTTAAAAACAACTGTAGTTTGGGTCAACTGCAAATAGATGAGGTCCTCTCCCTGACCTCCTGGTTCGTGGTAGGGTTGCACTCTTCTGCTTCTCTTAAAAATTAAATTAATGACTCAATTTTTTTCCCAGGTTGGTAACGTTTTGTTAACATGTACCGAATATTCTTCTCTAAGTTATTCCAGACATACATTCCTTGAAATCCAAAACAAAATGTACATTTTACAGTGAAAAACAAAGAATTCGTAGTATCTTTGATTTCCTTTGTTACTAAACAGAAGTACAAAATTCCTGGTGCTTTTCTATTTCAAATTTAATCTACTAGAATTCACCCTGCTTTAATGACATAGAATGGGGGGGACCACACTCCCATTTAACCAAACATTTCCAAATAAAGTATTTATACTACATCTAATACTTGGAAATCCATTTCTTTTTTCTTTGAAGATGTAGGTGTCATTACATTTTATTACTGTTTAATTTCCATGTACTTCCTTGTCAAATACAAGTTGACTATGATAGAAAAGCTGATGTAACAAAGCTGTTTTTCAGTAATTTTGACTCAATTTGAAATGCATTTGGGCTAGTGTTTGCAGTTATTTAGTTGGCTAATTTTGATTTACCGTGTCATTACATGATGCCATGGATTATTGTCTAGTGTAGGTAGGTATTCAGCATGGCCTTATCCAGAGATGGACAGTCTACAGAAACACAAGCGTGTACTCATGAGTTCAAGTCACAGCTTTGCAGCAAAGGCAGATGTGGGAAAGGAATTCGCAGGGAGCTTTGTGCTGTTTCACACGTCCCTGAGTTAGAGATAATGAGGAAAACAGCGGTAGAACCAAAAACTTGAGCAAGGTCGAGATAAAGTAAATTGGCTACAGTGTTAAAGATGAGCTTTGGGCAGTGGCCAATTGCTGGCTGGCTCGAGGCGCGTGTCTGAGGGTCTCTAACCAATTGTAAGACAGATTCGGGCACGTGGACAGCGTGTGGGGCTACGGGGAAAGTATATGTAGTAGTGAAAAAGGGCAATAAACATCTCCTGTTCAAGAGCCATCAGGAGTCCGTGTCTTGCATCCCCTCAGGCAGATATATTATAAAATGTGTATCTCTTCTCAACTTTCCTGATTCTTTACCTCTGTGATATCCATCTCTCTGTTTGTTCCACTTCCTCTGAGTTTCACCTCTTTGCCCTTGAGCTTCTCCCCTCCTTCATTGCAATCTTTCCTGCTGGAGTTCTAAGGGGCTACCTTGCTGTTGTGCCTGTGTTTTGCTCTTCTTTCATGACCTCTATTTCTTCTGCTGAGGGAGCTAATGTTTCCCTTTGCTGCTTACTGATGGGGTTAGTGCCCCTGTCTCCCTGATTCTCTTCTCACTCCATTCTTTCCCTGCTGCTGAGCACAAAAAAAAAAAAAAAAAAAAAAAGAGTAGATAGGAAGTAAAATGGTGAATGACAATTTGATAACCTTCTTCCCAACCCGAAACTCCCAAACTATGAATTTTGCCCCAATGTATCAGCCAAAAATGAATTCTAGAGGAAGATTTAAAAGGAATGTAGTAAAAAGAGCAAAGTAAGTAACCTCCATGGGGAGTTTCTACCATTGTATCTGTTTCAACAGAACAGTAGAACTTGGAGCTTTACTTGTAAAGCTCTCTTCGGAAAACAACTTCCTTTTATTCTCTCAAGAACTTCATGTCCTCAGGATAGAAACCAACACTTCATAACACGCTCCATGCAATAATCCCATCCCAGGGAGAGGTGTTAACACAGCTGAATTCTTTGCATATGTTTAGCAATACCTATTTGCAGGTCTGTTCTTCCTGATTAGTAAATGCAACAGAAACTTGTGCAGCTGCTGTAGGAACTTTAATTTGCTAAAGCAGAACTTAATAAATTTTTCTACGAAGTGGTTTTTTTTTTTTTTTTGGTAGTGTAAGTAAAATGGTGGGTTTTTTTAACCTTAGAATTTACAGAGCAAGCACACATCAAATATAGTATTTTTTCAGGGAGCAGTATGAGATCTTGGAAGTTTTACAACACCATTTGTATGGAGATATGTGTTTTCAGAAAGAGTTTTATGTAAACTCTTCTCTCCTGTCATTTCTAAGTCCAACCTTTGCACCTTTGGGTGCATTTTGGAACCGAAGTCTGTAAGGGTTAAAGAGGGAGCGAAGGATATACAGGGCATTCATCTTTAGAACTCAAGGGCTTCATAACCTCAGACTGTCTCCAGTGAAAAGATGGGTATCGTTTAGACAGTCCCAGGAAGCCTAGTTCATTAGCATTTCTGATTCTTTTTATAGTTTAGATAAAGAAGACCCCATAATAGTCATCCATCCTTGGCTCTCTTAAACGAAACACCAGAAGTGTAAAAGATATGTGCACGTTCCCAGTGAACATTTGTATTTTTGCTCATCTCCTACCATGTGTATAAATACTTCTGAGATTTTCTTATCTTACATAAAAGATAACTGATATCTGTTTCAGAAATGCATAAATGAGTTTGTATTCATTGATTATTTCTGAATATAACCAGAGTAGTAGTTTATAACAGAACATGTGGTATTTTGATTTTTTTACTTTTATTTAATCAGTGTTGCACAGCTCAATAAGTTCTTTCATGCCTCGATGCCCCAGTATTTACTACATGGGAGAAGAATGCTAGAATACTGGGATAGAGGACATGTGGTAGCTACTGCACCTTTACTTCAATAGAGAATTATCAGATTTTATTTTGTGGGTGTTTGTTTGTTTGTTTGTTCATTTTTCTTAACATCTCCTATGAGGACATTTCTTATCAATTCCTGTGCCAAAACTGGTAGGGCCAGTTCTTAAGACTACTTGTCCTGCTATTTTGCTGTGCACAAAAGAACACTTTTCAATCCCTACAGCCATTGTTACTATATTGTATTTTATTTTGATAGATGATTCAAGTCCAGAACCCACAAACATTGAAATAGTGTATTGAACACAAAATTACGATGCTTTTAAAAAATCCTTATACAAAAGTCACTTGCAGCTTTATTGAATGCATTTAATTTCTCACATAGTAAAAAGTTACAGGTGAACTGACTCCTAGCAAAATCACAGTTGATCAAGATGGTTATAGAGAACTAAAAATCAAAAGAAAGTATAAGAAGCTTCTCTGCTTTGAAATGACTGAGTTTTTTTTCTATGATAGACAAATGTGTGTGTTTCAGACTCGCATGTATTTGAAATGGAAATAAAACTCTTTTTCCATAAGTATGCAGCGTCTGACATTTCAAAGAGATATGTTCTAAAAACATCTTGTGGTAATGAGCATAAATAATATTTTCCCACCAGATATTAATTATAAATACTGAATCTAAATAATATGAAAGTGGTTTCTTAAAAAGATTTCAGTACTGTATTTTTGTTTCAGAGCAGACATGTGAGATTGTTTTGTTCTTCCTTTGCCTTCTTAAGTGCATTTTTACTTTTTAATTTAAAAAAATAAATATCAACAGTTTGATTTAACAGAAAAAAAAAAGGAATATAAGAAACAGAACACTGACAGTCTTAGTATTGTAGTTCTTTTTATGGACAACTGTTTGTACCCTGGAACTTCCTCATTCAGTGCATGTGTTCAAAAACTGCAAATCAAGAAATTTCTCTGGCCTTTATACGCTTCCAGAAATTTGTCTGGGAGGGGACTTCAAAGACTAGGAAGAGCTGACGAAAAGAATAAAGCTTCCCATTTTAAAAGAGAGAGACACAGCTTAATCCCTTCTGAAATAGCTGCCATTCACTGAGCAAAATTAGATCAATTTTATTTCACTACTTTCCTTGACTTTCAGTTAGTTTGGTCATCTTTTTTAATTAGGTCCTCCATTTAGTAGATATTACATGCATCTCATCATTTCCGGTAATGTGTTTATACTTTACATCTTGCTTCATGAACTGCGTGATATTAATCTCTTTTTAATCACTGATGCGTTTAGATATTCTTTTATTGTTATTATTCTCAGAAATATCAGAGAACATTGTATTTAGATTCCTGTTTTTTATTTCTAAGAGTAGAGGAGTTATTGTGTGGTAGTCCTGAGGTAGGACATAGGTAAAAGAATAAAAATAATGGGGCAAAAAAACCCCACAACACTAGTGAAGCTGGTGTATAAACATAGAGTTTTTAATCAATTGTTGCTACTAAAACAGTGCAGTACATCAATACTCAGTTGCCCCTGATTATATTAAAATCAGTAATGACTTACAAAAATTTCTTAAAAATGAATATTTTTAATAAGTTTTATGTATGCTGCAGACATATATAGTCTTTCCTAGCAATTTTTATTTTTATGGAATGAAAGATGAACTGCTTTATCTTAGGAATTTGTTTTTCCTCATTTGGTGGGCGGTTGCTGTGGTATGTGTTTGCTTGGGGAAACACACCCACCCACCCACCCACCCACCACCACCACCACCACCACCACCACCACCACCACCACCACCCCAAATTAATTTAATTGTGCCAGAATGCTCTCTTGTTTTTTGGAAAAGATGTTCTAGAGTAACTCCTTTGCTAATGTGCTTTCTTTTTTCTTTTTCCTCTTTCTTTTTCCTCTTTCTTTTTCCTCTTTCTTTTTCCTCTTTCTTTTTCCTCTTTCTTTTTCCTCTTTCTTTTTCCTCTTTCTTCCTTTTTCTTTTCTGCCGCCCCCCCCCCCCCCCCCCCCCATATGCCATATATATATTGTCTAGGAATAGCAAAATCAAAGAAAAGGGAGAGTTGAAATAGAGGTGTCATTTTTATATGTCCTGCTTTGTTCAAGTACTAAAGCATAAGGCTGTGGTTTTGAAGTGTCTGGTACTTTGGAATGTCCCTTTAAATACCAAAGTAACACCTAATCCATAAGACTCATTCTGCATGTAGGAAAATGTGGCTCTTTAACTGTCTTTCAAATAGGATATCTGCAGTCAGTAATAATTTCTGAAAATTGATTAATCATCAACTACTTACTTCATAATTATGTATGTTTTGTGACCTTTTAGGAGAGCATTAACCAGAGATGTGATGGAGAAATAGATGTTGTCCTTCCTTAGCAAAACTCTGTTCCTGCTAATACTCAAGAACCTATGTTGTAATGAAACAAACCTAAATGTTGAAAGCATTTTTCTTATTCTGAACCCAACTTCTTATTCATTCTATTACTTGCATTATTGTGGTTAAAAAATACAGAGGATGATTAGAACACCTAAAGGGATGAAATAATGATCTCCATGGGAATTTTGTGAGCTTGGAGACACTGCTGTTATATAAATGCATATTCTTGGCCTGCATAAATCTTGATGCCAGTGGAAGTTGAAGCGCTGCAATAGGTTTCACTTGGTTCTAGTTCAATTTACAGATGTGGAGTAACCAGAGTAGAAAGAAAAAAATGATAAAATAATGCGATTTTTAAGCAAATGTTTATTCATGAAGTTCCCATTTTTCTGCTGGTCCTGTATGGCTGACTGGTCTCCCAGCAGGTTGTGCAACAAACACCACATGGCAGAGTAGCAGGCACAAAACAGCAGCAGTAAGGCATCTGTTGCACAGTCAAAAGAGAATTTAAAACGCAACTCAGCTGGAAAGAAGAATATATTTTGTAGAGTAAAGACTTCATTATTCTTCCACCAGTTTTAATATAAAAGGGAATAAACTTGCTTACTGATGGCAATAGATTATTTCTGATTGATGCTACAGGAAGTTTTTGCATGCAGAAGGATTTAAGAAAAATGTTGTCTATTAAAGAAGTGAACCTTATTTATTATTCTATCTTATAGAAATAAATTGCAGCATAAGATATACACAGTAAAATGAGATCTGAATAGCTTCCCATACTAGCGCTTTCTGAAAACTTGCTGTTTTCATCTCTCTTTCACTACTGACACATAGATTGCTTCTGTCACCTTAAGGGAGGTAATTAATGAAACAACTTATTTAGAGTTCTAGACATGTGAGGTGCGTGTGTAGGTATATGTGTATGTGGTGGGTTATGTAAAGATAACTTAGTAATGCTATTATTAAAACAGTGTAAATGCACTTAAAAATGCACAAAATCAGTAAAACATGGTGCCATGAGTTTATTTCGAGTCATTAATATCATAATAAATTTGCAAGTTAGTAAGATTACTAGAATTACAAGAATTACAATTCTTGGGGCTGTTCTTCAACAAAAATTAATCTCTTAATTAAATCTCTTGTACAGTCTATCATATAATCATATCAACCACATTTATTTTATTTAAAAGCACATCATTTCACATGTTTATTGACATTTGCCAACTTTCCTGGTAGACAAACAATTTAGGGCATTGAAAATGGATTTACAGGTGATCATATTGGGATGTAGTAGTGAAGCCAGCATTCTCTTTCACATTCTCCATGGAGATATGAAATCTTTTATATTCTGGTCTATGTTCTTGTTTCTACTGAATTACTTGTCAGTAATTAAAGCAGTCTGCACATTGGAAACAATGGTTTGGTTGGATCCTGCAGAAAATAGAGGAGGCCCAGGGGAGACTTTATTACTCTCTACAACTACCTGAAAGGAAGTTGTGGGGAGCTAGGGGTTGGCCTCTGCTTGCAGATAACTAGTGAAAGAACTAGAGGGAATGGCCTCAAGTTGCAACAGAGGAGGTTTAGGCTGGAAATGAGGAGACATTTCTTCTCAGAAAGAGTAGTCAGGCATTGGAATGGGTAGCCCAAGGAAGCGGTGGAGTCACCATTCCTGGGAGTGTTCAAGGAAAGGTTGGACCTGGTGCTTAGGGAAATAGTTTAGTGGGTGACATTTGTAGCAGGGTGATGGTTGGATCAGATGATCTTGGAGGTCTTTTCCAATCTTAATGATTCCATGATTCCATGATTTGGATGGTTGAAATCAGCTCACTAAACTAGGCAGAGTGAACTGAGTTCCAGCCTCTGGTGAACTATATATTGTTATAGGTTTGGTTCCAGACAGTGACTGGACTGGGCTGATGTGGGTCACCGGCATCATGGTTTTCCCCTTACTGTTAAACTAATGAAAGTAGCCAAATACATTGCAAGAAACTTATGCATCTTGCTCTGATCATGGACAGGTGTTCTGGTTAAATGTTACCTTGGCAGATTCTTCCATGCCAGGCAAATGCCCACCCACATTAACGCTCAGACTTCTTTCTAGGCTGTTCTTTGATTAAATTTTTTAGACTTATTAGTGCTTGTGTGTTTGTGTGTATTTTGGTGTGTTCTCAAGCTTATCATAATTATGAATGACCAGATGACATTGTAGAATTTTTTAACTTGAATGACAAACACTTAAAAAGCCACTGAGAATGGCTGGCCAGGCAGTGTAGATACCTCCTAAGCAGGAAAGACAGTTATTTTGGCTTCTAATAAAGCTGGGGTCAAACTTTAACAGTAGAGCATATTAATATTTGAAGGAACGCCAAAGCCCCTGCATGATGTTTAGCTACCTTTGGCTTTTCTTAGTTTTCCTACAGTTTTGCCAAATAAAAGCAATTTATCAGTTTATTAGTTTTTCTATGTTGTTCACTAATTCTGGAAGATAAAATATTTTAATGATATCCCTTTTAAAAATAATAAATAAACAATCTCTTATTCCAAGCTACGCAAGCATAAATAACAAAAAAAAAAGGGGGGGGGGGGAGGAGGGGAATGAATTCAGTATTCTGTTACTCTGGCTTGGAACACAAATATTCAGAATGGCACTATGAACAAGATGAACAAGTTCATTTTGTGACTATTCCCTCTTTTCTAACAATATAAACGAGGAGATAATGTCAGTGGAACAGAAAATTATCTCAGGTTAATAAGTGCCTCCTGCTACTTAAATGTCAGGGCAAAGCAGAAGATTTTATGGATAATAAAAATTGAGAATATTTAAAATCCATTGAGTAGTGGGAAACAGTGGTCATTTCTGACAATTACTTTTACCATTCATCTAGCCGGTTTGCAACAAACTGATACCTGAACTCATTTAAATCCTTATCATAATACAATAAGAGATTAACATATTTTGTCTGTATCATTTGAGAATTAAAAGTTAAATGTGAAATAGAATATCAGAGACCTATTTTGAAAAGAGTTAAGTACTCCTCTTGAGGTCTTCAGTAGAATAATAACCACTTAAACCACTAAGTGGAATCAGCCTGCAATAAAGCAATTATATTACTTTGGGGGTGGTGGCAGGGAGTAAGAGGGGCTGGTGGTGAGGTGAGTGGGTGGAGAATGATAACATAACAAGACCCCCCGTGAATTCAGAGGTATTACAATGTCAAATGGAGCTTTTAGTCAGCACTTCCTGAGAGTCCAAAAAGCTTACAAAAATGGTTAATGAATGAGGGAAGAAGTATTACTACTTCCGTGCCACCTTTCCTTTCCATTTCTTTCCCTTCCCTTCCCTTCCATTTTATTTATCTCCGGTAGTAACTAAGACTACTGCATGTGCCTATGAGAGGTACCCAGATGCTCCCATGTTACAGAGCCAAGGTGACTGCAGTCCTGGAAGAACACTGAACTGAAGCTAGCTGAGATACTTGACCTGTTCCATAAGTCAAGGGTTTTTTGTTACATTCAAGAAACATACATCTGTGAAACTGCTAGGTTATTTGCAAATCATAGTAGGTGCAGAGAACAATTGACTAGATTTTTACCTTCACTTATTTTAAGGGTTTATTTATGAACTAATTGTTTTTCTTGCAATATAGCTATCACTTTTGTCCTCTGAGCCTTGGGGGTGTATTTGCACATTCATCATCCTAATAGAACTGTGTGGAAAATGTAGTGGCTGATCTTTTGTTTCCAGAAATATGCATTAGATGAGGAAGAATTTGAGGGAAAACCAGCTCTGTGTGCCGAGCAGTTGCCTGGCTCCCGTTTTCTGTTCAGAGTAGTATCTGTATTTCTGGGCTTTCCTTTTATGAACTTACATACTTTCTTTTTGAACCCTTACAGGTTTAAAATATCCACAATGTACTGATGGCAGATGGTTGGGAAATGGACGTGTGAAGGAAAAAGTGGTCTTTCTCATCTCCATTTCCATTTGGCATACTGTGTTAATGCTTGTGATAATAAAATTCAGCATTTGCACTTCCTAGTTCTTTGTTTTGCAATTCAGAAGAGCTCATGGGAATGTTTAAGGTACCTAGCCCATAGTGATTTAGCAGTGTGCAGCTTTAGTTGCATATTTCTCATTGTGACAGTGATGCATGTTTTAAGCTGATCACTGATGCTTACCCTGTTACGCAGGCCTATCTTGGTGAAGCTATGCAGTCACACCAAATTCTAACATAATTAAGCAGATAGTATATCATATTTTGAAATGACTTTAAAGGGCAAACTGAATGACAGTGTTTTGTTTATGACCTTTTAATCCTGTCTACAACAAATTAAATTTTGTCTACAGAAAACAAATTTATAAAGATGATGAAGTGTCTTATGGCAAGAAAATCCATTAAAAAGTCTTGAGTGTGTTGTGATAAAAATAGGTTTGTTATCTTCACAGCAATTTAGCACTAGATCTAGTGAATTCAATTGTGTTTGTTATGAGGTGTAAGATAGACAAGAGACACTTCATTTATCTCATTGTGAAGAAATATTGATGTGGATAGACTTAAAAGTCCAGTTTAATTATCATATTTCCTCATTCTGGCATCGGTGTGTGGAAAAAAAAAAAAAAAATACAGACACCCTACAATTATTGCACTTTTGCAGGCATTTACTAAACCAAAGGCTTAAGTGGTAGAAAAACATAATTGACAGTTACTGAATTGTTGTAAGAGATTATTTCTTTATTTCCAAGAATAAGTAAGATCATGTTGCCTACATACGGATATTAACAAGTACAGCCGGATTGATACCACTAAGTGGTAAATTTTTTTTGTGCAGGTTACACAGATTGTGAAGAACACACTGAAAACCACAACCGTACAAGTCCACAAATGGGTAGGTATAAAGTAGGAGTAAATGCCAGTTTTGCAGCTGCTGGATTGTAGTTTCTGAAAGATCTGATAGAGAACTTCCTTCCCACAATTAATGCTGTCAGGAGCTTTGCAGGAATGAGTATGTTCAGCTTCCAAGCAACACTGATGAGACAAGTGCTTTTTGATTGCTAACATTGAAGTGAGACCTGTGCCCAGTGTTATTTTGTTTCCTGTGTGGTATTTTTCCACTCTTCTGGTAAAACCAGAAAATTCCTCTGCTTGTTTAGTTCTAGAATAACTCACGTGTTTCTGTTTTGTCACAATAATAAATCTAAATGTTTGAAGCACATCTTTGGAATATTATGCTATTCACACCATCACTGGCTTGTGAAACCTGTTTGTAAAGCATTTTGTCAAAATAAGAGGAAATGATGTTTTCTAAATATGGCAGCTTATATCCATTTGGATAGTTTATATTCAGTTTGGATCCATAGAGGTCCATGGGTCTGGATGGGATTCATCAGAGAGCTCAGAGAGCTGGCTGATGTCATCGTGGGACCTCTCAATTATTTTTCAACAGTCTTGGGAATCTGGAGACGTCCCAGTTGACTGGAAGCTGACAAATGTGCCAATTTTCAAGAATGGCAAGACAGAAGACCCTGGTAACTACAGGCCTGTCAGTCTCACGTCAGTGCCTGGTAAAATTATGGAGAAGATTATCCTGGGAGTTACTGTAGTGCACCTGGGGGACATTGCAGTCATTGGTCCCAGCCAACATGGGTTCATGAGGTGTAGGTCCTGTTTAACAAATTTGATTTCCTTTTATGATAAAATCACTCATCTAGTCGATCTAGGGAAGCCATCTGACGTAATCTTTTTGGATTTCAGTAAATCTTTTGACACAGTTTCCCATAGGATCCTACTGGGCAAAATGTCCAGCATACAGTTAGACAAAAACATCATATGATGGGTGAGCAATTGGTTGATGGGTAGGGCTCAAAGGGTTGTGGTAAGTGGGGCCACATCAGGCTGGTGGCTAGTCACCAGTGGGGTCCACCAGAGCTCCATTTTAGGGTTAATTATTTTCAATGTTTTCATAAACAATTTGGATGTAGGACTAGAAGGTGTTATGAGGAAATTTGCTGATGATACTAAACTGGGAGGAGTTGTTGACTCTGTTGAGGGTGGAAAGGCCTTGCAGAGAGATCTGGACAGACTGGAGAACTGGGCAATCACCAACCGCATGAAGTTTAACAAGAGCAAGTGCTGAGTCTTGCACCTGGGAAATAGCAACCCTGGCTATATGTACAGACTGGGCGATGAGATGCTGGAGAGCAGCCCCGCAGAGAGGGATCTGGGGCTTTTGGTTGATAGCAAGCTGAATATGAGCCAGCAGTGTGCCCTGGCAGCTGGGAGGGCCAGCCATATCCTGGGGTGCATCAAGCAAAGCATTGCTAGTCAATCGAGGGAAGTGATTTTCCTGCTCTGCTCTGTGCTGGTGTGGCCTCACCTCAAGTACTGTGTGCAGTTCTGAGCACGACAGTACAAAAAGGATGTGAAACTACTGGAGAGTGTCCAGAGAAGGGCTACTAAGGTGGTGAAGGGCCTAGAGGGGAAGATGTATGAGGAAGGGCTGATGTCCCTTGGCCTGTTCAGCCTGGAAAAGAGAAGGCTGAGGGGAGACCTCATTGCGGTCTACAGCTTCCTCACGAAGGGGAGTGGAGGAGCAGGAGCCAATCTATTCTCTTTAGTGACCAGTGATAGAACCCAACGAACGGAGTCAAGCTGCTAGGTTCAGGCTAGATGTAAGAAAAAGATTCTTCACCGAGAGGTTTGTCATGCACTGGAACTGTCATGCACTGTCATGCCCTAGTGATGTAGTCACAGCACCAAGCCTGTCAGAGTTTAAAAAGCATTTGGACTGTGCTCTTAGTCATATGGTCTGAATTTTTGGGTAGACCTGTGTGGTGCCAGTAGTTGGACTCAATGTTACTTGTGGGTCTCTTTCAACTCAGGGTGTTCTATGGTTCTGCGATTCTATGATATGAAGCAGCACAAACTAACTAAATAAAACCCCTGTGGACAAATGGTTAAATAATGTGTATGTAAAATGAACTGCTGTGGAGAATAATGAGTATAGATCATACATTCTCACCAGTGTTAACATCTTTAAATCTCCTTTAATAAAGGATGTAGCATGATTGGGAAGACTACAAATATCATAGTGAATGGTTGCATTGTGAAGGAAGTAGAGTGGCCTTCATAATAGCCTGCATAGGGTGTGCTGTAATGGGAATGTAGTGGAAAAGTTTGATTTTAGTATCATGCATTAGATGAATGGTTGAGAGGTTGTCTGGAATTCCTCATCCAAGGTCCAAAGTTTTTTTTTTTTTAAAGCATTTCCCTCCCCAGCGTGTTGCATCATTTATCTGCAGTAATAAATAAGTCAATGTCTTTGAAAAAAAATTCCTGTGCTCATTTGACAGTTGCCCTGGCTTATTACTGGATTTGGAGAATGAAAGAAATCTTTCTTTTATTCTAGAAGGGATGAAATCATGCTTTGCTGGCTAGTAGTTCTGATTTGTATTCACTGTGGCGTTAGTGAAACTAGTTTAATAAAACAAAAGGTATTTGTAGAATATTTTGTCAAGTAAGTTGGATTTGGTATGAAAGACTCCATTTATTTACTTGTGAATTGTTGGGAAAGGTGTTGGGGAAGTCAATATACTAAAAAAATTACAAGTTTAATAGTAAACATCTCCTTAAAAACTAAAAATTTAAGTGAGTATCATTAAAAATATATTTATTAGGAGCAGGACTGTTTTTATGTTATATCTGTGTGAAAACTAAATTATTGGATTGGGAAGAGAGAATAAAGAGACATACAGCTTAGGGGAGATAGAACCTTGAGAAATAAAAGAAGATTTAGCACTAAGATACTTTGAGCAAGTACTTAAAATCTCAAAGTCATTCAGAATCTGGTTTAGCTAAAGAGAAATCGAGCATTTAATCGGTCTCACTGCAACATGGTCTTTCTCCATTTGTATTGCTAAACATAAAAATTAAGAAGTGATCTGAAATATCAGCAGACATTTCCTAAGTATTGTTTCTTTCTTTAGTCCCTCCTTTAATAACTTTAGAAGTGAAATAGAAAATTGCAACGACTCTGGTCTTTCATTTTCTAACTTGATGACCATTTATACCTTTTTGTATGAACTATATTTCTTGTGATTTGTGAAACATATCATTCAGTGTGGATCAAATGAACATTAAAAAAGATCCTCCTTTATCTTTGTTATGTAAATGTGAAGGTAAAACCAATATATTCTGCTTAATCCAAGTGGGCTTTGATTTAAAAGATTTTGATTTAAAAGTTTTCAGAAAGGGCACAAGAACTGTAACCACTTTAGACCTTTTGTATTGTCTTTTCTAAGTCATTAGTAGATAAATGGCTTGTTACACTTGGGAGTGATAGGTATTAGCACAGTCCGCCACGCAGGTTGAGCAGCTACTCTAACAGACTTGGCACTGTAATAGCTTTGCTAGAAATGCCATTTCAAAAGGGTATTTCAGAGCTAAGTGTTCCAGAATGGAGAGGAGACCTGTTTTGATAGTAATAGCATATGTGTTTACTGATCATATTCTTTCTTTGTGTTTTGTGAAGTATTAGCTTGAGTAAATTTTACTGTACTGAATACAAGTGTGTTAGAGCTGAATGCGTTCTCGCTTTAGCACCATTAGTATTCCATGTACGCATTTTATTTTTGAAGTGCTCTGTCAGCTTTGAAATACATGACTCAATGAAATATTCCAAGAAAAAAACAACACAACCTTACCAATCTGTCTCATTAGTAATTGTGAATTAAAATATTACTGATAATTATCCTTTTACTATTGACTACATTAGGTAAGAAATTGTGTTGAAATATCCCTAAGAATGTGCTAAACTGTTTATAAACATTGGCACCTCTCAGCCAGTGTGGGTTCAAGTCTCAATTTTCATAGCAATGCCTGACTTCTCTTCATAACTTGAACCCTCTCAGAATAGGATAGCTGTTGTTAAGAACCCGTAACTCCATAAAAGCTTTTTTTGAATAACACATTGGATCACAGAAATAATAGATGCATAGCAAAAAACCTCATGTGGTCTTACAATAAGAACTATTTTCCTTTATCATAATAAAACTATCCCAATATTACATTTGTGGCATTGGATTTTTTCAACCTAATGTTGACTCTGTTGCTTTTTTTATTTTTATTTTTATTTTAATTTAGGGAGAAGTGCTCCGTCAAGCCTACTGCTGCATGTTCTGTTTTCTTCTGCATAAAATATGTTCCAGGAGTATTGTGAAGTGCACTTAAGCTCTCATGGGGTGATGCATGCCAGGAGCTGCAGAACCTCTGCTTGCTCATTACCTTGGAAGCCAGTGGAATTGGTCTGTGAAGCTGGTTTCTTAGAGCAGCTGAGAATCACCACACAGAATGTTTAAGCATTGGTTGTGTTGGTCTTTGATGCCAAAGGCAACTGTACAATTGGTTATTTAGATGTTTCACTGCTATGAAATTTGTAATTTTTCTTTGTTCCTGGTATTATGCTCATATTTTCATGAATTGCATTATTTTAATGTGTGCAGGAGTTTGAACTGTGCAATGCAGGCTTCTTCTGGCTCAAGTAGTTGTAACAATATTTAAATTATGTGTAAGGTACCATATTTCAGCTGCTGATATGATCATTTATGACTAACCTATTACAATTTGTTAGCACAGAACTGACCTTTTTCTTGTAAGCAAAGGGCACATTTTACAGCTTTCTGAACATGTCTTATCTACTTAGAAGGTTTTACAGAAAAGTAAGATGTAGTGACATTTAGTTTTATTCTAGTTCACTGCCATTAACCTCCTTCTACTGACTTTTAGATAGTTGTGTATAGTGCTTTATCAAGAGAGAGCAAATTAAGCTTGTCTGTTTGATTCTGAAGCCTGTTAGCATGCTATGCATTACAGAACTGCAATATTTGAATGTTTAATGATACGCCATGTGTGTTCCTGCCTGACACACATTTACACAACTGCTTACAAAACGCAGTTTCATCAAGTAAATGATCACATTTCTTCATTGCTCTAAAACATCATTCCTTTAAATATCTACAAATTTCCCATGAGGAATCTTTGCTGATTGGCCTACACCAGTGTGCTTATTTGTATACCGAGATCTTGATATGTAGAGTTTACATGGTAAGGTTCTTTTGAATATTCATATTTCACTTGGTTTGCTATTCCATTTCCATTTATGCCATGCTGTGTTATTTAGTATGCTCAGTGCTTTGCTTCACACCCCATGGATCAGTTCAGCTATGAAGTTAACAAAGTATGGAAGGTTTCTGTGAGCACATATTCAACCATGAATTTTCTATACTTTTTTTTTTTCCAGTGTGTTTAATGGATTTGGATATAAAATCTACAGGCATTTCACAGGCTGTTTGATATGTATGGGAAAGCACAGTTCAAAATGAGGTTTTCATTTCAGTTAATTTAATGTTTGGAGTCTGTCAGATTTACTGAAAGATGGGTAGTTATACTGTGTGAGTAACAAAGGAATCGTATCATCCCTCCTCCACCCCTATGGTTAGCCTTCCTTGAATGTGTTCATTAAACTGATAAATGATTTCCAGCAGGGAACATTAGAAATGCTCCAGACTAAGCAAATAAAGTCAGAACTGCATAGGAAGCTGTCTAAAGCAGATTGGGAGTCACTGCAGCTTTAATTATTGCTTTGGCTTGGTATGCTTTTCAGGTGTTACTATGATTTCCAGTATTTGACAATGCTGATGGATTTTGAAATAACAGCAACAGTGGATACAAATTTAACCCAAATACAAATTGTTTGCCAAATATGCAGTAGTCTGTACTTATTAGCACTCACTAATATATAGCTGGGTAAGAGTGTTTCAGTTTTCAGACATTCAGCCAGAGCTTTTTGCTAAGCAATTAATACACAATGTGTAATACCATTTCCTGTGACGGGTAAAAGCTTGCAGAGGACAGTCATTTCTTTTGGACACTTTCTGTCCTTTGAACACATCAGTCCTGAAGTATTTTTGAACTTGTCTTTAGACTACAAAATTAAAATAACATGAACTTATATTTGATTCCAGGCAATTATTTAAGCCTCTGTCTCTTTTGCCATGTGATGTGGCACTGATCCTTAGGCCAAATAATGTTTATTTCATTTATTCACAAACAGGTTTATCCTTGTACTGCTTTTGTTTTAACTAGTTTGTGTTAAGTGGCTGACTATCAATGTCCATTACATGTTTCTTTTTACTCATCTGAGGCTTCTTAAATGAACACATTTAGTGGCTAGATTAGAGTTTAAACACACGCACCAATTTGAAAAAAAAGTCCAGCAAGTAACAGAATAAGGCTACGAACACTAAGGATATAAAAGTTCAGATCCTCTGTGCTACCAGCTCTGTTTTTTTTTCTTCTCTCCAGAGAAAGAGAATTTAGTGGTTTGTAAATGGTGCAAATGCCTGCCCTCTGTACTTGATGTTGCAAAGGTTTGCTTATGTGTATTTGTCATTCAAGTACTTTAAGTCAGTAAAAGAAACAATCAACTTGATTTCTGAAGATTTGTCTTGAAGCAGGAGAGGTTTCATGTTATATATATAGGAAGAAAGATGTATTTCTATGGCACCTTTTATTTGTTTGCTTCCTTTGATTACAGACAACAACAAGGTCTTATAAAATTTTGCCTGAGAAATCTTTCTGCTGTGCTTTGGTAAAAATGAGATTTCAGCAGTTATCAGTAGCTAAAATAATCTTACACAACAGTAGATAAAATACACAACAATATATCTTACACAACATAGTAGCTAAAGTAATCTTACACAGCATAGTGAGATCCTGGGGGTCTTGGTGAATAAACGTCGAGCACAAACTGACAATGCACCCTCATGGTAAAGAAGATCAACAGCATTCAGGGCTGCGTAAGGCAACCACAGCAGGTTGTAGGAGGTGATCCTTCCGCTCTGTGAAGGCCTAGTAAGACAGCTCTGGAGAGCTGTGTCCAGTTCTTAGCTTCTCAGTACAAGACAGACATAAACACACTGGGATGTGTCCAGCAAAGGGCCACAAATGCTATTAAGGGCTTGGAGAATCTGGTGTAAATGGAGAGATGGGGAGAGAGAGCTTGCACTGCTTGGTCAAGAGAAGTGGCTTTGGGCAGGGGAAAGGAGGTGTTAGATTTCCTGTATGTGTATAAAATGTGTAGCTAAATAACTGAGGGAAGGGACTAAAGAAGAGAGAGCCACAGTCTTCTTCCAGTGGTGCCTACTAAATGGAAAAGAAGCAATGGACAAACTGAAACACACAAAATTCAATGTAAGCACAGGCTTTTTCACAGTGAGATTGGTCAAACACAGCAGCAGGTTGCTCAGCGGGGTTGTGGCCTCTCCATCTTCAGAGATGTTCAAAACCAACTGGATGATGTCCTGAGCAAACTAATCTAGTTCACCCTACTTTGGGCAGGGCTATTGGACTAGCTGGTCTCCAGAAGCTCTGTGTTTCTGGAATCCTACTCTGGAGTCTGGGTAGACTTATTTGGTGCCAGCATATTAGATGAATTGCTGTCCCTTTTCAGTTTCTGTCTGTCCTTAATAATGGTACTGCTTAGCCCAGTGAAAATTAAAAGTCTGTCAAGATGGTTAGTTAATCTTTCATGCTAAATTTCATTGTTTGTTTTTGTTTGTATGTTTTGGATGGTGTCTATGCAATGGAAATTTCCTTTCTGTATAAATAAACACCAGGATGAGTTTTTATCAAGAGGCACATATTTACATTAAAAGCTGATGTTTACAGCAAGTTGAAAGCACCAAAGAAATGTAGTGAATCATTTTATGATCTTTAGTTTCAACAGGCATATTATAGTATTAAAACTCCCTTGTCCTGTATGGGTATGGTTAGAAAGATATATGATGTATTTTGAGGTATAGCAAGAGCTGTGCCCCAGTGCCCTACTTACAGAAGATTAACAAATCCCTCTGAAAAGTCACTTATAGTAAAAGTATGTGAGACTGTAAAAAATATGAGCTGGATTTGAAGGAGAGGTAGGGTCTTTCCTTTTTATCCCCCTCTCCCCCCCCAACACCCTTGCCCCAAAGAAAGACATAACCAACTAAAAACCTGTGATAGTCTGCTTGGTATCACAGGTAAAGGTATCTGCTTTTTCAAACTATTAAAAATTAGCAGACCTTTAGACTCTGTCAGTCAGGCAACCTTGATTTCACACAACTAGTGTAATTAAAATAAGACTCCTAAAATAGCCAGGGAAGCATAAGAGTTAATATTATAAATATAAAATTACTGGTTTTTTTTTTTTTTGAATGCTGTTATTGCAAAAAGCTTTAGGAATTATCTGAACTGATGTTGTTTTCAAAAGCAGAATGTGCCCTTTAAAACAAATCAAGGGCATGTCTGAACTCTTAAATTTTTTTGAGTTATTGCTGTTGGAAAAGAGGTCAGATTAACTGGAAGATGTCTCCACTGGAGTTCTGAAACCCCGGGTGGTTTCTCACTTCAGACCTGCTTTAGAATAGTGATATAGAAAGAAATAAAAGGAATTGCAGGGGTTTTGGTTTTTTCTTTTTTCTTTTTTTCTTTTTTTTATTTTCTGAAGAATGATATGACCTTTTCAGAAAAAGTCTACGATGCCTGAAGTCCCAATACATCCACAAACAACTCTAAAAAATAATGGTTACCATCTTTTCTTTAATTTCCAGTCTAGATTACATGACTGGGTTACGCTTGAATATTTAAGAAAAAATACTTACTTTAATTAAAAACTCATCCTTTTCTTTTGTGCAATAAATGAGCTAAGATACAATATTCCTTCATAATCAAGTTAGAGTTAAATAATGATTCCATGTAAACTAAGTCATTAATATCTTTGCAAGAGTAAATCAAAATTGTGATTTTAAATGTGGTCTCTGAAGGTTATACATCCTTAAAAAAAGCCCAGTAGAGGCAGAGGTATATGTCCTTCTTCCATCAGGTCACAGAGAGACAGTCTGGCCATGGCATAGAGCCAGAACTCAGGACGTGTACCCGGTGAACAAACCTGATCAGAGCTTCACTTCTCCTGTCTTTCACAGGAGATGGTGTCTTGGTGTTAAGGGATGAGTCCATAGAAAACAAATATTTATAGATTCTGTCTCGGGTTTACTCTTTATGGAAGAGTTGGTCATCATCTGGAAATGGTCACAGGAAGAAAAGAATTCCTGAGAGTCAGGAATCACAGCAGATTCTCTGACTCTTATTTGAGCAATGATGAAACTTAAAAGGTGGGAAAGATCCCATAAGATTGACTGTAGTTTTGAGTCTCCAGACAGAGTCATTGAAGTCTAAATTAAAAACTATGCTGAAGATGAGCAATTTGAACTTAAAAAAAAAAAAAAACTATGCTGAAGATGAGCAATTTGAATTTTTTTTAAAAAAAAGAAAAGATAATTAGTGCCGTCTGCTACTGGCAGTTTCAGAGGAGGGAATATCACCTATCAAAAATTTGGGTTTATTTGAATGTAAACACCTGTCTCCATGATACCTCTGAAGTAGTTTGAATATGGGCAGAATGGGATGAATCATTTATTGGTAACCCAACACATCTATTACGTGTGATCCATACTTTTAGTCAAGACTTCAATAGCTGTTTTACTATATACATGTATGAAATTATATTTGGAAATTAATGTGGAAAAGGCATGTACTCTGACAGGTAGGTTCTACCTGCTACTGCACTGGGAAGTTGTCTCTTCTGCTCACTAGCACTCCTCTTTTCTTTATCTTATTTTTTTAAGGTAGGGTGTATGTTTTTTTTGTGTATATATATTTATACACATAAATATAGCTGTGTCCACAGTTGCTTTTAAACTGTAACAAAACATGGTAAGTAACACCACTTGGTAACACTACATACTTCAGTAGGTTTATTCTCATAGCGTACTATCAGTTGTCAAAGATTGAAAAATAGAGGATCTTTTTCTGGCCATGTTTGTTATTCAGGGTCAAGTTAATTCTAGTAAATTGTTCTGTTGGTGGAAGGGCTCATATTTGGAAGGCTGCTAGTTGTGTTACGTTTGATATTTTGCCTGGTAGATAATCACCTTTTTAACTCTTCCTTTTATTAATCACAAAGAAAATTTCTGGTTCTGCTGATTTCTAAAATGTTTGCTCTATTTTTATGCCATGTTTCTAGAGGTCTTTTAGATTTATTACTGGCAAATGCTTTGTTCCCCGTTTCTGTCTTTTCCTGTAGATGTGTGTTCTCTTCAGATACACAATGGAATGTTGGCTACCTTGTCAAGTTTATGTTAGAAATAGGTACTGAAGAAAGTTCTTTCCTCAAAGTACAGAACACAGTATATAATCTTAAGAAATTAAGTGATTAGAATTGCAAGGAAATCTATACAAAGATGCTCTTTGTATTAATTCCTTTGAACAAAGGCCATATCTTGTTTTGATTAAATGTAAGAAGTTTCCTTAAAACAAATGAAAAGGAAAGTAATTTTGCACTGACATTCTTTTGTTAATGCTGCTTTAAAAACAAACAAACAAACAAAAACAACAAACATACCTATTTAAATAAGTTCTTACATTTTCTGCAGCAGTTTATATTTTTTGAGGAATCCTCTGATGTTTTATCAGCTAACTACCCCTAAAGAGAAAAATGATTTTTACCTTTTTAAAATTCCTGGGTCAACCATTTTTATAATATTCTTTGGGTAAAACAATGTTACCTGGGTTTAGTTTCTGCAGACTTTATCAATTAGGAAAAAAAAAGTCCTACAAAAGCAAACATTTTTTAATGTGTATCATCAAAACATTTATTCTGGTGTATTTTTGTTTAACATGCACAGAAAATATGTAGAGAATTTCTTTTAAGATCCCTAAGTAATTCTAATCTTAGCAGTTTTCTCTCCTTAAGTAATTTGGTGAGTATTGTGAGTCTTAATAGGGGTCTGAATATACTACCTGTCCAACACACTTGCAGAATATTTTTAGAGCCTAGATTTTAAGAAACACTTCCATTGAAGTGCTGTGTTTTACTTGTTAATGAACGGAATAAATCCAAATTTTAATAAATGGTGAGTAATTAAAAACTAATTAAAACCTTTTGTTTAATCTTATTTGTTTTCAAGAGAGAGGGAAATGAAAGAAAAAATAGCAATGAAAAATAACAGCTGATGTTTTCATCTCTATTGTGGTGTAGTAGAAGAAAGAATTCATGAACAAAGAAATGCTTCAGGACTTGAAAAGTATCAAAATGTAGATGTGGTGTATTTTACAAGTTGTACTGGTGAAAATGCTGTGCTCTTTGAAGAGGAAGCAGGGTATAGCAGAATACTTGAAAATGGCAATCTTGGGGTAAGGATATTATTCCCTTTTCCAAGTTATTGTGGTCAGGACCGGGGCACATAAAGGTTGTCACAAGGATTTATAATCTATATACAGAATTACAGCAAGTGCTCAGAAGGGGTATGGAAGGGCCAGGTCTATATGGAATCCTGCTTTTTAATATGTGGTTTTGATTAAGATGATCTTGAACAGCTGGCAGTAGAAATTCTATTCTTCTGCTCAAACTACATCCAGAACAATTTGTGTGATACGGCCTTATTGAAGTACAACATGTCTGTGTGCATACAGCAGTCAAGAAAGTGGGGAGGGTTTCATGTGGCAGCACTCGCTTCCCTGCTAGAGAGGATGATTAAATCCTTCATCACTGTAACCATAAAGTGTAAAGAGATTCCAGACTTGTTCATGTAAGAATTGGAGCACTGCTCTGATTACAAAATGCTGTATTTGGTTTTCTCACAAAAGTGAAGATGGAAGAAGCAGTTCTAGAGCAAAGAGTGATTTCCATTCTAAAGTTTCATAAGATGACAGGCTACTTAGCAGAGTATGTCAATTTTATGGTGCTTTTCCCCATAATGGCAGGAAATAGTATCTATTTTAAGCCTGCCCAGTTGTCTTTGTTTTCACTTTTTACACCCTGCTCGTATTTCCAGAAAAAGCACAGAACTGCTGTTTGAGCTCTGAATGAAATTCCTGCTCTGCTTCACTGTTCTCTGCCAGACAGCACTAACAAGAAGCCTTCCAAGCAAACCCTTAGATGGAAGAAGCTCTAATAACCTGAAAGAGGACCTTTTGTTGTGACTCCTAAACCCCCCCCGGAGGTGTGAGTTGTCTTTTCCTCAAAGCACATATTCCTCTAAACCCCAAAGATGTTGGATCTTCTCTTCCTCAAAGAACACAGTCACAAAGCAGGGGAGACAGAGGGAAAGGGGTAGGGGGAGTAGAAAAAGACCTTTTGAGAGCAACATGTCTTTTCTAGTCCTTTGAGTGCCTGGAGATGGAAGCAATGGAAACTAATGTGCCAATCCTAGAAGTGCAGTCTGCAGCTGAGTGCTTTCTCAAAAGAAAGGACAGAGTTAATGCATTAGCGCTACTATCCAGCCTCTGACAGCTCTGCTGCTGTGTTACCTGCAGTTTGTTCCTACTGTGGTAGCACTGAGAGGTCCCATGTTCTTTAAAACAACCCAGGGCTGAGGGACAAAGCTTTACAGTTTGTAGAGCAGGTGGGCGAATTCAGCCTTGCACATCCTAACCTTATGAAAGACTAATTTGGTTCCTTTGGTATCAGTGTAATTTAGAAGGAAGTTAGACCTAGGTGAGTGCTGGGCATTTTCTCTTTGAGCAGATTCTTTGTAAATACCTGCTGGGTGAGGTGGCTGGCAGTATGGGAGATGCTAATATGGCTTAAGCCATAAGGCTTAACCTTAAGGTCTCAGTGTTCGGTTTTTTTGCCTGTGCCATTTTCTCAATCTTTTTGCAGTCATGTCCTTTACCTCACAGGAGCTAAGACACTGAGGATGAAATGGGGAAAAAAAATCTTTTAAAAATGCATTAATAGGTAAAGCCAACTTGTGTAGAAATCAGTACATGAACACTGTATCTAGAATGAAAGTTTCAAAGGTTAGTGACTAAGTAATAATTTTGATCTTTCTGTGTGTTACTTAATTGGAACAGGACCGTTCCTCCAAAAAGTGCAATTAAGTAGTCTGTGACTATGGTGAATAATTTCTGCTGTCTGGAGCTTTCCTTAACTTTAAATGGCTGTATGTATACCCACTCCATCGCTTACTGTCAGTGCTGGATAGTATGTATCCTAGACCAGGTGCAATGGTGAAAAAAATCAAAAACTAGAGGAGGTTTCCATCCAGCTGCTGAGCTTGTGTGGAGGGGCTGGAAATACAGACCGAAAAATATGTAAGGATGAGGAATAGAGGCGGTTCTGAAAAATGACTGAGTCTGATAAACCCAAGGACACTTACAGATAAGAAATAGGGACCCAGTTATCTCAGCTTTCGACATGTCTTGCATGTGAGAATCACCACTG
Source organism: Anser brachyrhynchus (assembly GCF_964034855.1). NCBI lineage: Eukaryota > Metazoa > Chordata > Aves > Anseriformes > Anatidae > Anser > Anser brachyrhynchus. The sequence continues at coordinate 5,770,426 of NC_137708.1, read as the reverse complement.
GGCTATGACAGGAGAATGCATCAGCTGTGTTGGAACAAGTAATAAATGTAACTGTCTGTGAATCCTGTTTGGAGAGCTGGCTCATTTGAGGAGGGAAGACCTCCGTGGTCTCACTGGGAAGACATTTCTGATCTTCAGTTTATCTCTCTAACTTCATTTCAGTTCCAAGTAATGCTGCATGGCTGGTTAGTTCCTGCATTTGCCCAAGACAGGCTTTGCAGTGGGATGAGAGATTGGCTTGTGTCTACCTTGCACTTACTCCATGGAATTATACAGGATCCGATTACTGGTAAGCTTCCTGCATGCTGAAGGAGTGTATTGGAGTGGGTAGCAAAACCTAGATGCACACAACCCAGGATGTGTAGCCATTTCATAACCATCATGGTGGAGTGGTGGAGAAGTAGTTGTGTAACACAGTGCGAAGACTGCCTTGAGATGAAGAATCAGCTGTGTAACATCTTTCAAATCATCACAAGAAGCAAGACTTAGTCATTAGCTTGCTGCTGTTGTACCAACCAGACAATTTATTGTTAAATGCTTCTCTGTAGAGAAAAATCTGCTTTTTTCTAGGAGCTCTCGATACCACTGACATTTACACAGAGTAAATCTAACATGGATTGGCTCAGAACAGTACAGCTTGACAGACATGACATTTACTACTGCCATACTTTAACCAATATTGTGATGATAAGGTCTTGGATATCCAATGGAATTGGTGAAATGCAATTTTAAACCTAATGGATAGTCTATTTACCTTTACACTAAGTTGTAATAAGAAATAAATTAAGGATCTTTCCATGCTTCTTGGTGTACACTGAGAGAACCTCATGAAGTAGATTTTACCTTAATTACCATTATCTTCAGACATTAAAAATACAAGCTAGATTTTCCTTTCCTCTTTTGCAGTTTGAAAATTTTTCCCCAAACCTTGCTAGACTGTAGACTGATTATACATGATCTTTAAATACTATGTGATTATTAAAAACAAAACAAAACAAACAAACAAACAAAAAAAAAACAGAAAAGCCATTCTATTCACTTTCAGTGCCATCCATAAAAAACAAGTGTTCTTTAAGTCATAAATGACCTTTGATAATTTTCCAGACTTCTTGAAAAATTCAGCCTGAGTTACAGTTCTGCCCTGCCCTGTGCAGTTCAGTCCTATGTTTTCTGTCAAGTTGTAAAGTAAGTGAAACAACAATTAATGCATATCTAAACAGAATCATAGAATGGCTTGGGTTGGAAGGGACCTTAAAGATCATCCAACTCCAACCCCCCTGCCATAAACAGGGATGCTACCCACTAGATCAGGTTGGCCAATGCCCCATCCAGCCTGGCCTTGAACACCTCCAGGGATGGGGCATCCACAGCTTCTCTTGGCAACCTGTTCCAGTGCCTCACCACCCTTACAGTGAAGAATTTACTCCTAATGTCTAAACTGAATCTATCCTCTTTTAGTTTAAGACCATTCCCCCTTGTCCTATCATTATCTACCTGAGTAAAGAGTTCTTCTCCATCCTTTTTATAAGACCCCTTTAAGTACTGGAAGCCCTCAATGATGTCTTCCCAGAGCCTTCTCTTCTCCAGGCTGAGCATCCCCAGCTCTCTCAGTATTTCCTCATAGGAGAGGTGCTCCAGCCCTCTGATCATCTTTGTAGCCCTCCTCTGGACTCTCTCTAAGAGGTCCACAACCTTCTTGCAATGGGGGCCTCATGAGAGCAGAGCTGAGGGGGACAATCACTTTATTATTGACTGTTGAGTGTATGAGTACATGTGTATACGTGATGCTCCATTTCTTTACTACCTGATAGGAGCAGCAGACAAGACCTGGTGACAGGAAGCTCACACATGCCCAGTTTTTAGAAATGACAAGATAAATTCCTTTCATCTTCCTAGCATACCATACTTTGCATAATAATTAACCTCATTTATTTACTGGTATTTTGAACTTATTTGTATTTGTCTTAGTTTTTCCTTTAAAAACAAAACCAAACCAAACAAACAAACAAACAAGAAACAATAACAACACAATCCTCTTTTGAGAGGATGGGCTAAATGCTTGATGAGATCTTTGTCCATACCTCCAAATAAGGGTCCCCAAAAGCTCACAAAAGATTAGTATTACTTATTGCCTCATAATTCAAGTGATACTGTTTTAAAAATATGGATGCTTACTTAACTGGACTGATCTGTCACAGCTGTCCACAGTGTTTCTGAAGTTGTCAAAACTCTTGACTCATAATTTATTTCACCCCTCTCTGCAGCAAAATTGTGGGCTGACTCTGAAGTGCATGTTTTGCTATCCTCCGGTTCTACTCAGACATCTGAACTTCTCTAAAAGCTAGTTTGTTAGTACTGTGTAAAACAGTTCCTGACTCTGCAAACCCTTCCTCTGAGAGCTCTGCCATACTCCAGGTAACAATTCTAGGTAGGGTGATCACATTTTGTTTGCTGTCAGCTCTCTCTGTATTTTATCCATATAAAATAAGGATATTATTGCATATACCTGACAAGGGGTCAGCTTAAAATTACAAGCAGTGTTTTTTCCCCTTCAAAATATCGTTGTTGAAGTTAATTTCTAGCCAGGATTTGCTTTAGCATGTAGTTTTTAGTGTCAGTGGTTTGTAGAATTGAATGAATAAATTAAAGCTTTCATATGCTACATAGCAATGAAGACTTGTTTTCATAAAATTCCAAACAAGTTAGGTATCTAACTTTCTGAACTTTAGAAATGTTCCAGGGATTTATTTATTTATTTATTTTTCTTTTTCTTTTTACTTTAACTGTCTTACAGTGCATTTGCTATTTGCTGCTAAAATTTAGTTAACAAAAGCAGTGCCTTGTATAGCTAGCCCTGTTTTGCTTTTTTATGACTTTATTCATGTAAAAAAAAATAATATCTTCAAGCAGGCATATTTACCATAGCCCCTGTTTTGATGCATTATTTGAGAAACTTCAACGACTTCTAAAAATTAATTACTTTATAAGATCAAGTTATTTTTAGGTGCAATTCGCGCTATCAGCTTGGCACAGTGTTCATGAGCTGTGTATTTTTTGTTGTTTTGTTTGTTTGCTTTTTTAAAGAGTTCATATTGAAATCAAGGGGAGGGGTTAATTTATTATTTTGGCACGAGACATGAATTGAAGGCAGAATTTAGAACTTTTATTAAGTAAACCATCCTCATTCCCCAAACCACACTAATTTTTAAATGAGATGAAATGGGCAGACATTTGCAGTTGTAAAGATTGCTGTGGTACAACATGCAAAAGAGTTCTTTCCAAGCAATCAAGTAAAGTTTAATGTGCAAAACCCATCGGTACTGATCTGCGGACTCCTGAAGGTGAGATGGACCATGGTAGCTCCCATGAAAGCAACCTGATGTCTTTACCCCTTACTTAACACTCACTGCATCCCTCATCCCGAACAAGTGATAGAATTTTCTTGTGGTAGTTAATGAATCAGGAATAAATGGCCTTGGTGAAAGAGAGGAGAAGAATACCAAATTGAAATGATCTCTTTAAAAACAATGTTCTGGATAAGTAACAAACATGACAAGTATTTGGCATCAGTGAGGAATATCTCACAGGAAATGAGTTAATATATTATTAAAAATATGGAATACTTTTATTTCCAATAAATGGAAATGAAAGAATTGCATGAGGTTATCTTAATATTTTTCATAAATCATTCGCATAATATTTCTTTCTTAGTATTAGTCATAAGTGCAATTATTAGTAGAGTAGTGTGTCGGGAATTAGTTCCATCTTAGTGAGATCTAATTATTTATGAGTTTATTTTGTCAGATTTTTTAAAAAGTGTGTTAAAGTAAAGGTTACTGCCCTTCATGGTCTAAGATAATCAAATTACACACACAGTGTTATGGGAGGAAAGCAATTACCAGCCATGCACGTAGAATTAAAATAAGTTTTGAAGCTTTCAGAGAGCTTTAACATTTTATTACCATTCTTAAATAAGAATATTGTCATAACAGATTATAAAGCTGTTGGAAAGTCAAAATGTGTTCATTTTAATGCAGACTGCTTATAAATGTATTTTGGTGGATGTTCCCTTTGAGTATAGCATCTTCGAACAGAATAGTAGTTCTGATGAATTATATCAAATTTTGAAGGGGCACATAGGAAGAAGAAAAAAGCTTACTTGTACAACACTCTGGAAAGAACATTCTGAAGTTTTTCTTTCTTTTAAAGCTGCAGTTAATGAGATCCTCTTGCTTTTCTAACTGCAGTAGCACTTGTTTAGAGGAGGTTTTTTTTGCCAAGAACATTGGATGAAATCTTAATGCTTGAGAAATAATTTGAACTCTCCACTGTCCTACATAAAATTGCACTTTGAGTGTTAGGCCACTTGGGTGTAAATGGTTGATTAATGTTCTTGAAGGGGCAATACTTTTATTCCAAAAAGTACGTTAAAATAAACAGTTTTCATATTGCAGAATTGTAGTTAGTACTTGATAGAAATGACACTAGGCTTAATTAAGTAAATTGAAATCTTTTTAGAATGTATCAGAGAGTAAGGAGGACAAGAACCTTATATTTTATGGTTAAGTTAGTTTGCCAGGTTAATAATGTTTCCTTTGTGTAGTTTTATGGCATAGAATGTCGGTTTGTTATTTACAATAAAATATCAGCGTATTTACTTTCTTTGAAATGTATGCCAACAAAGGAAGCATAATGCAGTTTAAGTCAAGGTGATGGTCATGGAACAGCATTTTTCTTAACACACTCTGGAAATAACAAAGACTAGTGCTGATCAATAATCTCCAGAAGCACCTATTTGTGAGTTTTCCTTTTTCAGTCTTTCATAGTTCAGTGCCAGCGAGTCTGATTGGTCAGAACGTATGCCAGTGGACTAGATCTCTCCCAGGATTAGGTAGATCAGTGACCCATTTTACAACAGCAGGACCTTTCTGTTCAGTTTGGAATTTGTCTGAATGCAATATACACAAAGAATTTCTTACAGTGAACATAGAGCTTGGAAAAAGTATTTTTACTCTTTGGAATAACTAAGTCAAGTGAGCCTTTCTATACAAAAGTAAAGTGTTATGCACTGTAAAACTAATAGATTATGTTCATTAGGTAATGCACAGAGTTTTCTGAAGATTGCTGGAAAAGCACGACAGATAATCTGCAATGTACTCCTCTTTGGGAGCTCTGATTCCTGTAGAATGTAACCTTTGAAATACTTGAGATTTGGAAAATAAAGATAACAGGAACTGTGTTTATTTCCCTTCACATAAGGAAGTTGTGTACAATCTTTCTGGTGCCTTGCATCAGAAGGTGGAGAATATTCTGTTAAGTTTTTAAAAGGTTTGAAATAGCTTTTTTCTCTCTCTTTCTCTTTTTGTTTGTTTGTTTTTGGTATGTAAATATTACAGACTAAAATATCCAAAAGTTGAAATCATTGAATTTCTGTGGGTCATTTTTATCAATCATTTATATATTTTACATGTTAAAGAATACATGGTATAGCATTTAAAGTGTGCATGACTGAGAGGCAGAAGCTATCTGTTAAAAGTTAGAAATACAGACTGTGATAGTCAACAGTGGAAAATATGAACTTTCTTAAGCTGCATTCTGACAGATATTGATGTAACAAAGCTGTAAGTAATGGTGACTGGTGACATCCCAGTGGGACAGTACTGGCAGGTAAAGATATGTGCCGAATCATTTTAAATCTGCAGTAGATCAAAATAAGGCAGGTATAAAATGTCATTGCGGTTTTGCAAAGCTGGAAGAAGCTGACATTCTTGACAACAGCTGCCATCGCTGTATTAGTGTTACTTCTGAATGTCAGTCATTCTTCATTTGAAGAGTGAATGACCTACTTGGAAAATCAAAGTAACCTGCCCTTGTCCTTCGGGAAGTAATGCCAATTTTTTCCAGATTGAGTTACCACCAATTAGTAGATGCTGTGTGAAACTACCACATGCAGACTTTGCCCTAGGCTGCAGAGCAGGAGGAAATTCAGAGGATAACTCTGTGTTGAATGGTACCTTGGCAAATGTGACCATTTCTTTTGGGCTTAGAGTACAATGTTCCATACAGATTTGATCAACTCGTGAAGGCCTACACTAATGAGAGAAACTGTGCATCTTTCAAGAGGGAAAAAATGGAATGACTTTTATCAAAATGTAGGATCCAGAATGATAATGATGAAAAGTTGAGGAACAGGAAAGGCTGTTACCTAATGCTCTTACAATGACGAATGCTCCCCTTGATGACAGTGTCCTATTTTAGGAGGTGTATTAAAAAAAAAAAAAAATAGCCAGAAATGTCAGGCATTGCATAAGTAAGACTTTCAGTTGCTGGCAGAGCTCATTTGGTGTCTAAGTGAGAGCACACATTTGACTATTAGTTTTATTGTTTTCCAAAGGGAACCACATATAGAGCTCTGAGTGCCAAAGGGAATCTTAGCAGCTTGCTCAAGAGGAGGAAACCTGAAATACATGCTCTCACAGAAGTCAGAATCAATGCAAGCACAAAACTCTGAATTACCAATTTTGAGCTTCTTTGTTAAGTCCAAATTCCAGAAAGAAAGTTTGGGGTGGGAGTAGAGCGTGCATGTTGGGGAGAATCACTTCACTGTGTGCAAAATAACTTAGTTCTGTTTTGTTTATCACACATCACTAATATCAAGAATGTAACTGAAAGAGCAGCTCACTTCACTTTTCAGCAATGATTTTGCAGAATTTTAATTAAAAGAATATTTAAATTTATATATAAATATATAAAATACAAAATATTAATATAAAAATATAAAAATAAATATAAAAATATAAAATAAAAAGAATATTTAAATTGAAAATTAAAATGTTTAATTAAAATTAAAAAGAGGATGTGTAACTACCTCTCAAATGTAGGTAAAAAGGTGTAAAATGTTAAATAGAACTAGAGTCTGTTTTTCTTATTCCTGCTGTCACACACGTTGTCTAGACTAAGGTTTAATTCACCTTTGCTCAAATGGTCAGACCTTTCTATACTGCCATTTAAAAATCAGAAGAGAGATGGTAGGATTCATAGGGTTGGCTGGGTCATGTATAGGATTAGTTTTTATTGGTTTTGATCTCCCATAGACAGCATAAGATCAGCCAGTTTCATGACAAAAGAACAAGGCAGGGAGCCTTGATGTGCAGAGTTGTGCCCTTTTCCATGCTGTACTCTTGCAGGCTATGGCTACAAGACAGAATTTGGTTATCAAGGGAACAGTATGGCAGTTCTCCATAGCCTTTTGTTGTTAACAATCTCATCTATGATGGTGAATGGAAATGGTGCCAGGCAGTCAAAGCCAGACACACAGTCAGTGGAACTGCAGAAACAAATAGTCGTGAAACTGAATGGCTTTGGAATTTTCTGGTCTCAGTGTGCAGAGGAAAAAGCAGTTTCTGTACTTAATTTTGTGTTCCACACTGAGGATTTATATAACAGTGCCTTCTCAACCTACAGTTTCCACAGAGAAATTAGTCAGAGAAATCAGTACAACAATGTAAGAGAAGACAATATGAAGTAATAGAAAATGGTTATCTAATCCAATGTCAAGCTCTAAGACACGATTGACTCTATCTGACTACCAGAGGTTTATTTTCCTCTTCAAGTTACTAACTGTGGCTCTCTGAGGTGATGACAAAGAAGCAGGATATCATCAATCATCCCACATTCTCTGTGCTAAACCATGTGGTTGCTGTAAGAAGAATATTGAGCTCTTTTCTTTTTGACTGTGAGACTCAATTCTAGCACACATGAAATTGCAAGCAGACAATGAGCAGAGAAGAAGGCTGTCTGAAAATCAGATTCTTCCTGGTTTAAATGCTATTTATTCCAAACAAAGTATCTGAAAAATAGCTGAAGTTTTGAAAGTGTCTGCAAGGAGAACGTAACAATAATTTTACTTAATTTCTTTCCTCCCTAAATAGTGAAACATTTTCAATAGGTGAGAGAAGAGCCATCTATTATAGTAATTTCTAAGTTCCTTGGGTTATTCTTCTTCAGAAAAGTTGAGGGAGAGACAGTTCTGTCACAAAACAGAAATTTCAATACTGGCATAGTCAAAATGTTGAAGAATATTTTTATTACCTCATCACAGACCTTAGCAATTCTTACATTAATAGGTACGTTAAAGCATTAGCTAGATTTTGATACTTTCAGTCAAGTGATGGTCACTAATGGCTTTATGATAAGTGATAACATCTGCTTTGATAACTAAACTGAGGAAATTGTGATTTCATCATTCAAACAAATGATAAACCAGCAAAACAAGCCTCTGACATCATAAAACTTTTTTTATGTTGCTATTATCTACTGAGAAAACAAATGAAGTATATATTTTTCTTTCAAGTAATAAGATGCATTTAATAAAACTTAAAACACAGCTAAAATGCAAGATTTTAATGATGAACATCCTATGAATTTCTTTATTGAGTAGCTTTTCATGTGGAGATGTTTTCATACTTACCAAAATTGTCTCCAAATAATATAGAAAGATTTTCTATTACTTAGTCTACAGAGGTTTAGTTGTATTGACAAATGGAAATGAGAACCATTTGTTAAGTGGTAAGCAGCATTTAAAAATTTCTGCCCTTTTGTACCCATGTTTACATTTAACACTTAGTCTGAGTTTTGTGATGCATTATGGTAATAAAAAATGCACTGCATTTTCTGTAATAGTAGTAGCCTTTGACCCTCTTGGCATCAAGAGATAATAACAAGAAAAGTAGGTAAACAACATATGCTTGCTGCATTGCCAGGCTTAAAATTGGCATCTGGTGGTAATGGAAAAAGTATTCCAAAGCAAGCTTTTCCCTGCTTTAAGATTTTATGCTCTTCAGTGGCTCAGAAGAGCTGAATACTTCAGTTGGTTTGAAAAAAATTACTATTTCCTCTACCTTGTGCAGGAGGGCAAACAAAGCCAGGGAATCACTGTGTTGGAGTTGTATCATCAGTGAGCTGCCATGCAAATTGAAAGATGATGGTTGCACTGAGTAGTGATATCAGGTAGAGATTGCTGAGGCAAGGCTGGAACTGAGAGCTCGGGGGCCACAAGGAGTATCTGTTTTCTGCTACTTCTCACAGCTAATTAAATAGGATTTAGAGGCTTTTGCCTAAGCTAGTATCACTAAATGGCTGTTGAGTTAGACAGAAACTGTCTTGCTTAGTAGTACAGGCATGTAGTACAGCATTGCATCACTCTGTGTTGGCATCCCCAAAACCTTGCCTTTAATGTGAATGCTGGCATTTACACAAACCCCATAGCTCATTATAAGACAGTAGTTTCATCAGAATAAATCATTTTAGTACTTCATTTTTGTAATGAAATAGGAGTGACTGATAGTGGAAGAGGCCAGTCCTAGGTTCTCTTTTCTCATCCAACTACTTCTTTTTTTTCCTAAACTCTTTAAATGCTATATTTTCTAAAAAGGAGTGTAAATTTTACTATTACAAAATGAATACTCTAGCTGGCTTTTTTTTTTTAATATTACATGATCCGAAATTAAAAAAAAAAAAAGTGAAAACGACCTTTTTGAGTAAAGTATGTTATCAAGGCTTTGAAAGATTATCTGATTATCTTATTCATCAAAAAAAATGAAGCATGCAAGACTCCTCCTCATTTAGAATATGTAAAAAATGGCAAAAAATAAAATAAAATTCAACTCAGCCTTGAAAGTTTAAAGAGCACAGTTACAAACACTAGAAGAATTGATGTCATCAACACCTGCTGAGTACTACTCTGTAAGAAATAAGTCAGGAAAGTTTCTCAAGTACAGGTCTGTGCTAATATAGGGCTCAGCAAATTACACTTAAGAAAAAAAAAGTTACTGTTGATAGTATTAATCACTAAGTCAAAGGCCAATCCTCAGGCAAGATATTCTTAGATCATTTATGAAAAAGTAGGTTTAAAATTTAAAATAGTTTAAAAGAAAGGAGAACAACTTAATGGTTAAAGTACTGCCATTACAGTGCTCCACATATAAGAATCACCAAACCGTTTTGTAAAATTGTGTAGTTTCAGTAGATAGGCCTGGGGTAGATTTTATCCTTACTTGAATCAGTATAGGAAACCTTTTCAGCCACCTTTGTCACCACCTCTCAGCTTGGTGGATCTCTTAATCTTTAAAGTTTTCCAGCTGTTTCTTGTCCTACGCCATGTATGCTATGCTGGTAGCATGTCGACATTTTTATTCTCTCAGCTGCAAAGGAAAGCTGTTATGAGCACCTGTCCTAGATTTGAATCCTCTTTAAAGCAAAGTGATTAATACTAACACTGAAAATATTCCACATTTACTAGGCTTTGTAAATTTGTTGTGGTATCAATTCTGGATTGAAAGCTAAATCTATGCATAAATTGATTCCTTTAATTTCTAATAGCTTAAAATAAAGTTTAAAAAACAACAAAAACCACATAACTAATGGTTGCAATTGAATACTCGTTTGTTCCTCCTTATTCTTATTTCTTTCAGACAGTGCCATCCTGAAATACTGCAGCAAATGTTTAGTCTGTGTATTTCCTAAATGGTATGGTCACATGATTAGTTCGTTGTATGAGAACAATGTGGTGAAAGCTTGGGTTGAGATAAGGAAGGTACTGACGTACAGATTACTCACTCTATTGGGTGAAGCTTCCTTTGCAAAAGGGGGGAGTATGATCATGTCTGAAGTCTGGATTTGAAAAATGTAGTAAAACAGGCTGTGACTGAATATTGAACAGTGAGGATTCATGGAAGAAAAATCCATCAGCAGTGTCTAAGTTTAAAGATGGCCCCTCTGGTCATGAAGCTTTTGAGATTTCATGTGTAACGGGATGCTCTTATGCTCTTCTTGGTAACTACTCTCAGTCCCTCTCAGGATATTGGGCTACAACAGCTTTTACTATATAAAGCTGTTCTTATTAGAACTCTGCATGTTTTGAACAAAGAAGCTGGAGGAACAATTGACATGTAAAGATCCTATCATAATCTGCATAGATGCATGTATGGACAAGGATGACATCCTTCAGTTACAGAATCACAGAATCACAGAATCATCTAGGTTGGAAGAGACCTCCAAGATCACCAAGTCCAACCTCTGACCTAACACTAAAAAGTCCTCCACTAAACCATATCACTAAGCTCTACATCAAGCAACTGCAGCAGTCTCAGTGTAACATTTTACATCTCTTCTCCTTGGGTGAACTGATGGCACACACACCAAAATTAGTATCTTTTAATACTGTTTTAAAAGGTTGACTCTCTAATAGGTAATAACTGATTACCAACACAATATTATTTGCAGTCTCATACAATGGACATATTAAGGAAATAAAGGGACAGAGCTTCAAATGTTTAATTTCTTCTCTTCTCAGAACAGGTTATAAATATGCATTAAGTCAGTATTGTTTCCCTGTTTAGTCTGTAAGAATTAATTTTATAAGTATTTTTCTGATTTAACAGCTCACATTTCCTCTTTTCCACTAAATATAGAGGCTGCTTTGGCCCACCAAATCTTCCAGAACTGTTTATTTTTTAGAGTTGCCAACTCTGGAAACTACTCATGACCTTGGGAAATGCTGTCCATGTGTTTACAGTCCCCAAGCTATAGGGAATATATTGTCCTTCAGCAAGCTTTTGAGTAGGCCTACTATGTATTTTGGAATTTGAGACTGTTTACTTAGGGAATCTCTTACATTTGGCAGGAGCAATACATCTTATGCTTTGAATATTGCAACAGCCTTCATGGGTATGGACAGTTTCGCTTTGCTGTTGGTATTCTTTGTGAAAAGGTATCCAAAGCAAAGACAACTTTTTTTTTCTTTTTTTTTTTTTTTTTCCTTTTATTCCTTCATGTTAAATGTGGCAAGTGTTTAAATAACAGAACTGAATTATGACAGTGGCACCTACTCTATGCTACTCTATATCAGTGGGATAGATTTCAGGATACATATGTTAATTTTAGGCAACAGAAATATGATCTTAAATTAAACTCCCGTTTTTTTTTTTTTTTTAACCAAAGCACCTTGTCAAACTGTAGAAGTTTTCAAATACATACATATTTTTCTTTTGGGGAAGATATTGGTGGGAAGAGGTTGGTTATCTCCTCCATTTGGCTTTATTTGTTTTAAGTCAATATATGTTCTTTACTTCTTTGTTCCTGGAATCGAGGCCATTTTCTGGTTCCACACATTAAGGCTTTAACTTCCTTCCCTATCTACCTTTTTTCCTTTGAACTTTATTTTTCTTACACTCTATACAGATACAAATGTATATCCTATATCCATGGTCTAATGAATCTGATGTTTTCTTATCAATAATTCTTACTGTGGTGGGTCATATTCAGATAACTCTGGACATCAAATAGTTTCAAACTTTGCCTGAATTTGGTACAGTATTTCTGTTTCAGGTATCATTTATCTGTATTCAGACCATATCAATAAGACTTAGACTCATGCTTAATGCTAAAGAGATTTTCTGTGTCAGTGCTACAGGCAATGAAATACCTAAGCACATTTATAACTTTATTTTTAGCTGACTTTTGATTTATTTGGTAAAATCTTTGCAGAAAAAGGTGTGCAATGTTGTCTGAAAATGCTTAGGATAGTCAGTAGATGAGCATTGAATGTTAAACTCTCATTAAGTCCTATAGAGAAACTGGATCTTTCTGATAGTGCAAACAGATTTCAAATTTTTCAAAAAGCTCTGGAAGATAAATGTACTTCCCTGTGCCACGGAACGCTTACATGAACCTATGGTATTCACTGAAGTATATATAAGATAAAGAGGACAATTTGACTTTGCCATCGTAAGATTTTATACATTTTTTTATGCAATCTTACTATGCTGAGATATTGTAGTTTTTAGAATTTTTGTTCTATAGTTGGTAAAAGAAGATGATAGAGAAGAACTGAGACGCTAATAATTATCAAGCTGTGCTGAAAACTTGCTTTTCCAAGCAAGATTTTTCTTTTCCTTTCATTTTCTTGTGTTTTATTAGGTAGTATCTTCATGAAGTAAGTGGATGTTTATGAAAAGTAGATGGATCATCATTTAAGAACAATAATCTTTTAAGTAACAGATTCAATATGTATCAAATTGCTATCAGTTACAGTCAGGAAGGAAATACAGGAGGAAGAGAATACTTCTGTGCTGATCACTGCCTAACTGGTCTGCTTGATCCTGCAAACTTTTACAATTAATTTGAGTGAAAACCTTGAAATAGTTTATTGATTCTGTACTAATTTTAAGTACAGATTCTGTACCAATTTTAGGTACACTTATGTATTGCTTCTTAATTTTGAGTGATGAGTAAATAAAACAAATTCAGTGGAGCTCCTGCTGCTGAATATTTATCAAGCACCAAATCATTTTTAGGACAGAAGCATTTTCTTTTAAAATATATAAATAACTAGCAGTAATTGTTTCCAAACTACATAGTTCATATCATCTGATTATTTCTGTTCAACTGATAATTTAGCTAATTAAGAATTGAATGCTATTTGTATAAAGTAATATGAGAAATTATAATATTTAGTAATAATATTTTAATTAGTAAAATCTATGTTCTTGAGAATAATTCTTTAACAATATTCTGAGTTTAATTATCAGTTATATTATTCTGCCTTTTATAGTATAATAATTAATACATTACTAATTCTGTTGGCACAGAGAGAAGAAAGTAATTACTTTAAATTTTCATGCCTATAAAAAGATGAAATTCATTATGATTATCATTAGAATATTTTTTACAGTATTTTGGGTGAGTAATATTCTGGTTTATTTTCCTTGTTAAAAAAAATTATAAAAGAGTAATCAAGTTCTAACAAGAAGTTAGTTACAGAAAAATTACATAACCTAATGCACATATATATATATATGGAAGATACACATATATAATGGAAATATATAAAGAATTTCAATTATATATATATATATTTAATCTAATACCATGTGTTTTGCAGTTTTTAATGTACTGTGTTTGGTCTCTATGGTTTTTAATATCAAAATTTAAGCAGGACTGCTCACTGTTACAGTTATTATCAGATGTAATTTACCATGGTGAATTATGGACCTGTAGATAAAAAGGGCATAACAGAATTTCAGAGTCATCTCATATATATTTCAGCTCTATTACGTTTGATTAGCTTATGTTACTAAAGTGTGCATAACTGCAGTGTACTTTCTGGCAATAACTATTGGGGTAGATGATGTAATATTCTGCTGTGAATAATTATGCCAATATAAGTGTAGGTATAAGAGTAGGACTAGTAAAACATCTCAGGATAGCATATCTTCTAATTTTTTCTCGTTGAAATCTTTGACATATATAGGGTGGCTGTTGTACTAGATGCTACACAAAGGCTATCCCCAAAACCACTGCAATAAAAGTAAGAATAAATAACTGATAAATGTGTTCCAGGAAACAAAAAGGTAAAATTATGGAAATGCTAAACAATAGCTTCAGGCTAACTCTTAAAACAGTGTTGTAACAGTCCCTACATCAGTAGGGAAATTGAGGTGAAATTTGAGTAAGACAACTGAGTTGATAATGCCAGCGGTATCCATCTCCATCCTAAGCAAAAATGATGTGAGAAGTCACAAATATAGTTATTTGAAACCATCAAGTGAGCAATGAAGGCTGATATTAATGACCAGCTGAGCTAAAGCTATCATGTTGATGGTAAAGGAGTGATGATGGAAAGGATGGCATAGATCAAAAGGGGTCAAATGGCAAAAGCAACAGACAGTTTGATAAATCAGGGAAGGGGAGGGAGAAGTTGTAAGAGAAAAGCAAAAGTCTGACATGGTGAAGTGAGAATTCTTGGAAAATAAGTTACGGTAGGGTTTTTTTTGTTTGTTTGTTTTTGGGCGGGGGGGAATGGAAATGAGCAGGGCAAATTTCCATTTGCCAAGATCGGAGAGATGATGATAACCTGGTGAGCCAATCATTAGAATCCATGCCAAGAAGAACCAGATAATAAAATCTTAGATTAGGAAATCTGTTTTATTGATACTCAGTTTGATTCGATATTGAAAATGTGATGAAAGACCTCAGTGAGTGGAAGGAAGTCCATGAGGACTTTATTTTCCAGGATTTTCTGCAACATCTGTTGGACAGTTGAACCTCCCAGTCAGCGGATTGGAAGTCATGTAATGTTTGTTAGGCTAGGAACATGCCACTAAAAGTCAGGATCTATTTGGCATGATTTTGCAGCAGAAAATCATGTCCAGAATATCTGTCCAGTGTATCTATGCTATGCACAAAATACTACCACCCTCCACCCTCCCACACACACACCCCCCAAGCAAGTTTTGTGATTGCCTGATGATACGGTAAGGTAAGAGAAAGGGCTCTGCTGGGGTTGGAAGGGACTTAACCAGGCTGATAGCGCACTGCTTGCTAGTTTAAAATAACGAGTATTTCTCTGTTCTGTAGACTGTTGGTTTTGTGGTTTTTTTTTTGTTTGTTTTTTTGGTTTTTTTTTTTGGATTAAATCCATCAAGTGGAGAAATACAAGCAAGGGAATACGATCCTACCTCCACATAATGCTGACATTTTAGTCATTAATTACACAGGAGCAGAAGGGGTCAATGGATTGTTTCTAGGACTGCTAGCCACTGTTTACTAAACAGTGAGACAGCCTGGAAGAACTGCGATTTTAACCTTTAAATAGGCAGCTGTAGGTGAAATGATCTCATTTTCCCATTGCTCTGTCACATTCAAAATCCTAACTTTATCAAGCAGCATGCATTTTAACTGATAGGGAGCCGCAGTACTAATGCAGTGGTTTTAGTGCATTAAACTCTTCCTCAGAAACTTGTGTACATGTTCAATTTCTCAAGTAATATCAGTTTGTTAATCCTCATCCTTTGTCAAAAAGATTTCACGTACATGCACAGATAAATGTTCCCTCAGTTTTCAGCATGATTTACAAGATTAGATCTTCAATTAAGGTTAGAACTTTGAAAAGGTGAAGAAGTGCAGATGAAGACCGAGGTACGTTAGCATGGCTCTGTGTGATCCAGCTCTACCTTACTTACCTTCAGACTGTTCTTTTTTCTTTTTATTTCTTTTTATTTATTTTTATTTATTTTTATTTATTTCTCCTCGTCTCGTCTCGTCTCGTCTCGTCTCGTCTCGTCTCGTCTCGTCTCGTCTCGTCTCTTCTCTTCTCTTCTCTTCTCTTCTCTTCTCTTCTCTTCTCTTCTCTTCTCTTCTCTTCTCTTCTCTTCTCTTCTCTTCTCTTCTCTTCTCTTCTCTTCTCTTCTCTCTTCTCTCTTCTCTCTTCTCTCTTCTCTTCTCTTCTCTTCTCTTCTCTTCTCTTCTCTTCTCTTCTCTTCTCTTCTCTTCTCTTCTCTTCTCTTCTCTTCTCTTCTCTTCTCTTCTCTTCTCTTCTCTTCTCTTCTCTTCTCTTCTCTTCCTTTTTTCTTTTGTTTTCCTTTTTTTTTTTTTTTCTCTCATTTTGCCTTATAATCAATCATCCACTTTCTGGTTAGCTTGTTTGCAGAAGTTACTTTTCCTCTCATACATACAGAAATCAAGGCCCACTTCTGAATGTGCATTCTCTTTTCCTCAGAGCTTTACATAAAGATATGTAGTTTTGGCTGTTAAACATAACATTTATCATCTATAGCTTCTTTAATGGAATGTCAAGAAAAATGAAAAAGCAGAGGTATTTGCATTGAACTACTTCTAGGAAGTACACTTTGTTCCTTGAAAGGCAGGTCTAATGGGATGGCCAGATAGATTTATATTGTTACACTATATAAAGAAATTTCTAAGTCTTCATTATCTGAAGAGAACTGTGATTTATGCTGGCAACTCACAGAGAATTACAAAGCAGAATAGAATGAGCTCTTAGGTTGCTGATGGCTCTTCAGTGCTCTACTTATTACAAGGAAATTTGCTTCTGTACCTTTGGCTTCAAGTTCTTCAGGTCTGTAAACAGTCAATAGCAACCAGTATGTCTGCTTGGAAAGCAGATTTTGGCATCTCTCTAAATGTTTTTTGATTAAATATATTTTCACTCAATGTGTATCTTTCATCAGAAACGAATAATAGAGAGGTGCTTTGGAGATGAAACAATAGTATCATGATTTACCTTTTAGTGTTGATTCAGTTATGCATGAGTTGGTAGAATTAGAATTAATAGATAGAATCAATAGATAGAATTTTACCATCTTGCTTACACTTCTGCATACTCAGAAACCCTGTTAGTAAAACTTAGCATCTAAATAAATGACAAAGGATGTTATAAAAGAATTCAAGAGCCTTAGAACTGGTATTTCTGCCTTACCACAACCATTAAATTTGTCCTTTCAAATAGATAAGAATTAATGTTTACTATTGTCTGTGTAAGTAATTAACATAGGCTAAAATGTGATCAGGAATTTAGTAGCATTATAAATTTTGGCTTACATGTAAGCTGTACGCTTATGTAAACTGTTGAAATGTTTTTTGTGCTTGCATGAAAGGTAAGCACTTAGTGTTTAATGTGGAGTTTTTATAGAGAGTACTTCATTGTGATAAGAGCTACTTACCACTGGATGGCAATATTTAATAAATTATATGAGATGAAGTTGTTTGTTACAATATACAAACTTTAGGTTTAGAGAACATTATAGAAGTGACATTTAGAGTTAATATGTATATACTGTCTCTGTTTTTAATAGAGAGCACAAAATACTGTGTTCAAATAAGGGCATTCATTGACCAGCGAGGCCACCTTAACAGCATGTGTTGTATATGAAACTTAGTAACTGTAGTATTGTAGATTTGCAGTGTAATGCATTTTATATTTTATTGAAGTTCTCATCCTGACTTCTTCAAAAGCATATGGTTTTAAATGCATAAATGTTTCTTCTTTTTCTTCCATTAGGAAAAACAACTTTTAATACAGTCTTGATATTACATGGTGTTATATTCCTTAATATAAAATGTTGGCAGTTACCATTCAATAAATAATTTTTTTTTTCCTTCTTCTTATGCAGGACCATAACAGAAATTACAGATAGTGTACAAAAATTGGGCAATTCACACAAGAAATATTCCAGATAAAAAAGAAATGGAATCAGTTTAATTGCTAGGAAGGAAGAATGCTAGAATGCTCTCTTGCAGTTTTTGAAAGATGATTGAGGAAGAACTTACACCATATATAGACAAGCCTGAACTTAACATATAAAAGCAAAATGACTGTAATAAGCATTCATTTAAGAACGTGTCAAGCTTCACTGACAGGCAGTCAAGAAATAAAATTCTGTGAGGGAATTAAAGAAAAATAGACAGCTATCATAGCATAATAATATATCAGGAAAGTGCAGAAATGTAGGGAGTGTGATGATAGCATGTGCTCTTCTTTCTTTTCCTACCCAGTTGGTGAAGTGGGTGTGTAGTTTCAGCTGGCAGATGTTAAACATCTGTATAGTAACCATGGCTTCTTTTTTCAAAGAGTGGAGCTGCAGTTAATAATGATCAGGGTATAACCTTGTGCTCTTAATATTTACCATTTTCACTATGCTGAGTATCAGGGGGATGATGCCATAAGCTCTGTATGTAAAACTACATCATTCCTGCAGCTGTGAATTTTGTGGTTAACTTGTACAGTGTTACCTTCTATGGATTCAGTACAGAATGAGCTTGCTTCTCTCTCAAGCAACAAATTCAGGATTTAAGAGGTTGTGTTCTTGATGTGACACAACCTCTAAAGTATTGCTACAGACAATTAAAAACTGAAATAACTACTGGCATGTATGTTTCCATTCTCTGCTGCTGATAAAAGTGTTGTCATTCAAACTAGGAATGAAGAATAGTTTCAGTTAGAGTCATAAAATCAGAGGATATCCCAAGTTGGAAGGGACCCACAAGGATCACTAAGTCCAACTCTTGAAATATACTTGTCTGAAAATAGTTTTCTGAAACAAGAGATGTATTATCTGAGAAGAGTTTTGTCTGCATCTTTGCTTGCATTTCTCATATCCCGCAATTTACAGTAAGAAATAGGAATCAGAGATAACTTGTTTTTATCATTGTGTAATGCATGTTACTTCTCCAGTCTACAAAAAAAAAAAAAAAAACAGACTGCAGTGTTTTCTTTATAAAACTTGCCTTCTGTTTTCAGATCTTGGAAGGATAAGGCAGATGACCTTTAAAAAGCAAAATGCAGTTTGCCAATTGTCTGTTATTAGACTGAAGATTCTTGGTCTCTAGATCTACAGGAAAGTCAATTTTCTTGTTATCAAACCAATGATACTTTTGATACTTTCAGAGTGCAGATTCCTTATATCACCTGACATTTTAACATCAGTTTAAGAGGTCGCCTACTAAATCTTTACTTTATTTCTGAGAAACTTAGTTCAACTTCATATTTCCATTTCTTTTTAAACTGTGCTAAGTCTATTTAGAGAAGTATGAGTATTTAAGGAATATTTCTCCTGTGAGTTTCTTCTCTTGAAGTACTCTGTTGCAACTGAGGATGGTAAATGCTCTGTGCAATCCTCAGTGCTAGTTAGACTATGAAGTGGCAGTAAAAGAAGCTCATCTGTGAACACTTTGCCCATGCTGTATAAACTATTTATCTGACCTACAGCTGGTAAACATTGTTGTGCACTGCAGGGGAGCTGTGGTGTCAGCCTACCAACCCTGCAAGCACCATTTCCACCTGCAGCACTGCTGCAGAATGTAATGAAGACATTGCACATTGACAAAAAGATTATACCCTGGAGCAAGAAGATGGTGAAACAATCACTGTAGGAGCATTTTGGCTTTGTTTTGCATTTTAAGTGGTGGGTTTGTTCTATTAATTAGTTGGAACACAGCTTTTAATTTTGCAGTGCAGAAATACCACTGTGATTAGCACGGAATAAGGGGAATAGGCTAGCTGGACCATATTCTTTAAGAAAAAAATAAATAATAAAAAGAAAAAGACAGAACTGAGACACGTTTCAAAATCACATCGTTTGGTTTCATTCTAGATTTGACATAGCTTTTGAAACCATTAATTCTCATCTTCTAACAGTATAAGACAAAGTTTATTGCAATAATATTATAATCCATTTCAATGTTTTGTTTAATGCTAATGATATTTTTAGATGCTATCTTAGCATTGGATGGAAGGATGAAAACTACATATTCTGTATGCTTTCAGACAATGTTATAAAAGTAAGAGCTCCTCTTTCAACGTTGCATAAGCTTTCCTCTGAGACATCCTAGGGATGGTAAGAGTTTAAGAATTCATGAAAGTGATACATCTATTCTATAAATATTTTGGAGAGTTTCTTATTCTTGTTGTCTAACTCTGGTAGGCAGCTCAGCCCCACACAGTCACTTGTTTTCACACACACTCAGTGGGATGGCGAAGAGAACTGGAAGGGTAAAAGTGATAAAACTGGTGGGTCAAGATAAAGACAGTTTGATAGGTAAAGCTAAAGCTACACATACTGGCAAAGCAGAACAAGGAATTAGTCCTCTCCTTCTACTACATTGGCAGGTACGTTTAGCCCTTTGCAGAAAAGTAGGGCTTCATCACACCTAATGGTTACTTGGCAAGACAAACACTGTAACTGCAAACATCTGTACCTTTCTCTTTCTTTCTCTGAGCTTTTATTGCTGAGTATGCCATCTGGTATGGGACATCCCTTTGGTCAGTTGGGTCAGCTCTCCTGCCTGTGTCCCCTCCAGTTTTTTGTGCACCCCCAGCCTCCCCAGTGGTGGGGCAGTGTTCTCACAGCTGAAAAAACCTTGACTTGGTATAAACTCTGTTCTGCAAAAGCTGAAACAACAATGTGGTGTCAACACTGTTCTGGTGACAAATCCAAAGCACAACACCATATGAACTGCTATGAAGAAAATCAAATCTATCCCAGCCAACATCAATACACATCTACTTACATAGAAAACATTGGGAAACAACATTAATACTGGAGTTGTTGAAAGAGATTAATAAAAAATGAAGTTGAAAGTAAAAAAAATAATACCATAATTATTTGGTATATATAATCATATATATATGATTATGGCTCCATAATAATAATCTTAATAACAAATTACTTTGTAACTATCGCTTTCTTTCTTGAAACTTGACAGCAAGACTACTTTTGCAGCTTCTTAGGCCAGTATAAAATGTTTCATTTTACAATAAAAGCTGAAAGTAGAAGCTTTGTAGAGTTACCTATGTTAATGCTATAAATAAGATAAAGTAGGTATATATTTGCTGTAATTACCTTTTTAGTGTTAGAAGGGAGATCTAAGAGTGATATTAAAATGGTTACTAGTAAAATAATTTAGTATATATACTATTATCGCAGACGTGTTTTACCTTTTTTTTTTACATAAAAGATTGATTATATTTTATATTCATGGTGCTTGAAGCATGTTGTAACAGACTCTTGATTTTAAATTGCTTCTTGTGCTAAGTGGAACATTTTAGCTTTAAAGAGTTTCACAAGATTTCTCTTTTGTCTTGTTAGAGGTCAAAGAAGACAGTATCTTTGGCCTTGCAACAACTAGCAGTTCTCACACAGGCTCTCTATGATGATTTGATAGCTTTCAGGGAAAGAAATTTCTGTATCATGTTCTTTTACAATGTCTAAATGTAAACAGAGTTAAAGATCTGCATTACCAAGATTTTAGATGAACTAAAGCATAACAGGGTCATTAAATTTCCCAAGTCTACATAACTACAGTTTTAGTTTTGCTATGGTCAGTAAATTTTAAAGTGAAATATGATGCCCATATCATGATAAAATTTTTGTATTAAATTTTTTAATGAAAGTGTCACAAGTGTCTAACAACTGACATGTTCAGAAATTTTACTCATGTACTTGACTTGATTATTAGCAGTAATTCTATGGTGAAAGACAGCATATCAGGTTACTAAAGCCACAGTAAGAGATACATATAAATGCTCTATGAATCATCAAAAGTCACTTTTCTACATGTTTTCCTTAAAAAATTATTCCTCTTAGGTTTTAGAGAAATACTCTTAGAAATACTCTTTCCTTTTCAGTGTATTCAGCTAGAATAAATATTGTAATACATTGGGGGGGGGGGGGTATTGATTATTTATACATCAGGTAAGTCTCTTTCTAATGCCAGGATGTAAATATGGTATGTCTCAAAGCATGCATTTAAGAAGATATTAAAAGTTTATTCAATGCCACTGTGAACGAATGATCTGTCTAGGTACTACTTTGTCTTAGTGATCACTTGGCTTAAATTTCTTGTACTGAGTAATTTTAAGTACAGTATAATACAATTTCATTTTTTGTTTATTTTTTAAAGCGGCTACAGCTTTTCTTTGTTTAGTGTTTCAAAACCATTTTATATAACTGATGTGACCATGTACACGATTTCTTATTTGTCCTCCCCAAGCGTTATGCATTCTATGTGGTTTTAAAATTACAAACACCTCCCTCCTCCAAACCAAATTTGTCAATCTCATTAATTTCTGTTGTTTTCTTAAAAATTTCCATGGTTACCTTCAGTATGGACCTTTGAAACACCTGGAGAGAAAGAAGATAAAAAGCATACAGTGACAACAGAAACCCAATTGACTGTCTGTCCTATGGAACACTGCAAGTTTGAGTCCTTGCTACGGTTTCAGGGATGCAGTCTTCCACCTGTCAGAATGTCTACTTATTAATTTATATGATAAATACTGCTATTTATGTTGCTAATGACTCAAGCATAAAAGCTTAAGACAAAATGTTTGGAATTTGGGAGTGTGGTATTGAACATTAAAGGTTTTTATAAAAGCTTCTCAAATAATTTGCATTGTTTCTTGAGTGTTAGTTTTTATCCCTTGTGCTAATTCTCATTAACAATTTTGGAAGTCTGTCTTGTTACTCAGAATTTGTGAACTTTTGACGTACTTCTGAATTTTCTGGGGAACACTTTAATTGTTTTTCCTGATGTTATATAGCAAATGTAGAATCTATGGCTGAACAAAGTGTCTACCTGAAGTGTTCAACACTTAGTCTGCAGTGGAGATTAAGGTAGATGGTCTGTAGGTAGGGCAGCTGTTAATTGAATTGTATGCCTTTTCTTCCTGGTTTTAGCACTACTAAACATGAAGATGAATGTGGCTGTATTTCCAAGACCAGACTAATTCTCCCAACTTCTGCTGATTAGATTTAATTGTTTTACTTTTACTGTTTAGATTTAATTGTGGTTTTCCTTTCACTTAAGTTGTATTTCATAATATGTTTCCTGTTTTAAGTCTTCAGTGGCAGAATTATCTTGATAGAAAGCTTATATTGTGTGCTTTTTAGAAAGACTTAATACAATACCTTCCTCTATATTATGTAATGTATTGCAAAACATGGATCCAACATTTGGACAGAAGTTAACTATCTACTTTTTTTTTTTTTTCTTTCTCAGCGGGCTGTTGGTCTACTTAACACACCTTTTAAAAAAAAAAAAAAGAAAGAAAGAAAAGAAATCATCACAGCACAAAGCTCTTTCTCTTACCAATATGAGCTATTGAAACAGTTGTAATTCTTGTGATTATGTATCCATCTGTCTGTGTTATCCCTTTTCCTAATCCTAACTCTCCATAGTGATGCCTGCTGCCAGGTTAGGTGTGGTAGGAGCACTGACACAAGACAACAGTACAAAAGGTTAGTGGCATTGCTCTTTTAGTAACCTTCCTGTTTACTGTCTTTTCTGAGAGGACCTTTAAATAGCAGAGTTAAAATGCTAGTGACAGTAACCACCTAACCCTCATTAGTGCTGCTGGTATGTCTCATGATTGATGGTTCCAGAATGTTTATGCTGATTTTTCTGCCAAGAATAGAGTACTGCTAATAGAAGTAAGCAAACTGATTTAAATACTAACCCATTTAGTATAATTTGTGCACTTGTATTAAAATTTCTTGAATGCATTGCTGCTGGAGGTTGCAACAGTTTATCAGAGTAGTTGCAAAGGAAGTTGTTTCTCTTTTCAGCAAAAACAACATACAGATGTGCCAATCCTTACTAAACCTGTGCACTGCAGATAGGAAAGATGCACCCATCTGCCATACTCAAATCCTTTTATTGCATAAAGTTCTATAGTAGGCAACTCAGTTCTCTAGAGCATAAGGTGCTCAGGATGTGCTGAGAGATAATTGTACAGGTAAGAGGTTGGCATTATGGCTATTTGCAAATACCAGATAATTCTATATCCCTGTAGTTTGTTGCAAAAAGTGTTAGTGGAAAAAAATGTAGTATAGACTTACGGACAAATTGATACTGTTAGTTCATGTTCATTATTATCTAGCAACCTGGAGAGAAAAATTACAATCTCCATTACAGCTCCATTTGGTATTTTTTAAAGCAGCTAAAAATTACTGTTGTTTTGGTGTCTTTTGGTATAAGCAAGTGCAACAGTTAACACAGCACATGGTGTGTTTCCTTCTGTGCAGTCAACTTTTTGTTCCTTGGAAAAGGGTATTCTTTGAAGTTGTTTTATCTAAAAATTTGAAGCAGCCTCCTATGAAACCACCTGTTATACCTAGTGTAGCTGGCATACCTAACAACCAGTGTTACATAATTTGGCACTGATATCCTTGTTTGAGGAATGCAAATTCTCTTTATCAAATGAGATGTAGTATTAAAGTTGTAGGCTCAGATTTGTGCTCATAAAGAACAGTGTTCATAGACTAGGAAATGTCTATGAATACAATGGCATCCTACTCCTGCCTGCTAGTAACTTACAAGTTTAATATGGAATGATTAATATGCAAGTCAGGAAACCTATATTTGAGGGAGAAAGGATGAGTGAAGATCAATTATTACGACTGGCTTCATTGGAATATTTATTCTACTTGGAAAATGATTTATTTTTAACTATTTATTTTTAGCTGATACTTATTCTCAGGATTTTGATTCCTTCAAAAATAAAAGAAATGAAGTTCATGAGTTTTTGTAGCATCCATTCTGCTGCAAACCCCAAGTGAATTCTAGGTGGGTATTCATATTCCTTACCCTGGGCTTCTGGGCACAGAAAATGGCTTCTCTGGACCTGTTTTTAGCATTTGGAGTCAGCTTGCAAAGGTGATATTTGGACATGTGCTAAAAATCTAGGGGGTATGCATAAGAAATATGTTGCTTCTTGCCCTAAGAGCCCTTAATCAGAACAACAAAAGAAAATTTGGAGAGTTCTCAAAAACTAATTCTTCTCCTCAAAAAATTCTAAAACTCAAGTGAACTTTTAGAACAAATGTACTTTGTATCTTTTTTTCTCTGTGGTAAGTTTCTACAGGCAGAGGGATTGCATGGTTCAGCATACTCCTTTGTTCTCTAGCCAGGGAGACAGTAAGCAAGTAAGTGACTTGTTTAACATGGTGGTTGCTAAAAGTGAATCCTGTCTGGAATGTCATTTTACTGATGTCTAACAGAAATTCAGGCTATATTCAGTGTCTATCAGCTTCAAGGATATGTGCTTTGTTTTAAATGATCAATAATAGTTTAGTGCATAAGAAAGTTAAGTGTTCCTGAAAGTGATTAAAATGTAGAGCTTGTGAAAAATTTGATATATAATTTTGAAGGAAAGTACTGTACCATTGCTCTGAGTTTCATAAAAGCTAGTTTCCATGGTCTTTTGATTCTGGTTTAACACTCCTCTATTTTAAATATCCACCTATTTATTATGTTTTATATATACAATTAAATATTTTGAATATCTATTTTCTTTCTTACATTGAGTCTTACACTCTGTGCTAATTGTAATCTTAAAGGATGTATAACCTAACAAGACTTGTCTAGTTTACTGCAAACAAAAGGTAGAATAGCTTCTTCATGGCTGTCACTTCTGTTTATGAAAGGCTATCTCTAAATGGCTATATTTGTAGCTCCTTACAAGTAAATAATCTGGGTTCCAGATGCCAAACTAGCACTGACATGTGACAGCACCATTGTAATATTTCCTGGAATTCATACCAATATAGCTGCTGGGACATAAGAATGATTTCTGAAAAAGGTGGATCAAACTAATATTACCAACATTATAAGTTATTTAATTTGCATTAATTTTCCCCAATGAGCAATGTATAAATATTAATGGTATTATCAGTATAGTTTATGTTTTGAGATCCTACCAGAGATGACAGAAATATGACACAAATATTTTAACTTTTTTAACTACATAATTAATTGATTCCCTGATGACAGTCACAGCAACATTAGTAGAAGAAAATTTTTTATAATAAATAGTTTTATTTGTGGGAATAATCACTTGTACTTTTGAATATATTTATTACATAAGTATTTGTGAATCCAGTGGAACTGTTACTTTGTAGGTCTTTCCTTTGTGTGTGTGTGTGTTTTTGTTGTTTTGTTTTGTTTTAAATCAACATTGTTTAAATTCTGGCTAGGCTCTGAAAAAAAATATGAATTCTTAATTAAGTCGTCATTGCCACTGGTGTGTATTGTTGAGGACTATTCAAATAATGTTCATGTGACATACTTTGGAAAGAATCACTGTAGCAAGGGAAAGTTGTAGAAGTAAAATGTATAGTTAACCTCCAATGCAGAGGGGAAGTGGTATTAGTCTCATAGGCAGCAGCTACTGAAGTCAATGTGAAACTGTAAGGGCTTATCTTTGTCATTGGGTGGGGATATGCCTCTCTGTATTAGCTTTGAACCTGAAAGTACAGGAAAGCCTGGTAAAAAGTATTCTAATCTGAGCAGGTGCCAGTCATGCAAATTTTTTTGATCAATGTCTTTAAGAATATTTTGTATTTAAAATTATTCAAATTTATAAACATTTGAAATGTTCCATTTTAACCCTTTTTTTTTTTTTTTTTAAATAAAAATGTTGGAGAAATACAGTACAGCCACTCAGTTCCTCAGTTCTGGTTTTGAAGAAGGTGCCATTTCATGCAAAAACAGGTTATCAGAATGTTCCCTATTTGTCTTACAGTCAAGAGTTGGCATCCATATCTACTTGTTAAGTAACGCATAGCTTTCCTAATGGAAAAAGTCTTTACTTAATCTTTGATATTTTGCAGTAAAGCTTCTGCTATGGCAATGATGATTAACATGCAATTACAATGTCCTAACAGCTATCGCTTCAGTTCTTTTTACAAAATCTTAAATTGTCTTTTCTTAAGGAAAGTCTTTTAGATTCAGTCTTCTAATTAGTTTGTGTCTGTGTGCACATATCTAATAAAAGTAGTAATATCTGTTTGTATAGCACAATTGACCTTAAAATTTGGAAACTAACTTCTGCTTTTTACACTCTGCCATTTACAAGATCTTATATTTTTATGTGTAATGCAGAGATTTCCAGAATACTAACTAGTTTTGTTATTGGTAAGTATAATATGTTATTTGGTATGTATAATAATGCTTTGGTTCCTTGTATGCCTCACCAGCCAATTACTTATTTTTTAAATGAAGATTGCTGAAATAGCTATGTTTGATGAAATATTTAACAGGAATGGTGTCATACCATGAATGTCCCAAGTGGAACATTCAATAAGCTGGAAACACAGCAACACCTCATAAATTCTGGATTGGAGGATTTAACCATTTCTAAGTTGCAAAGAGAAACATAGGAAAAAAACACTATGAACTTCAAAAACAATTTTCAGATTAAGACTAAACACTATGGGCCTTGGTACTTCAGGAAAGATGATGAGCTTTTCTTACTGTACAGAGGAAAAAAGAGACATACAGTGCCTTAAGAAGCATGCTAAAAAATTAAAGATGGGCTGTTGAAAACCTTTGTTCTTTACTCACTGTCATTTGGGTTAATTGTGACTTTTTGTCCTGAAACCTGTGTAAATAAATAAACCAATTTATTATTATTATTATTATCTGTCAGAAGTGATGTAGCTTTGAAAATAGCAAGAATCCAAATTGGTTTCATTTCTATATAATCTTGAAGGCAAGTAATTTCTGTGATAGTTTCATAGTTAAAATTGTGTGGAGTTATTGGTATCAAGAAACTCTCAGTTTAGAATTGTAAACAATTTTTGATTCTGCCATTAACTTGTGCAATGACTGCTAGTTAGGTCTTTTGAAGATTGCTTCCATTTTTTACCTTTTACTGTTAAGAAATTTCCTATCAGTTTTCTTGGAATTTTAATAGCTTTAATTATTGTGATTTTAATAAGGACTTGGCAATACTATCAGACACATTTTGTATTTTACAGCTGGGTTTCACAGTAGTCAGTACACAAGAAATATCTGGGCAGATAAAAAGAATCTTGTCACATTTAAGCTTCCAAATAGTCTTACTTTACATAAGCATATTGCAAACATATTAGAAATCTTACAGGAGGTTTGCTGAGGTAAGACGCTATTCCTTGCCAAGAAACACTGTTGATATTTTATAATTACAATGAAAAGCTTGGTAGTGTCACATTGTGCAAGACATTTTGTCATCATCCTAGTCATTACCATTAATGTGTTGCTGAATGCCAAATAAAATATAAAGCTTTAGCTCTAACTGGTTTTGATCTGACATATTTTTTTGCACAGTATAAATAAATTTTGTATTATTGTTTTATATGTGCTCAACAATCCATTAAAGCCAGTCAGTAACAACAGTGCCATTTGGCTTCCTTTTTCCTTTAAGGAACAGAACAGTAATTTCTTCTGCCACCTTAATGTTGTGAAGACTTTCCCCTGAGCTTTGGGAGAAACAGTTTATTATTACAATAATTGGGTATTCTGTGACAACTTGCTATAATTTCTTTATTAATTATGTTTCTTAATATGGAAGAAGCAACATCTTTGTGCGTTTGAATTCTGTTGTCCAGACAAAGCTAATTGCTTCTCAAGAGATGCCATCCTGGGACGTCCTGGGATTGTGAAAAAGAACAACTGCTGACTTTACTAACTTTTTTCCAAGCAATTTAATATTTTTCATATAATTAGCCCTGGTGTTCATAGATTAACAGATCTACTAATAGTATTATGCCTTAAAATCTGAAAACTGAGGATAACATAACGTAGAACATATTCAAAGGGTGCTCACTCATTGCACTGAGAAGTTTAGTAAGTACAACATTCACAAATGCTTCAACCTTCACCAATGCTTAAAGAAATTTCCAGTACAAATTTGATCACATAAGTTTATGGATCTGTGCTTTACTTGAATAATGGGGTAATCTACCAAAATGAACTTTTTGATTATTTTGTTTGTAATCAGATTCTTTCTAAAGAGAAATTTTAATTCATTAGTATCATCCACTTCATTAACTCAAAATCTAACGACAGGGAAAAGAGAAACACACCTCACCTGTGTCTGTGTATATATATATGGAATGAAGTTTTTGTTGTTAGTCCAAATAATGCTTTAGAAGTCTAATAGTCCAAATGATCTAGTTGCTAGAGAAGAGCTCTTTAACAATGTGGTAAAGTTCTTATACAAAATCTTACTGTCTATCCCTTTTCTCTGAGAGGACTGCCATGTTCGAGGTGTGGATCTCCTTGCATTGGGGTCTGTGTGTGTGTACATTTTCTTTTCAGTTCCTTTCTCCTTTTTTCCCAGCTGCAGTTTAAATGGGCTTGGTGTTGTAGGCAGCAGGTGCACAGGCTTGCTCACAAGCCATAACTAGTGTCCACAGAGCATGAGCTACACCAGGCCAGCCAGCAGTCACAAGGCTACCAGAAAAGTGTTTTGAGAGCTGAAAAAAGCAAAATGCAGCATAGTCTTGTGACTAAACTTTTATGTCCAATGTTGTATATTTTATTTTCACATAAAATACCCATTGTATCTACCAGTTCATACTCATTTTCAAATATTGCCTCATGTTGTCTATAAAATAGTTGCTTGCATCTGATACTGCAGCTGTGCAAAAATAAGTTGCAGTATGTTTTACTTAAAGCTATGATTGTTACTTCAGCCCATCTCTGAGCTGTGGGTTGGACTAGATGATTTCCAGGGCCCCTTACTACATCTGCTTCTGTAATTTGTGATGTCCTTGAGAGTCCTCAAGTCTGTAGCTTGTTGGAGCAGGAAATTACTACTCCAGACTCATGTAGCTGACTTGGTTGTGCTGGCAGCCAGAGCTGAAGGTCTGGCCATTCCTGATCCAAGCCTTTTATTCACCTTTTGATTTGTACAAAGAAAAATCTAGAACATAAGAACAGTCATAATGTCTGAGACTAAAGGTCAGTCTAGCTACTGTCACGTGTCTAGCCCTGTGCAAATGAGAAAGAAGGAGGACGAAACATGTAAATCTTCCTTCACATTTTCTTCCAGCCTGCAATTATTTTCAGCACAAAGATCCTGAGCTAAATGCATTTTTTTTGTTTGTACTGTCTTGACATAGATTTTTTTCTGCTATGAACTTCACTTACTTGACACCTTCTGCCATTAGAAGGGAAAATATACCCACTGAGCATGTATTAAAATAAAAGGGTATTTTATTTTGTAAGTTATAAGAACTCAGATACCAGTAATGCCATTGGAGGTCTAGCTCGTCTCACACTAGGAAAGTACACAGAGACAAGTTACTTAATGGCATTGCTGTTTATCAGTTCAAATGTTTATCTGTGTTTTGTAGGTAGGTGAAGTTAAAAAGATGCCTTTAGCACTCCACAGTTCAATTGCAACAATAGCCTCTGTTAGTATATTGATACGAAAGCCAGCTAAGGGAGTGGGTTTTGTGTTTGCTTTGAAATGTGAGGGCAGACGGAATACGGATATGTTAATCACTCACGTTACTCTGACTGCCCTCAATAGACTAAGCTTTTTTTTTTCTGGATTGCAGTCAGATTTGGGAGAATGGACACAATTTCTGCATATTACAGTAAAAATAACATTCTGAGTGGTGTAATACTCATTTTACATAATCACTGTTACAAATATGTATTGAAAATGCACTGTACAGAAGGTGACTGTATATTGGTTATGCACTGCAAACACTTGATAGATATGTTGGATATTAAAGGTTACTTTATACCTTTAGAAAAATCTTCATTTACTACATTACAATTTTATAAAGCTAATTTTTCATGCTTCAGTATGATTTTCAAGGTAAATTTTTTTCTTCAGTGTAATTGATCTGCATAGGAATTAAAACAATCTTGTACGGAATTGTCGAATTAAAATACTTATGTCTCATAGAAATATTCTTTAGAGCTCTTCTTCAGGGAAACAAAAATTAGGAGGAATTAATTAAGCATGAACTGTTTATAGGCCACAGGCTGACAGTACATAGCTGTTAATACTAGAAAAATTGCCATAATATTATAGTTTAGTAAAGTTGATAGAGAGGTCTATAGCCTTGAAATTGCTAGTGGAATAAAACTTTATATTAGTAGCTTCTTAACTTTCTTAATAGCTACAATGCCATCTGCTTTATTCAGCCTTCTCTTGATTGTTTCAAAGTAGCTAGCACATGTATATTCCAGTGAAGAAATTAAAAATATCTTGCTTTCAAACAATTTAAAGAAGGACAAAGACTAGAACATGACAGCACATGGTAATCTCAAGATATTTAAAAGTATTATTCTATTTTGGACAATTATAACAGTCTATGATTGGCTTTTGAGATGTGAAGAGCAGGCTGAACATCTGCGATCCTATTGAAAGATTTTGACTAAAGATTTTGATGTTACTTAACTGTAACTCTGATCTCTTAAACTTTGGAGTGATTGTTTTCACTGTAGGCTTTGTGACACATTTCTAAGCATGAACATTTAAATTCTGTATCCCTCCAGGTGTTTAGCTCTTTATATATAATATTCCTTTGTTGTAGAAATATCACAGAGTAGAACTAATACTTGGAACGCTTATCAGACCAGCATTTCTCCCATTGTTAGTATTTCTTGTACAGTTTACATTTGTTTGTGTTCATAATCATTTCTCCTTCTTTCTTGGAGAAATTTAGACCAAGATATCAAAGAATTAGACCGAAACAGAGAGACATTGTGTGATCTCAGTTTTGTCAAGGGATTCCCAGTGTGTTAAGTCTGCATACTTTTCGGTTTTGAAGTGAAGAAGCTATAGCCTTAATAAAAGTACCTAACTTTATACAGGTGCATAATCTGAAGTAGGCCCAAATATACAGTAACTGAGTTTTCTTTTTTAATTTCACAAACAAGTTAATTTTTTTTAAATATTTCTGTCTAGGTGTTATGACTAGTGATTTCTTTGATAAACAAGGTATGACTGAATTGCTTATATACACATATTTTTTCTTTAATTTCCTGAACCAGTGAAAACTGGTTGATGGTTCCATAGTTTTACTTATCTAACAAAATCGTTTGTGACTGAATATGTGCACATCAGTATTAGATGTTTCTCCTTGCATTTTTATTTAATTTTATAATTTAAAATGTTATTAGCTACTAAAAACTTACTCTCTGCTGTTATGTTTACAGTTCATTAGAGCAGTGGAACACTTAAGCATCTATTTACTGCAGAGATAGCTCACACGAAACTAGAGACTTAATGTTTTGTATTGTCATTTTTACCCATGCCAGAAGTGACATTACATTATTAAAATAGTTGCTTAATTCTTATTTCTTTAAAATAATTATTCTTTTTATGAGATAAGCAATCTGAAACCTTTATTCTCTTTGATAAGCACGTGGCTTTTTAACTTGGGCTTTTTCTTTTTGCTTTGTGCAGCTTGGCTTATTTTAATTATATATGCTTGTAAATTGAGCATTGAATTCCAGACATTGCCTTTGTTTTTTCCCATGGTTTTCACTACAAACAATAATAAAAAATTCCTGAATTTTAAACAAACAGACAAAAAAACCCCACAATTATTTCATTCTTGTTATAAAAGGAAATCTAGTTTAAAATTGTAAAATGTTATGGAAAGTATAATGTAAAATATTATTAAAGTATTATGAAAGTATTCTCTTTTCACAGTAGATCATATTTAAGTAATCCAGAAAAAAACAGAGTGATTTGATGCAGTGGTAGAGATTCCTATCTATAACATCTTACAACTCAACTTAATGAAGGAAACCTATAGAGTTATTTGCAGACTGCTGAGGTGCGAACTATTGTTAACAAGAAGCAGATGTTTGTCTAGATCGGATTTTGGTATTTGTAACCTGTCTGATCATAGCATTGAGATTTCCATGGTAGCTGTGCACTATATCACCACTGTAGCTCTGTTTGTGTGTCAGCCACATAACTTATGCTCACCTGTTCTTGATTCAAACAAAACCAAGGCTGCTGCCTTGGTGTAACTCTAAGTCCAGTGAAAGGTTAGTTTCTGAAGCTTATCTATGGATCTCAGTGGAAAGTCTTTTCATGGACTGCTCCAGAATAAACGTTTGCAGTGCAAATATTCCCTTACATGTTAGGTAGTTATACCAAGCCATGACTGTAGGCTGTTTCTTATCTGGAGCACTTGTACAATGACAGCAGCATGCTCTTATGTTTTCTTATTTTATTTTTTTATTTTCTTTATTACGTGCTCTTTCATTTGATAATGATCCATTCTAGTTACCATGGTCAAGTATTGCTTATGGAAAGCATCAAGGCCATATTGTTAGCAGGGCTAAAATACAACTTGCCCATTTTATCATTCTTCCCTTACTTGAAAAATAGCCATTTGGTATGTACAATAACAGTTTTTATGACGCGTTAGGGCACAAATCAGTGTTTGACCTTATAAAGCAATTTTATGCTCTACACTTTTATAGTGGAGACTTTGGATCATAAGAGGCTATGAAACTATGTAAAGAACATTAAAACCTATCTTGGATTTTAGATGAGAAGGATGAGGTGCATAATTATGATTTTTTTTTTTTTTAGCATTGACACTTTTTGCTGCAAGATACTGTTCACACGTTTCTTTTCTAAAAGTTTCCTTTTCAAAGCAAATATTTCAATTCTAAGCAATTAAAGAAAAAACACTCAGAAATTTAAGGAAAATATTTTCCATAAACTTTCTATTTGATGAGTTCATTGCAAGGCAGGAGAAGTTGAGACGTGGTTTCAAGCTGACTGGTCCAAGCCTGCCCATGCTGTTTACCTGTCAGCATATTGCTTGGCATATGTTTGCCTCTGCCTGTAAGTGTTCTCAAAGACATTGCTTGAGAATAGATTGAGAAAAACAATGGTCAAGGGGCCGTTTCAATAGCCTTGGCCTTAAAATTCGGGTGGGGGGGGGGGGAGGAGAAAGCAACCCCATACATATACAGCTGAGTACTCGTTGTTTGTCCAAATAATGCTTTAGATTCAAATAATCCAAATGACATAATTAATAGACAAAAGCCCTTTAACAGTGCGGATGCAGTTGTTACACAAAGACGTCCTAGTATCTACCCCTTTTCACCTGTAATGACAAGACTGCAGTAGGCAGTATGGACAAGGCATTGCTGTTTTGTTTAAGTGGAAAAGAGTTTAGTAATATAAATGCAAGGTAGCAATTTAAATGCAAGACTTTCAATGCTACTTCTCCTCAACAAATGAATTATGGCCTTTGTATCTACTTTGACTATCTTCATCCAGAAAGAAAAACAGAAAAGAAAGAAAAGAAAAGATCCAAGAAAGAAAAACAGAAAAACAGGGAAACAGGGCTGGAAAAGGACATTGGGCAACACCAGAAAAAGAGAATGGAGAGGAGAGAAAGAGGAAAAGGGGACTGGGAGTGCGGCACCAGGCTTGGTACTGACATCACACATTGATTAAAAAAACAGTAGTGTCACACAGAAATGTGAGATGAATTAGTAATTTAATTGTAGTTACCAATTTGAGGAAATAATACCAGAACCTCTCATTTCTTCAGGTAGAAAGATTTGCTTAGGTGGAATGAATGTTTAAATACAAATAAGGAGACACATAGTCCTTGTTGAAAATTAACTTTCTTAAAAAGCTGACATAAGAGTTCAATTAAAATAAGCATCAAGAGAGTAAAACTTCTCACTTCTCATGAATATTTCTTTATTATATACATGATGGAGCTGAGGTACGTCATGCTTCTTAGCTATGAGATTGCAGAAGAGGTTTGCACTCTCTACAATACCTAATAACATCTCTCAGTGGTGTGAAAATGAAATTCACTCTTAATCCTTAGAGTCTAGTTTACTGAACAGAAACACCCCAAAGTGTTACATAAATCATTTGGGGATGGATACAGTGGTCAGATTCATTATTTCTTACCATTGTCCTGAAACATTTTGTAGAAACAAGCATTGGGATAGCAAGGAAAAAAAAAAAAAAAAGGAAAAAAAAAGTGGAGTGGGACAATGATTGTGTGATAGTACTCAATCAAATTTTGAAGCACGTGTACCTGAAATGTTTCTGAGAGCTCCCCAGAGAAACCAGGAAGGCTGAAATGCTAAGGTCTCTGCTGAAACGCTAACTAGAACATGGAACTTCTAAGTGATGCAAAGTAGACGTGATGAAGTTTGATGTGACGCAAATAAAGAATGATTAAAAGCTTTTCCAAATGTAGCAATCAAATATCAGGGAAAAAAATCAGTCAAATTCCAGCTGGCCACTGCATGTCTCTGCCTGCTTCTACATCTATCAAACTTGAATCATCTGTCCTTTTTGTTATTATCCCTTCATTTGGTGAAATGTGGAGTTTTAGTGTTGCTTTCTGCTTTCAAAAGGCATCAACTCAAGATTTTGTAGTAGCAAGTTTTTAACCAATATATTTAAGCACTTAAATGTGGTTTTACTTTTAAGAAGTAAAGAATCCTTGAGATGTCTTTGCTTTCCGAAGCTGTAATAACCCTCCAAATGTAATTTGTACTTTAAAAGCGTATTTACACAAGACAGACCACTGCTAATGACATTTGCATGGAAATTTCCCAAATGAATATTTATAAATACTCAATATGAATAAAGTACAGTGTGTTGTATGTACTGGCACAAGCATTTCTATATACAGATATATGAATTTTGTTGAACTCAGCACAACTGACAGATCTCTTAGGGAAACACCAAACAGCTTGTTCCACATACAGATGTCCCTTTGGCATCTTATTATAAAGACTTCAAAACACACTGTTTTACTGGCAATAAAGCAGCAATAATGTCTTAATAGAATCTGAAAGAATAACTAAGCACTTCAAATGCCTGAAATAAAGAGGTAATTGAAGTTGCTTTGGGTTTAAGCCTGAGTAATTTCTTACTTTATAATATCTCAGGTGATTGTTTATGTCTAATGAAAGGCAATAAAATAAGAGCACATTACTGATTGAGAATATGAACATTTGCTTGTATCTATAGTATATTTCATTGATACACATGACTAATGGAAGAAACGACTTATTTAAATTATATCTCATTATGCTTAGTACGTGGTACTAACTCACTTGTGCAGAGACTTTTCTTAAATTTTGCAAAAATTTTGATATTTGTTGCAGAAAAAAAGATAAAATTTGTATTCAGGGCTTTCTTGTTAAAGTGAGATCATTGAAATTGTTAGGATTATTTATCTCAAATACTCAAAACTCTAGAGTTAGACTTCTTTTCTGATATTTTAAAAATAAGGGTGATTTATTTTTACTGATCTGAGCATTGTACTCTTTGTTTAAGATTTCTCCATAGATGCAGACCCTTTGAGTGTACCAAGGAAGGAAGGCTGTTCCCACACCAACCCAAGAACAGAGAGATGGTGTTTAAAGAAAAGCAGTGACTGTGATATGAATAAGCAGCTTGGTTTTCAACATTAAGGACCAATTTTATGCCTTTAGATGTTTTGGTATTGTGCTTAGATTGCAGTGGAAGCTATAAAGAGTGTCTGGTTGAGGTCTGCTGGTTAAATATAGGTGGCCTTGTCTTTATCATAACTGGAAATTTGCATTTTGACTTGTTACTGTAGGCATTTGTTCTTATTCTTTGTAAGCTTAGAGAAATGTAGGACAGATTTGTTATGAAGCTAGTATGTCAGCAGCCCCTTTGTTAACATTACCTCATACAGGATGTACTGCCAGAGATGTGGCATAGGGTAGATATATGTGCTTATAAGCCTAACAGCCACGTCCAAACTGTACTTAGAAATTCTATATATGCTCTGTGAAGGAGTTTGCTTCCCATTTTAAAACAACAACAACAAAAAAGTAAAATTATTCTTCCACTTCTGTGTGAGCTGCTCTCCCACCATTCCCTAAACCTGAACAATAGAATTGGTGACACGTGCCCTTTTCTGCACGAAGTGTCAGTTAGATCATGAATCACTTCTTCATATGCCTGGTAGTGCTGAAGGGGTAATAGTTAACTTTTTGCTCATAGTTTCTATTCCTGATTGTAGTACATGCATGAAAAAAATTGGAAAAGTCACTTGGAAATAGCAACCCTGTGTAAAGCTGTATAAACAATGATTTCATGCTTTTTTGAGAATTTCATTCTTTTTTTTTTTTTGGTATTTTTTGAATATAAATAGGTTTGTTAATTGGGCTACTCCAAATCTCAGCCATTGCAAATCAACAGGACTCTTTCACTGAGAGAACAGTGTAATACAAGTGAAGAATCTTGCTGAGAACAGTAGAATGCTTCTATGCAAATTGGTGGTTAAAGTAGTGCAACAGCTCTTAAAATTTAGTGAAACCACATATCCACGTATATATTTGTAAGTTGTGGCTTATATGCTCAACATATTAATATTTCTTTTTCTCATCAGCTTTGCATTTGTACTTGGTACTGTTTTGCAAATCAAGACAGGATTGCAGATTTTTATACAATGCTTTACCTTAATATTGGGATTCTTCTGAACTTTCTTTCATGTAGTGGAGGTCAAATTGGATTCTTCTATATGTATTCACTCTTTTTTGACTCAATATTCTTTAATTCTGAGTTTCATTTTAGAAAAACTGACTTTCATAGAGGTTATAATGTCATAATGGCTCCAGATAAAACTATTCCTGTGTGAATCACTTGTATCCTGTAGGAAGTCAGTATTCCTCATTATACTAAGTCACTCATGTAACACTCCAGTCCAGCAAATGGCCATTGTGACTGTATTCTTTTAGCATTATAACTGTAGTGCATAACAAGTCCTGTTGAGAAAACAGGTAAGTAGTATAGGATAGTTTGTGCATAACTGGTTAATTTAATTACTAAAAGTTATAAAGAATGATAGTAATTGGCTGTTCTTTATTCTTTTTATGTTCAGTCTCAAAGATACTATTTGTTGAAATAGATCAGCACTTCTGATTGTAGCTTAAATACCAAAAGGAAGACAAATAGGAAAAGAAAAAAAAAAAGGAAACAAAACACCCACCACTACCAAAACCAAACCAACCAACTAATCCCTTCCACTCCCCCCCCCCAAAAAAAAAAAAAAAAAAACTAACAGAATATGAACCTATTAGAATTATTAGTGAGACCAGTGCAGCCCCCAGGGCATGGTGAACATCACCCAGTTGATTAGCAGAGCATAAGTCTTCTGGAAACCAGAGTATTTAAAAGTGTTTTTTGATCTTACTTTTTTTAATCATAACTATTTATAAAGTGTCTCATATATGTGTCTCACGCATATATGTACCCACCTGAGACTCTTCTGTAAGACATCTTCATAATAGTTTTTGGTGAAGAAGCCATGTATTGATAATTTTTCAAATAGTGTTTGTCTTAATTCTGTGTTTGGGAGAACAGTTTACTTTTTCCCTTTCTTTTTAGCCTAGCATAAAGTACCTGAAATCCGTGGTTCTAAAATTTTAGGGAATATAGAAGTTACCTTAGAATATTTCAAAAGTGAGTCGTAACTATTAGCGTAGCTTTCAAATAACCCACAATACTACAATTCTAATCTGGAATTGATACTGATACTTAGATTAAAGGAAACATAGGTATTCTCCAAGAGCTTAAAACAGTATGCAATCTTCCCCCCCCCCCCCCCCCCAAAAAAAAAATAAATAAGTAAAACACATTTTATCACTCATATCCACATCTCCACACCTCTGTGCAGTACATTTTGGCATTGAATGGCTAACCTGGCCAAAGAAGTAGTTGTAACATGGAGTTCAAAGTTTTATAGTGGTTAGTCAAATTAAATCAAATGCTTAGCTTTGTCTACACTGATAATTAAATAAGTGGTTTTTTGGACAGCAGTCATTATTTGTAACATTTCACTAAAATGAACCAAGAATTCTTAAAGAAGAGTTTATCTGAACACTGTAAGAGCATTTGCCATGTTCTGTATTAGCCACCCAGTGTCATTATTTTGAACCAAGAAAACCCTCATGATAATGGGTTTCAAGCTCTTTGAGCTTCTACCTGAACAGAAGATCATAAAATAGTTAAAAGGCTGTAGAGGTAATTTCTGGCAAAAGAGTATTTGTAGCTGCCCTAAATCATAATTCTGCTCATAATTTCAACAGGAAATTGCTTCTATAACACCATCTTTCAAGCAATACGGAGCCACTTGGAGACATCTTGTTGGCTTGGACAGTCCAGTGAATCAAAGGTTGGACAGGTGTCCATAAAAGCTGCTTTGCACAGCATGTTAAATTTAACCATGTTCTCAAAGTGAAAGAAGAAAAGAGTACTCTCAAGGGGAAACTCTGCCTCTGCTATGAAGTGTGTCACGGGTTCAAGATGTAGTACAAATTACATCTATCCTGTGCATTAGTAGAGTATCAAACCCACATTTAAGCAGAGTTTTTCTTTGTAATTGTAATGAAAGCCTCAGCTTGGACTTTAACAAGTGCATAAATGTGTGCTTCCATGCAGGATGCCTGCCCCAGCTTTGAAACGGTTTGGGGAGGTTCCAGCTCTCTGTCCACAAGCTCAGTTTTTTGGGGGGCAATGAACTACCAGTGTCTGCTTGCTGACTGACTATAGGACAGGTATCTGTATGCAGTGTGGATTTGCAGTATGGATTGAATGTGCCTACTCAGAGAACAGGTCACATAATACTATTTAGAAATAGCTACTGTAGAAAAGATTATCATTAGAAGTTATAAAAATATCCTATTTGAATGGTGTCTGCATCTTCTATTATTGCAGTAGTTGAATAAATATAGTTTTGACACCTTTATTCCAGCTGTCATGGCATGATATTTCTATTCTAGATAGTCTGGGATGAAGGAACAGAAGAAAAATGTATCCTCAGCTCTCAAAAACATAGTCTTAAAACCAAAAGCTTGTTTCTCCCTTAACTTTACTTGCTGGCTATGGTCTTTATTATTGAAGTTGATCATATTAGTGTTTTTCAGTTCAGTTTAAGCACAACAGAGCACTGAATAAAAGCAAAATGAGAAATGACAGTGGATTTTTTAAACTTTGACTAATTCTACCGTGCAGGATTTTTTTAGATTGATTTGGCAGGCAATGTTTTGCAACCATAAAGCCCAGAAAAATAGTTAAAAGTCTGTAATTCTGGGCAAAAATGTGTTTTTGGTGACTGCCTGAAGTCATGCTCTTCACACAGCATGGAGATGAACATCACTGAATCATTCAATCAGCAATTCCTGTTGGACACCAATTGAAGAAGCTGTCATTGGAGCCATCTCTTTTTGGCTATTTATCCCTTGTTGAAGATGTATTTTTAGCAAAACTTGAGATATGAAGATATTAATAACGGTTCTCATTCTGAATTGAGATACATTGACTCCCAGATGGGCTAAGGCTTAGCTTTTTAATGTTTGCAACTATCTTACTCATTCCAAAAGTAGAATGTAGGTTCTTTAGCATGTAGAAATGTATATAAAGATGTTAAGCTATAGAGAATTTTTTCTGGCATTTTTTCTGACCATTATTGTGCAATTATATATAAAAAAAAATCAAAGTACTAAATATATTCTTTATTTTAAGAAAGTAGAAAGGAGAGGAGCAATTTCGTTAGGATTTATAAGCATTAATTCATTCATATGAACATGGTATGACTTCATTTGAATATCTGAATGTTAATTGCATTGACATTGTTATTAAAGCCTTTATCACCTATTTCTGACTGTGGCTAATCGACTGCAATGAAGTACTATGGCATAAAAATTTATAGAACTATATTTATAGAATGACGATCAGATTGATCACTATAAAAAAGACAACAGATTTATTTACAAATACTAATTTTAATTAGTACATATTTAGTGAGAAATAAATCAGCAATTATTGTTAATAATATGTGATCTTGCCTATAAGCTGACTGTGTATATACACAACTGTACGTAGCCAGAACATTTTACTAGAGAACACAAATAATGTTTTAAGTATTGGTTTTGAAGAATAATTTATTATTTGCCCATTAGGAAGAGTTATTGGTCTGTCTTAACACACTGAAAATCTAATTTTCTTTTTAAAAAAATATATTATTCCCCCTAGCCAAGAAGGACTACATCATTAACCCCAAAGGAATGGTAATAAACAAAAATAGTTTAAAAGCTTTATTAAGTTCAATTAATTGGTTGTAGCAGACTAATTCTGTCATGCTTTGGTAGACAGTGTATTGTAAGTAATTTTGATGATCTCCAATTGAGTGGAGCAAACAAGCCTGCACACTAAAGCAAAAATTGAATTGTCTTGATAATTACAAAAGCCATTGGCCTGTTTGGTATTTGTGATAAATGGGTTAATTAGCTACTTTTTTTTTTTTTCAGTACATCTAGGCTTTCAATGCAGTAGAACAATGGTAATATATTTTACTGTGTAAACTAGCATAGTCAAAATCCTATTGTCCTGATTTGTTCAGGATAAAAATTTTTAGATCTATTTGATTTAATATTAGAGAACTGTGACTGTGAACATGCTTTTCATTATCTTATGTTTGTTTACATAATTTTTGAAACTTTCTTTTATGCTAGTCATTTTTCAGTCTTTGCTTGGATGTTAAAGCAAATTTTGTCCCGTTTCAAAGGGCCTAAGTCACACCTAAGCCGTCAAAGTCACACCTAAGAAAGTTAGGTACTGATACTGTAGAGTACTCTTAAATAGACAGTATACATGAAAAAGAATTTCTAGTAAACAGCTCATTAACCTGGTGGATGAAAAGTAAGAAATTATCTGAAATTATAGTTATGTAAGCTTCTGTTTAAATTTCGTTATTATTGAGCCTGAGATGATTTAAAGAGTTTTGAAGCTACAAACCCACTTCCTTCAGGTCTGTTTGGAGAAAATCTGTAGCTCTGTCCTTGAGAAGAAAGTGTCAGGCTATCAAGTATTTACAAAGTACTTTCTTTTACATCTTCCTGTAGTAAGTGGATTGTACTTCAAAATGTTTAGAAGCATATGCTATATACTCACTGAAATATATAGTAAAAGAAATATTTTTGAAGTTGTTTATAATCTGATATTTTTATCTGAGTAAATTCTTTATCCTTAGCTGAAGTGATAAGTTACACTAACAATCATAATCAAATAAGTGTTGTTTTTTTTTAAATGTCTTGACTATCTTCTTATTCATGTTTCACGCCGTTTTATCTGACTTACTTATATGATCCATTCTGTTGTCAGTCATGTCTTCCTTCAGCAACATCACCTTAATTTTTGTTTTCTGCCCATGACCCTAAAAACTGTCAGTATGTGACAATTGGTTAGCTTTCTTCTTCATTTCTGAGATTTGAAATTGGACACTTCTTGAGCTGTCCTGATTTTGCCTAAGATAGAGTTCATTTTCTTCATAGTGGCTGGTATGATGCCATGCTTTGGATTTGGGAGAAAAACAATGATGATAACGCACCCAAGTTTTAGTTGCTGCAGAGCAATGCTTACACAGAGTCAGGAACTCTCATCTTCCTGTAGCACCCTGCAGAACCAGGACAGCTGACCCAGATGGGCCAAAGGGATGTCCCTGTCCCATGTTAGGTGGCACCATATGGAAGAATAAAACTGATGGGAGTCGGCCTGGGAGTGGGGCTGTTGCTGCTCGGGGACTGGCTGGGCATTAGTCAGTGGGTGTTGGGCAACTGTGTTGTGCATTACTCATTTTGTGTATACATATATATATTTTTTATTATTATTTTATTATTTTCCCTTCCTTTTCTGTGCTGTTAAACTGTCCTTATCTCAACCCATGAGTTTCATCTTTTTACAATTATCTCCCCCTTCCCACTGTGCTGGGGTGTGGGGGGCTGAGTGAACACCTGTGTGGTTCTTACCTGCCTGCTGGGTTAAACCACAACTAGAGTATGATTTAAAATTTTAAGGTAAGCTTATGTTTATAGAATTTTTCCTTTATTTGTGTGTTTGATTTTGTTTTAATGATAATTTTTAGTTATTTATTTTTTTCAAATAAGTATTTACATTCAGAAGGAATTTATTATTAGCTATTTACATCATAAGGAATTTATTACCAGAACAATATATAAAAAGCACAATTAAAAACCTTTATTATCACTTAGAACTTCAGCAACAATGAACTTCCAGTACACAAAAATCCTAAAAATCCTAACTTACAGCACTGTTTGTGCATATAGTAAAAACTTCTGAGCATCTGTGGTGAATTAGATGAAATGTCTGTGTATTTTAATAGCCTGTCTCCTTGGACTTCCTAAAGAGAGATTTTTGGGGAAAAGTTATGGATCAGAAATTCCTGAAAAAAAAAAAAAATTAATGACACAGCATATACGGAGGTATAGTCTTCATTAAGGTTAAAGTTACCAAAGATGGCGTGGTTGATCTAACAAGTCCTCACCTTGAAAAGACATAGTTCTGCCTTTCCCTCTGCTACTCTTCCTATGTGTATGCTGCTGACTGTGCATTTGTGTCTCACTCTTGCAATGACTGTTTTTCAAACCCTTCCCAGAGCCAGTTCAGATCACTCATTTGGAAGCTATTTAACTTATTATTATTCAGATTAGTCTTCCTGGATAAGTGAACTGAAACACCAGGAAAGAGCTGCAGCTCTGTTAATAATGACCCAAATGTTTCTGATGTAACCTGTTGCGATTTGTGTATTATTTCTTTGAGACCTAAAATAAGAAGTCAGTTTGATCTTGGGTAAGAATGTGTCTCTGATTCTGCTACTCGTTTGGAACTGACCTGTTGAGCTTCCTCTCTCCCACTTTATTCTCCTGGGAGCGGGGACTGCATGCATGGTTTCTTAGTGTATGTTAAATCTGGTACAGTAGGGCCTGGAGGCATTAATCTGGTGTACCTTACTGCTTGATTTTAGCAGTGACTGCAGAAAGTTTAGCATTATACTTGCAATCAGCAACAAGATAAAAAGAACATATATATATATATAAAATAAATTACATTGTCTTTTTTTTTTTAGGTGAATTGTATTTTAAGAAAATTAAAAAAAAAACCCATAACCCTCCAACTACCACCCTTCCCCCCTCCCCCGAAACCTGTGCCTTCATTTTGTTTAATAGCATTTTTGAAAGAGAATTTCCAGACACACTGATCCTCTAAGAAATCTAATTACTTCTTTCTCCTTTACAACTTTGGAAGGATTATTCAAATATTTTATAGTGCTAACAGCACACAGCACTTTAATCCTACTGTTTGTAGATTGTCATTCTTCTGGGTTCTTTCTGCTTGCAGTCTCCTATCAAGCAGTACAGGCACATCCATGGTAATCTCAAAATCCAGGAAAGTGCTATCTGGCAATCAATGTCTGCCTGCCCCCTCTATTTATTTTCCACTCCTTGCATATTTTAAAATAAGAGAACTGGACTCAAAATCTCTTCTCTAGCATGGTAGAAACTGATTAACACACACACACACACACAGACACACAGACTCAGACACAAAAAAAAAAAAAAAAAAAAAAAAAAAACATAATAGGTCTGTCCTTACTCCTGAGCTTGTCAATGCCATCTCTTGTCTTGATCTGCTTTCTGATAACTGCAAAGGATTCACCTGTTTGCTTTCAGAGAGGCATCTTGACCTTAAGGAAGTATTAACTGAGTAAAATAAGATTCCAAGCTCCTAGACAAAAGGAAAAAGGATACGAGCACATATCTCCAAGTAGCAGGGCCTGTCTCAGATCCTAAATTTCTGTGTAAGACACTGAAGTGCAAGTGCTGTAAATTTGCAAGAGCAGTAAGTCTCCTTTCGCTGCTTAATCCCAGATGTCTCAAAGAAAGGTGAGGTCA
Source organism: Anser brachyrhynchus (assembly GCF_964034855.1). Lineage (NCBI taxonomy): Eukaryota > Metazoa > Chordata > Aves > Anseriformes > Anatidae > Anser > Anser brachyrhynchus. Next base: position 5,725,549 of record NC_137708.1, on the reverse strand, counting down.
GTGCTGGTATGTGCATGTTGAATGCGGTTCTTACCACGTCTAGTGTAGGCACTGCAGTCTATTTGGATGTAATTGCTTGATTATGTAGCCATACCAGAGATTTCAGGACAGTATTTCTGTCAAACTTCCATAAGATTTGTAAAATGAGTTCTACTCAGAATGTTCTTTAGCCCTATCCAGTTGTTGCTTTTCATTTTAAATAGAAATTAAGAATTGTGTGAACAGATTAACATGTATGTCACTGTTAATATTAAGTATGCAAACTGCATATATTTCAGCATAAAAAAACCAAAACATTGCAACCATTTGTAAGAACATAAAAAAACTGAAAAAAGATTCATGAAAATATCAATACATAATCTTTAAAAAAAAAAAAAAAAGAAAAGATTTTTTTCTTCTTTAAAGAGATGGAGAAACTGCCGTATATTAAGGATGCTAGTAGATCTGTGCAGATGGCAGAATGTCTTCTTCTGCAGTAAAATTTACTCCTTTTTGTTGTTATCCGTTCTACCAAATCCATCCATGACTGGTATTATTGTCACAATATGTGCTAATGAACTGGTACAGAAATTATTTTGGCTGGGGTTTAGATAAAATAATAAGGAAGAAGTGTTTTCTGAACATTTTTTTCTTGGTGCTCTGCAAGCTTCTGTAAAGAAACTGGGAGGTAAAATACATAATAGTTGCATTGCTCAATTTCTCATTAACTGTTCTGTGCTTCAGGAATCAGAAATATGTATTTGATGTTCAGAGCTGTCATTAGTGCATGTTGTTACTGCTGTGTAGGTCAACAGGCTATTTAGGATAAACATATGTATTTTTTTCAAATTTAATTAGTGGAATCTGTTGTCTCCTAATGTACAAGGCAGTTTCTGGGAGTTCTGAGTAGCAGCATGATTTTATACTGCATTTAATACCTGTAGTTAAGGTATGTTGATAGTGTGTCTTAAGTAAATACTACATATTCAAAGGAAGATCTGTGACACTGTGAAAAAATGCAAAAAGCAAAAAAAGCAATAAGCTTGAAAGGGGTTTTGCTCTGTAGCACCACAAGACTATTTCTGTACTTACCATAGAAATGAAATTAGCTGAAGCCTTTTTTGCACCATCCTATCTTATTGCATCATTATATATAGTTTAAGTTCCTTGAGTTCTACCTGTCCTTCTTTAACAAATTAAGGAAAATCAAATTAAGGAGATCAATCCTAATTTCTTAGCAATCATTGAAATCTGTTGGGAATGAGCTAAGTACCACTTTAGCTGTTCTGATTTACCTCTGTATTTAACTCCACTGTTCCATAAGCAAAATGATCTGAGGGCTGCACTTGCTATCATTCCACAGTTCATCAGTTGCATTTCATAACATAGCATTTATTTCTATTCATGCTTCTGAAAATAAGTGTTCTGAGCCCAGTATGTGGTTCCAACTTTTGTCACTGCATGTGAACTCCAACCTTCTCCGTTGCCTGACTAATAAATCAGTCTGTTTTTCCAGTTCAACAGATTTGTTTCACAACTACGTTACTGGGTGAGAAATGTTCACGAGTAGCTTTGTTGACAGGGGAAAAGGCTGCCAGAGCAGATTTTAGAAATGGGGATATTTTGCCACCTGTAATGTTTTGAGACTTAAGAAACTAACAGACTGGTTAGTTGACTTGTTACAAGGCCTTCTGATTACCATCTGCCACACACACCTTGCATGATAATTTACCATTGGGAATGAGGTCTTCAAATAGATTTACAGCTGGTGTGTACTTTTTCTTACAAGAATTCACAATTGCTTTCAAGTAAGCACTAGAAATGTTTTTATTTTATTAAATGTTTTATTACCTAGTGTTGATCAGTCAAATGTTATGGTTAAATGTGTGATAAACAGTGTGACTTGTTTTATGTTATATAAATGCTACACATTCAAACAAGATTTTTTTTTTTTTCATTCTGTCTTTCAGACAGACTGAAAGAACTGAGCCTGTTTAGCCTGGAAAAGACTGAGGGGAGACCTCATTAATATATATAAGTATCTAAGGGGAGGGTGTCAAGAGGATGGAGCTGGTCTCTTTTCAGTTGTGCCCAGTGACAGGATGAGAGGCAACAGGCACAAACTGAAGCACAGGAAGTTCTTGCTCAATATGAGGGGGCACCTCCCACCCCGCTAGGGTGAAATCGGCAAGCACAGCTCGATCCCTGAAATGCCTGTACACCAGTGTCCGTAGCATGGGGAATAAGCAAGAGGAGTTAGAAATCTGTGTTCATTCAGGAGACTAGTGAGAGACTAGATCGTCTAGTGGCAATTACAGAGACATGGTGGGACAGCTCACATGACTGAAATGTGGTCATGGATGGGTATGTCTTGCTCAGGAAAGACAGGACAGCAAGGCAAGGTGGCAGAGTTGCTCTTTATGTGAAAGAGGAACTACATTGTATTGAGTACTGTCCAGGGGAGGATGGGGAGTGAGTTGAGAGTCTGTGGGTGAGAATTAAGGGGCAGGCTGGCATGGAGGATACTGGTACGGGTGTCTATTACAGGCCACCAGATCAGGATGAGGAAGTTGATGAGGCCTTCTACAGGCAGCTGATAGCAGCTTGGTGAACACAGGCCCTGGTTATTGTGGGGGGATTTTAACTACCCTGACATTTGCTGGAAGGCCTAGTCAGCCAGCCATCCACAGTCCAGGAGGTTCCTTCAGTGTATTGTTGATAACTTCCTGATGCAAATGGTGGACGTGCCAACTAGGAGAGGAGTGCTACTAGATCTTGTCCTCACTAACAAGGAGGGGCTAGTTGAAGCGGTGAAAGCTGAGGGCAGCCTAGGTTGCAATCACCATGAGATGGTGGAGTTTAGGATTTCCTGTGGCAGGAACAGAGTACCAAGCAGAATTGCAACCCTGGACTTCAGCAGGGCCGACTTTGGCCTTTTCAAGCATTTGCTAGGGAAAATCCCATGGGACAAGGTACTTGAAGGAAAAGGAGCCCAAGATAGCTAGTTAGTGTTCAAGGACAGCTTCTTCCGAGCTCAAGAACAGAACATCTCAACAGGAGGGAAGTCAGGAAAGAGAGCCAGAAGACCTGCATGGTTAAACAGGGAATTACTGGGCAAACTCAAGTGGAAGAGGAGAGTCTACAGATCATGGAAGGAGGGGCTGGCCACTTGGGAGGTATATAAAGCTGTTGTCAGAGAATGTAGGGAGGCAACTAGGAAAGCTAAAGCCTCCATAGAAGTAAACCTTGCAAGAGGGGTCAGGGACAACAGAAAAGGCTTTTTCAGATACACTGTGGAAAAAAAACTAACATTAGAGGCAATGTAAGCCCACTAATGAATGAGGTGGGTGCTCTGGTGACAGAAGATAAAGAGAAGGCGGTGTTACTGAATGCCTTCTCTGTCTATAATACCAGAGGCTCTCCTGAGGAGCCTCATACCCCTGAGGCCCCAGACAAAGTCGGAATAAAGAAGTAGTTTGCCTTGGTTGATGAGGGCTGGGTTAAGGACCGATTAAGCAAGCTGGACATCCACAAGTCCATGGGTCCTCATGAGATGCATCCATGGGTGCTGAGGGACCTAAATCATGTCACACGTGTTCCTGTGTGACATGATCTAGGTGTTCGTGCTCTGGCAGGTGGAGTGGACTAGATGATCTTTCAAGGTCCCTTCCAGTCCCTAATATTCTGTGATTCTGTGATTTTTAATGGATGAAAGAAGTGAAACATTAGAAAATGTTTTTCCACTAAAATACTTTACATACATATGTAGATTATCCTCTAGTGATAACAAAATAATTAAATTCCCTTTGTTCCTCCTTTTCCTTACATGTTAGTAAAATATATACATATTTTTTTTTCAAACTTCCTGCAACCTTCCAACCTGCCAGACAATAGAGATTGTATCGAATTTATGTTTTTAATTTTAGAAGTATCATACTTTGGGCAAGGGGCAGAAGGAAATGCTGCTGCTTAAAAATGGGGTTATCCCTTTTTGGATATTAAATCAGACTTTCAGTCCCTTGAGGATGCGCTAAAGAAAGAACGTTGAAAGACTTGGTAGAAGAACAACATTTAGGATGTGTTTCTGATTAACATTTAATTTTTTGAAGTGTTATAAAGATAGTATAAAAGTTCTTCAACGTAAATACTCCATCAGATGTTGAAGCCCATAAACCTATGGCAGTTTGTAAATCCAGTGGTGTTGAGTTTGGTAGAAATTCTGATATTTTATTTTCCGGTCAGGTGAAGCAGCTGTTGTGGTTGTACCACTGAACATCCTTGCCCAAAATCCCTGTTAAGATAATGTTTTCAAGTTTTGTCATTTATTGTGATCTACTTAGTATTCTTCATTATCTATCAGAAAGTTAATCTCTCTGTCTTGATGTTTTCAATGTCAACACTGTGAGTGTGCCCATTATGCTCATTGTTGCTTAAGCGATCTACAAAAAGGCAGGGAGAATTTGCAATTGACTGTATTTAAATTGTTGTATAGCATAAAGATAAACACTTTTATGTACCTTAAAGTGTAGTTTGTTATCTTTCACAGAATTTCTGATGGGAAAAATAGAGTGCCTCAAGTTCTTTCCGGAAGAAAACCATAGCGTAACATTCTGAAGTGTTAGTCACATTCTTTGGTAGTGGTGAAGATGGCAATATGAAGATTAGGGTTGTCAGTGGCCCCATATTTGAGGTAATTGGCAGTACGTTGGTACCACATGCAGAATAGAAAAAGTTAGATTTTTTTTCCTCATTTTCTCCAGTTAAATGAGAAGTTCTAATAATGCTGCAATGCTGTAATGCATTTTTTTCTACTTTAATTACATCAAGGACACATGTCTGACTATCAAAATATCTTAACCTTTAAGAAAAATAATGGCCTATAGAGGGCAAGCATCTGACCTAAGATTTCTTACAATGAGGAAATGGATTACTGTTTTATTTTCTTCACTGTCTCTCTTTTCTTTTAAAATTAGTTAAACTCGTCTGTCAGTTCCCCTTTCTTCCCTAGCATTTTCATATATATTATATATATATATTATATATATATATATTGTATAATCAACCTTGAAGATGTCTCTAATTCTTTAATTTTTTATTTTCCACTAGGCTGTAGAGCATAGTAGACTGGTATTGTATTAATGGGGATAAAGTTTAATGATTTTTCTCAAAAGTTTTGTTATTAGGGCAGTGGAACATTTGTTTCTCATCTTTTCTGTGGGTAGAATAACTTTTTTTTTTTTTTTTTTATTATAGGGGGGTTTAATTCCATCCTGTTTGCCACCACCTGGAACAAAATATTACTGTTTGCATTCATCTAGTTCATGGCTAAACCAATTTGCACATAGCTCATAAAATTTATAATCGTTTTTGACTTTTTTGACTAATGTCTAAAACATACTTTAGGCAAGCACAAGAATATGTGCCATATGTATATCTGGACATTTTTAGCCTCTTGAAACCCCTTATATCAAGGAAAGAATACTTCTTTCATTTCAAAAATGACTTGGTCAGTCGTGCCTGTAGTGATCCTTAAGATAAAATAGTCAATATTTAAATGATATATTTCCATTTACGAATTTACTTTTTAAAGCTGCAGCTTGGATGCATTTTGTGTAGTCAGTCTTGTTTTTCTTGCAATTATGTTGTCTACGTAGTAGAATGGTTAAACAAAAAATGTGAACTGTCTGTTTCACAGTAATAAAATTAGCTTTCTGCTGACTATATTGAAATTGTCTTGAGAGAGCAGATAGTGAATTTATGAGAAATGGAGAGGTTGTTAAGATGCATACTTTTAAAGTATTACTGATATATAGTCATTGGTAGCAGTCTTATTTTAATTTTGTTTCACAAAGTGGGTATTTCTTGTGGGCAGTAATGAAATTCTTTCTTTAAAGTAGAATGTATTAAGAACTAAACTAGTCTTTGACCCTATGCAGGAGAAAAAAAAGTCCAGTGACAGATTATATATCAACACTTTAATGGAAACATTACTAAAGGCTTACATGTGCCAATATGAGTGATAATAATTATAACTTGAGCAGTCGTAAAGAAATAAATAAAATTAGTATCTTAATGCAACTCCTGCAAGTAACGTATTGCTCAGCTGTGTCACTCACCTCACATCATCATTCAGATCTGCTGCAACAGCCAGACTTCTCAGAAAAAAAAAAAAGTAGGAAAAAAAATCAGAAAAATGTTACCATATTTCAATACCACAAAATATTTTGTAATATTTCCTGTAGTTTGCAATTTAAAGTCAAGATATTATGACAAAATTTATTTGGTCAAACTCTTAGAGGCCAGATGACTTTATCCCTATGCATCCTGTAACTTCTACTGTTGCTACCCTGTGTTTGAAAATTGCCTTTTATCATCTCTAAAGCAAAACAGCTTTCTCAGGTTCTATCAAACTCAATCACTTTATGTAGTTTATGTTCTACACTTTTAATTTGGTAACAGTTAAGTACTCCATCTATACTAGCATTTGATAGAGCCTTTCTCTGATGACAATAATGGCGATAAAGACAATAATTGTTTTAGGTAAAAGTTTATGCTTATAGGATATTAGAGGAGATAAGGCTATGTGTGAGCAATATATGGATTTCAACACCTTTGCTGGTTTTTGAAGTGATTCTGAGTTTGGTGTCTCTTCTTTTTTATTTTATTTTAGTTTGGTTTAGTTTCTGTGTTAATAATCTGCATAGACCACACATTATAATTGTGTGAACAAACATGACAATCCAGCTCTTTCTTTTTGCTGTTTTCCTGGCATCCAAGTGGATTACTGAAAGTTTAACTTAGGCAATAAAGTGGAAACTGGAAGTGAAAGTAGATTTAGAGAGCAAATCTCCTGAAACAATAGATGTCAGGTATTTGTATCTCAGATCTACACTGTAAGCAATGATTTTGTTTTCTTGTATGCATTAAAGAAAAAAGAAAAAGTAATCTAGGCATTTCTGCGTAATGCTGACAGGAGACAATATAGATAGTTATAAATATGATAAAATTAAAATAAATATTATTTTTCTTGAGTAAAACTAAATCAGATTAGATTTTAACATATGAAGATGTCTTTTTCTGCAGTTAGGGTTTTCCAGATGCCTTCATTTGCTTCAGTGCTTTGATTTTAATTCTCCACCTTGCTTTGTCAAAATTGTTTGTAGCTGTACATATTAAATCTGAATATGTTGCATTTCATACTTTCAAAAAGCAGTTGTATGCTAGAATTGAAGACTGGTTTAAAAGCAGAAAGTATTGCGTCCTTGGTATTTATCCTAGTTCATCTTTTGCAGTGCCATCTGGTGTCAGTTAAAAGAATAGTAGAGTTCCTTGTTTTCTGTATTCTAGCTGAAAGATAAAAAGTAGAACATAAAAGACAACTAAAACTATTTATAAAAACAGTCTGACGTTTTTCTTAGAAATGTATTTGAAAAAGGGGGGGACTTGGATTTTAAAAGTACAGTATATTATATACAATAAATGGAATCATGGCAATTTATCATTTGTTGCTCTTTTGAAGTATTCGTGTTAGGCCCTATTTTGTGTTGGCCATTAGAAAAGAATATGGTAAATATGGTTTTGGAAGTCAAAAGGCATCTATTATTTCACTGGTAAGTTAGCCTGCAAATAGCTTTATAGTACATAGCTTCAGTTTCCACCTTCTGCACACACATAAAAAAATCTACCAGAAAGATTGACTTCACTTTAAAAGCATAAGTAAAAAAATAAGGTATTGTTATGTCCATAATGCTGTAATATACAAGATATGAACATCTAGTTGATTTTTTTGCATGTGGGAAGACACCTTTACACCATAATAGATTATTATGTATGTTCCTTTGAGAGTAGATTTCTCATTAAGAAAAGCATACCCATGACAGAATTCTGACTATTCCAGAATGTTTTTCTTAAGATTTAGGTTAAATACAAGGGTATCGTGGTGATACACTATTTGGGTAGATAAATTATTAGCTGACATGGGATACAGTAGGCTATATCAATTGATGATGATTAGCCGTATGAACTACAAACAAGTATATTGTCTGAAAACTTTTCCTGTTTTGTAAGATTGGACTATTGGATTTCTTTTATTTTTTTTTATTTTTATTTTTTTGGACTGGAATTTTTGCCAACCTGGATATGCTGGGTATTTATGGACTTCAGAACTAATATCAACTGGGATTTCTACCTGGAAAGCCTTCTCTTATCATCTCTTATTTTTTGTTGCCTCGGAGGAATTTGTTCTTTTGAAGTTAATAAAAACTAAACCAAAATGTATAGTGCCTTGCTGACAATGGAGTTCTTGTTTTTGTGTAATGCTGAATCTAACAGATGGTATTTTAGAGGACAAAAGGACTTGCTGGCTGTGCAAAATCTTGATCTCAACACAACTTTTACTTGAGGTTACTGTAAAAACTTACTAAGCAGATTATTCTAATTGAACCAATTGACCCAATCCTTTGTCTCTTTCAATTTATCCTTAATGTATCTGTCAAGCTGTGCCTTCGAAAATGTCTAAATCTGAAATGCTAGCACTTAGAAGACATCTACTTTCCTTCTTAATACTTCTAAGATTTGTGATTAGAATAGCTTATTTTAATAACTTAAAATAGTCAATCTTTTTTATTAACAAACAAAAAAATATTACCAAAGAGTAGGACTGTTTTCAGAGGTCAAGCATCAACATTAACTGTTTCATTTAGCTTCTCTGGTCTCAATCTGTATTTTATCCACCTAAGTAAAACACAGATGTTTATATTCTCACCTGAAATAGGATCAGAAGCTATTCTTTCTTTATCTTCTTACTGTCTTTAGATCATTAATGGTTACTTCATGTGGTTGAAATCAGGGAACTAATGACAGCTGTGTCATTTATGCCCTCTATCTGCAGTTATTGCAAGTCACATCTGCTACACTGGCATTCTTTTCACCACTACTTGAATTCTCTTTAGAGCTATCTTACAGTGTTGATTCTATGCAGAGTTTATAACTGTGTGACTCATATTGTTGTAAACCTTAATCCCTGGTTCTTGTTCATTTAGATCAGATTCTGAATTCATGAAAGATGGAACAAGCTATATTTCTGTCAAGCTCAGCATAATGATAACAAATAAATAAATAATCCACCTGCGAGGCTACCTAGCTGGAGATTCGCTAGGTTTTTTGCTTTAAAGTCTGTTGTATAGGCTTACAAAAGCATAGATAACTTGAAAAACAGTTAAATAGTGTAGCTGACTCCCTTTGGAATGAATACAGGCTGGCCATGAAGCTTCAGAGAAAAGAGAAAAAAAAAAAAAAGATACTGTCTGTATTTTCAGGCTTTTGAAAACTTGACCCTTCTCTTTATTTGTTTGGTGAATTTCCCCTTCCCCTGGCCCATTATAAAGAATATCTCTTTAAGTGTTATGTGATTTGGGAATTTGGAGATTGTTAACTTCCAGGATGTCTCACCCTTTTTGTAATCTGAGGTTGTAGTAGAGGAAAAATACAGTAGAACTAATTATCCAACTATAATCACATGTAATTATGCATTTCATATAATGCAATCAAGCATTTCATTTTAGCTACTATTGTTATTTCATGTCAACAGATTGCTTCTTTTCACTGTCTTCTGTTTGCCAACAGATGGCAGCAAAGGATTGAAAAGTAAATTTGGCTTATTTTGTTTGAACAAATAATTACCTACCAAGAAGCAATCAAATATCACTGAAGGCATGTTTTCTTCATCTCAGCAATATAAGATAAATTTTTAAAGGTGCTTTTTAGTGATCAGACAACTCAAGAAAAATAAAACGTGATTATTTTTCAAGGTTGTTTTTAAGCTCATCTATCTGTTAATGTGTATGCATCAGGCTAAAATTCTTTCTAGTATAATACATTAAGGAACACTGACATTTTGTCATCAGCGTGCACAAGGAATGAGTCATCCTCTGTGTTTTTTTTTTTTTTTTCCACTGAAGTCTGTATTTCAGATAAGTTTATGGCACAGGGCAGTTTCCATGGAACTTCCTGACATGAATGCCCAGATTCACAAATGCTTCAGGAGCTTGGCTTTCTGCATGAAGTTCACAGCTCTGAGACAGGTGTCTATTTTTGCAATCTGCAAGGATGCTCAGGAAATAATTTTGCAATAGGCAATATTTAAATAGAGAGCCACAGGAGTACTTGATAAGAAACAAAGAAAAGAAATATGCTTGAAATCCTGTTTGTCTCCAGAACTTAAGTACCTACCATCTACCACAGAAATACCTTCATGGCCTGGACAGTCTTTGGTGAGAGACATAAGGCAACATGAGCTTGCAGAGCTTGAAGTTCTGCTGGTGAGTGGCAGTACAGAAAACATTATTGTAGGTCAGCTAAGCTTTATAACTCATTCACTTCCTAGCTTGACGGCAATGCCCCACTGGTATGGTTGCCCTCCTTCTAAACAAAAGGTAGTGTTTCTGTAGAACAGTGCATTCTTCCGGGTAGCTGTGTAAACTTGGGTTAGGAGTTTTGGACAGCTAGGGATTACTGCATGACTGCGACATACCTTCTGTTATCCTGCTGCCAATGGAAGACTACACTGTGCTTTGCCGGTATAAGTCTGGGCTTATACCGTTACTTCTGCAGATTGTTCTTTTTTTGGTTATAACTGGTGTTCTGTTTTGGAAAAGCAAATCATTACATCTGAAAATTTCATTGATATATATGGACATGTTTTTGTAATACTACAGTAATTAGATATGATAGTTCTATCTTGCTGCTTTGAATATATATATATTTTTTTCAGAATCACATTAGTTTTTTTGTTCATTTTAAGCAGTGATACTGTGAGAGAGAGAGATGGAAACATTTCCATTTGAGTTTGCAAAACAGTCAATGAGAGTTGATTTAATCTGTTACAGAGGATTGATTCATTAGTTTGAATGTTCAAGAGGGAAGATAATCTCTTATTTTCCCCTTGTATAATGTAAATCTATCCATAAGCGTGTAAACCTGCAATATCTTTGTCTATGAGAACAGGATACCGTAAATATACTTAGAAAAAAGTTCTGATTATATTGTTGTAATTACATTGCAATTACGTGAGCTCATTGTCTGTACAGGCACCAGTAGTGTTGTCATTGATGAATGACTCCAAAAGTAAAGTATATATTTGAGATACTATTTCTACAGGCCATGCATTTGAGAGGCCTGATCTAATAGTGAACATCCCCAAATAATATTTGGTCATCTTAAACGCATACTTCACCCTTGATCATTTTTGCCTGAGAATAACATGTTGAATAGTAATGTAAATTTATACCAGTTAAAATGAAACAACATTTTCTTGGAGACAGGAATAATAGTTTAGATAAATTATTTCACCTGTTTTTAACAGTTATTATAGTTTAAAGTTACAGTATAATGAATAAAAGGTGCATAAAAATATATAGCAAAGTAAGATCACAGAATCACAGAATGTTAGGGATTGAAAGGGACCTTAAAAGATCATCTAGTCCATTCCCCATGCTGGAGCAGGAATCCCTAAATCACGTCACACAGGAGCATGTCCAGGCGGGTTTTGAATGTCTCCAGAGAAGGAGACTCCACAACCCCCTTGGGCAGCCTTTCCAGTGCTCTGTCACCCTCACTGTAAAAAAGTTTTGTCTCATATTTAAGCGGAACCTGAGGAGGGACTAAGAAAGAGAGGAGAAAAGAAGCATGATGGCCTCTCTGTGATGTGTGGGGATAAGATGCATTGGAATTTCAAACATTCCCAATGGCTTTACTCAGCAGAAATGGTCTGCATCTCCTTTGTGTAGGTAATATCTCAGCAAGCCTTGGAACAAATCCTCACAGTCTACTGACTTTTAATGCTTAGCAGAAAATGAGTTGCTGAATAAAAGATGCGACAAGTTAAAAGGGTCTTTTCATTGGGAGTCAAAATAAATGCTGCGGAGAGTTGGTGCTTTTGCTGTCAAGAGCAGGTGAATTACATTTCTACTCTCATCTCATCTCACGCAACTGCTTACAGCTTTTCTAACACATACCTGGGGATCTCTCTTCATGTGAAACTTAATCCATTTATGTGGAGGACAGTTAAGAGACTAGTCTGCCGCTCATTAAGGAATGTAAAAAGAAACCTAGGATAAAAGGCACATTTTTAAACAGTACCCAGGAGAGAAAAGAGGTAGGCAGGGGATTGGAGTGTGAGTATTACAACAGTTTTAACTGTCATTATTTTTTATTAAGCATTGAGAATTCTGAGGAGACTTAATAATAAAGATTTAATTCTCTATATGGTTTAGGGGCCAAGAAACAGAGGATTTGTTTTAAAACACTGAGTGAAAAAAAGTTGTCATGTTTCTAAGGGGATGGAAAAGATACAAGAATGGGGGGGTTAAAGCTAATAAAATCATTGATTCCTGTTCTGACCCCTCCTTCAGGCAATAATAGACATTATAATAATATTTCTACAAGGATAGATCTAGATCAGGCTCAACTGGTGTGTGCAGAGCTCACATCATGGAGAAAAAAAAAAGCTGGTAAAGGTCTCAAGAAAATTCCTTGGAGAAAATGAGTTTGACAAATCATTATCTCAATGCAAATAGATAGTGAATGTTTATGAAAAGTTAAGAATTTCTGTTGCAGGTTGGTAGCATTATGCCATTGAATTACTGTACAAAAATAATGTGTTCTTGCAGTCCTGTAGTAACCAGCAAGCACTCCTTTTAAATACATTTTATTTATTAAATCAAATTCTTATTTTCATAATCCTAAATACCAGTGTTAGAAGCCTCTTTGACAGGTAGAAAGAAATATGATCTGCAAAACAACTAAGGTTTTTAATATATCCTATATCTGTTGTATGTTACCATAATGCTATAGCTTCCGGTATCAGGGGCAGTAAATATGGATATTAAAGATGACAGCTTTTCATCCCTGGATTCAGATCAGTTTTATTTTAGCTAGCACCAATAGCACTTTGCTGGCTAAAATCAAACAAACCATGCTTGATTTAAAATAGAAATTACATTTATATTAGTAGAAGGAAACATAATGATACTTTGTCTTCTCAAAAAATATAATTACTTCATAAGTAATGTCTAGCTCTCTTTAAACAAAAATAAATAAAAAAATCAGAGGCTGAAATCTACAGTCTGTGTGAGTGTATGAGGAAAACATCTCTATAGAGAAACCAGAGACATGATACCATTAATGAGATGATTATTCCTAAGGCAAATTCACATCCTAATTGCTTACAACAATGATTTAAGTAGAACTGGGAAGAGTCAAATCAATACCTGAGTGGGTTTCAGTCTACATCACCAAAATACTTGCTTTTTTTTTTTTCTGATTTCTTAAATTTGTGAGCTCATACTCAAAACCTTGCACTATGACATTTTTCCCCGGCCTTTGACTTACTGCAAGTTAGTGAACAGCTTCATTCTTTTTCTGTCTTACCATCTTTTTGTCACTCTCCACAGACCTTCCTCCTGCAATAAAGGAATTTATGCCAGGTAGCAACAATAGCAGAAACTTTCTAGGAAGTAATTTGCTCATTAAAGATGTTTGTTGTTGTTGTTTGTTTGTTTGCTTTCCTCTTGAAAAGATTGCCTTTTTTCCATTTTAGATTAGAATTCACAGATCCAGTTCAGTAGTGGGTAGCAATTCTGAAATAATAGCACAGTTCAGAGAGAGGTTTTAATTGGTCCATGAGAGTAAAAATAAGTGTGAATTTACAATCTACTGAAAAACATAGACATGCAAACTGGAGAAGGATAATATGGTTGCCATAGACACAATTTCATATTATTTTCTCTGTTTACTGCACCGATAACTGCTTTTTTGAAACCTAGAAAAGAAAATTTGTGGATGTTCTGAAAAGTCTGTTATCCTTGATATCATAACGAGTTATCCTTGATAACAAAACCAATAATTAACATAACAAGATTGTCCCACAGAGCTCCAGTTGAGTATTTGCACAAGCAAGAATACGTTCAAAATCAGTATGTAATTATGATATGCATAGAAAGATTTCATAGTCAAATTCAGTAAAAACAGATGGACTAGCTACATATGGCTACCAGAAGTTTAAAGTTAGTAGGAAAATTATAATTTCTGTAGAATCACAACAAGAATGTAAGACTCCATTTTCTTCCTTATCAGGAAGACAATATGCTAATTCATCCAAAGTCTGCTGCTTTCTTCTTTTGTACAGAATAGCTAAAATGTTAGTAGGAGTTAATTCATATGTGCATGTGGCATAGAGACATCTAGAGAACCTCTTCTCATAATTTTGCATATTATTCTACTAGCAAAATTCTCCATCAAGTCGCCCAAAGATAGAATATGATTTTATGCTATTTGGATGTCATCGGAATATAACCGAGTCCTTAAAAATTCTTTTTATTGGAAATAGATGTGAGATTTTTAAAATATCAAAGGAAAGACTTCATTTTGTCTAACATAAAGGAGAAGAAAAAAAAAAGAAAACACCACCAACAAAAAAAAACCAGACCATTCATTTTAAACCTTTGGAAGCTTGCAAGGGTATTATCGCTTAAGAAAAACTTGACAACCCAACATGTAGGGATTTAGCAGGTAACTCCATTAACTCTAATGGGAGCAGTTCAGCTAATCTCTGACATTGCAACTGGACTGCTGACAAGCTCAGCTGTTCTTTCAGATGAGGGAATTGTGGCAATTGAACAGGTGATAGTCACATAGCAATACATGGTATCTCTAGAAGAGTTAGACAGGATTTTTTCATTAACATTAAAGAGCTCTCACTATTCATTAGGCAGCTTGCTATAGAGACCATGTGGGGATTGTCACTTGTATTTTTTCATAAGAAATATATGTATTGTATAGAATTATAGTTTATTTTTTTCCTCAAGGAGATTCTGCACAGAAGTAAAATACTGGCATTTTTTACTTTTGTTAAAATATAGCAGTATATTTTAGCTGAAGTTTTAAAATGTTTGTCTAGAATCACAAAGCCTTTACTGTTATACTTGTTTGTGTGCTGTGTCCTGAGCAGGGGTAGGGGCAACATTTGTATGTAGGAAGCTGCAGCAGACCTCAGCAAGAATGTAGTTTCGACTTCTCCAGGCCAGGTTCACTTTTGTCATGCTCTTGCACTATGCTGTGTTTTCACGTTGCTATATTCTGCACCAACACCAACCCTGACATGTGGTGGGGTTAGTGCTTGGTTGTCAAGTGCTTCTATTAAAAACAGAATGGTTTTCAGTTGAAGATAAGGAGGGCTGAAGATGAGAGACTTATCTCAGCTATGTAGTTAATCACTGGGTTGCTTGAGACATCAACAGAAAAAGAAGCTGGCCAGATAGAAATTTTATGGCCCAGTACCAATTACCCAAGTAAAAAAAGGTAAAAACAAAGCTGATGTAACCATTTCTACTTCAGAAGCATTTTGTTCAGTGAATTACTGTACAAATGAGTGAGGGCCTGCAATGTTATCATCAGAAAATCATCATAAAATGGCCTGGATTGGAAGGGACCTCAAGGATCATCTAGTTCCAACCGCCCTGCCATAGGCAGGGACACCACCCACTAGATCAGGATTATGTGGCATTATTAATTTACAAAGTTGCTGTGAGAATTACAAAGCAAAGAAGTGTTTCTTCTTCTATTTTTTTTTGAAGCGTGCCACACTTGATTTCTATCTGAAATGTTCTTTGATAATGGCATAATATTTTTTTTTTCCTGAACTTTATTTGGATATCTAAAAATTTTGGAGAAGTCTATTACTGCTGTCCTTAAAAACAGCTGTAACCTTTTTATTTGTTTGAAAGTGTTCCTAGTTATTGAGAAGCATTTGTTGTTACCAGTCTCATCTCCTATGCAAACTATATTATTCTGATAGTTTTTTTTTTTATGAATGTATCCTAAAATGTAAGACCAAATTAAAATAAGAAACATTTTTTCCTTCGTTTCTGTTCTTTTATTTTTATTTTTTTTGGCTTTTGTATTTCTTCATTGCTTTCTTCCTTTGGAAGTGGCTGTTATAACTTAACTATAAGGGTGTACATGCAGTCAATAAGGAAACTTTGACTGAAATGAAGTGAGTCCTAGAATTAGAATTTCTGAAATTAGAATTCCTAGAATTAGGAATGCTGAAAGTGTCACATTTAAGATTGTCTTATGCTAATTTTACTGTATTTTCACTTTGTTTCTGATATTATTTGGGGTATATTCCTTGAAGGTTAAAAAATCTCTAATTTAAAATTATTATCTAGGAGTAGAATAGGAAATTATTCCTAGGAATTCCTAGGAAATTCTTCTAACTCAATAGAATAACATGTATATGTAGGCTGAAAAATGTGTCAGATGCTGCAATGTATAGTTATATTTTTGATATTTAGGATAAGTGAAATATGTATGCTTTGTATATTTCTACATGTTTTCTTTGTGGGGTGATAATAAACCATTATATAGACATGGGCTGTTGCCCTCATTCAGTAGTCATGTCTAAGCTTTATTTTAGTTTATTTTTCCATTGTCTTTGCCACTACATTTAAATGTGGAGCTGTACTGTGACATTCCATACTTTTTCTAATTGGCTTTATTATTTGTTGTGTAGGAGTTAATCAGTTTTGTTGGGTGGTATCTGCAGGTGCCTACGGGAAGGATATAATACATTGATTTTTATTTTTTTCACATCAAACCAGCTGCATACATACACCTGTTGCTGTGTTTGGTATTGACAACAGAGTTATTTACAGGCAGTCAGACAAAATGTAGCAAGTATTGGGACAATTACAAACTCCATAGTATAGATTTATGAAATATCAAATAAGAGAATAGTAACTTGTAGCAGCTGATTATCCAAGATGGAGGGTTCAGAAGGCATGGAGAGCTTCACAAAAGCATTCAGCACTGGTAGAAGAGTTGTTCAGCTAAGCATGAGTTTCTGCTGATTTATTGTGGTGATAAGTGAGGTACGATGGTGCCTCCTTAACATGAATATTCTCATGCAAGCATTTGATTTTATCAAATAAACTGCAGGTCAACATATTATCCTTCATGGTAAACATTTTATAGGAATTATAAGAGCTGCTAAATTACAAAGGTAGGTGACTTTGGAGGTAGATGGAGAAAATATATATGCATACTAATTGTAATTAAAAATTCAATAGTATGTTTTCACTGCACACATTTTAAAAAACAAACAAACAAAAAAACCACTTGGCAATTCATCTTAACATGAGATACAACAGATAAACCTGATAAGGCAAATACAGTGTGTAGATTGTCCTGATAAAGTGTAACCCTGTCACCACTCACTGTGTTTGTCCTCTAGAGGACTATGTCACAGAAACTTATAACAATATTCTTACCTCAGAAAGAGCTGATTCAGGTGCAGTCCATCTGAACAGAGCTTGCAGGGGACACGAGTTTTTGCCTAGACTTTGGAAGTGGGCAGACTTCAAAACAAGCTTCATGTCTAAATTCAATATAACAGGTTATAAATAGTCTGTTTTAAATTATGCTTCCTAATCCATCTTCCTTCACAGAAAAATATTCTGTGCAAAGTGGATAATTGTTCTTCTTGTGGTAATTGTCAAGATTTCCAAGGCGATCTTAGAAATCTTATATTTTCTCTGCAGTTTAATTTCTGATACTGTGGTCTGCACAATGATTTAAGTATTATCAGTTTCAATGTATATATATAGGCCTCTGTATAGTAGAGATTAATAAAAATCTACAGCCCAATTTTATGCTTTTTTTTGTTGTTGTTGTTGTTTGTTTTGGTGAACACAAAGCAGATTGATTAAAGTCACGCAACCATTTGGGAGTGTAGTAGTGTTCTGACTGAGGAAAAGGACTGTAATCAAGTAGGCTGTCAGGAGACACCAGAGAAATGCTGCAAACAATCCTGTATTTGTGTCAGATTTTCTTTCTAGGCCTAGCTTTGGTCTTCTAAACTATGAATGACCATTTTTCTCTTGCTTTAAGTTCGTAGCAGTTTGGAATTGTATAAAAGATGGATTTTAAGTAAAATCACTCATTTTAATTGACTACAGTATGGAATTGAGAAATTTTGGTCATATGGTAAAGATCTGTACAGTGTTATTAGATGTTCAGCTTTTTTTTTTTTCCTCCCCTTTGTGATATTTTGTGTGCCATTGAATTTCCTTAGAAGTTAGTCATCATTGCTTTTGCATCTATGAAAGTGACTTTGCTTTGCTTTTGGAAACACTTGCACATCTAGATGCAGTCCGACCCACGTCCTGAATTGGTGACATGCTGTAAATAGGTTCTACCTTGCATCTGTTAGAGATGCACTGTTTCTACCCAGACTCTTTGGAGGAGTAAAAATGAACTGTTTTAAGCTTTATTCAGTTAAAAAGATCAAAGTTGGAGAGATTTCTGTGTCAGAAAGAAGGCACCAGTCTCTGCTCTAAACTTGAACAGTGTCAAGTATTGGATTGCATCAGTATACTGCATTATCCCCTTTCAGTTAAAAACAAACAAACAAAAAAGTGCATTTCATTGCTTAAATAGAATTTGAATAGCACTGCTGAAATCAACAGTAGCTTCTTACCCATATAAAGATAACTGAAGCTTTTTGAATACAATGAGTATTTGTCTCCTCCCATTTTTCCGTTTAACACGTTAACATAATAAAATTAAATGTTGCTTTGTAAAGGGACTGTAACAGTGGTATTCACTTTCACAACACTTCTTTGTAGTCTGTTTTAGCAAATTAGCTGTATATAAATATAAGAGTTGATGCTTTGAAATGGGCAATGTAGTAAGAACTTTTCTTTGTGGTGTACAGAAATCAGTCACATCTATGGTCTGTGGTGATTGCTATAGTATGTACTTCACTCTTCACTGTTATTGTTTTCCTTATTTTCTAACATTAGTCCATCCTGTGTTAGTCCCTTTGTGCCTGTCTGATCTGAATCTTAAACTTTGGGAGTGGAGATTCAGAATACCTTTTTTATTTAAAAGCAAAACAAGACAAACACCACAACCTTAATCCTGCATTGACCTGGAAATGTAGTTTACTGCATAAGGATGTTAGAAGTAAGAAGCAGAAGTAACCTTAAAGATAGGTGAGATCACAGGTTTTCAAACTCTTTTCTGATATGATAAAGAAGCAACATCAGCTATTGTGTGATGGGTGCCCTTCTCTTCCCATTCAAAACAGTAGTTCCTGCTAGGAAGTAATGAAGTACAGACCAAGAATCTGCCTCTTAACATGGCTAAGAGACAGCTTTTCTTATCTATCCAATATATTTTAGTATATAAGTTGTTCTATGGATTTGTACCTGTTCAGACTAGCAGAGAAAATTCCATATCTTCTGTTTTAAGACCTAAATTTTCTGTTTCTTTATGTTTGTGTATACTGAACATTAAAGTTTGGTGGTGTGTAATAGCTAGAGTAGAGGGTAAAGATCTTTGAAATTTTCACAGTGGGTCACCTCCCATAAACAGCCAATCTTGATCCATTATCAGTCTCCCAAAATATCTGTGTATTTTAAAAAAAATTATTGTGGTCCATTAAATATCACCTCGTACCTTTTAGACTGCTTTTGCTCTCCATTTACCTTGATGAATTTGTTGGTCATTAAACTTAGACTAAACCTGCAGAGATCATAAGTGTTATCCATCTGCTCTTCTACAACTCTTTATTTCTTACCACTTTTTACATGTTGGTAGATAGAGGAGAAAGAGATTATGGAAAGAAATTGTAAAGTTTTTAGACTAAAGAGATGAAAATATTGTTCAAAATTTTAAACATGCGATGCAGTCTGGAATGGAAGGGGAAAGAAAGTCTTTTCTATACACTGAAACTTTTATACAAAGGTTTTCTATTTTGTCTAGTACTAATAAATTTTAAATTAGCTTTCAAGCCACTGCAGGTGACACAATTTATAATGTGCACTGTGGCAGAACCCATGGCTGATGAAGTGGTCTTGTTACTGAGCTGATGATAGCTGATCAGTGTTATCTGGCATGTATTCTGTCAAGTAATACAGTTCTTACTAGCCTGTGAAAATGCTGCCCTGTTCCATCTCAGCATAAATTGCTAGCCATCACATACAGACTTCTTGCTATGAGGTCTGCTATTTCGTTATGTTTTCTAGAAATTTTTGCCTTGGTCTTTCATTATCAATCTGCAAAGTCTTTCTTAAACCAATTTGGGGGGCTGGAGTTAGATGATCTTTAAGGTCGCTTCCAACCCAAGCTATTCTAAGATTACATTTGAATTTACTGTATATGGAGTGTCTCACATATGCTAGATGTCTGTTCTTTGTTAGTCTTAAAACTAGTGCCCATGTCCTGTTTGACTATTGGCCAATTGCCTTGGTCTCCATTGTAATCCTCAACACCTTTTCTTTTCATTCCGTACACATAATCCCTTATACACTGTCTCACATCTCTACTTTTGAGGCATCTGCAGTCATACCATGCCTACATTCATCTAAATTCATCTCACTTCATTTTAAAGTTAGAATAATAAATATTTCATTCTATACAGCATAACTACTTGACATTGATCTCTGTATTTTATATATTTATATAAATAGAAATAAAGTAAATTAGGCATAGGCCACTGGTCTTTAGGAAAGTTCCTTTATGACCAAGCAAGGTAAAAGAAATCTCCAGGCTGGCCAAGAGAAGTTCAGACAAAGCCTGACAGGCCTCATTCCTGAGGCCTTACAAAGGCACCATGGAGCCTGTGGCCTGTAATGGGTGATAGCAATTCTACTCTTACTGGGCTGCAGGGCTATATAGGCCAGTATATACAGACAAGGTATGTTAAGCAATAGATCTTACATATTATGAAATAAAACTTGTCTTGTTGGAAGCGGAAAGTTGTCCCCCTAAGCAGCTTAATAGTTGTGGTTAAGCACATTCAAACACTGAATCTGGCACCATATTTGGACAACAGACTGCATTAAAAACTTATGCCATGCAGTGTATTGCAAACTTACTCAGTAAGGTAGCATATTTGTTATAATATGGTTTAGTAGTATGGATTATTTGTTTTTTAGAAGTAACCAGAAATCAGCTGGTTCTGTTACAGCTCTTTTTTAAGCTTACATTGCAAATCCACTATGACTTACGCAGAATAGTTTGCTAGATGGTGATGATGATGAGCTTTGCTATAAACAGGAAAAAGCAGTGATTCTGAGGGTTTTTATAATGTTTATCAGTAGGAAAACAGAAGTGGCAATTGCTTTTAATTGCCCAATAATTTTATTATTCAAAAGATGGAATTTACAGGAAGCAGCTGCAGTTGTAACTGAACCAGCTCTTTAATGTATTCCTGTTTTTTTTTTTTTCCCCTGTATTATATTATCTAATTGCGATAAGCTGCCTGCTTCAAATAAATTTTCAAATACAGTAGGAGCTGGAATTATTAAGGATGGGATGAATACTCCAGTACTCTCACTGAGAAAGACCTTTGTGTGTTTGGTAGTTCTGAATTATCTGTAGAAACTCCATTCCTTAAATTAAATCAACTTTCATTCTTTGTTCTCTCAGTACACAAGAATTTTAAGATTCTTAATCTATTTCTGTTTTGCCTTTCTCCCTTTGTAGTTTTTCTACTTGTCTCTGTTTTGTTATTTGTTGTGTAAGAAAATGCAGCCCCACAAAGAACATTCACTCCAAATTAATTAGATATTTTCTGTAAATACAAATAAATGGCAGCACAAAATCACAGAATCACAGAATTGTCTAGGTTGGAAGAGACCTCCAAGATCATCTAGTCCAGCCTCTGACCTAACACTAACAAGTCCTTCGCTAAACCATATCACTAAGCTCAACATTTAAACGTCTTTTAAAGACCTCCAGGGATGGTGACTCAACCACTTCCCTGGGCAGCGCATTACAATGCCTAACAACCCTTTCGGTAAAGAAGTTTTTCCTAATATCCAACCTAAACCTTCCCTGGCACAACTTTAGCCCATTCCCCCTCGTCCTGTCACAGGCACGTGGGAGAACAGACCAACCCCCACCTCGCTAAAGCCTCCTTTAATGTACCTATAGAGAGCGATAAGGTCGCCCCTGAGCCTCCTCTTCAGGCTGAACAATCCCAGCTCCCTCAGCCACTCCTCGTAAGCCTTGTTTTTCCAGACCCCTCACCAGCTTCATTGCCCTTCTCTGGACTCTCTCGAGCACCTCCATGTCCTTCTTGTAGCGAGGGGCCCAAAACTGAACACAGTACTAGAGGTGCGGCCTCACCAGAGCTAAGTACAGGGGGACAATCACTTCCCTAGACCTGCTGGCCACACTGTTTCTTATGCAAACCAGGATGCTGTTGGCAAAGGGAAGGACTAGCTACTGTCACACCTCTTAGTGTTAGGGTTCCTAATCTCAAAAGATGTTGTAAAAGGTGCTTCAGTTCCCTCATTGATGAACAATGTCCGTTGTCAATGACAATGCTCTTCGTGTGGCAGGGTTCCACACTAACAAATTATTTCTGTGAGTCAGAGCCTAAATAATAAGCATGATTTCCTTCATGCATCAGATCATGTTTGGAAGATTGTGAACAGCTATTTAGCTAATATGACTAACAGAGTATAACTCACTCACCACAGATGACCAAAATTGTCAGTAGATCACAAATTCCCCTCAGCACTTTTGAGATTGTGTTGAATGTAATTTGGCCTGCTCAGCAGTGAAGAAAAGCAGTGCCTGTTAAAGTGCGTGTTCATCATTCTTTCCAAACAGTTTTTGTCCAATATTAGGCAAATGTTCCCTGCATCATCAGGGATCATATTCCCTGAGTGATCAGGGATGAGCACCTGCAACAGAAAGTTTGGTAGAGCTGGCTTTTCCATTGCAGATTAACACAAGACCTTACTGTTCTTTCCACCATACTTTTCAGTGTCACAGGAGCTGGGATTTTTAATAGTCCTGATTTGGCTATCTTGTCTTGGTTAAAATCCCAATTTATACTATTTAACTTCAGAGCTGGTGATAGGATAAAATAAATGGTTGCATGGCCTGTTGCAGACCAAGCAAATGTTAAATTTGCAGTCTAAATATAAAAGGTGGGAAAGTGAATATTTTAATTTCCTTATTTTCAGATAGTTATGTGTTTATTCAAAAGCAATGCTGTTCATAGTTTATAAAGCTTAAAAAGCTTTTGTCATAGTATTTTAATGGAATATGAGGAAGGTAAGGGTTATCATCATGTGCCATGTTCTTCAACTGACTTACCTACATTCCACATTAATACTGAACAGGACATCAGAGAGATATATTTATGCTTTTGTTAATCTGGACAGGCAGTTACAAAACACTGTTGTAATTAAATATCTCTTTTCATTTGAATGGTTGAATTAAACAAATATTTTCCTTTGGAGAAAAGTAACAATTTGATGTTAATTGCTTCTATCTGTTTCTCAGCATTGTCAAATATCATATTATAAAAGCTACTTAATATTTCCAAGGGAATGCTATAGATTGCATAACTTACTTCCTTTGCTAGTTATTTCATTTGATGGTTAAACAGTAATTGGAATGAAAGGAATAAAGAAGCACTCGTGGGTTGGGAACCACTCAAGGGACTGAGAATCTAAAGGAGAACAATGATTTAACATTTTTTCTGTTGTTGGGCTTTTTTCTTTTCATATGTTTATTACATGTGAGTAAGAGAGATAGGGAGGAAAATAAAGGGGAAATGCAGAACTCATTTAGATCAAACTCTCTGTGCCTAATAAGTGCACAGAAAATCTACACTGTCAAATTTTTAGTCCATTCTTAGTCTTATTGGATGTTGTACAATTTGCAAAATCATTCTGAGAAAGGAAATTAGCCTATTAAAGATAAGAAAACACAAAAACAAAGCTTTAGCATCATACCAAGAGATATGTGGCTTCTAGTTACTGTGGAAGGGGCAATCAATAGAAAAGGCAGGAAAGAAAAGAAAGAGCATCCGCAACAGAGATTTCCTGGAATAAAAAATGTGCCTGGATTGTTACTTTATTGAATTTTGCTACTGTAGGACATATTAAAGGACAAATCAACTCTCAAGCATCCATTCAAAATATACAAGGTATTTGCATGTGAAAAATGTCTAAATATATGTTCATTTTCAAATGACTAGTATCTGGACAGTACCTGGACTACGTAAAAGGCAATAGAAATGTTTCCTCACAATTATATGTATAAATGACTTACATGCATGTGTGTGTCTATGTATGTGCATTGCTTTTTGAAATGTATGGCTGGACAGTAGACAGGCAGATCTCATTTATCTTATCAGGATGCTGGGTTTTGAGTCAAGGAAGCTGTATTCAGGAAAAAAAAAAATGGTGTGTTCTTGAAAACAGCCAGCCATATTCAGCTTGAAAAACTTTATGAGACTGCAGAAAAGGACAATAGTATGGGAGTAGATAGGATGCCTGATTCCTCAATACAAACTGGAAGACCCCTCTGAGGAACAGGGCAATTCCACATCAAGGGTCTGCACATCTTGGAGCCTGTAAAGAGTTTGAGTTAGCAGATACAGAACTATGAATTAAAATTTTAGTGTAGTCATACTTAGCTGTGTATATGACTGTCTTTGAGAGGGAGACAAAATTGTCAATGTTGGGTTATCCTATCTGATCGATCTGCATGAGCCATGAATCATCCAGTTTTTGAGATGTATAGAGACATTTTTATCACAGATTGAGCCTGTCTTCCCTTCTGAATGTGTGCTTGTTTTCGAGTAGACTGAACTGGCGATGCTGGAGAACTGTAACAATACTGATATTCCAATTTATCATTAAAAGAAAGTAATTAACTGTGTTTGTCACCTATGGGAGTATAAAAATCGAGTTAATTAGAGTGTATTTATTTTACATTAAAAAAAAAAAAAAAGAAAAAGAAATAAAAAAGATACAGTTATTATCCAAAAAATTATGTTGTTTCACAATGGAAAAAAATGTAGGTATACAACTCCACAACATATTTGTGTTCTATTTATATTTTGGTGTTCTTATGAAAAAGCATAACCCTGATTATTGTTGTTGTAATTCCCTATTAAATGAATTCTGTTAATTTCACAAATGAGTGAAGTTTTCATGGGTCAGTTTTGTATCTTTTTAGTCAATGAAAGAAGTGACTCTTCCTTTGCCCAGCTTTGCTCTGTCAGTATGATTCGGTTGATACCTGAATGTCGTTCTGATTTCTACCTGCCTCATGAATATTCCTGGAGACAGATGCTTTTCTTGGCTAGTTTTCCCCTCAGACTAAGCATTTCAAGCACTGGAACTGTTGTCGGGTGTGGTTGTTTCAAATTTCACCTCATTCTGAGAACTGAAAACTTCTTGCATGTTTTCCTGAAGGGCAACATGACAAGAGGACCATGAATACAAGCTGAGCAAAAGAACTTATTAAGTAAGGAGAATATATAAATATGTTCATGATGGAAAAAGGGCCTTTTGGACAAAAGTCTCCTTTTGTTTTTACATTTTTATGACAGGCCTTATGAGTATTTTTAAGCAGGTATTCTTACATAATATAATATAAAAAGAGCAGTTAACATCCTTTCTTCACAAGATTCACCTTTGGTTAATGACCCTATTTATATAAAACCTAACTATGTATCGTAAATAACTATTCTCTGTGACTTTGTCACACATTTTCAGACATGATCATTCTGAAGTGTCAACTTCTGTCCTAGAAAATGACTAGACTAATTCACAAAGTGTATGTAAGGATCACACTATCATTCAGAATGTGAAGTCAGAATTTTTGAACTGTAACAGGATTCACAACACACTGGAGCCCACAGTTTGATATGTAAATATGTGTCTGGTAAGCTGGAGTTCCTTGTTTTTTTCTTCTTTGATATGGAGAGTTGCTTTTAGTTTAAATGATACTATTTATTTACTCAAAAAATCACATTTTATGAGTGCCTAAGTGGATCACAGAGAGACACTTTTCCTTCAGTGAAATACCTCAAACTGGGACATTACTGGCCTGCGTGCAAATTTCTGTGTTATTTATGGCATCTTTTCTGTGAGGACTGTGAAGTATTAAATACGATGGGAGCAATTTTTTCTTGTTCATTAAATATATATAATTCAAATACATTTAGTGATTTAAATTAAGTACATTGAGCCTTAAATTGAAATGTTACCATTGTATTTTCTTTCCATATTTGTCTTCTAATTAAGTATAAGAAGTGTATATGTATTTTAACTATGTCTTATTTTATTAAGAGTATTTTTCACACAATTTTTTTGTCAGCACTTCTGTTACTTTAAAGCCTATGAGTCCATCGGGTCTTTAGAATTTAAACTGTTTTTCTGTCTTTCAGTGTCCTAGTAACATAACTAAATGCCCACCAGACAAGTAATTTTACCTTAAAGTACATATGGATGCAAAACCAGAAACGTACAAACCAGGAACGTATAACCCTCCATGCCTGGATTTCACTTGTTCACACAGTGTATTCATGTAGCTTTCATTGCCTGCTTTTACTTTCAGTCTCACAGTGGTTATTTCATTAGCAAAGCTTTTTTTTTTTTTTACCTTCAAAGCTTTATGGTGCTGTGCATTTTTTATGATTTATTTTATAGACTGCGGCACCTCTTATAAATAAATACTCAAGCCTTAAAATACAGTTTAGCAATTAAAAAATTAAAGGTGTGGTTTACAGTTTCCTTTTACGTCTTTATCCTGGTATGTCTGAAAGCTTTTTTGTACTACAGCCAAATTTGGAATAGCTCAATCGCGTGTTCTAAGTAACAAGTAAGAAATCTGCAAATGGAAAAATTCTGAATACGTAGCAATAGGTCAGATTGGTTTTACCTGGAGCCATTATGCAGGTAAGTATGTGGCCATGACTTCCTCAGCTCAGAGCAACCTAAAATGGTTAGAACTTCATTCTGAAGCAGGAGGAAGGATGAGGAAAAGATTTGTAAAAGTTGGTATTCAAAGTTCTGTGCCCTTAGAAATTAATAGATTATACTATTCTAGTATTATCGACTTCAAAATGGTGTAGTTGGTATTTGGAACAATAATTTCTCTCTCCAATAAACCAAGGCATTGTTGATCTTTGATATAGATTTAACCATAGCCTCATAACTGGTAATTTGATGCAATAGAAACAGATCATTAGATAGAATCAACAGGTACTGAGCCTCTACTGCAACTCTAAGTGCATTTTGGGGTTTCACTTTGTTCCTTGGCACAGTAGCCCTATCATGTGTGTTGGTCAAAACTGTGACAGGATAGTTACTATGTGGTTCCTTATGATCCTGCTAGGGTATTGGGGGGGCTAGAGGGGGGCGTGAATTTTTTTTTTTTTTTAACTGTGCTACTATATAGAACAATCATATCCTGATGATGTACTGTATAATGATGAGCATTTACATGGAAGACTGAATTATATAGGATGCAACATCCTCTTCATATAGTTAGTTAATGAATGTAGTGGAAAATGAATGATGGAAATATGGTCTGTCCTGTGTAATACCAACATCTAAAAATTGGATTATATTAAAATACCTTCCATTTTGCAATAAAAATGTTGCATCATGAAGATGCAGTAAAAATATTTTGATAGTTTTTTTGTTGTTGTTGTTTAATAGGTATTTCTTGAGCTGCTTTATTTACTAATTTAAGGATTGCATGGGAGAAAGAATTTGGGCTGCTATACCTGGAGAAAGGAGTTAGAACTGGGATTCAGAATTGTTCAGGCAGGAAGCAAGACAAGGAATCTTGATAGAAGCAGAAATCAGTATGGACAGTGTCTCAGACTGGAGATAAAGCGAAGATACTACACTGAATACTGCCAGTTTGGCCTCAGGGCCTCTCCATACTACAAAGGTTCCCTTACAGGAGACCATCTGATTCACTCTCTGAACACAATTTTATGCTGATCACTACACATTATTCAAGGTAATAATATATACAACATGTTAGTGTCCATGCATTATATGATTACTGTAGGAGGAAGTCTCCATTGGAAGGAGAAATTTTCAAAAAAATGAATACTTCAGTGATTGTGTTGGCTTCAAAAGTAGAGTAGTAGCAACATGGAACATTGCTTTAAGTTTGGTCTTAAATAATGTGTGATTCTTGTCCTTGTCAAGAGCAGGTGGTGAACGAAGGACAGCAAGCACAAAGTGTATAAAAGTTTGTGTCAGAAATGAGCACAGCTGAAAATACTGAGACTTTGGATCAGCTTGCTTTATTTTATTTTTTATTTTTTTTATTTCTTTAAACACACTTATGTCTCACTTGTTGCTAACTAGGTTAATATGAGCAGAGAACAGCAATTGGAATGTAAACTTGCTCACTTAATCAAAGGGGGATTAAATGATTTATGATTTATAATCAAATCATAAACTGTTATACCCTTTCTAAAATTTACAGGTTTAAGTTGAAGGTGCAGGAAGATATGTAGGACCTGAGGGGATTCTCAGCTTGTTTCAATATGTATTATTATCTTCCCAGAGGACACCTGTGATGCAGGCACTAATAGAAGAGGTTAATTCTCTGGAGGAGAAGGTGGCTGAACTGGAGCACTGAGGAAATTAGAAGCTCTTTACATGAACACTGTGGAAGTGAAGGTAGAGTTTGTGAAGATCTTGCATCTTACATTAAACAATCCTTGCATATTGTCAGTGAGTACAGATTAGGTTTCTCCTTATACAGGCCACTCAGAGACAGACATGGTAGCTCCCTTTTGCTATCCATAACATGCAGTTGTCTGTCTTCAAATGGTGGCTGACTCTTTTGCAGGCTTTCACAAAAAAAATCACCAGAAAATTCCAAAATTCCAAAAATTCCTTTGCATTACAAGACTGGGAGAGAGATTTTGGTATAGATTCTGAAACTGACCATTAAACTAGTAATTTGAGAACAGACTGAAACTGAAAAAACAGAGTAGTTCAATAATTTTGTTAGGCATGTACATAAGTGTGTTGGAAACTGAATGCTGACTTTATAGTTGAAGTTGCTTTGAGCTAAATGTCTTTGAATCTTCTTTTAAGAAAATTGGCCCACCAAAATCTCACTGTCAAAGTTCTTCCACTCCCCTACCAGGAATGTGTGATAAATGTTTTAAGTAAAGGGTTTCAAATGATTTTTGCAAAGTCTTATAAATGTTCCATATGTCACATTCTCTAAAA
The DNA here is from genome assembly GCF_964034855.1 of Anser brachyrhynchus. Lineage (NCBI taxonomy): Eukaryota > Metazoa > Chordata > Aves > Anseriformes > Anatidae > Anser > Anser brachyrhynchus. Next base: position 5,696,483 of record NC_137708.1, on the reverse strand, counting down.
TTATAATCTATTATCTCACTCAAGTGGAATAATAATGCAATGAAAAAACTAAATTTATCCCAGGTGCCCCAGCAGGTTGATTCTTCATTATGTGTTAATCGTTAATGGCAGTTTTCCATGGAGCACCTGCCAGTTCTAGTGAGCAGAGCTTCCAGAAATTATATTTTAATTTTAAGCATAGGCACTATCAGAAGAGAGAGAGTGGCGTTTTTTAATCAATACTTACTTAAGGGGTGTGTGAATGTGAACTAGATGGGCATATATATTATTTCAAGCAACAGTACAAAATATATTGATTTATAGAACTTAATTAAAAGATTATTCTTGTTGTTGTGTTCTAACTTTCTGGAATACTTTTCTAAAGTACTGCATGTACTGTGGGTAAGACAGTGACAATTATCTGCTGAGATACTATGCTAGTATTTTTATGTATATATAAATTAGTAATATAATATTCTACAGGGTTAAGGATTAGAATTAAGTCCAACTGGTGTTGAGGAATTTCACTGTGCAACTTTGCTACTTATTTGGAGTAATATTAATCTGTACTTCAGTTCTTTTTTCAAGGTAAAAAAAAAATGGTGAAAAATTATTAGAGTAGGATAAAAATTAGTTGTCTTCATTTTTTAAAATGTGCTATTCTGCACTAACTACAATCTAGATTTAAATGAAATTTGTTAAGGTGACTGCATGTATATCTTTGCTTTGTCCCAGGAATTTAAATTGACAATTACAATACATGGTATAAATATATAAAGAGATCATTGTAAATTATATTTTTATGTTCTTACAACAATTCATTGAGGTTTACTACACTTCAGAGTCCTTTTGGATCTGTCCTTCTGTACCTCTAAACTATGACCTGTTAAAGTTCTTTATACTCTGACAAAGAGTGTGTCTTTGGCTATGTCTTACGCCCAGGATTTGAGTGTGCAAAGTGGGAAGAATCAGTCATTCAGTCTGTGCTGATCCCTGATCTCTATGTTTATGTGACCAAAATCAGAGCAGGTCAAAGCATAATCTTTGTGCCCCAGCATGCCCTATGCTTTTCTTGGGATGAAAGTTTATTCTACAGGAGTAGTATGTATCTGAATATTGATTCCACAGTGCAAAAATATATTGCAAAGCCTTAAAAATATATAATATTTCATTATATTATTTAAATTTTTAAAAATATTTTTTTGAAATAGTATACCTGTATTAATCAACATCACAGCAGATAGATTTAGCAGATAGCTACTTAGCAGATAGCAGATAGATACTTAGCAGATAGCTAAGCATATTAAAACTGTTTTTGAAATTATGTCCATCTAATTGTCCAGGCAAGGAACAAAAAGAACAGTGGATTCAAGGATTTTGATTCATGTTGTGCTAGCTGCTTTTCAAATACAGGGAAAGAAACACATTATTTTCCTAACTGTCTTCAAGCTAAATAGACAAAGCAAACAATAGATTTTAAATATGAACCTAAGAGAAACAGACCACAACCTCGTATAGTTGCTGATTGTTTTCTTCCCTTCACCTTTGAAAGTTGAGTTACTGAATAGATAAGGTTGCCCATAAGAACAGTGAAACTGTTCACTGAGTAGATCTAACATCTGATAGAGGTTTGAGAAAGCAGGAATAAGCAGTTAGGGGCAGTAATATTTCTGTCTCAGTTCTTTCACAGAACAAATTACATTTGGTGGACAATAAAATAAATGAAAAGCTAAAAGATGTTTTGAAACTTTAGGTACAGATTTGATATTTTTTTCTGTGTAATCTAGTTGTATGTATATATATGCACTTTTTTATATGCATAAAATAAAATGAAAAGTTGAAAAAAGTGACTTGAAGATGCTTTTGATGGAAAGAGTATGATGATTTTACTTGACAAAAATTCCAATTCAGTTCATGACTGTCAGTGAAGCATGTTGTATTTTCCAGTACTACATTTCTTACATTCATTACATTTCATGTTCAGTACTAGATACTGCTTTGAACCTTGTTTATATTTTTGAATTTATATGCAAGCTTTGCTGTTTAAATGACCCAAATAATCAGGAAATTGATTATATGAAACATTTTAAAGATGTTAGGGAGAAAAAGGAGAATATATCATTCTCTGTTTGTAAAATTCTAGGTGTTCTTTTTAAAGATAAATGCATATTTGAGTTGAATGTGATTCAGCCTGTGAAAATATGTCAGTATTTTCTTCATACATGGCCAATTTCCCTTGAAAGTCAGTAAAGCAGTTCTCGCTAGCAAATACTTTTCTCTTGTATAATCTTTCTTTTCACATGAATACAATCCAGACTAGAAAATTATAGACATAAAAGAAAACGGGCATTCTTTTTGGAGGTGTGAATTGTTCAGTTTTCATATTGCCTGAATAAAGGAAGAAAGCCTCTTTTGATTACAAAATTACAAATACCTTAAGGCTTTCGAATAGTTATTCTGCTGAAACCCCACATAGAACTCTGGAAAGGCATTCATGACAGAATGATCCGTTCTTTTTCCTATTTGCAATGTAATTAAATGTATACGATTCTATCCTGTCAGGAAGAGAGCAGTTTGTTTCTGGGTTCTGAGAGTTGGTATTTGATGTTCAAATTCATCATTGACTTCAGCTTTTTTTGCATTCGGTTAAAAAGATTTTGATATGTAATATAGATTGTGCATTTACAAAAGAAAAAGAAGAAAAAGTTTTGCTTCCAGGTCATGCAATTTTGTTTTGTTTGTGAGAAATGAGGGGGGAGAAATAAAAAACAAACAAAAAGTGTAACCAAAGACAGGTAATTATGGAAATATACAAATTATTAAGATTTTAAGATGAGGTGTTCAGGATAAATTACAGAGCAGTCATATCTCAGATAATGAAGCTATGTTTTAATTCAGATTTCCAAAAGTGATGGGAAGGAATTCTAAGACAGAACCTTAAACCTCTAAGATAGATGTGGTCTATACAATTAGGCTTTTGGTTTATTATTTTCCCAAGCTTTTATTGGAAAAAAAGCTGGAAGATCTTGCACTTTGTACTTCAGCTTGGCTGCTCAAGTGAAAATGCTGAATATAATGTTAGGATTAATAGGAGGGGGTATAATGGTGAGACTCATGCATGTGCATATGGTGGTAGTGGGGAGTCTGAAGGGAATTGTTTTTCTCTTCAGTATTTCAATTAGTTGTTTTGGAAGGGGATTCTTCAAGTAGCATTACTTCTATTGGTCAGTTAAACTGTTTGCTTGCTATAAAATTGCAGGATATAATAGCAACTCTTTACCGTCAAATTCAGCTTCAGAAATTAATACCTCACAGGACTCAAGAGCTTTAGGGAGAGTCCTACACATGTAGGACATATGTACATATGTACATAATGTGACATGAAAGATCTGTGATGATTTCATAGTTTTCTATGATTTTGCCTGTATTTTCACATATTTCTCTAAGAAGTTGAACAGTTCCAAGAACACTGGAAATTCTTATGTCCACCATTAAGACTACAGAGGTCTAGTAATAGAAATGTTTATGATAATGATTGCTTGGTCTTGGAGCTTTTTTTTTTTTTTCAAGTAAATTTTGAACTTCTGACATTTTTGCATTATAAATTAAGAAATACAATGTACCAATGCAAATAGGATAACAGCCTTGTTGAAGAACTGGACAGATGTTTAACAATTACTTAGAAATATTGATTCTGTGTTGAGTAGAAGGTGCTCATGCAGAGTGAAAACATCCGATTTCTGAGATATCAAGCAGTTGCTTACACAGTTACTCTAAAATGTTGACAAACTTCAAAGTCACTGTTTGCATTTGTCTAGAAATAGAATTTAAAGTAAGAAAAATTAACATGGAAAATGTTAACCTTTTGATCTCTGTAGATTCACAGTTACTACACATTCAACACTTTGCAAACTGTACAGTGATAAGATAGAGTGCAGAGCTTCCCACAGAGCTCTATGGCTGCTGTGCTCGTAGAGAATGACACTGCAATGTTTTTTGTGGAAGCCACAAAAAGGATGACTGATGTTTAAAAAGCAAATACAAAACTTAAAAATGTTTTGGCTGTTTTGTGCAGAATAGGTGAGTGTTGACTCCTCAGAAAGGAGCCTGCAACACTCCATTAACATCATGAACTAAAGCAATATGCATTCCAGTTTCTTTATTTTACAGCAGTTTTATGGATTCATAAAGTACTTTTGTATAATAAACAGCTCAATGGAATATTATCTGAGAATGTTTCCCAGGTTTATGAGAGACACAATATGTTTATATGTTTAGCTAATGTTTCAAAGATTATTTAGGTTCTCATACAGAATGTATTATACTTTTGAAGTATCGTACACTTTCTGGAGTAGCAGGACAGCAGCTTTTTGTGAAATTCCTTGTCAAAATCTGGAGATGTGAGATGTTTGTATAAAGAATAAAACTGTTTCTGCATGGCCATCATTTCAGTTGAAACCTGAAACCTAACCTGATAGAGAAACAAACAAACAAAAAAAAAAGAGTTTAAGGAAAAAAAGACACCTTTTTGACACCTCTGCAGTCAAATACTTGGATTTGGGAACATGAGAGAAAACATTATCCAAGGCAACAGCTTAAATCTTCAAACAGTAGAACTAAGTGACTCTTCTGTGAAAGAAACTTTATTTTGCCAGTGGTGTTTTTAGCCCAAGTAATTGGAGATTTTTTAATATTGTTCTCAATACTCTCTTTCTGTCTTTACTGATGAAGTCATTTTACTTTTCTGACAGCATTGTGGACAGTAGTGTTTGAGTCTGTAGGTCAGCACTTGAGTTCGTGTTTAGAAAAACTTGATTCCTTTGTGGATATGGTCTAAAATAGAATTAATACTCTGAAGTCTTGTTGTGACTGCTGAATTCCTCTTTCATGTGGATTTACAAGGAAGCTGCAATAAATTTAGAAACAATTGCTTTTTTTTTTCCCCTCCTTTTACCAATGTAGTAGCTAGATACACTTACTAATAATTTCATGTGCGCTGAAGACTATTTCTGTTTCAGTTTCTTTTTTAACATCTGTGTACTTTTGGAAGAGCAAGATAATTATTCTTCTCGGCTCATTTTCAAACCAACTGTATTACTGATGCATAATAATTCCTAATTTCCATATTTGGTCAGTATTTTCAGGTTGCTGTTTGATATTCTTTACTGTATGTACCCTTTTTAAGTATCATATGATGTGACAGTGATAACAGTTTCTGAACAGGAATAAGTGGTGGCAATCCATTTTGAAAGATTTATAGCACAATAGGAGATGATCTGTACTAATCATGGAGGACCACACTTCAAATAATTTTGTTCACCAGGGGTGACTATTTTCAGTCTCAGAGTGGCTAGAAGTATTTATCATTTTTCAAATGTTTCCATCACAGTATTGGTCTCCTGCTGTTGATCTGACAGACCACATAGAAAGCTCCCTGTATTTTTTGCTTTTAAAGTAAATTCAGTAGGAAGGAGGTAGAAAAGATTCTGTAGTCTGCTATGAAAATAAATAAATAAATAAAAAGTACATAAATAGACCATATCCCTAAAAAAAAAAAAAGTAATCTTCAAAATTAATGAGATTTGAGCATTTAAGACCTATAAAAATGTTCTAAAATAGGTTGCAGGATATTTTGGAACACAACCCTGATGTTCTTGAAATCATTCTTTGACATTTTTAACTGAAATATCTCAGCATATCAACCCTTTTCAACAGAGTTTGTTATATAGTGTAAATCAATGCATTTTTTACACATCACTAGATCATTCTGCACTCAATGCTTAGAGGTTTCTGAGACCAACTCCTATCAGTGCTCATGGGAATTAAATGAATTTCCAAATACACAGAATAGCTCTTAATATGAATGTATTTTTTCCAAGTTGCAAATACAATTTTCTTTTCTGTATCAAGTAAGAAATTCACCAAAGTACCTTGTGCAGATAGCAAGGCATAATCTATTCAAAATGATTTAGTCAAATGTTTGTCCCAAATTCCATATTTTTTGTTCAACCCCCCCTCCCCTTTTTTTTTTTTTTTCAGGAAAACACTCTAATTTGTTTAGGAGTAGAAGAACCCCATTTAAAGATTTGCATAGATATGCACAACTGTATTTTTAATAAATTCCAGCATTGTGTAATTTTTCATATGGTGAAAACACTGACCTGGACAAAAAGTTATATATTGAGAATAGGAAAAAAAAAAAAACTTTTACTTAAACACTCAAAGTTTTAAAAAGCACTCTCTCTTTTTATATTTAGGAATTAAGTAAATTTAAATTGCAGAGTCCTTTCTTTTCCTGCACTGCATTTCTCCATAGCCCAATAAGCCTACCAGAAAAATCAGTTTTCAGTGAATTGCACACTGCTTGGCATTTTCTGAAAAGCCTTCAGTACTTAGTTCAAATATATTTTACTAACAGTTCACCATAATTTCTTGACCACTTTTTTACGTTCAACTTCACTGACCACCAGTTTAATAGCTTTTACTGTTTTGTTTTTAAAGTTCTTTTTTGATAATATTTATAAGTAAAATAAGTACCATTATACTTTCTTAACAACATTTCTGGTACTGTCAGTCTGTTGCTGAGACTTTGGTGCTGAATTTCAGTGTCCACTAGTTTAGCTTATTGTGAGGAAAAACAGTGATGCACAAGTTAACTTGCAGTGTGTTTGATGTAGCAGAGATTTAGAACAGAATCAGCAATCAAAATCTGATTTCAAACACACATCACTATTCAATTCTGAAGAAGGTATTCTGTCTGACATAGCATTCGAACAGATTTAAAAACAAACAAACAAAACAACTCTACCCTTGTTGCTCAGCAAAACCGTTAAAGAACTTCATGTTTAATTTAACAATACATTCAAGCATTGTAAATTTTTGCAGTTACTTATCTATCATCTTAAAGGACTGTATTCACCAGAGCTTCTTGCCATGGACTCTGAAGTCAGTATCACCTACACTTTTCCTCCACCATCTAACCTAGGAAACATGGTAATTCTCTTATGATTCTTATCCTGAACTATTCAGATGCCTTTTTTTTTTTAACCCATTTTTCAGTTTCACCTCTTGCACGGTACATTGGTTTTGTATCAATTCTGAGCTCTTTCTATGATTTTTTAACCATTCTTTTCATCTAGACTTAGTTTCCCTCTTAGAAATCAGATTACAGTATGTTATGTTTAACTTACGCTGTAAAATTTCTAGATTCTTTCCTTCATATGTTAGTTGAAGCTGAGTCCACAGGATATTTTGTGATTAGGAGGCAGAAATAGAAATCAGTCTGCTGGTCAGTAATCAAACAGTGCTTTTTTCCCTGTCTGTTCAAAGGAGGAGGAAAAAGCAAAATACTACATTTTATACTGAGTGAAATGTACAATAGTCCTAACCTGTGAAGTAAAGCCTCACAATGGCTCTTAAAAGTGAATCCCTGTACCTGTGCTACAGAATATAGAGTTTCTGCCATCTGATAGGTATTTATGACTCCTGCCAAGTATATGGATTAATAAAAAAATAAAAATTAAAATTAAAAAAAAATAATTAAAACATCCAGAAGTCATGGTAATGTTACAACCATAAAGCAGGAAAGAATTCATATACATTATGTGCTTTTGGATGAAATGCAATGCAGATGATAACACAGTAGTAAGTTTTTTCTGTGCACAAAAGAAAAATGTCTTGATATTTTAAATTCATGATGCACAAAGCTATACATTGAACATACACATGGCTCTTTCAACCATCGTAAATACAAACTTCAAATACAGTCTTTGCTTGCAAGTTACCTGATACAGTAATTTTAGCAAATATGTCAGGTGGCCAGTAGAGAGAAGTAAGTTCTGAAGTTTTATTCCTTTTTATGATTAGCTTGCTACATTAGCTAATTGGGGGGGATAATTCATAAAATAAGGTTTCCATGTAATAGAACCCCTTTAACACTCTTGCCTCTTTATAAAACAGAGCCTGTGAATTCTTGGAAAACTTTCACAGTGGGTCTGAAAGATGGACTCTTGTGGCTGTTTACATTTTTTATCTGTCCTCATACCACTTCCAGGAGTGGTTAGACACCCTATATCTATACAGCTACCTTTTGGGTCAAACCTACTTGCCTTGATACTATTTTATTTACTCATTCGTAACCTCCCACATACTGCTCTCATAACTTACAATGTGGCAGTTCATTTCTAAATGTAAAAGCAACAACATGCTGTGAGAGCTGTCTGATTCAAAGGGAATCAGATCAGCAAAGAGTCCTTGAAACAGAGGAAGAATGGAGAAGGAAGACCAAAATGAAAAATACCTAAACCAGAATTTGAAAGTCTGGAAAAAAATTGCTTAAGGGGGATATATATACAGAAAGACAATGATAACGTTGAGAATGATAGAAAATGGTGATTACTGCATTATCCTCTACATCCTTAAATCTCATAGAGGAATCCACTAGCGGCCCCATAAGAAGCAGGATAATGTGCTACATTGATCTTGGTCTCACTCGGTGTGATTTTTCTATTTGTTCATTCTCTTCATTCTCACTCTCTTCATCTGTCTATGAGAGCTTCAGTAACACCAACAAAAAGTGGAACTCACAGATAATGGATATATATATATATAAACTATATATAAAAATATTTATATGTATACAAACTGCTTTGTAGTCAGATCATATTTACTGCAGGACAAATCTGAGCCACTGATCATTTTCATTTGTCATGTCATGTGATAGCTCACCCAAGTCTCTTTGGGCTCTTTGATTTCTGTATATTTATCTCACAGGATGTCAAGGCTGCTTGCAGGAAGCTGAAGTGATTGTATTCACTAGCAACTAGCAACTCCTGTGTACAAGTTCTTCTCTGGTTCTTTTCTCACCCCTTTGAAATTCCACCCCCCACCCCCCCCCCACCCCCCCCCCCAAAAAAAAAAAAAAAAATCATGGAGAGGTAAGGGTACAATCAAGGTATTAGGTTGAGGTTTCTGCATATAGAACTTTTTCAAAACCCACTTCAATATTATTTACAGAATTGAGAACAGATTCTCTCTCAAGCAAGCCATTTCACTGGAAAGTCTTTCAAAAAGACTGAGGTTTGTTGTCAAACCTCTATTCAGATTTTTAATTCAGATAGGACAGTATCCTAATGCAAGGATATGCAATTCCAGTGTTCGTATTTCCTTTTAGAGTGTTATCTACCTGAGAAATATTCAGATCAAGTGTGCTATCATAGCCACTTCAAACAGTGGAATTTTTTTTTTTTAAGTGTGTTTGCATCACACACTCACCCCAGCACACCAGGTAAGTGACTGCAGATCAGTAGGACTGAAATATTTATTGACAATTAGTGGAAGAAAAATGCTTATTCATCTTAACAATTCTATCAGACACATCCTTTATCCCTGCTATGAATTCAGGATTGGGAATTATTGAAGGATCTGGGTGGTGCTCCAGTGTGCTCTTGGGACAGGGCAGAGGATATTCCAAATGTATGTGCAGATCCAGTGCAGATCGAGATCTTGGGTTCATGGAATAAGTCGGTAAAGAGAGAAAACACATGTGAACAATCAGTGTAAAACTAGTACAAATTGAAATGAATAATAGCATATTTTGCTGTCATCATAATATTATAAATAAGGTAGCATGTGTAGATCATAGTGCTATGCTTGTATTGTCTATGGATAGCCAAGGAAACAATAAATCCACTTTGTGATGTTCAAGTGTAGAAGTAAATGTCTGAACTATGAAACAGTGACATACTGTACTAAGCATATTGCTTGGGGTTGCCTAGCAATAACTCATTATGGCTACTAATAGAGTGATAGGTTTGATATGAAGAGCTTTTAAGAAAGCGAGGTGGGTAGATGCATCAGCATAGTATAACACAGGGAAATTAAGAGGAAAAATAATCTTTATCAAAAGCGACAGAACTAAGCAGAGAAAAGTCTATTGCAGGAGGATACTGTAAAGGTAATACAGTCACACATTTAGCATGAGAATTTGCCTCTGGGCAGTTACTGTTCAATTTAGCTGCATAGAAGCAACTGGATTTAACCCTAGAATTTAACCCCAGACTTGGAATGGAAAGTAAAAATGTTTCATAATTTATATTAAGTAAAGAATTTTGAATGCAGTAATTTTCATTACCCAGCTTTAAGTGCTTAGTTTACACAGCTAAGAGATACTAGTAATGTATGACCAATTGCTAATTACGCATACCTTTCATATTCCCTGAAGTGGAATCAAGGCTGCATGTACATACTCTTACAGAGAATAAAGCCTGTGTATAAGCTCACAGAGGTCCCCTGACATCATTTTGTAACAACTTTCTGTTCAACTACACATATTTCCCGCTTTACGCATTATGGAGCACTCAGCATTTTAAACTGTTTTTGTTAAATATCTGCTGTGATTCATTTCTGAAATAATTGCATTTCAGTTCTGGGAGTGATGCTGATACAAATAAAGTACTTGGGTATCTTTCGGAATAAAGCATGTTTTACAAACATGAAATGATAAATAAAGACCACTTATAACTTAATGATAACCATCCTATATTCATAGCCATGAGCCACACAGGAGTCTTTTATATTGCCTCTTTATATTTTTATTTAATTTAATTCTGAAACTGTGCTTCGGAAAGAATCTGGAATCAGTCCTATGCTGTGAGATTATTCTGGAACCATAATGGCGGTTGCCTCTCTAGACGTGATGAAAATGTATACAAAGTTAGAGAGTTCATGCTCAATTAATCATTGCTCCTGCAATTAGTTTTATTTAAATTTTAATAGGCAAAGTTCACTGCAAAATTTTAATTTAATACCGAGGACATTAAAAAAAAAAAAGTAAATAAAAGAGATTTGAATGGTCTTTAGAGTATCCTGTAGTTGTTTTTTAATTCTCCCAACCCTTTCTTCTCTTGCATCTTCTGTTTCAGTGTATGAGCTAATACAAGTGTTCACATATCTCATAATTTTTCAGAGTATTTTAAGTCCCCAAATATTCTATAGTATAAGGTGTGATATATGATAGCACATCATGTAACAATATGATAGTACATCAAAGTATGTATTAAATATATGTATTAATATATCATATTTTAATATATTACACATATCCAAATTAATATTAGTATAGTGGACCATGTGTGGAATACTGTCATCTGCTGGCATGCTGGAATTTTTGGGGGGGTGTAGCCTGTGCCACTTGAAATCTCCCTGAATTCCAGCAGTTCCCAAAAAATATAACTTGCAATCTTTCTGTGTTATCAGTGCAATTGGATCATGCTGTTATTTTAAACTGTGCTTTCAGAGAAGACCTTTGTTTGCAGAAGCAAAAATAATATTATATGGATTTTTGGACTGTCTACAGAGAAATCTAGATTTTATGGGTATTCAGATTAGCATTATTATCAATGCTGTGTAAATGTAGGTCCACAAACAGCCATATCCAGCCATTTTCCTGTTTGTTTTCATCTGCAACTAGATGTCTTGATCAGAACATGTTAAATTGCTACCTATCTATTTCAGTTTGCTGGAAGGAGCAGTGGTAGTCTTTGCTGTTTAAGATGGATGGTTCACTTGTTGTTCACAGGAGGAGAAAAAATTTCCAATCATTCTGCACCAATGGAGTCTGGCAAGAGCTACTGAGAAAAGGGAGGATAAATGCCATCAGAAAAAAAAAGGCAGATTTGAGGGTGCTTTCCAATGTATAACATTACTCTTGCTAGAACATGTGGCTAAAATGCACAAAGCAGTATCTTAACAGTGGTACAACCACAGAGTTTATGAGTTTACTTTGTTTTAAATAGCCATTCTGAGTAATTTAGCACAAATGACTTTTTTTTTTTCATTTTTTTTTTTCCCAAACACCCTATGTATTGAAGTCCTTCAGTTATAGCAGGCTCAGGGTATGTAATTATTTTCTTTTTTCTTCTTGTGACTTGTGGCCAGTTGTATCTGTTCTGTTGCTGAAGTTGTTTGCTGTGGAGCAGGAGGAGGAAGAGAGCAATGTTAGAGTGCTTACTACTCTGCTCGTAATAAGACATTATTATGAATATTTTTTTTTTTATAATTCACCAGTTCTGTCCAAGGATAAAGTTGTCATAAAAATGAGTTGTATCTATGTATGCTGGAGAAACATTTTAGCTACCTGAAAAAGCAACTAGAAGCTTCAGGTTTGCCATTTCCTTTCTTATTCTGGGTCAGTGCTTTTTTTCCTCCTTTGTCCCTTCAGCTACTTGAAGTTGCACTTCTGCAACCTGACATATAATGAATTATTTTGCACAGTGTACTGTGTCTCAAGGAAAAGAGGACATGCTTAGCTATGCAAATAGCAGATTCTTAAATAGTACTGATATGTGTATCTGTTTGGGAGAGAAACAGACAAACTAACAAAATCTAATTTTGCTACTTCTTTCCCGTTTTGACTGTTCTAATGAATGCAGTGCTTGTTGCTTCTTCTATGTCTTAAGTCTTCTATCACATGCTGTTGCTAAGAAACAGTGCTATTACAAGCGATCTAAATAAAAGAACGAATTCCTATTAAATTCACTATCAAAAAAGAGGGGTTATTTGCATGGTTTCAGGATTTTTGTTTCCTGAAATGCACCAATTCAATCAAATAGCTTCTAATTTAAATGTTCTTGATATAGCAGTAGATGAAGTCTATAATGTTGAGTGTTTGGAAGAAGACCCCAACTCAAAGTTGTCTGAATGATCTCCAGCAGAAAAGCACATGATACTTTTTAAAGAGCTAATTGCTGTCTGCTAGGGAAATAAAATCTTTTCTGAGTTACAGAACAGTAGAACTTTATGAATAACTGAATCTCTTGGTTCGCCTAGTTGAAGCAAAATAAGAGAAAACAGGAACGGTCCAATGTGACCTGAAACTTGAGCAGGGTAGAGAAGTTTTCATTTTAAACAAAAACTAGCAAACAGCAACAACAACAACAAAAAGGACAATGCTTTGGTTTGAATTTAATGTTTTTCAAAGTTAAAAGACAAACTCAAGTTCAAAACAAAATGCCACAAGAAGAATATGGCACATAATGAAAACAAAGGAAATACATTTTCCCAGCTAAACTTCCTTCACAAATTAATTAGCACAGAAATAAAATGGTTAGAGTGAAAAGAACTTCTAATAAAGTAAGTTCTACCCTGGAATTTCCTCTGAATAGGGAGGGGTAGGGCCCATTTCTAAGAGATCTTCCAAATTCTCACACATCCTTAGATGGTAGCGTAGGGTACAGATGGCAGCAATGACTTTGGAGTCAAAAATGATCTAAATGATGTTTTCCAAAGAACGTGATGAACATAATGAGATTTCTTTAATACTTTTCAAGGCATAGATATTGAATTACAGTATTTATACATTAATGAAGTTTTGTAGCATTGCTATGAAGTATTTTTGAAGGCTTTCTGCTTTAATTTCTTTGTTTGGCTTGGAGTGAGCCTGAAATTTCTGTAGTGAAATGGAATAGAGTGTACAGATGAAACTAATTAAATACTAGATGTCACTCTTAATTTTGAAGCTCTGATTTTTTTTTCCCAAACAGTCTCAACTTTGATTATTAAAATATGTATGGTAGTTCTCACCCTGTGTAACCTGTGAATGTTTGTCCTCTTTACTAATTAGGTGTCAGGATGTCAGTGATTAATGTAAAATGATGAATAAATTACAAATAAAAGCCATAAGTATGTGCAGAGCCATTTAACTAATTAAAATGCTATGCAGCACCAAGCACACTAGTGATAACCGCTTCTGACCTTTGAGTTGGAGCTTCATTTTCCTGGAATTTCATTGATTGATTAAGTAGATGGTAATAGTTAAGTCAGTCACAGCTGTAAAACTCATTTGTCATAACAGCGCAAAAGACAATCTCCATCTGTCATCACTGAAAAGAGTTCAACAGATTTGATCTACTTTTCAGTCCTGTACCTATTTGTAATTCAACATTTACATAACAGAGGAAAATATGGTTAAACTGCAATCGCAAGTAGTGATTAAAACTTAATCATGACAAAAACAAATGTGTAGAAAATAGAGATGGCTCTGCGAAAATCCTGCATTCTTGCTTTAGTATGCCTACCTACTTCCCCCCCTCATAGGAAGGAGACCGCAGACATCAAGTTAAATGTCATGAGAGATGGACAGAATACAATTTGAATCATTCCTCATATACCTGAGGGAGAAGGAAAAGTAATTCCTTAGGAAAGAAATTGTCACTAGTGAGCACTTAGGCAGATCCATCTCTGGGCTTTCTTTAATGTCCTGCAGGGTTTTTGACCTGCATCCATGTGCAGTGGTTGAAACCTAGACAAATTGATGATTGATAACTGTGGGTCATAGAATCTAGTCAGATGTGTATATTCATATGCTACTTTTGCTAAGTCATATCAATGCCTTCCTGTCTGCTTAGCTGCTCTGTATCTTTAGGAAGCACAAATCTCATGGGATAGTTTTTTCTTCACTTCTTTTTCCCTGAACATATGATGGCTGTTTTTACTTTGTCTCATCTATTCCTTATCAGAGCCATTATGGTTTTTCATCTTTTGCGTTCTCTCTCTCTCTTTTTTTTTTTTTTTTTTTTTTTGGAGGTGGGGTGGAAGAGGAGAAGCTTGCACAGAGGCCGGTCTAAATCTAAGCTAATCATGCTTTGCTAGTGAGAATCTTGATATCAGGTGAGAGTACTGAGGATGTCTTTCCTGAATTCAATTCCACTCTGGATGCCTAACAACTTTTGTAGATTGGTCGTTCAGTGGTTTATGTTTAATCTCATGGAAAGATGCTACACAGCAGTCAAGTCACATAGCTCCTGGTCTTTGTATCATTTTGACCAGGCTTGTGTCTGCAGGGTGCTACAACTCCCTTGCAACCCAAAAATAGGGCACTGGGGAGCTAGGGAAAGCTTCATACATGCTGATGTGGGTTCTGTTAGGGGTCTGCACCTGATCTTATGGAGTACAACTCCATAGCAGTGTTTTTAGTAGGATTCATGTTATTAAGAAATGACATGTTCAGGAATCAGAGTTTTCTCTCACAGAGAGCTCATCAACACAAAAACCTTCTGAGTATCAGATCCAGGATTTTTCAAACATCCGGTTCAGCAGAAGTATATAGAGCAATGAAATAAATGGTATAAAAGAATTGAAATAAATTTTCATTACAGATCAGTCTGAAACTTTAAAGTCAAAGATGAATGGATTTAATTAGCTCAGGACACTATTTGGTTTTCCTATAACACTAATTTGTCAACTTTACAGCATGCAGGCCCTTAGGCCTTCATTTGAATCAAGTCATCTTTATTTTAGAGTGTTTAAACTAGCCATCTATTGTAGCATTCGTGATACTCTGCAAAATGTGACAGATTGTGACTAGGGCATTTATTTTCATACCTGTAAATAAATGAAGAATTGTTTTATAGTGTTCCAATAAGTCTATTTTATGATCAGTCATGAAAAAGCTCAAAGAACCACTTTTAGAACAGGCTGTGGCTCTGCATTATTATGCTTTCAGTTAAGGTAATGGGAATTCAATAGAGCCCTGTCTGAAAGGATATATCCTGCCAGTAGTGCAAGTGCAATAAGGATCAATTTGATAGGCATTAATTACTTCAGTACTCATCTGGTGATTTTTTATTATTATTTTATTTTTTTGAACTGTGTGTATTATAGATCTAGTGCATTTGCACAAAACTAGACCCCTTTCCTCTTCCAGGCTTTTAAGCTGTGCTGAAGCGAAGAAGGTGCATCCAGCAGTGAGATGTAAGGAGCGATTGTGGTGAGAGTCACACAAGAGTACTGGGAACTCTGAGTTCAGGTCATCCCTGCTTTAGGTCGTCTACTTTTTCTTCCTCCAGGTTTATGCCATGAGCTCTTTGCCCTTAAGAGGACAGGCTTGCACCGGGTTTCAATATTGATTTGAATTTTAAAATTTGAAATAATTTGAAAATTTTTCATATAAATGAAGACATCAGCCAGCATCCAATTACTTTGTACACTATCAAATGATACTAACAGAACCTGAGTTTCCCATTCAGAAATGACACTAAGAGTCAGGCTTGTGAGAATATCTTATTTGCTTTATAAAAGGCTGTTCAGAAAAGAAAGATAAATTGCTCATTTTAAATAGCTGTATAAAGAAATTAAAGTGATATATTCTGTAGCACTGGAAAATTGTCCTTGCTCTTTGGCTTCTGTCCCCATATGTTTTTTAAGATCTTGTTTATAATGGGGATTTGCTTCCATTTCAGTCAAGGACAAACTGCTGTCAGAATAGCTAATTTGTTGTAAATGCCAGCTGTGTAGGGTGTCCCATTACCACAGCCTGTTCTTTAACTTACTGTGGTTTCAAGGAAGAGTCATTTGTGCCAGTACAAGTAGGAAACTTCATTACCTACACTAAGACTGGGGTCAGTGTGAGGGTCTGAGCTGGGTGAAAATATTGATCCTTACAGCTGTTCATCACTGCTCTGCCCTGGAAGCAAGTCCCCTCTGTCTCTCCTCGTTCAGCTCTGTGGGTGCAGCAGCATATGTGGCTGTTCCCTGGCTGTGACACACGCAGCTGTGCAGGTGAATTTGTGGGAGTGGCAATTCTAGCACAAGAGAGGAGGGCCATGAGACCATTGGGGTGGCTAGTAGGCTCAGCTGCAAGCAGGACTGCAGCTGAGGACCCAGTGCAAAACTGCATTGTACAATTAATCTGATATCTGATTGCTGATAGGTATGGAGCCAAGCAATATTCTTGCTAATAAAGGCAGCAAAGAAACTTGTTGCTGTTGACTTCATCTGTATTTTAAGAGTCGGAATGAGCAACAGTGCGCAAATAATCTTATGGTAACCTGAAATATTTCTCAGATATAATATCACTTACTGTCTGTTTGCAGAGCAGAATTCCAATCTTCTGAAATGGCACTGCCATCTTTCTTTAGAAGAAATGTATTCAGGGTGACTGTTTTTACAAAGACTTGCTATAGGCAGATTCAGTTTTGCCTTTTTTGTTCTTTACAGTTTTAATCTGATTCTTTTCTCATTCCAAAAAAGCATGGACACCTTAGAATGCAGGAACCAAAGAGTAGATACTTTGAGCAGGTATAAAATATTTTAATTCTCTTGGTTCAGATATATAAAACATGTTTCCTGGGAGTGAGGGGTGGGGGTTCCTTATTAACTCATTTACAAGATAACTGAAGCTATTTGTGTTCAGCTTTAATAAGGCATTAGTGTGTCTGATTAAGGCGTATAAGACACTACAAATAAAGATGTCTTTGCATGAAGGAAATGAACTCTAAGTGAAATATATATATATGTATTTAACAGCAAACCTGAACAATCAAATAAGAAAGAAGGTTTTTAGAAAGTAAAACTGGAGGATAAAATCTTTAATACATATAGAAAGGATGTTGTTGTTGAAAGAAGGGAGGAAAGACTATATATTTTTATGTGCAAGATATGAAAAGACACCAATAATATATAAAAGAATAACTGGTGTTGGCAGTACTGATAACATCATTTTGTGCCTGGATTAAAATGTGCTTTAAAATATTGCTTTAAAATAGTGCAGAGCCAGCTTTCCTCTAGCAGGGAATGTTGTATTCCCTTGATTTATGAAATCTCATTTCTATTGCAAACCATTGCTTCTTCTGTGCTTGCACCTGAGTACTGTCTAATTCTGCAGACAGCTAAACTAGCAGCATTGCTAAAAGAAAGAGGAAATTAGATGTATTAAACCTGAAGAATCAGTGACATTCAAAAAACAGTTTTGCTCTTGTATTTCTCATTTGTTATAAGGCAGTTCCTAATAAAAATTCTAACATGTTAGCCATGGAAACAGTGAGCAATGGAACAAATGCAGGACAGAGGTTCTGACACTTTCTTAATTATAAGATGATGTCTGGTGAAGTGCGTGGCTGCCACTTGTCTTCCTCTGAACTTACTTCTTTTTTCTCTTCATCGTTACATCAGACTCCCTCCCAACTCCAACTTTAATCAGAAGTGGCAAATTGGATCAGTGCTCATCTATTCTGAAATTTCTTTAGAATTTGTTTTGTAACAATATGATGTTGAGACAGAGAGAGGTGGAAACTTTAAATGTATTTGGTGGCATAGGAGTACAATTCCTTCTACATAGATATGTAGAGAGAGCAGCTTCTCTTTCTGATTTTGCAGGAGATACATCTATCTCTTATTACCATATGGCCTCTAGTATTAAGTTTTTGTTTTGTTTTGTTTTTTCCCCCTTTTGAAGAAGTTTGGGGCTAGATTGGCCCCCTTTTTTACAGTGTTTCTTTTAGAGACAGCCAAACTTATAAATATTTGGTTGCTATGCTTGCCTTTTTTGTTAAGAATGTTGTTTTCCTTAAATGCTGATTGTATGTTTTGTTCTTGCAGTCTAGGCTTATGCTTACCTTGGCAAGCTAAAGTTTCAGAATAACACAGGAAGTACTATCTTATGGTATTAGAAATTCTTCTCGTACTTAATGCTATTTGTAGATATTCTGTTTTATTATGGAAAACTTTTTTTTAAAATATATTTTTTTATTTATTATATAACTTCCTGTGAGTTTAAAAACTTGGGTATCTTGTAGGGTTATCGATAGCTTGTTATTGCTACCTGGAAGTCATAGAGAAAATTCAAGAATCTTCAAATAAGTCTGAAAGCTTGGATGTAGTGTTAGGTACACAGGTATTTTTAAAAGATAATTTTGGTTTGAACAAACATCTAGAATGATTAAGTTACTCTGGGTACAGAGAAGCAATCTGTTAACTGTTATTTACATTGCTATCCCCTCCTCTTCTGTAGAACCTGGTACTCACTGATTCCAGAAGGTATGTTTATAAGTATCAAAAAAAAAATAGTATTTTTTTTCCTTGTTACTTTAAAAACCTTAACATTTAGAGTATTTTCCAAATAGAACATGTTAGTTGTCTTTTATAGTGAGAATTTAGTTACATATATGATAGTTCATTATAAAATATTTTTTTCAGTTCATTCTTCTAAAGTTATGTAAATACAGGGTTTTATATTCTGTGAGTTTTATTTGTCACTTCATTAATGTAAAATCTCATCAACTTTTTCTGTTGAATGGGAGAAGGGTCTTAAAACCTTTCTACCCATTGAGAAATTGAAATTTTAATTGTGTTTGGTCAGTTTATATCTGAGCGTATTTTTTCCCTTGGATGCTAATGCTCTAATATGTATTGCTTTCTTATTTTCCTTTCAGGTTTTCATTAGATTTGTATCTATTAAATTAATTGTATTATAAAGTTCGTATTAAGTATATGCAATTTGTAGTATGTCTAGTAACAATTCTGCTAGGTCCTTGAATTTTGGAATTTCTTACTTCTGTATCTCTGTGTATTGCAATTAGACCTTTCTGTAGCTAATGAAACATATGTGATTTGTTTGTTTACGCCTGAGGACTGAATTTGTTGCTGAATAATGCAAAAACATATGCAAGGACAAGTATAGTAAATGGAATTAGGAATGTGTGCATAGGGAATGTTTGACTAAAGTCAATTGAAGGAGATGTTCCAGACCTGGCTCTAGCTCTGTCTATTCAGTGCAGGTGGAAGCATCTTCATGTTAATACTTATGCACCTGTATCAGAAAGGAAATTCACCAGAGGCTGCACAAGAATAGCTAAAAGCTGACAAAAAAAAAAAAAAAAAAAAAAAAAGTAGTGGCTCATACAGATTTTTACTTTAAATGGAATTAAAGGACACAATCCTAATAGCTCAGACACTAATAGGCTATTTGTTAAGATACAAGCATTTTCTTTCCTTCCTTGTGTTCTGTTGGTAGATTCTAAACAGAGTAGTCTCTTTATACAGCTATCTAGAAAAATCAGCAAATGAACATCCACGTTTCACTTTCAAGTATGTTACTATTTGAAAGCAGGTCTAGAGCATAAATATTTTGCTAAAATCAGTTTCAATAAGATTTCGAGGTGGCTTCTTGTTTGCAAAAATCCTAATATTATTCTGCTGAGAATGAACTTGAATTCCTTTCCTTGGAACATCTTGTCATTACTAGTCCTTTTGTAACATTAATAATCTTCTTTCGTAAAACCTGGTATTTTTTCAACAAGTACAGATAAGATGAAGAGGAAATCCAGTTTAATTAAAAGGTATCAAAATACTGCAGATTTATAGTAGTGAATTAGATTTTCTTCTAGAAATAACTTCAGTGGAATTACATCATGAACGAATGTGGTCCAGTTAATTTTGTAGTTGCATTTTGAAGGAGTGTAAAAGTAGATAAGAATGGCATCTTGTATAAATTTGTTGTATAAAAAAATAAAAATCTTCCTGGGATGTTTCTTTAGTTGAGAAACTGCTCTGATTTTGACAGCAGCATAGTGGGCGCTGTTCCTTCATCCACAACACCTTCGTTTCTCTGGCATCTATGGTGATGCACAGTGTCAATACAGTTTTGCTCATAAACTTTGACAGATCCAGTATATACTCTACCCCCGCAGACAGTCTTCAGATCTGCTGTCATGCTGTGGAATTAATGCTACACAGCTTGAAAATTTGCCTTGAGCACATCCTTGTAGTGTTTGACTGGCCAATCTCTCAGTTTTTCACTGCATTTTAACTGGGCATATACAGATGACTCTGAGCAGTATTTATCTGATATATGCATTGAATGACCAGACCAGCACAACTAGGCTTGAAGAAGCACTGGTTCAATGGTTAATATTTTACTGTGAGTTTAATTATATTAGTTATAATATCAGCCAAGTATTACTCTCCATGGGGATTGTATTGTTTAACTAATCAACCAGAAGTTAATTGAAAATCCTTGTGTCTGGTTATGGATACAGAGTGATTTTCTTACAGTAAGACATTCAGCTATATTCTGCAGTACAATGTACCTCATGTTAATTCATTAAAGGAACTCTCCTGAAGTATTACTTAAGTCTTTGTTCTCTTATACAGCATCTTGTTATCTATTTACCCATACAAAAAAAAATAATAATAATTAAGAAGTCAGTGCTTCTGGTTTTATGTATTTTGTATTATTTTGTAATATTATTTGTATTTTATTTACAAAAGAAGCTTCAACTGATTCATTTTTTTTCCAGAAGCAACCTAATAGAAAAAAAAAAAAGAAACTGATAAGATCACTCATCAAAATTATATGACTGCTTATTAATTGTGATCATGTGATCTGATAAGTGGATTGTTACCCTAAGAAAGTATGATTAAAAGCAATCAACATATATTCTAGACACTATTTCACTGGTAAGAAATAGTACTTGCTGAATAGTTTTAATGTTTTGTGTGTGTGTGCGCGTGCGTGTGCTGTTAGTTTCTTGTGACTTCCTCAAAAGAAAAGTGTTTACTGGTCTTATTTTATAACTAGCTATTCTGCGCTTAATAATTTTGGGGGCAAGCTCACGCTCTGATCACATGCCTTCTCTCCCTTTCTGGCTGATTTCCCATGTCTGTGCATTGCCTGAGGCTGTTCTTCTGAAGGTGAATGTCAAATGTTGAGGTTGCCTTTGAGTTTCAGCATTACCATGCATCAGACCACAGGGTCCTCATCTACTGTGGCATGGAAGAAGTTATTTTCTTTCCTGAAGTAAGGCAGTTTGCATACACTTTTAGCTTTAATTATCTGAGTCCTATTGAAGTCTCTAAGGTGACATAGCCTGAAGTTTTATACTCATAGGTGGGGAAATTTTTGCAGAATCAGACTCCAATTTCATAAACGAGTTTTGTGGTAAAACTTAGGTGACAGGCACAGTTTTATAGGTTGAGGGGAAGGTGGAAAAAAGAACAGATTTGAGAAAACTGAAGATTAATAGAAACCATATGTGTGACACTTTAAGTGATTCAGCAGGGTCTAGACAGTTGCCCTTTCTTTCTGTTTAAATGTCTTGTGCAACAGTGATAGAAGCCATATGTGAGCAACTAATAAACCCGTCCTAACTCTCACCTTTTCTCTTTAAACTTTAATCAATCTGTTTTAGCTGAAAGAAAATGGTTATTTAAGAGTGAAAATGTCACACAAACAGCATACCAGCATATATCACAAGATATGTTACGAAATTCAAATCATATTATGTTTATTAATTCACTAATAAAACTGAGAGAAAACAGTAACTCCAAAATCTGTGGCTACTTTATGACAGATAAAACTCTATTATTTATTCCATATCCTAACCTCTTCCTGTATTCTGATTTTCTTTACTTCATACATTCTCTGTCCTTTGACCCAATGTCTTTCCTCATCTTTGCATCTATCATCTTCCTGCTTGTCTTTTTCCATATGCTTCTTTGCGTTTTATTTACTTTTTATTATTTTTACTCTTTATTGCTAGTAGTTAGACGGTTGGATGTGTTTCTCAGTGGTTCGTCTGCCTTACTCTTTTTACATGTGGTTCTCAAGTTTCAAAGGCAAAATTAAAAAAAATTACAGCCCATTCAAAAAATTGTCATAAACAATTACAATTCAGGAAGACATACACTATTTAGGAACTTAAATTCCATTTTCAATACTGATTTCAGCATGAAGAAACCTATTTTTTCTATCTGTTTTTTTTTTTTCCTGATTAAGCTGTTTTTCTAAGTAAATTATGAAAAAGACTATAGGTTAGAAAATCCATTACAAATTATCAAAAAAGAAAAAAGGGAAAAAATCCTCAATTCCTCAAGATCGTTATAATGATGATGATTATTTAAAGAAGAGCAGAAGAAAAAGCAGAGGAGGTACTTATTCTCCTATGAGAGCTATATAGTAACAAGTTCTTTGTCTCTAAATGGCCTGTTTTGTCCTTCAGATTTAGCAGAAACTCTGGCATGTTTTGTTGTTGTTTGTTTGTTTGTTTTTATATTTTCCTTTTATTATCATGCCAGTATCCTTGTATATTCATGAGGTGAGGTGAGTGATTTTTTCAAACTCAAATAGTAATCTAATATAATTATCTTTTGTACTTTGATATTTCCAAATCATTACAATTATGTTAGATAGTTAACACCATTTTTTTAATAATGGGGAAAATAGTAAGAAATAAGGTGAAGAACGTTTGTCTAAATAGTGCCAGATACATGCAATGGAAATAATTATACCATATCTGTATTAATAATAATAATATTTGAAAGGACAGTTTTGTTCTGAAAAACTTCATTATGGAATGTTGGATGCCATCAAGAGTGAGCTGTCTCCTTAATTAGCATCAGGTTTTGTATATCTTGCCAGGACTAACAGTTTGTCATTTGGTAAATAAATATTTGACTCAAATGTAATCAGTGACTTCAGCATTTGCACATTGTATAGCTGTCATAATATTGGGAAATTAGATTTTTCTAAGGCCAATGCAAGCCTTAATGTTCAATCTGTCACAAAGCTTAGGTAGATCCTGACGCGCTTTTAAAGATTTATACTGCAACAGTACATTTACTAATGGTAATAAACTGACTAAATATTAATATTTCACACTAATGTGCATTTTTGAGGAGTTATAAGTTATTCGGTCACTATATAAAGTAAACACACATAGATATCCAGACATGGGATCTCTGAGTTGGTCTCACTTTTAAATTAAATTATGAGCTATATTAACAAATGGTACTGTTAACTCAGACAGAGTAGAAATATTCTGTCAAAGTAAATGGTTTAGCAACTAAACTATTTTCCTTTGTGTTGCTGATACTTCTTATGAGACAGTCTGAAGGTCAAGGAGACTTTCTGCTCATCGAATAGTAGATAGTATTTGGTTTTCTTAGGATTTATATTTGATCCATCTTTTCACTGCAAAATATTTAGAAATTCAGTTAATTACATTATTATTATTATTGTTAAAATAATTTTATCAGTTTTATTATTGAGATTTGGAGTTCAACTCTAAGGACACTCTGCAAGTGTCTACACTACTGCAAGAATCTCTTGTCCTGCCTTTGCACTGTTATGGTTCCTGTTGCACTGCAGCAAGACCTTCCCTAATTGGTGCCGGAGCAATTTCTCACCTGCAAAAGGGACTTGCTATGTTTTCTTTAGAACCTGATCTGGGTCACAGCAACGCTGAACAAGCTGAACTCATGGGGTGTACCCCATGAAGAAAACCAGAAATAGAAAATTATTAACAGTGTGGTCACTAATCTTTTATATCAGGGAACTGTTTCCTTACATAATGGCAGAAGAATACTGTCACAGCCTGAGGTGCATTTCCACACTTCTGCAATATTGTACATCATGCTAGGTGTCTGTGGTTCCCGAAAGTATCAGTATTTATCATAACAACTCTGAACTTTTGTGAAATTATCTTTTGGATTTATTGACTGTCTGTCTTTCAGTAACTAACACTTTCAGAACACTTAATTGTGAGATATTCTTTCCTTAGATAGGTGTAACAATACCACTGAGAGAATCAAATGTTGGGGGGGAAAAAAAAAAAAAGTAAATCTGTCATACAAAACTAAGAGAAATGATGAGGAAACTGCAGAGGATAATTTTCTCTTAACATTTCTAAAGAGTTTTTATTATGATATAGAAAACAGGCATTATTTGTTTTCGTTTGTTTTTCCAAAGCCAAAGTGCCTCATTTCCGTGTATTATTTGTCTATGCTGCCTATATCCTTCTTTGTCCTGGTAAAAATTCCATTAAGTTATGCATATTCTTATTAAATGTGTGATCAGATCCTAATATTTATTTCAGGTTATGGAAAAAGTAGCTGAAAAATTGTATTTTTATATTTTGCAAAGCACACACAACATAAATTATCCTTGAACTTATTCTAATCTTTGAGTACTAACCTTTATGTTATTTTCAGTTCAGAAATGTTTCAAAAAATGTCATTTAGTGGAAAAAATATATATTTTTGACAGGTTTATTGTCAGTTTCTTTGCTATTTGCTTGGGCAGCTCATGTTACTTCCTTTTTCTATCTATAAAGGTTTCAGAATTACAACTTTGATTTTCCCAAAGGATTTCAGAAGTCGTTTAGAAAAATTTTCATTTTCTGTTGAAGATATTGCTGCAAGAAATTAATTTCTGGTTAAAACATATATATTTTTTCATATTTTTATTATTTATTTTATTTTATTATTTATTATTTTTATTATATTATTATTTTATTCATATTTTTCATATTAAATGTTAAATTTTCATATTAAATGCTTGCCTGAATCATATAAATTCTATCCAAAACAAACAAACAAACAAAAATCTTTAAATTTACTTGACTCTGCCTGTTTTTCCAGGACAGTATCTGATAGAAATTGCGAGGAGTCTGATACCCAGTACTATTGAGAAGTCTAGTTTTGCCTCTGTATATTCAAGAATATTCTAGGGCTCTACAATTTACTTTAAAATAAAATACCATTCTCCTGATACCTCTTTTTTTTTCTTTCTTTTTTTTTCTTTTTTTTTTCCTCGTGAACATGTGAATTATTTCAGTAATTTTCCTCAAAGATGAAGACGATTGATTTTAAATGAGTCACTATTTTAATGTAGTGTTAACATAAACCAATAAACTAAAATAGACTTTTATTATCAAGGATGGGTGATGAGAGCAATTGTGGTTTTTGAAAAATTACCATATGCAGTGATATGAGAAGATTGGGACTGTTTATACACAAAGGATGAATAAGAAAGGGCAGAATAAAAGAAACCACAATAAGTAGTTGTGTTGACTAGGTTGACTAATTTATTTTTTTAATTTTTTTTATGGTGTTTAAAAAAAAAAAAGACATCTACTCAGTTTGAAGTACATTAATGAAATTAATTTCTGTACTATTTCCAAAATAGATACTGAATTATTTGACATTATTTGACACCAGATAGAACGGGGGACTGGTTCTTAAGATTCAAGAGAACCAGGGAGTGGATACTTACAGAGTAATGATAACATCTGCATTTCTGATCTTCCATAATGTCTAGTATTTGGACAATGTCACTAACCCTATATAGAAAGGTATTTTGCAGATTAAATATATATTTTGCCACACTTTAGCAATGAAAATCTGAGGCAAAGAATTTACAGATTTCTCTTCAGTGATTCAGATTTTACCTGACTTGACCTGAGTACAAGGCTCTGAGATATAGTCAGGTGTTTTCCCAATTGATCTGGGAGAAATATAGTTAGTCTACTACAGGAGATAAAATAACAGATCAACATTGTTGTCTGCAAGGATCATGCAAATGCAGCAATGTAACTTGGAACGATCTGAACAGTGTGAAGTTTCACAAAGTGAAATACTTTGTGTTCATTTCTTTCGTCTGGCCTCATTTTTAAGTAACATTTGAATTTTATTTTTTGAAGCTATTATGCTTCAAAAAGAGATAAATGTTCTTCAGAATTGCATTCCAGTTGTGTCATATTGCTATTCTATTCTGTTTATCTAAGTTCAATAGCGTTTGAAATTGTCTAAGATGGAGATGGAAGCAAGAAATGTAGAGTGCTGAGCAGCCAAGAAGGTCAGCTGAGAATAACAGATAATAAACTAGAAAAACTGAGAGTGAGAAAAAAAGTAAAATAAAAGGAGAATTAGTAGAGTTAGTTTTGATGGAATACAACAGTGAAGAAGATAGAAAAGCAAAAATAGTCTAGCACACTGGTACAGGTAAAGAAAATATTTAACATCCTTTGTCCAGCAAATATTTGCTGGTGTATTAAGAAGTCCAGAAGATAAAATGTCTAATAGATCTGAACTCCCCAAATATTCTGTAGCCATAGAGAAGGAGAATGGAGTCAGGATCAATGCTGGTAGATTGATACCATATTTTCCTGCCGAAGAGCAAATACAGGTTCCCTCCTAATTCATTTTATTTCCTTTTGTATTATAAATGGTTAGCAAGATTGTTTTGTATTTTAACTTATAAAGGATGGTTTTGGAAGCAAGCAAAAGCCCTCTTTATGCTTTCTTCCATGGATCACACACAGTTTATCTTAGTGTGGCAATATGCTTTTCCTTTGAATGGTTATTGTGAACAATTATACATCTAATCATTAATTGTAGCCTTTAAACTGCACTCTAATTAGTAGGTTTCACCGATAGGTTTATGTTTCCTAGGTCTGTTCCTTGATACCAGCATGACCGAGTCCTAAATGGCATCTTTAACTAAGACCTTAACACACCAGCTTCCCCATTTTCTTCCCAAATCAAACTCTTTGTTTCTCACCCTGCATTTATATAGGTGCTGACCTATCTTACTTGTTAATGCAAATAAGCTGATAGAGCTTAAGGCAGTCATAATATTACTCAAGATGAAGCTGCAGTTCAGTTGAAACAAATGCAATAATCTATCATGAGACCAGACAATCTTGCTTTCGTATGCCAGAATCACTTCTCAGTCATCTCACCTACACTTCTATTTATCATGACCTTTAACATTCCCTTTGTTAAAACAGGAATTGGAAGTAATTAATACATTGAGTGGTGTAACTTGAATGAAAACTGTGCAGTGTGGATAAGGTTATAGAGAAATAAAAGGAAATCAATGTCTGCCAGAAGCACACAATGGAACCTAAACATGCAAGGCAGAAAGCTAACCTGAGCTAGAGAGTTAAGCTTAAGTAAACAAAAAGGGCCAATCCTATGGTTATTTTAAAGCACTGGATGCAGATTCAGGCATCCTATAAAGTAATGAAATAATATCATTGGATCTGGAGAGCGGCCACCAGTATCCTGCACATGTTGAAAAGAAGTTGAAGTAATCCCTGACTAAGGATTTTAAGTCTCTTCATGAACATTGAACAATGCAGGGGAAAAAGAAATGTATTCAGAGTCAAGGCCTCACTGTCCTGTACTTGGTTTTATTCTGTATGTAGTAAGGTATATAAAACAAACGAACAAGCAAACAGATTTTTGTCTATGTTTGGAAGGTATCCTGCCTGGAACATTAAAAAAAATACAGAGAATTGAGATACAGAGAATTGAAATGTGTGATAATGCCCTGTGACACCTCTATGATCTAAACCCCAGAAAGATCTATATTAATATTTTCGTTTTTGTTTTTTGTTTTGTTTTCTCAAATACAGTGGTAAAAATCAAGGAGACTAATCTTGTGGTCTGACTGCTGCTTTAGCTACCTAAATCCAAAAATTGTATATCCCTACTGCTACCAGTAAAGTCCTCTTGATCTCCAAATTGTCATTCTTAAATCTTACCAATGTCAAAGGCTAGGTGACTATCTCAGATTTAAACCTCCAGTTCCTTTGTCACTAAGAGAGAAAAAAGTATCAACATAACACATGTATTTGTGAGATGTATGTGAAAAAGAACAACATCAAAAAGATTTTGTCATAATTAAGGAAACATGCCAAGTTAGAGAAAAATTTGTGCCTTAACATAGTAAACTGTGTGTGTTGCATAGTGGGCCACAGGAAGGGGAGTCACACATATCTGTGTTGTTTTTAGAACTATTTTCTTTGATTTCTACATGAGCAATTCTTTTCCAGCAGTCTCAGGTCTGCAGCATGAAATAATTTTATAGAAGAAAAAGCAGTGCAACTTCAGGTTTTCGTTCAGCATTACATTGCTGAAGGAGTGCAGGTGACCAAATGCATCATTTATTTTAACCTGGTTATCATTTTGTCATTGAGTAATTGTTAGAGTGTAATGCAGGGCTACTTACTTTACTTTTCATTTACAATGCTTAGGTTATTTTTTTCTTTTGACACCATTTAAGTGTCATTGATTTTAAGATAACCCAAATATCTGCTAGTCAACACCTCATATTGTCGCATAATGTACCAGTGACACAGGGAATATTTGACTCAAGTTTCTATTGCAATTAGCAGGAATGTGAGACAGGAAATTAAGAAATCCAGAAAATTCAATGTTTATGTAATCAAATAATCAGTAGTAATGCCAATGAAGATCTTAAATACTTTTAAAAAACAAATGCAGTAGAGAAATTAGGGGAAGTTTATATACATTTATTTGAATACAATGTATGTGAGAACAAATATGAACCAAAGATTTGATTTGTGCTGAATTATCCTTGGCTTCAATTAGTTCAACTCCTTGGTTACAGACAGGAGCCGAAACTTCAGTATCTGACAATATTAAGTGGCAAGTGAGTTTTGCCAGTTAGCTACATGATCCAGTTAATGTAAAGTATGTTCTGGTGTAGTTTTACAAATCAAAAACTAGTCTGTAGTAGTTGCCCTTGTGTATGCTTTTACTCCACAGGAAATAGTAGTGAGAAATGAGACTCAAAGTAGATGATTAATCTTGCATTTATTGCATGAGAAAAATTTGCATATGGGCAATTACTTACAGGGTTATAGTGACTTGTATATCTGTATCTTGGATTTTAGCCATTATTTTACTAGTTACTGAATACATATTGCTTCCTGTTATGCTAGGGAATGCCTGGATTCCCTGAGTTCAAAAATGAGAAGGGCTTTACACAGACCTTTAGTTACAAGTTCTGTTGAATAGATACTCATAAACAAGAATGCTCAATTAAAAGAGTCCTTACAATCTTCAGGTGGATTGGGATGGGCTTCCCAAGCTGTTGCTCTGCTAAATCATTTTATCCAGCTGGCCTACATGACCAATACAGCACATGGATAGTCTATAACTTCATAACTGAAACTCCTGGCTGGAGACCAGCTGCAGCTATTAGTCAAATATTTGATGCTGAAGGTAGCTAGGAGCTCAGTCAAGCACTTAGCTTGGAGATGGTCTGTTGGCTCACCTATGCAGACAACTGGCCTGGTCCATCAGGGCAGTTAGCAGGCTATGTGCTCTGAGTGTGCTCAGTGAGATGGCCCTGACACCCACTTACACCACAGTTATAACTCTTACAACAGGCTTGAATTTTGTACTTTCGTACTCATTTGCAAGTTCAGTTCCATAGCTCTTGCCACAGTTACGCTGATTTTATTTTTTTTTTTTTTTCTGGAATCACAGAATCACAGAATTGAAGGGGTTGGAATTTGGAGATTATATAATTTCACTTTCAAACAGCTGAACTGTTTTCATTCACTACCTCTATATTCATTCTCTTTTAATCTGTATCATATCAAGAATGTTGTCTTTGGGAAATGTTTCTATAGAGAAAATTTCACTGTACTTAAAATAATTATGTGCAATATCTGTTGTTTTTAACAGAAGTCATTTTCATAATTCACTGTGCATCTTCCTGAAAATGCATACCTTAATATCATCTTAACAAAGGTCTCTGTTAGCATGAGTGTTTTCAATTCTGTCTACGATGTTTGTTGAATAAAAGTTTGTGTTTTAGTGTTAAGTTAATTGGTGCATAGTGACACTGAAGACCAATTACTGTTGGAGTTTCTGTTGTGATGTTAAGTTTCTTATCAGTATATGAGAAAGTAAAAAGTCATTAGTTTTATAAGTGGCATAGTCCATTTCATAGCTTGATCAGTCAGAAACAAGAAAATGAATTAAGTATGAAGAAATACTAAATTAGGGAGAAGGCACTATTAACATAATTGTGGGTGTGGAGTACTATGTTTTGTGTTTCCTAAGCAATTGTGGTGCTACAGTGCAGTATCACAGCTAGTAACAGGTTTTTGGTATCTTTTTCAGTCATTTAATTAAACCTGCTTCTAGAATAAAAAATGTGGATAATAACAGAAGTGAATTCTGCTATATAACCAATTCTTGTGTGCTGTAAATGTGTAGATGTTTCAAATATTTTAATTTGCTGACCAAGCAAGCATATGTTACAGGTTGGAAGATTTCTTTGTTCTCTTATTTTCAAGTACATTTATCAGGCATCTGTAAGCAAGGTATTATCACGTGTCTGTGGTTTACTGATGAGATTATGGTAATTGTCCTGTTGTTTTTGACAGTTGCTCTACTGGTCTCATACGTTATGTGCAATTCTGAAATGAATTTTCTTGCTATGACCAGGACAAGATTGGGCATAGTTTAACTCAAGTCTTAGCCACTAAACTTACCACACATAACATACTTATTAATAATATCACTACCATTTTTCTTTCTTTGATATGAGTTAATATATCTAGAAATGAATAGCAATTTATATTATAACTACGGATATGTTTATGTCTTCTTTCATGTCTGTCAAGGTAAATATCTGGGTTTCTTTCTTCCTGAAGCCTGTACTGTTTTTATCTAATTTGTTTCATTAGCAACAATATGTTGCTTAGAGGATTTCAGTTACTAATAGCTCTTTCATAAATCCAGAATAAATATTTTTTCTCTTGGAAGTAGCGGTGTACATCTTTCTTTTCAAACATTAATAAAGCAGAAAACTTACCAAGAATGTTTATAACAGAAAAGCACTGGAGCTTTGTAAGCAGTTGGGAAAGAGACAGAGCACTCCTTCATCACGGGAAGATCATTTACTTAGTCCTGTGATCCTGTTCAGCTTTAGTGTCTGAAGGTTGAGTTTTAAATAGGCATATAGAGTCAAAAGGGAAGTGTGACCAAACATCAAACTGCAGCGACATAGTCATAGATGCTAGTGACCTTCCCTGCAGGCAGCTTTTCTTCTCCTGAAACCAGTACCACAGGCTCAGGGTCTTTCCACTGACTCCATATTAATACCCTTCCTTTGTTTCACACAGTAAGAAGTGGTTTTCCCTTACAGCTTTGTCTGAAATGATTCCTGCCTTAATTTTTGATAAAATTTATGAGGAAAGCTGGATGTTACCTATGATGTCATTTTTCTTATTTGAACCAAAGTGACA
This sequence comes from Anser brachyrhynchus, assembly GCF_964034855.1. Lineage (NCBI taxonomy): Eukaryota > Metazoa > Chordata > Aves > Anseriformes > Anatidae > Anser > Anser brachyrhynchus. The sequence goes on along the minus strand of NC_137708.1, from coordinate 5,664,876 downwards.
CCATCCTAAGTCTGAGGAAATTGCCATCAAAATATTTCAGAACTCTGAATTTCACTCTGTTTCCCCCACGCTATTTCCTCCTCCAGTCCTGGAATTTACTAAGCTTCTAACTGAGAAACAGCTTCACATGAATAAAATCCAATCTTGTATTCACTCACTGTACATCTCAAAGTGCAAGCGGTCAGCTCAGCCCATCAGTTGGTTTTGCCCTCTACCTCTTGTCAGCATCGCCGTCTGTCAGAGGGTCACCTCCCAGTCCCTGAGGACTGAAGTACCCTCTGTTAGCTTTGCTGGCCTGTCAGTTTTAGTAACAACGCTCTTTGCAGTGGGTTGGAGTGAATTTTCATAAATATTCTTTGTCAGGTCCTTAGTTTTGTCTTGATTAGGTGAAATTAATATTTGTTCCTGTGCTATCACCTGGAGTTATTTTCTTCTACTTAGTGTAAAAGCCACTCCAAATGCCAAAGTATGTCTTCAAATGTTTGTAGTCCCTGTTAGTATTTGGACATTTCCCTTGCAAGTATATTTGTCTTGCCCCAGAAGAGCATATTGCAATCTCTAAGCACACACATGCTATGCATGCTTCTTAGCACACATTAAATACCTTGGTTAAAGTCATGCAGAAGGCTGCCATGAAGCAAGTCATCAAGGTTTCCAATTTTCAGGCTAATGCTCTGAGCTGGTTGATGGTCCTCCTTCTCTCAGGTATTTCCTAAATAAACCTCATAACCTCATTTTTTTTTTTTTTTTTTTAATCTATTTCTAAAATAACCTTTATTGCATATACAGGAACTCCTTCTGGAACCAAGCTGACAAAGTATACTCTTTCCTGGCTAACAGTTAAGGTCATTTGTATATTAGTTCTCTCCCAGTTGAAACTAATATCCTTTTCTCCCCACTACACTTCTCTCCGGCATCTGTCTTTACTGGCTGCAGTCCTTTGGATCCTAATTAGGCTTCCAATGGCTTGGCTCAGAGTGTAACCATAACCAATTTATCATTCTCTTCATCTCCCTCTGGGACATTCATCGAAAGAACAGTACCTGAATATTTCCCCTTTATCTACAATTTCCAGTCTATATCAAACATGAGATCTTGACAGATGGAGTCCAATCTGTCACAGTGAGTTAGTGTATTTCTCTTCTGATTGGATTTATTTATTGCACAAAGAAATACAGAAAATCTGTAGAGGTGAGTATTTTAAATTTGGGATATAGAATGGTTGTTTTGGTTGGGTTGGGGTTTTATTGGTTGTTTGTTTTTGACATCGGGGGAGATCTGTATTATGTTAGATGAATGATAAAACTATGTGAGGCTTGTTTTTGTTGTGAAAAGAGGAGGGACAGATCGGATCATAACAAAAACAGATGTAAAGTACGAAACCATAACGTAGTCCCTCATGTTATCTACTACACGCTTGCCTGCTGACCGGCAGAGAATGCAAGGAAACATTCTGCCTTCTGCCAATGAAGCCTCCCTCTGCCAGCGAATCAGTGGGTAAGATGGTTCCTGAAATACATTCTGCAGTAGAAAAGTGTGATAAAAAATTATTCTGCCAAAGTGCTGGGCCGATCAATCAAGTGTTAATGATGGATCATGAAACCCATTTGTTGACAAATAAAACCTTGTGTGCTGTGCCAGTGAAACCAACTGTGTCACCCATCTCCTAGTGACTGTCTGAAATACCACTTGCTGAAACAGAATTTATTGATGGAAGGGGCTAATAATTCAGCTAACCCATCCAACTTAATTTGCAGGTGGATTATAATCTTAACTCTTAATCATGCTTGCCCCACAGAGGATATTGAAGTGTTCCCTCAACCAAGAGTTCTGCAGGAGGTAATGGACAAAGACCAAGTATAACATAGGCTCATTCATTTATACTTTGCAGCTGGTTTCTGTATTTGGGACCATGTGATGCAGTTAGTATGGTTGCAGGCTTAAATGGGAAAACTAAGTGCTTTAGTCTGGGAGGGAGCAGAGCTGAGCAATTATGTTTAAAATCTGAAAGATTCTCCAGTAGAATCAGAGCTGGAATTCCTTCTATTGCCATGCCTACAGGAGGGACTGGGAAGCTTTCATGGAGAGACTGTCAGTTGGCTATCAGTATATTGCTGCTCTTTGTTGCTTGTGAATGTTATTTTTTCTTTTCTCTGTGCTTAGCTGACAGGAGTGAGGAATAACTGGCTGTCTAAATAAATGTGAGTGGTGCTGTGTGAGACTGCCAGTGTAGGAAAGTGAGGAATTGACCAAGGGGTTACTGAGGTGTGCGTAATGCTTTTTTCATAGAAATTGAGGTATGAATTTGTGATATAAACCTTGTCACTCTTTGTTACTTCATATTTTGAACTACTTTAACCTGGTCTACACAGAAGCAAAAGGCTAGACTCCTGAGGAACTTGAATGTTAAATTGAAAACCACCAAAGAAATAGCACAGTGGCATCTAGTATAGCAGGTGGTGACTAGATGGTCTGGATTGTGGTACCTAAAGACCTCTGTAGAAATACATTTTATTTCTTTATTTTATTGCATGGTTTCTGTTGGTGATCTGTCTACTTTTGTGTGTTGTGTCTTACCTAAAATGCACAGTAGTATTAGCCATACCATTGAAAACAAACAAGCAAACAAATGAATCATATTTCCGATTACCTTCCTATTCAACAGGACTGTTGGGAGAGATATTTATTGGGATAATTTTTGAGTTCCTGAACTGGTTTTAAAACCCTTGGAGTAATGAACTGGAATGCGTTGTAGTGTCCATGTGGGAAAGAATCACAAAAGGCTCTTGTTAATAACTCATGATTTTAGGAGAATTAAAAGGACAAACTTTTAGCCCTCAGTATTGTTACAGAGTTTGAATTGTCTTAGCAAAGGGCAGCTATCTTCCAATGGAGACCATGGGTGAGCACTGGGGCTTCAAGGTCTATGCACCAAATTTTTGATCTAGCATTTGCAATTCCTTTCTATAAATAAAGAAAATGTATGCAGCCTTCCTCTTTCCCCTCAGCTCTCCTCCACCCCTTACTTTGAGAACACTTCCGTGAATATCTATTATGCTATGTGATATTTGGCCTTAAAAATGGTCAGGGAAATAAGCAACTGAAACTAAAAAGTCAAAATGATTCCATAAGTGCCAAGTAATTTTTCCAAAATAATGCATATCTTCTATTCTGCAGTTCAGAAAGTATTTGTACAGGACTCGCATGAAATATTCTTTTCTTACTTGCAGTGAAGCATGAGAATTTCATTTCTAAAGATTTGATTTATTCAGCACAATATTAGGTGATTGATGTCAGATTGTGGCATAAACAAAAATACTGACTATGACTTAAATAAGAAGGCAAAGCTACAGCTGTGAAGATGAGATCCCTTCATCATACTTTTCGTAGGTAGATATAAGCTGTTGCAAGATGCTACTGTTGGAGATACTGATTCACCATGCTGAAACCTTCAGCGTGCTATTAGATATGGAGGACACTGGGCAATATGTTCTCTTTGCTGACCAACTAGTTTGCTTTTGGGGAAAAAAACAAAACAAAACAAAACAGAAACCTTTGTTGTGCATTCATATATTGCCTTGGGTTTTGGACACAGAAAGACCATCATATGCTGCAGCAGTCTGTGCTCTTCCTAGCACAGCACACCCCCCCCCCTTCCCCCCCCCATAATCTCTTATGTTAGAGCAACAGCTCCCCAATCATTTACAGGCTCATAAACACAATCCAGCAGCATCCGTCTGCCCAACAGACCAGGGAAACAGCTCAGAAATGAAAGCCAAATAAAACAATAACTCACAGCAAACAAACAGGCAACTACAACAATCAGATCATGCTGCAGAAGCCTTTCCAACAACCCAGACACTTCATTAGGCATAGAATAACAAAGGAGAATAGACCAATGTCATCCCATCTAACTTGCTTAAGCATGTTACCTCTCTTTTTTTTTTTTTAACTTTTTTTTTTTATCCCAACTCCTAGCTATGCTTATTTTCTTCTCAAGGTAAGGAAATGCAACTTATGTCTGGAGACAGAATGAGCTGTGTTTTACAATTATAGAACTGGGAAGTAAAGAATTCTTCAGTTATAGTTTTGCTTTTTCTTTGATATTTTCATAGACTTTGACATTTTCAATTTTCAAATTATATTTTTTTTTATCTCTTAATATATACTATGCTGCACACTTGACCATAGCTTTAACTCTATACTAGATCTATCTATTAAAGAGAGAATGCTTCCTCACCACATATCAGTTGTGGACAAAATGCATTCTATCACCCTTCATATTTTACCTAGGCTTTACTTAAATTACTTCAATTATACATATCCTTAAATTACAATGTATTTGCAACCATTGTTACACCTTTTTTTGCAGAAGTGAGTTACAAGGCTAAATCAATGAATGGTTGTACATTATTTTGCTGATGCAAATTTCAGTTGAAACAAGATTTTTTATACATCAGAGATCTGCAGTTCCCCCCATCTTTTACTGAACTTTTCATATTTCATTTCATATGTTTTTTTTTTATCCATGAATGCAGCTTTTTTTGTTTGTTTGTTTGTTTTGTTTTGTTTACAGTGCTGGTTCAAAGTCTAGGAAGCTGTTTGTTGCTGCTTGCTGAAGAGAAGCTTCCTTCTCTCCTCTTCCTGTGTATTCAGGCACACATTCTCACTCCCTTCTTACTTTTCAGACTGAGAGATAAGCAGATGGGCTAAAGTTTTGACCCTTAAAAACCCTTCCTCACATGCTACCTGAATACTAAAGACAAACAAATTGTTTTTAGGAATACTACTTTTTTTATTTTCACTTAGAAGATAAAATTTTATTAAGTGGTCCAAACCTGAGAATCATGAGGTCCTTGCCATTGGTTTAAGTCACAGATATGCCTAGAACAGTGTACCCTAAGAATGCGAATTGTTCAAAACACCAAGAGTTTAAGCAAGATTTAAGTATTAAAGTCTTCTCTGGGAAAATAGCTGATGGAAAAAAAAAAAAAAAAAAAAAGGATGTAGATTAAGACTGCAATGCCGATATTTGTACCAGTATATATCATGTGGAAAATCCTTTCAAGTCATTATTGAAAAGAGAAATTGTAAACAAAAGGTATTCTAAACTTTGGAAAAGGTCACAAGCATCTACCAGCTGTTTGTAGAACAGGTTGGGTAGAATAGTAAATCTGTGAGGTACTTAACTATAGCTGATTTCTTTACATTGGATTGAGCTCCAGATCTGTGAAAATCAGTTTAGAGCCTGAGCTTTGGAATGACCATTACTGCAAGGGGACAATTTTTATTTAAGAAAAAATATCAATATTTTCTTTATATCTTCACAGTCTGTTTATACAATCTTTCTTCTTGGGTAACTGATCTAAATACACTTCCATTGTTTAATCAAACCTGAAAAGCTTTACAAATATTGTAGAGTAGAGAACACTTTTTCTCAATATTATGCAAACTGGGATTTTTCCATGATATATCCATGTGACACTTTCCATGAATTGTTTGTGAAGAAGATCAATTTGCATGCCCTGGTTATTGAATTGACACTCATGGCATTTGATACTGCTAGCAGTGGATGATAGTAATGGCACTTCTGGGGGTTTTGAGGCAGTTGTGGCTGGCACATCACAGTTTCAGTGCTAAAGAGGCCTCGCTGAGCCAGGTCATTGCACTGATATGCATGTCATTAGATAAGTAGATATTAAGGGAAAAAACAACAGCAGAAGTTAACTTCAGTCTCTTTTTACAGTACTTGTTGACCATGTAAGTGCTGGGTACTAGGCTTTTAGCAAGTGTTCCATGTGTGGCAAAAGGATGGTGCCATTTATGAATTATCCAATTTAATCCAAGGTGAGTGTAACTGGTACACAATGTTCAACTGGTAACATTTCCCCATACGTGAAAATTTAAGATAATACTTGTGACTGGTTGCATACTGATTAGTTAGTAAGATGTTTAAGTTCTACATGGATATCAGTTGCAAGTGAAAATGAGAGATACTATACTAGGACATTGGTGATTAGTTTGACTTTTTTCTGTTTTGTATCTGTTAAGTTGTGATTGTATTAATTTTAAAGTCAACAACAAAAATGCATCACTTCAGCGCTAGAGAAAAGCTAATCTACTAAAAATGTTCAGTGCTCATATGTAATAATTCATTCACTGATCTGTTTTATCACTTATTTGTAGGAGATATTCCACAGATTATATATGTTTTTCTTTGAAAAATGCTGACTTACTTTGTGTAACAGTAAATGTTGACTTGAATCCTAGTGTGCAAATCCAGAATACATCTTATGAGAGTCTCCAAACACTGTGTACGCATAGGAAGCATCTTGAGACAAAGGTCACTGGGCAGACCTTATTAGTGGACAACTGGGTGAAAATCAGATTGCTTAAATGATAGCATTAACCAATATTGTACAAAACCCTTATATAGTATATGTGAAAAATGAAGAAATATAGCCAGGTTTCTTGAGCACATTTAATTTTTCAGGTTTGAAAGGGATGGGTATTTTTGTATGAATGAAACTACTGCACTTTCATCCTTCCCTCAGTGCACACTTGTCTGGGTGTTGGTGAAGGTGTCCTACCTGCCTACCTTTATCATTTTACTGCTGTGTTTTGTTGAGAGAGACCCAAGTGAAAATGCAGCCTTTGATCAATACCTTGGTGGATACAGGAAGAAATACTGTTTTATACAAAACGGGGAAACTTCAGCTCAGGAGGAAATCCCATTGCAACCTGTTTTTGAATGCTTTGAATATTTAGTTTAATTGCCAGGGACTTGATTAATCATTCCCTATTGTTTACTGCCTAACTTCTGTATCCCATACTGAGCAAAGCTGTCCCATACTGCTTGGTGTTCAGGTGCTCAGTTGACTGTGTTCTTGTCTCCACAGAGCACTCAAATTCTCTACAATATAAAAAATATTTTCTTCATCCTCTCTCCAACCAGATTTCTGGCTATCACAATTCATGTGAATAAAGGCAATCTCTCTTTAGTTTTTGGACTGAAAGCCATGCTGCTCTAGTTCAGGGACAAGCAATCCCTTACCATTGTTCAGCTTCCCCAGTGAAAATCCATTGGCTTTTCACACAAGCACCCTTGAATAAGTTAAGGCTTTTGCAGATGGCATTGAGCCTGCCCACTTTGCAATACGGACAAACTGTCACACCAACGTCGTTCAAGGACCCATTAGGGTCCTGCTGTTTAGCTGTGGTACTTAGCGTATCCTGCTAATTTCGTTTCAGCAGCTAGATGTCTCTCTTTCCTCCATTATTAAGATAACAGTAGGTGAGCAGCTTTTGCCTTTGGAAAAGACTTGTTGCCCTCCATCATTTGTCCATTTTAGAGCCAAATGTAAGATCTGAATTTGCCTATAAATCTGCAACTCAGTGAGCGTGTGGCTTGGTTTTGCACATAGCTTTTTCAGATCATTGATTGTTTCCCTCTATTAATCTGTTCTGTCCTGAGGCTGACCTATGTTTCTGCTTTTCATGTTCCTCTCTGCTTTCCAAGTAGGATTGTAGATTGAGACACTTTCTGCCTTCGGCATTCTTCTTTTCTCTTAATCACAGCTGTTTTCTACCTCATGTAATAGTTTGCATTTCATGATATTTTTAAAGTTAGAAATGCTGTCCTGCTACAAGAACCAAAGTCTTTGGTGTAAGCTTTGAATTGTGAGTGTACGGTTCTGGAGACCAATTCCTTGCACATGAACCAGGGTATGCAGTCTGTCTTTTGAGAGAAGGCAGGGCCTGGCATTTGTTTTGTGGCACAGTGGAAATCTTTATTATTATTATTATTATTATTATTATTATTATTATTATTATTATTATTATTATTATTTACTAATATTATTATTTTATTATAACTTTCTTCTTTCTTATGCTTCCGCTTGCATTTCTCATGTTAACTTTTCTTCCTTCAGGGTGTCCTCATATTGTTCCTACTGGTGTGGACTAAACATACAGAAACTGAAGGAAAGGTTCCCGTTTTGTTCTTTTATGTAGTAAATAAGATATAGTTTATCTTATGTCTTTCTCTAGGCTGTTAACTCAAAGGCCAAAAAACCTCTAGCTGTTCTAGCTGAGACAATTAATGAACATTTGTAGTTAATAATTTTGATATTCCCCTAATCTAAAAAGGAGACAGCACATATATATATATATATATATAAATAAAATAAATGAAATCTCTATTTGCAGTTTTTAATTTTTTTCATAGAAGAAAAAAATGTTTTCTTTAAAGAGCATTCAGGTGTGGGCCAAGGAAAATTGCTAAGTACTATTAAAAGAGAATGATTTTTCAAAGCACAGGAAAACTGAATAAACTGATAATGTTTGGTGTTGCACATGCAATTCTAGAAATAGCATTTAAAAAAAAAAATCAAGGGGCTGGGCATTTCAAATATTTAATGTAATTAACATCACACTTTTCAAACTCTGAAGGTGTTATAAAGCAAGGATATTTCTGTTTAAGAACATCAGTCTTTAGTACAAAATAACATTTATAACACCAATATTAAGTAATAGATAAACCAGTCCACTTTTTTCTCACTATGGGTAGTGATGCTGGTATGCAATGTGCTTGCTTATTATATTTATACTAGGTCTTTCTAGTATAAATTATACCTCATGTTTGCAAATGAAATTCCACACATGTACTAACCATTAAGCATTTTTGAAAATTTCTAGTATATTGTACATTAGTGGGAGAAAAGAGAAATACAATTGTAGAATTTGTAAATGTTGAATTAGTTTTGGCCTAGCAGCTTAGATCTGGAACTCAGTTTTTATAAATAACGTTTAAAGTTCAAAGATACATGGCTATGTGGGCAGATACGAAGAATTTATTTTAAGTGTGTAAAGTAAACTATGCTTGTTCACTTTTGTAATTGCTTTATCCCTTCATTTTGTTGGTTAGCAAATAACATTTAAGAACTGTCATTTGCCCAAATAACAGTATTCCAAATGTATTACTCACTCACAGAAGGAAATTAGCATGTATTTGGTTAGAAGGTATCAGAATCTATTAAGATTTTATGCATGGAAAACTTAGACCTGTAAGTTTTAACAGTGTTCCCCTTGAACACTGCTTACCAGTCAAACTTATAGATTGGACACTGTTCCTTTTTCTTTTAAAGACAGCAAGCACTAATGACATAGGCATATGTAGCCAGAGACCCTCTTTCTGCCTGTGCACTGAGCTGGTGGCATCTGAGGCAGCACTGGTCGAAGAAGCCACCTGTGCTCAGCACCATGCTTAAATCAGTAACAAGGGCCATGGTACTCACTTGAGCACAATGTTGGTGAGCAATGTATGCTGCACAAGGGATGCCTTAAACATTATCAGTCTGAAGTATAAGCATAGAGCCCTCACATCTGCCTCTGTCATTCCATGTCCATATGTTTCTGAGGAGGGTTTTAAGCAAGCGTGTTTTCAAACTGCGTTTCAGCAAAATCAGCCACTGGGCTCCAGAGCAGGAGGGGAGGCGTTTTCAAGAGCAGGGGGTGAGGTCTTCCTTCTATGGGCTGACATGCGTGGAAACTGAGAGTTGCACCCTAACAGACTAGTTTTTGTAAGAATATCTCCACTATGTTTCTGAAATTTAGAATTCTAGCATACATGCTGTATGTATGCTGGGCAGCAAAACTTTGCACCTTTAAAAATTTCATCCATGTAATTCTGCCTGTGCTATTGCAACCTGCAATAATAATCCATTAATCAAGTGTCACCCCTCTAATACAGAAGAGTTCTTTCTTTATTGCCTTCGTTTATAATAATTTAGTTTATTCTTTACAATGTTATTGATTTTATGAAATGGCTCATTACATTTACACAAAGCTAAATCATTCAATTAAATGTTTTAAATTAAGTAATATTAATTTCTTACTAGATTTATTGTTGGATTGAATTGGAAATCAGGCCTTAAGAAATTATTTTTAAAAATAATTATTGGGAAGACATTCTTACTTATATTGTAGGCTAGTGAAAGAACAGAAATTGCTCAGCAAGTTTTTTAAATGATTAAAACCCAGGTTCCCTTTTGAAAACTGATGGGTGGCATAAGCAGTGGAAGGTTTGCTTGTCTGCCTCTGCATGAACTTTCAAGGGGAAAACCACCATCCAAGGAGATTTTTTGTGTAGCTTTGGTCAGAGAGAAGAAACATTATTCTGGAAAACATTCCAACAGTCAGCTCCCCATATAGGTGCATATTCACGGGAAACTGAAAAGACAGGGAAAAAGGGTCTATGTAAGACCCTTGGCTTTCTTATGCCTTCTGTGCTATCCTGTGAAGTAGGGGTTGAAAGCTGGTCTGCTTATTTCCATGGAAGAAAAAACCCTATGAATGTAGATGACATTCACAAACGAGTTTAGTGTTTTTAAACAATTTTTTTTTCTTTCATCTTTCTCTCTGGTGATGTTATTATGGAAATTTGTATTATATATGCATTTCAGAAAATTAAACATTTTTTTCATCTTCTTAAACTGAAATGGGGAGGAATGCCCATTGGAGGAATACAAGCACACCAGAGGCAAGTCTATTCTGAAGTGCGTAAAGGAGTTTGGAGCACGGTCTTCTCATCACTGATTGTAAATTACACAGTGATTTTAAACCAAGTTATCCTCAGTTTGGAAGCAGAGTGAAAAAACGCATCATGGCTGAAGTCTCAATAACTAAACCCATAAATATTTGTAATTCAAAAGTGATTTCAATATGATTCAAACTTGAGAAACTTTTTTTTCCAGAAGAAACTCATTTAAAAATTGTATTTGTCCTAAGACATCTATTATCAATTCACAGTGATGGAATTCTAGGGTGAGGTGGCTCATTTTTAGTTAAGATACTAACTTTTCTCCATAATCTTTTCCACTTCTTTGTTATTATTTCAAACCCATTACATTCACAATTTTCTTGGCAAGAAGTTCCTTTTATACTTCCTTAAGAAAGCACAACGGGAGAAGCACTTTCCTTGCATTGGTTCCTAAAGCTAGGTTTACAGTCTTTCTGCCTTTGGATGGAAGACCATCTTCCCTTCATAAACATTTCTCAAGTTGACAAAAGTAACTGTGAAAATCCTGAGTGAAAATAGTCTAATCAAACAATAATTTTACTAGTAATAACAAAACAGCAACTGGTGATAGATACTCTTAGGATAAATGTTAAGGAAAAAGGATGACTACCACACAGCAGTGGCAAGAAACTTTTGGCAGAGTGAAAGACAACGCAGTAGTGCATGCTTTAGAGCATGGCAGCACAGATCAGGGCTATTACCAAGTGGATGGCAGCATTTAATGCACTGCCTCTATTCACTGGCACCGCATTAGCCCTACAAAAGATATTCTGTTTCTAGCCCTATGCTATCCTGAACATTTCTTCTTTAGTTTCATGTCTTATTTTTTTTTTCAGTATTTTCATTAGTTCCTTTTTTATTTTATATATATATATATGCATATATATATTAATTTTGTCTTGCTAGCTGCAGTGCAGTTTTAACAATTTTCCTTTTTATTGCCTTTGGAACAGTCTTGCTGATCTTCCACCTCCTTCTCTTTGCCAAAGATGACAGGCTTACCATCTTTAAATTTTTTGAATTATTAAAAGCCTTGAATCTTTTGTTACCCTCTGCTGGACTGCCTGGATTTGTGGCTTAAAAACAATAATAATTAGGTGCTCTGAGCTCTTGAAAGTATTCCAAATGTTTCCTTTCTCTGATAATAAAGGCAGCTCTTTGTATTAGATCAGAACCTATCTATTCACCGTACAAAGAGGTATTTTGTGTGAATGTAAAGTTAGTAAGGGATATTTAATTCCTAATAAGTGCACTTTTTTCATCTTACCTTGTTTTCTACGTTTTCATTTGTATCTCATCACATGATTAGTGAAAAATTGCTGCTTTTCATTGATGAATGTTATAAACTATCATTATTTATGTGTACTGTGTTTATGCAAGACTACCTAGATGTTCTGAAGTTTTCTTTAACCTTTCTCTTTTCTTTTTTTAAGTGTCTGTTGCCTAGTCCTTAACAAACCTTTTTACTATGTCACCTTCAAAGCAACTGTTCAATCTCTAATTACATTTCTGTGTTTAAACTTTTTCAAATGATGTTAAAGATTCTCCCCTTGAGTGCTTTTCTTCACAGTGTGATGCCCCATCACCAATGCTTGACCCATTTCTGCTGCCTGTGGTGCAGTTCTCTTCAGCCTGTCAGCTGCAAATATGCAAGACCTTAAACTTGAAATAAATCCTGCATCCCTGTCCTCTTCTGTTGTCAAATCAACTTTAGGACAGTCATTTCAATGCCCTTGCTAGGACAGAATCCCTTGGTGGGAGAACCGTAGAAGTACCACGGAGGGACTCCTCTTCTGCTTCTCTGTGTTGGCTGAAAATGGCAACGACTATTACCCTCCCACACCGCAGTGCCACCTGCAGCATCGTGAAGGGCTTTTTCCTTTGTGGACTCAGCATGGGTGAGTTGGCACTGCTTTATCAAAATCTGAACATCATAGACAACACAAAAACAGTGTGTTGGGGACGCAATGTTTGAAAAAGGCTTATAAAACAGATTTGAGTTAAACTTGTATTCCAGTCAATGGAGAACGGGAATTGGGTAAAAAGCTTAAGCAGAGAAGGCAAGAGATCAAAATTACCAGTTTGTTTTCATTCAATATTAGCTCACTTCATATCTACTGTCTAGTCCAAGCAAGCATATTATCTCACTATATGAGAGGGAAAAGGATAAAGCTCATTGGATTATTTTGCAGTTTTTCACAATTTTGCTTATTTCAAATCCAAGGTCTCTGATATGAATTAGATTAAAAGTTTCTCGTAGACTAATAGCTATGTACCCTGAAGTTAGTCCATTGCAAATTTTCTTGTAATTGCTGTTGCACTACATATGGAGTAATAAATACTAGTCGATGTGGAACTTTTAATATGGGTCTCCCAAAACCCATCTTGAGAGTCTTTATCAACAAGACAGCATATTTTCTCTCTGTGTCCCCATGAATTTGTAATTATTTATACAAAAAGCAGTGGTTAGAAATCAAGAAATATCTATGTAGAGTAACCAAGGAATTGATGATGATCACCTAGGAAATGACAATGAGCAGTATAAATGAATTGCCTACTGAGAGGGAGATTTCAGTCCCTTCGTTTCCCAGGTGAGCTGTGTCCAAGAAATTTGCAGAGTGAAATCTTCCTTTCCCCCCTCTCTCCACACATTCTTTCCTCTTCTGTTTCAAAGGGATTTTTGACACTGTGTAGTACATAACTTTTTTGTTTGTTTCCCTTAAAAATGGTGAATAGCTGGCTTAGAGGTAAAGAAGAATGTAAAACATTTATGTACCAAATAAATCACATAGCATATAAGTAGTTTTGGAACACTGCATTTCATTCATCTGGGGGGTATTAATGCCAATCCTAGAGGACAGAACAGAAAGAATAAAATTGAGTTAAATAAAACCAACGTGTTTAGTCTTACAAACCCACCAGCAGACATCAGTGCCAAGCTTTAATTCCTTTCCTGCTGGCAGCAGGAAGGTGGGTGAGACAATACTGTCACTTGCACAAATTAAGTCACAGTGGCAGAAACACAACACAAATAAATAAGAAAAACAATGCAAAGAAAAACAGACTGTTGTTGCTACATAAACCTTCTTCCAACCTGGAGGTGCAGAAAAAGGAAATGTAATGACTTGGTGTGTACCATCTTGTAGTCTGACATTCCCTTTCAGAATAAGAAGAGAGTGTAAGATGTCAGGAGAGGACTTGTTGCACATTCTGATAGCGAAAATGGGCTTGTGCATAGCAGAAGAATCCCTTTTTCATCAGACTGAGAAATAGAAGTCAGCTGTATGAAGCCCTAGGAAGCTAAAGGCAGCCTAAGCTGAAAGAGAGGAAAGCTATGTGATAACACACATATGGTTTTTTTTTGCTTAGCATCATATAACTGCCATAATATTACAGGCCCAACTTCCAAGATGTTTTTTCACAAAGGAAAAAAAGCTGTATTTAACAAAAATATCTAAAATTTCCTGCTCATCTCACACAGTAAGAGAAGCTACTTTTTCTCTTCTTCTATCAGATAATCAGATAATCAATCTATCTGGGGCTGGGGGGAGGAGAGGGTATTTTCAATCACTTTTACCTTTTTATTTTTCATTTTAATGTTTCTATATGTACAAGTTATCTGTCAAATTTAAGTTTTATTATTCTACTTTTAGCACTTTCTGCACATGATCCTTTTTCTTTGGCACATTCCTAACTCAGCTGTTTTCAGAGTTCCATTATGGGACTGCAAGCAAAAGTTGAGGATAGAAATAATATCAAAGCAAAGGGACAAAGTGCAGGTCCCACATACTTCTTACAACATGGGACTGAGGAATAGCTGTGGATCAACTGAAATTCTTCTGGTAATGTAGAAGTTCACACTTGTGTGATATGCATTATCTCTTCTATTCCTAAACTAATTTAATCTAGCTACGCTGATTTTAAAATAACGCATAAAGTTACCCAAAGCAATCTAGTTACTTGCTAACTAAGAATGTACTTCAGTAGTCCAAGTAAATGTTTCTCCTGTGACCAGTACTGCAGACTGACAGGAGACTGGGATGTTGCCATGTCCCATAGCTAGACATAGTATTTACAAGAGAGAATATATTCAGAGAATGCTGATGTACTGTTGGAAAATATTTTTTATAAGATTTTGAGTCAATGTCCAAAAATATTCATATGCCAAAGCAAACAAGTAACTGTTGACACAGTTATTTGGAGCTTTTGAACAACTTTATTTGGATGTGTATATTCTGCCCTAATAGATAGGATTGCATTTGGGTTTATGTGTGCTGTACTAAATGAATCCCTGTTATGGTGCTACATGAAGGCCAGGATAAATAGGAATGAGACCTGAAAGCATGGACAAGATTGTCAAATTTACCAGCTTTTTTTGGAAAACAAGCAAGGCTAGTGATTACATTTGTACAGCTTCTGGGGCAGCAGTAACTTCAGGCCAGTTTTTTCCGCTTCGTGTGTAGAAACTTCCCTAGCTGGTGATCTGGTTGTCTCATCCTAACTTGTGCTTAATTTGACCAACAGGACGGTCAAAATTTTTGATTTCCAGCATGAACTCAAACTGTGAGCCAAAATAATAGAATAGATAACCTTTTTGGTCTTGATGGAGTTTATACAGTAACAGTGCTTGCTGTGAGGTGCTGGAGGTGATCACACTTTTTTGAATACAATTAAGTATATCATCTTGTTTCTGCTTTGCTGTCACCTCTGAAGACCCTATCCACTGAGTAGCCAGCCCAGAAGTCTAGGAAGTCATAAGGTCTTCCTGGCTGGAAAAAGGTCATTATTTTATAATGCCAGTTAGTAGCTGACATCTTTTTCTTTTTAAATATATTTATAGCCATGCTTTCTTATGAAATATTCTTCTACAGGTCTAGTCAAAGACAATAAAATCTATGGCTTTGAGGATTCCATACATTAACAAATTAAATTGTGCAGGTCATTAATTTTACAATAAGGTAGGCAAATCTTTTTTTCTAGGTGTTCAGAGGAAGATTTACTTCTTAAACACTTAACAGTTCATTCCAGAAAGCAACTGTCTTAAGGATTTACTTCAGTACTGTCCATCAGCTATGTGCTAATAGAGCATGTTCTTCAACCACTACGAGCTTGGGCAGGTGTTTGATTTGCCAGTCTAAATCCTTTGACAGCAAATATTATTTTAATGAGTGCTTTGCTTGAAATTTTAGTTGTTTTTTATAACTCACTATGTTCATTTGACTTAGTGTCATGGTATCAAAAATATTAATGGAGTTAATTTAACTATAATTTGCCTCATTTAATGAGGAATCCTTTTTTAACAGTGAACAAGTAAATAAGCATTTAATTTGTAAACTGTTTTCATCTAGTTTATTCTATTTGAAGATGAAGATTTATTATTTTCTCTCGTATATATCTGGATAGAAATAACATTTAACAGTACTCATTGATATGAAAAAGAGGTTCTCAGTTGAATGTGTTTAAAATTACTTGAAGTATTAATCTAAGTCATTATATTTATTTATAACAACTTAAGGTCTATTCAAAGTACATCTTATTTGGTACTGATATTCTTTTTTAATTCTTTTTTTTAAGTTTATTTTGGTGGTTAGTGATGCATGGACAAACAGGGATTTAATCAAATACACAGAGAAAGAAACTTCTATAAATCAAATATTTATATGTATGTATATATATATTCCTCCTTATGTATTATAAGAGCATTTAGAATTCAGAAATTAACAAATAATTTTGAGTGATTAATTATTCATCTTTTGCCAGCCTACAGAAAATAAGAATATAAAACTGACTTTGTAGTTTTTTGACATTTTTTCATAATCTGTCATGACAGATTTCAGGAAAAGCATCCAAATGTTTTGGTACATATTTGGATTAAATTGTGAAATATATTAACCTAGACATGTGTATAAAATAAATAATTATGATACACTGATAAGAAAGTTGCCTTCTTTCTGTTAATAGAAAATAATGACAAATTTCAACAGCAAGCAATCTGTAATAATAATAATTCGATTAAGATAGTTCTTGACTTAATCTTTCCTGTAATAAATGCTTTGGGTTTAGTAATTGCCAATTAGAAAACTAATTTAAAAACTTTGTCTGATATTGAAATGGTCATGATATACTGCATGAAAAAAAGCATGAAAAAATATATTCTCAATGCTCCATTTCATTTTTATGTACTTAAAATAGAATTGGTTTCTAGAGGCTACAATAGGCTCTTGAATACAAGGTTAAAACTTGTACTAATAAACTGGAACAAAAAAGAGGCATTCCTCACCAGTGTGTGACATCTCTGTGAACAAATTTGTGAAGAATACAGATAGGACCACTGGGATTTCATTCCTCTCACATTAGTTTTGCAATAAGCTTTGCCAAGAATCTTGTTTGTTAAATATGAATTAGAACTACAGGCTTCTGATCAACATTTTTGTTGATAATTAGTACATTTAAAGCCTTCAAGAAGTGTGGGAGGGTTGTGTGTGTGTTTTTTTGTTTTGTTTTGTTTTCATATCAGGATATGATTTATTTTGGCAAATGTTTTACTATCCCACATCTCAAGTTAGATCATTGGAGTATGGTGGTACATAAATCTCATGTGAGAATAAGCAAAATTTATTTTCTAAATAGCAAAAAGTCATGTGAACGTGTTTCTTAGAAACTCTTCCTAACCACAGTGGAAAATCTAGGTGCCCAAGCATGATCCAAGTGATACAAACCCACTGCATGTAGCAATCAACTTCTACAGCTGATTCATCTGCAAAATACTTTACATCACATGCACTGTAAATTAGGGTTCATTCAAACAAGTCTAAATGTGAAGTCATTTTTGTAGAGGTCTCTGCTTTAATTTGTGGGCATCCTCTGGTCTAGAGAAGCAAAGGGAATGAATCAATGTTAGGATTATCAAAACTGGGTGAATGTGTTGGAGCGTGGGATATGTAAATAGTTGCTGATTTTCTTTGGTCTTCTGCTCTTTTTTTTTGAAGGAGGGAAAAAACAGATGTAGTGCAGCTCACTTATTTCTTTGAATAGGAAGACTGCATGTGTCTGTCTGAAATCTGGACAATCAAGCACTATTACTGTTTTCAATCAGTAGGAAGCAGCGCATAATTAGTCTTCTACAGTTACAGTTATTCCTGTGACCTTCCTCAAGTTCAGTAATCATAAAAACTCAATGTTTAGCAATTGCTTGTCAGCCTAGTTTTAACAGTGTCTTCCTCTGCTATTTATTTATATTACTAATATATATAAATGGCTATCACATGGCACTTTGCATGACAATAAATTTCACTTAGTGTGATACAGTGGTAAGGTTGCAGGTTTTAGCAGAACTGTCTGAAATAATATTCCCAGGTAAATGCAAGAGATGCAGTTCCCAAGCATCTGAAATAAATGGCACTGTCTTTCCCAACGGCATTTTAGGAATATTTAGCATCTGAACACATGTGAAAACTACAGTGGGCTGAAAAGAGTACTGAATTGTACTCAGCATTATTGAAACTGAAAGGCAGAGAAGAGTTATATAAATGAACGAGCTCCTAGAGGCTTTTTTTTTATAGATTATGGGGGGAGAATGTGTTATAATAAAAGGTAATAAGAGCTTTCCTGCCTCTGATAGACTCTACCTTTGGCTAACCTACAGCTATCAGGAGTCAGTAATCCATGCTGGATAAAGAGACTTTGAGGAGCAATTTTATTCTATTGGAATGCACCAGTTTGCACAATGGATTTGTTCGCCTTTTGCAGGCAGCCTTCCTGAGAGACAATATTTCTGAAGCTCTGCAAAGTGCTTTTTCTGTTTTCATTCTGCAGTTTTTTAATTGGATGAATGGGCTGCAGGGGCTTAGGAGTTGGACAGACAGTAAAGTTTGCACTTTTTAAAAAACCAGCCAAACAAAACACGTCTTGCAGTTTCACGTGACAATAGGATAAAATGAACATGAAAGAAACACCTATTTAAAGAGCAGTGCATGAATGTTTTAGTGGTGTTCACTTCAGACTGGCACATATTACATGAGTCTTGTTCCCTCATGGGAAAGTAATATGCTCCAGATTGACTAAGTGCAGATCCTTTTCATAAGAAGGTGAAGGAATAGGCACTGGTAATGCAGCAACAGTGGTGTACTGAATACAGGATTGGGATATAATGCCATACAGCTAATTAGCATCATGTACTCTTGATGTGTTCTGTTACGGGAATCATGGTTCAAAACGATAAGTATGTAGCTTGAGAAATTCTTAATCTGGGCAAGTGGTGCAGTAAAATATTATTCACTGAATAACAAAAGGAAAACAACAATAAGTAGGAGCAGTCTATTTCACATAAAGTGCAGAGTATCCTTTTGCTCCTTTTCATATTGTTTAGTTACAGTGATTTACTCACTGAATAGATGATGCAATATGTACTATTTTAAACTTGGAGTATAGGTTTTGTTTTATGTCACTCTATAAAGAACTTTTATTTCTGATAGGTTTGTCCTTTGGAATACCTTTCTTTTGGTGCAATCTTGATGTTCAGCAATGACAGAAAACACCTTGACGTTCAACAGAAATGACTCAAGAAGCATTGGTTTGTAAGTTTTTTCCTCAAATATGTTAAACACTCCAGAACAAGCTGTACTCAGGCAGGCTCAGTGTACCAGAGTCTGGGATACTCAGTGTATCTCCTGCTACTTCTGGGAGTAGATAGAAAAAACAGCTTTAGAAAGGTGTCAAGGTGCCATTAAAAAAAAAATAATTCATTTTCTGGGGAGATGAAAGAGATCCATTTTGGCAAAAGTGGGACCATTTGTATAGCAAGCAGCTTCAGGGTGAATCTGGGAATTAGTCTGGGAATAGGAACAAGAAAAATGTTAAGGAATACATCACTCTTTTAAGGGTAAAATATTTGAAAACTGCATGGGTAAAACAGGCATTTTCATGGGAGAGGGACTGACAGCTGCTGAGATATGCTGGTGTGATGAGAAAATGAGAATACATTGCTATTTGGATTGTTCATGTGCATTATGTTTTTCTAGGATTTTTTTGCCTTGAAGAACTTTTTTGTCCTATTTTTGAACAAAGCAGAATCCATGTACTTCTAGCAGAGCTGAATTTTGACACATCTGGGAATAGCAACAATTGTAGGTCTGAGTCCAATGATTTTGATTGGAGGTTCAACCTTCAAGTATAGTACAGATCACACTTTAAAATACCTGTCAGTTTTTGATTTGTCTTCTGTCACCAAAAGGAAGAGCAAGTTAAATGGTCTGTAGTAAAAAGCAATTGAACAAATCATTTAAAAAAAAAAAAAAAGAAAAAAAGAAAAGAAAATAAATGAAAAGAAAAGGAGTGTATTCCTCTTTCTGCTTGGTTTCTAACGGTAGTTTCTGGGTATTTTTCAAAAATTTATGTCTCGTAACAAAAAATATAGCACTATCTACTTAAAAAGCTGTGCATATCTATGCTTATTGATATATATTCCTGTATATACGTATGCCTTATGTGCAAACACATGCACACATTCTAGGCATAAATAACCTTAGTTCACCAGTTCTATCGAATATACAAAATATTTTCAACATTTCCTTCTGTAATTTTTCCCACTCCTTCAGAAGACTAAAAACAGACAGCAGCCATTTTTGAAGTAAGGGATAAATATGCAGACGAACAAAAAAAATCACATCTCTCAGTTCTTTTCTGTACATCATCAGCTCTCATCATATGAGGAAAAAAAATATGTTTAGGGTTTGTAACAGTACTATTCTTTGCATTGAAGAGCACATCTGAAATACCTCAGCCACGGAAAAGTATATGGCTTGGAGATCATTTCTCAGTGCTTGTAAACAAAGTATATATGACAGGTACAAATTAAAATTTGTGTGTTTTGTTGACTGATGGGGATTTTTAAGTGGTATTTGACTGAAGGATGAATATTTGCTTCATTGGTGTCTGTTTTTAGCTTTTTTTTTTCCTGAAATAAACAGTTGTGTGGAGGTTTTTTACCTGTTTTTTGGGGGGGCTTGAGTTTTTTGGTTTTTTTTTCCAGTGCATGCTGTAATACTGATTCTTTGAATCATGCTGAGACATATTTTGGGAATTCATGGGATTATCACCAGGGCTACTGCTATCAGGCAGAACACATGCACATTTTATTATCTCATCCAACAGGTTTTCATTTTCTATGCACATTGAGTCAGCATAGAGGGGGAAACATGCTGCCATTACTACTGGCATAACTTGATAAATATTGTAACGGTCTTTTCAGTACTGCAGAAGCTCATTCTGTCATGATAATTCAAAATTAAAGGTTTCTTCAAGTCCTTATTTCCTGTCTTTTTCTTTCTCTCATCTTCCCTTCCAAAATGGACAGTATCCTGACCCTGAGCAACCTAAAAGGTGGTTCGTATTCTTAAACTATGAAATGATTAAATTCGTCAAATGAGTTTGTGGAATCTCTGAAATGTAAACAGAGCTGTAGCCACTGTCTCCTTTCTGGAAACTAATCTCTGACAGTCAGTTAGGAAGAAGAGACAGGTGCATTGAGTGAGAATAACTGTTAAAGAAACTAGTTTGATTAGTTTCCTAATACCCTGAAAACATCAGTCTGATAGTTTAATAATCTACTTGGTCTGAATTATAATTTATTGTATATAATGCAAACTGCGTCAGATATGGATCTCTATTTTGAGGTGACTATCACAGTAAATTCTAGTGTGGTTTGTGGAAACAAACACAAGAGACGAGACAAGGTTAGCTCACCATACAATCTATATTCCCATGAGGCTGACTATAGGACTGTCTTTGTGGAAGTGTGAGCTTCTCCTGTGGACACAGTGTGAGCCCAAAACACTCCTACATGCCAGTACAGCGTCAGCAGCTTGCACCTTTTTCCTTCAGTTTTGCTTTTCCCTGTTTTCTCTCCTTCCCCAGCAGGAAAAAATGAAATGAAGTCTTGCTGGCAGAATGTTGTCAGGTAACTGACTACAGGTACCTTAAATACAGCTGACTACTCACATGCCAGCTTGCTAGGGCTCCTGCACAGGTTGCCTTTCCTGCATTGCCTGGGGCAGTGTGCTGGGAAGGGCGCTGCACAGTCCAGCACCTGGGAATGAGTTGTGCTTTGGCAGAACAAGCTACAAAAAGGGTAATTTCCCCTCATGAAGTCTGCCTCTGACAGTGCCTTTGGAATTTTGTTGAATTTGTTTGTTTCAGTATTTTAAACAGGCCTTTCCTTCTAATGTATTTATTAGAGGTGATGGAAGTCCATTGTTGTAAGGATAAAAATTCCTTCTGTGATTACTAAAATCTCTGCACATGTGAAATTTAAGGCTTAAAACTCTGGGTTTGTCATGCAGTGTGACCTGTCCTGTTTATTTAATGTTATTGTTTTGAAATAAATGTGTTTTTTGTTGTTGTTTTTTCTTTCCCCTGTTACAATTTCTTCCCCTTCTAAGTGACTTCTGTGTCTTGGAGAAAAATTGTATTTTTTTTTGTTTCCTTTTTTTTTTTCCTCTCAGTGTATTTTTGTAACCACTAATGCCGTTCCTTTTCTATCCATTTGGACTGTGTGATTCTTTTTTGCATGGATTTTCCCCTTGTATTCCTCCTTCTCCCCTGTCAGCTGGTTCTCCATCTATCATGTTCCATTTTCAGATCTGTTGCCTTTTTTTCAAAGTTAATCCACAATTCACAGTTCTCTTCTTCGAAATCTTCACACTTTAACATATGCACAAAAAGTTTGGAAATTCTGTGCATTCTAGTTGTTACAGGACAAAAGTTAGTCTTTCTATATATCTTTGACAAAATTTGAGGAAGGTGTTCTGAGCTCTTTCATCATGCTAATAGTAGTAATTCAGTCTTTGTCTATTTCAAAAGGGGAAAAAAAAGCATTTAACTAGTCAGATGATCTTTTCACAATCAGGAACCAGCCTACATATGACAAAGTTAATTGGAGATACCTTGCAATCTGGGGCAAAAATCAAGACCAATCATTTCATTGTATTGAAAATGATGCGTTCAGGTGTGTAAGTTAACCTCGGTAATAGGGATGAGACACATAAGTAGGGAAGAGGGACCATGCTTGTAATTCAAAGATATTATGGCAACAAGCTGATAAATCTATTTTTTTAATGAAGAAAGATATTTAAAAAACAAACAAACAAACAAAAAACATAAAACATTTTATTCTATAATGCCTATATCTCATAGTTTAATTAATGAAAGCACTGTGAGAGCAAGTCTTTATCATACCTAACCATACCTTTCTGGGTTTTATAGTAACAAGTCCCAGATTTTAACTCTATACTCAAGTGCTTTAATTGACAATTCCCAAACATAAGCATATTCACCTTATTCATTTCTACAAGGTATGCACTGAAATTAAATGCAATATTTTGAAGTCCTTATGTTGTGCAGTTTTTTTTGGCTTTCTTGCCCGTATGCTAGAAGTATTAGTCATGAACGTACAAGAAGTAGTGCTCTGATATGGGGCAATCAGAACATATAAAGTGTTCTTCTGCTGGTTGGAATAGGTTAAAGATCTCTGCCCAGCATACAGCAAGGAATGGGCAAAGAATCCGTTACCTTCCATAACCCTCTAGGCAGTGAATATCCTGAATTTTTCCTTTCCCAGCTGTGCCCTTCACTGTTTATGTTTTTTTCTTTTATGACCCTCATCATAGGTCTTTAAATATGGGATGTTGTTTGCTAAGAAACCACTCCATTATTCCAGGAACATATGTTCATGACAAGTACAAGTCATGAACATTTGAATAGTCTCCATCTGGCATGAATTAATATAGTATCATAATAAATGAGAAGTGTTGATACTAAGAAGCTTGTATAGGAATTCTAGATTTAACCAATATTTATAGTTATATATATATAAAATTTGATTTTGTATTTACTTTGAAGAGCATAAATAAAAGCATGATTTACGATACCAAAACTGACTGAAAGCCATGAGGTGCTTCTAGTAGTGTATTTCTTGAAATACCCTGATTATAAAGCTCTCTGAAACCCCTAAGTGATTTTAAGTGCTTTCTAGATCTTGGAAAAAAAAAAAAAAAGTAGGGAAAATAATAAGTGCAAAATTAGAATATATTGCTTTATGCTGTATTGAAGACATGGGTGCTAACTCAGCATTATTTGTGAACATACGTACTTTAAACCTTCTATTGCCCCTTGAGTATATAACATGTATATAGCGTCCATATGGCCATACAAAGAACAAGCACACAGTAAAATTACCTTGACCCCAGTGTGTGTTGTTTATTCAAGAGAGTTGCTCTTACTTTCTAAATTGAGCAGAAAATAGTATTTTTTTTTTTACTGATGACGATGAACTCCTAGCATAATATAGCAAACACTGGATTTTACAGACTATTGTGTATTCTGTAGAATGGCTAAATATAATTTTAAAAGTTGCTATTCCAACTGTACCTTTGCACTGAGTATATTTAAAGTTTTACCGTGCACTTCTGCACTCTTCATAGAGCTTCCTATGTTCTGTTTTTGGTTTATTTTGATTATCATGAAATGATTTTAGAATGCATAGAAAAGATGTACTGCATAATCCCATTATGGAGGCTGTACTTTTTGTTGTGGTCTTTGCTAATACTGACATATTTAAGATCACAGCAGTCCTGCCACACTTGAGTTTGACATAATATTTTTTTCTCACAAGCTTTCATCTTCTTGTTCTACTTCATTTAAAATATGATACTCTGATACTCATAGTGCACACATCCCTGTGACATGTGTACACTTTCCTGAGTGCCTAAGTTCAAAAATTTACAGTAAGGAAAGAATTTTGTCTTTGGTATATCTTTAAAAGGAAGGGAAGAGGCAAAATTATAAGGTAATAATCTTAGGATGTTCAATAGAAAGGAAGAAAGGAAGAAAGATACATTAAGTTGATCTGTGGCCTATACAGTATTTTCTAGCACTAAAAGTGTCAGGTAAGACTTTTGAAAGTACCTGAAAAATTTAAGCTTAGAGACATAATACAGATTTTTTTCTGGTAACTAGGATAATACTCCCCCCAAAAGGGCAATAAGCAACCAGAAAACCATCCTTAGTCCCAAAGAAACAAAAGTCAGTGGGGAGAGGGAATATTTTGTTTTGTTTAATGTTTCTTCATTCTGCTTTACAACACTTCATTACGTCACAGCTCAGACGTAATACACACAGTTGTAGCCTGTCCTGCAGCGTGCTGGTTATTTGCCAAGCAGCAATACAGTGATGTATTTAGTTTCCTATTTTGGATGTCCACAAATGAGAGTTAATTACACTTCTGTATAACACTTTTCTGCAATGTGTATTCACTGTAAACAGCATGGTATTGCCCAATTTTTATTTTTGTTTTTCAAAATACATTAGTTGATCCCCAAAATACAATTTGGAACCTTCATCTAAATACCTCCAAATGTTTTATATAGCAATCATGTAGTTCAATGGGTGACTCAAGCTACTCACTTTTTTTTTTTTTTTTGGATTCATGATTTACTTTTGGTTAAAAGGGCAGACAGCAATGTCTAAACTATTTCCAAATTTCTTCCAGA
Organism: Anser brachyrhynchus; assembly: GCF_964034855.1. NCBI lineage: Eukaryota > Metazoa > Chordata > Aves > Anseriformes > Anatidae > Anser > Anser brachyrhynchus. Next base: position 5,639,751 of record NC_137708.1, on the reverse strand, counting down.
TCTTTGTTTTGCTGTATGCCTTTGGGAATGATTGCTTCCTGGAATAAGTGTGGAATCTGGAATATCTTGTTATATACAGGCAATGTTCACTGCATGTGAACAAAATTAAACTTTGGGTATGTTGAAAGGCACAAGGTAGCCTCAGGTGGAGATCTCAGCAGAGAAGTCCTGGAGCCCTTTCCCAGCTCAGTTTCCAGCCTACTGTTTTGTCATGTTCTTTTACAGCAGTTTTCCCGTAGTGCTCCCTGATGTAGCACATGTGAGGAGATACAAGCTCGTTACAAGTCTCTTTGGAATCTTTTGCGCTTGGGTAACTTATTCTGTATAATGACTTTCATTTTGAGGAAAATCAGAAGGTCTGCTGGCATGAGGAGCTGAAGAAATAGAAAGACAAGGAGCTATGAGTTGTCTAAGATTTTTGACAACTTGTGTATTTTGGCTGAACTTCATGTGAAAGTCTATGGCAGAGACGCATTTTTTCCCTTCCTCTGCACATGAGTGTGACACTATGTTCAAGTCAGTAGTAGGAAAGGGGCAGAGTCTGGCAAATTGCATAACCCAAGTAGTGTTTTTAATAAAGGTCCTAGGACTTGGCAATGTGGAAGAGGCAGATGGGTAGTGGGATAGCAGTCTTGTCTGGCTGCCACCCTCAAGTAACATACAGCCTCCTTGTTTAGTGTGTCTGGGTGTAATATTCACTGACATAGAACAAAGTATTTTTAGGAGTGATGTCAGTTCACTGGCTGAAAAGCATTGTTTGGCATGCTGAAATCATTCCCAAAAGCACTCACTGCTTTTGAGAATGGCACTTTTCTCTTTGCAGAATGTTATTATTCTGCATGGTAATGACTGTTTTGAAGGGCAGGTCAGGTAGTCAAATAAATGTGTGGTTGGTGTTTTCTGATTGTTTCTAAAATAGGCAGGCCAATTTCTGCTGAAGGAGAGTGAGTCTGAAGTGTGCCAAAAATCATTCTGATTCGCTAGAGAAATTCCAATAGCTGTAAGCACAGCCAGGGGAGCTGGGCTAATGTGTGCAGCGAAAATGATCATGTACTGTTCACAATGTGGTCATCTTATCTGTGTGCCTCTGTGCAGACTGTACAACAAAGACAAACAGGAAGAAGAAGCAGAGCTGGCTCTGAGTGGTGACCCAAAAGCATAGATTAGCTCAGAAATCACAAATATTTGTGTTTGTGAAGTGAATGCTTGTGCAGGCATATGTGTAGTGTTTAGTGACATCAGACAGGGAAAATAATTAATTTAGATTCTTCTTCATTTATAATAATGAGAAATATCAGAGATTTTAAGTAATAATGATTCCTATTTTTGCAATTGTATGGACTTAGAATGACTGCATTACAAAAATGCTGTACCCACTCTAAGACTCTGTAAAACATTTCTAAACAATTGAGGAACAGATTTGCATGGATTTCCAAGGGAATTACTTTCCTGAATCATTAAAGCAATCTGCAAAATTTCATCCATAATTACTGAACGCAGTCAAAGAGTGAGGAATAATAAGAGGAAAATATGCTGAAAAGTTGTTGCTCTCTGACGGTGTTTAATGAGCGTGTCAGGTAATACAGCTACTCTGTATGACAAAGTACAATCTTTCATCCTGTGTCAAAAAGCTTCTCTAAAGTGCTTTTCATATTAAAGGTGTCAGATATATATCAAGTTTCTCTCAATTTTATGAAGCAGAAAGTGAAGAATGAGTTAGTGGTTTTCTAAGATCACTAAGAATTCAAAACCAGAGCGAGGAGCTCACTTACTCTTTCAGTCCCCTCCTTTACTCTCAGGACATCTTAGGAGTTTTTCTTTTTAAATAATTCTAGGAATGTAGAAATGAATGTTTAAAGACACGGGGTATTACATCCAAGCCAGTGAGGTTAATTCATTTCAGCATGTGACTGTCATTTTGTGCCACTGAATGCTAAGACCTCATTTTACAATTCATCTAAATGGATTCATCCCCATCTTCGAGGTAAATGTATTTTATAGAAAGTTCTGAGCTCTCAGCAGTATGAACCGGGATGAAAACAAGATATTTTGGGTTATACTGTGGGGAGAAAGAAAAAAAAAAAAAAAAAAAAAGCAGTGGTTAGGTTGTCTAAGAGCAGTGCCAGCCATGAACTTTCTCTTTTTTTCCCTTTTTTTCTTTCTTTTTTTTTTTTTTTTTTGGGGGGGGGTGGGGAACGAGGGAGTGGGGGTGGGAGGTGGGTGTGTGTTGTGACTAAAGATGAAAGTTTGTTTATCTTATCTTTTGTCAGACCAAAAGTATTGCTGAAAATGAAGCACAAATGAGGAACGGTTGCAAATGAGGACATCTTTGTGTCTGACACACAGCTGGTAGCTTTGACATGAGGCTGGGAACCATGATTCAGAATTGGTAACTAAAAGCTGTGAGTTCTGCAGAGTTTGGGGGGATAGCCTGCTCATTTCTCACTGATTTTTCATACTTTAATATTCAACACATATTCACATATATCTCTATTTTTTCATCCCACAGAGGCTAGCAATTTTAACTAGTCATATTAATCAGTTCGACTATTAAAAGATAAAAGCAGTTTGCACTTCACAACAATAAGGGATCAAGGGAATTGATGCTGACCTTGTTCCTCTTGACAGTTTTAAAACCTGTATTTAAATGAAGCTCACTTCTTTTGTTTCATGTCTGTAGAAGGCTTGTGTGCCAGAAATAATGTATTGTTTAAATGGCAATTTTAACCTAGTTCTTGAAACATGAGGTTTCATGACACCTTGGAGTTCCCCTAAGAGCTTGCTGCTTTCTTCTGGGCCTCCTCTCTCACATCCTGTAATCCAGGCACTCCTCTTGCTTCTCCTGTGCCAACTCCACTGCTTGTCACTTTTTTATCCTGAATGTTATTTTGCTGGCAAAAAACTAAACCACTCCTCTGCAAGGCCAGATGAGCATGTAACAAGTGCAAGGGAAGCTGGGAACAGCAGGACTGGACCCTTTTGACATCAACAAATCCTTTGATCTTCTGGGATGTCTCATGGGGTTCACCACAAGGTGTAGTTTGGCAAATGCCGAAAGCTGCTGCCAAAAGCAGTCCTGCCACCTCCAGCCTCAGGTAGCTAATTTCTACCCCAGCACCATTTCCCTTGTGCCGATCCTGGAGGCCCTTCTCAATCAAGGAAGTGATTTTGATTAACTAATCAGTTTGGGAAAAAAAAAAAAAAAAAAAGGAATTTTTGTTGGAGTAGTTCCATCTATTTTGCTGCAAGACTGAATAGTTACTATAGCACAAAGAGGGAAGTGTCGTAGCTCCTGATGTACAAGGGGTTTTCTGCTGGCTGAGGGGCAGTTACATGAGAAGTTTTTGTTATTGCCACGTTGACACTGCTAATGTAGAAGTTTGTGGAACTATTCTGGAGTATCAAAGCAAAAAAAAAGTGACATTTTTTAAACTTCTGATGCATCTGATGTTTTTTAACCCAGTCAATTTCAGTAACTGTGAGAAGCAGTGGAATGCAGAAGACAAATTGTAAAGCTGCTTTGTACCTGGAGGAAATGAATCATCAATCTACAGAGTAAACTAAACAAAATGGACCTTCTTATCATTTTAACCAGACCTGCGAAAATCAACTTAGAACTAGTGTGTTCTGCACTAGTGGGAAAAATCAAGATTTTCCTTTTTTACGCACTCCTGCATACTCTGTCCAGCTGAAAAGTCACAGCTACTCCCAAGTACTGCTACTAGAGTATGCTGCAAGCTCAGTTTTCCGCTTCTATGGTTTTTACAACCAGTTGTCCTACCAATTGGATTAATCATATTAATACAAGTAAGTAACTATAACAGTCAAAAATTTGGAAGCTTTTGAGAAAATTAGAGGATTGCAATATTTGGCTCATATCCAGTTTATTTGGACAGATTTCTTCTGTCCAAAAGTTCTACCCTCAATCTATTTAAGCAGCTCTTTGCTGAAAGCATATATTTTCACTATGCACTATAGTGGTGCCAGTGGCTTCACCTTTTCTTGCAGTAGTGATAATGTTGTTACTAACTAGCAACCAAAACAGCTGATGCTGGCAGAAAAGAGTTTGCAAACTTACCTAAAAGGGATTTAACAAATTAGATTGAATCATGTTGTGTTGCAACTTAATTTTGTTTTCCATTTTAAAAGTTGTCCTGTAGTGATATTGAAACAAAATGCGCTATTATATTAATGCATTATCATATTAAAGCTCCTTAATCTATCTCTTAATTTTATAAAAACTGAGTAACAGCTTGGTGGAGTGCAGATGCTGCAGTTGCTACTGATTCTAAAATGCATACAACTGTTTTTTTTTCTATTTGAGAGAGTAAATTTCATTTATTTTATATATCATATGTATTTAATTTAGAAAATGAAATGCTTTATCCTAAATCCATTAAAAATCTGTTCAAAAACTGGATCTGTTCAGTTGTATTACAAAAATGCTAATTCCTAGTATCTTTATCATAAGCTTTTTATTTTTTTAAATATAGTTTAGCAGTGCATCATTCTGTAATTTTACAAGTGCTCACTATAAATCTACTCTCAAGTTTTACTTTAACTTTTATTCTGAATATTCCTTTATTTTAACCCCTTTCTTTTTCTAGCAAGACACAAGGTGTTGATTTGAAATGCCTTTTCTCTATGTTGAATTGCTTGAACAAGTTTGTTCCTAATTTTTGAAGTGCAGAGGGTCTGTCCAACAGCTTTCTTTCTAACTGACTCTGCTCAGAGATATTTGACAATTGTTTTTGACAAATAACCTTCCATAAAAACATAAAGAGGTTTCAATATTTAAGCAGGTTTTTCCAGTGATTTCTACTTCTGTACAACTTTGAATTTCCTGCTGTTTGTGTTGACCTATACATAAATGAAATGAGCCTGTGTTTGTTGATACCTGTTTTGATGTGTTGTAGTTTTCATTGCAAAATATGGAATAGAAGATGAACTGTGGAATCCCTCTGGAAAAATACAGTTTTTATAAGCTGGACTGGATATATATGAAGCATTTCTGCCCACTCAGTTAGCTCTACTTGTATAGTGTAATGCATGTATTCTGGGTGTGTTTTTCAGAGAAGACAAGTTCCCCAGGTCGGTGTTGGGGGACATTCTCTTTAATATCTTTATTGATGACTTGGATGAGGGAATTGAGTAAGTCTGCAGGTGATACCAGGTTGGGGGGGAAGTGTTGATCTGCCGAAGGTTAAGAAGGCCCTGCAGAGGGACCTGGTCAGGATAGATAGATGGGCAGAGGCCAATGGGATGAGGTTCAACATGGCTAAATGCTGGGTCCTGCACTTTGGCCACAACAACCCCATGCAGCGCTACAGACTTGGGGCAGAGTGGCTTGAAAGCTGTGCAGAGGAAAAGGATCTGGAGGTGCTAATCAATGCTCGCTTGAACATGAGACAGTAGTGAGCCCAGGTGGCCCAGAAGGCCAATGGCATCCTGGCTTGCATCAGAAATAGTGTAGCCAGCAGGACCAGAGAGGTGATTGTCCCCCTGTACTCAGCTCTGGTGAGGCCGCACCCCGAGTACTGTGTTCAGCTTTGGGCTCCTCAGTACAAGAAGGACATCGAGGCCCTGGAGCATGTCCAGAGAAGGGCTATGGAGCTGCTGAAGGGCCTGGAACACAAGCCCTGTGGAGAGTGGCTGAGGGAACTGGGGTTGTTTAGTATGGAGAAGAGGAGGCTCAGGGGAGACCTTATTGCTCTCTACAACTACCTGAAAGGAAGTTGTGGGGAGCTGGGGGTCAGCCTCTTCTCACAGGTAGCTAGTGATAGGACTAGAGGGAATGGTCTCAAGTTGTGCCAGGGGAGGTTCTGTTTGGAAATTAGGAGACATTTCTTCTCAGAAAGAGTATACAGGCATTTGGAACGGGTTGCCCAGGGAAGTGGTGGAGTCACCGTCCCTGGGGGTGTTTAAGGAAAGGTTGGACGTGGTGCTTAGGAACATGGTTTAGTGGGTGATAGTAGTAGTAGGGTGATAGTTGGACCAGATAATCTCAAAGGTTTCTTCCAACCTTAATGTTTCTATGATTCTATGACAAGACCTCTCCTCCCATGTTGGTTGCAAAACTTTACTGTGTGTAGTGCAGAGAGTTTATGTAGAAACTGGTTTGAGATTTAGGGAAAAAATGTTTGAGTTGTCAATTCAGATGTAATGAGCCACCTGAAGCCTTAGTACTTGAACTGCTTACTTTATCAGTCAGGCTTGTAACTGCCAGGGAAATGTTCTTTCAGCTATATTTATGTAGAGCATCCAGATGTCAGTTAGCTAAATCACAGTCATATATTCTCTAGAGAGATTTTAGGTCTTGTTTCTAGTTAAATGATACTGCAGGTGCTAATCAGAATTCAGATCAGATGTCAACTACACCAGAAGTTTTTGTCATTTCTCTCTTCCTCGTCTTTGCACGTGTTCTCATGAGATGGACAGAGGAATGCATAAAGCAGTATGATAAAAATTTGATAACTATGGTAAAAGAAATTCTATTATAAGGAAAAAGAAAGGAATGCTATTCACATTTATTAGTGGTTTATTTTATTTTTCTTAGTCTGAAGAACTGACTCTATAGCCTGTTTTCATAAGTAATACTTTGAATTATAAAAATGGCAATGTATCTGATGTATCTGTATAAAACACTATAAATGAAAACAATTTAACACATTGCTCTAAAACTTACAGAGTTGGGTTTTTGTTTGTTTGTTTGTTTGATTGATTTCTGAAGCTACTATTAGTTTTTTGAACAGATAATCTGTAATTCCATCATAACTAAATCTGAATACCTCATGTTTAAAGTCTTTGCATCTATTCAAAATAAGTGTCTTGAGTGGGAGCTTTTGTTGGTTTAATATAGGTTTTTCAGTGCATTAGCTCTTTGGTAGAAATCTCTTTTATTGCAATTCTTAGCCATCAATTAAATTAATTCATTAAACAATGTTTAATATGAAAACTATATATATTTGTTGTTCCTCTCGATAATATTACATTCATAAGACCACAGAATTACATTTTTTTAATATTACTTTCAATTACTTTTTTGTTGTAGGTGGTATACAACACTATTCAGTAATAAAGCATATGTTGATGTTATCATAAAGACTTGAACATTTTTGTCAGAATTTAAAGGTAACTTAAAAGAACTGACTCTTGGTTAGGCACTTTTAAAAAAGGTCTGAGTGTCCTAAGTTGCCATACTGTAATATTGAGGGATTCAAATTTATACATATTTGAAATTGAATGTGATTAGAAAAGGAAATCATACATGCACTAGTCAATTTAACTGGATTTAAATAGAACCCATTGAATCTTAAACTAAACTGACCATATGCAAAATGTAAGTTGTACCTAAGAATACCTATGAAGCTCTGTTGTTGGCAAAATTCAGCAACCATCAAAACAAATCAACTTTAGGAGCGTACTCAAAGCTTGTTTAAGGCAAATCAGCTTATGGGAACTGCTGGACTGGACATCTTGCCACCTCGGTGTAGTCCATCATTTCACTCAGACAGGGAAGACCTCATGGTCTGTTGTTCCCCCTAGATAGTCCCTGACATCTCCTGTCTCAAAGGTATTTGCATTTCGTAGGCAGCGTGGCAAATGGATCTCAGACCAACACCAGGCTTCAGACTACTATTATAATCTGCCAGCTCAGGTTAAAAATATAATTTGCCCCATGTTGTACAGGACAACCACACCTCAAAGACAGATGTTTTTATTCTTGCAAGACTTTTATAGTTTTCAAGTGTTGTCAATGGAGCAAGGGAAACATAAATGCTCTTTGGGCTGCACTACCTCCAGGATAGAATTACTTCTCTGGTCATTGCCAAAAAAAAAAGTCTGTTTTACCTTCAGCCTGTATCCTTCAGTAGAATACTCGGCTCTGCGGGATATTTTTTATCTTGTACAAACACACACAGTGCAAGAGTAGCTGATGAAGAAACAGTTAAATGAAAAGTTGGAGTTTTACTACTTGGAAAAAGCAAAAAAGCAGAAAACTGAATGTACTTATTTCAAAACTTTTAGACCAGTTTTGTTTCTAGTGCATGTCAGGCTGAGTGTAAGCCCCAAGCAACAAAAGAACACTTTGTTTCAAAAGAAAGAGGCTAAGGGGTATGCTCATTAGATGCCATGCATACATTCCTGGGGAAAACAAAAAAAAGTTTTTGTTTTGTTTTTTAAAGGTAGTGTATAACTTAAGGCTGTCCCTTGATGGCAGTAACTTTTGAACTGAAAATTTATATACATTCCACGTGCTTATTTTCCTCCACAGTTCATGAATAAATGAACTAGTAGTGCAACAACATTATTGCTCAGTGTACTGCAATTTTTGTAGCCTGACAATTAGATGCTCTGTCATGCCAGTGTAGTGTATAAGCTGTATCAGTCTTAGCCACCTGAAGATGAATATTGATAAAAGCCTCAAATGCCATAGCAGTTCTTTTTGTATTATTTTCTCTTTTACCACCTCTATTATCTATTAGTTTTTAGGAGAAGGAAGAAAAGAGATGAAATAGTACTACTGTCAGATTTTGCATCTTTCTCCTTGATCCTGTTGAGATCACACTATTGTGAATTATTTTCCATTAGTATAATAGTAGAACTTCCAGCTGGACCGTGTGCTGCTGATCACAAAACTTTGAGCCCAGCAATTCAGCCAGTTTTCAATCCGCTTCTCTGTCTGGTTCACTATCTGTTTCATGCCTTGTCAGATTTTCTGCAAGGATACCTAGGGAGCCTGTTGTGGTTTAACCCAGCCAGCAGCCAAGCACCACACAGCCATTCACTCACCCTCCCCCCTTCCTCTCTGGGATGATGGAGAGAATCAGGAAAATGAAGCCTGTAGTTTGAGACAGAGACAGTTTATTAGGACAGAAAAGAAAGGAAAATAATAATAATAACGATAATAGTACTGCTACTAATAATGCGTACAAAACAAGTGATGCACAATGCAATTGCTCACCACCCGCTCACTGATGCCCAGCCTATCCCCGAGCAGCCGGTCCCCGCACCCTGGCCAGCCCCCCCATATTAATTGTTCCCTTTGGCCAGTATGGGTCAGCTGTCCTGGTTCTGTCCCCTCCCAGCTCTTGCTGCACCTCCAGCCTGCCCGCTGGCAGGACAGGGCGAGAAGCTGAAAAACCCTTGGCTTAGTGCAACAATTAAAACATCAGGGTGTTGTCAATATTATTCTCATCCTAAGTCCAAAACAGAGCACCATACCAGCTACTAGGAGGAAAAATAACTCTATTCTAGCTGAAACTAGGACAGAGATGACATAGCAAACCTTGCTAAAGTCAAGATACAGATCATCCACTGCTCTCCACTCATCCACTGAGCCAGCCTCTCAACTTGTTGTTTAAGAATGTTTTCTCCTTGGTAAATCCATGCTCACTACTCCCGGTCATCATTGTGCTTTTATTTCATTTCCAGTACTACAATGAAAGTGAGTTTTTATTAAAAAAAATGTGGAGACTGGAAAACAAATTAGTTATATTTTGTCTTAAAGCCTTAGAGAAGTCATACGTTGCTGTACGATAACCTGTATAACTATAGATCTGTGATTTTCAAAATTGTAGCTGTAAGTAAAGATGGTCATAAACATTCTCCTTCAAGTGTTATTTTTTAAAAAAACTCTGTTGTTACACAAAAAGTGTAAATATATGTATTTCCAACATTTGAAGTAAATTTTGAATGTTGTCATGATTAGGTACTGCTTTTGGTTTCACAGGTTTAGATAAAATGGAGATGCTCTTAAAGTGTAAATCCACGTTTCTGTTAGTGAAGTGTCAGGGATAAGTTAGCAGAGTCAGTATGTTATTCTTTTTTTTTCCTTTTTCTTTTTTTTTTTCTTTTTGTATCAAAAGAAAAGAAAAGGTAGCATTTTTCAGTGTTTAGAATGGTTGTTATTTAACTATGTTAGTTAGCCATTTCCACACTATTTATTATTAACAGCTTGACAAGTTTAGGAAAACTTTTCAGGTTCTGTAACAGTAGTTGTTTCTGAATTTTCATAATTAATAGTGTCCAATGCATTAATTATTTATTTTCAAGCATGTTTAAAATGCCCCAAAGATTTCCTGTTGAAAAGTGGGATAATTCATGCTGCCTAAAATTAATGTGAAAATTTCACAAGACTGAAGATAGCCAGAAGCAAGCTATTTGACAATGCCTACAAATCTCTTCTGTGTGTGTGTGAGCTTCAGTGTTTCAGTGTCTGGCTTGGTGTTGCTGCTTTATTAATGTAATTTTCTGTATTATGGGAATCTGCATTCAGGTTTTTGTTTGTTTGTTTGTTTTGTTTTGTTTTTCTCCTCTAAAGAAAGTATAGTTATTGGTTATTTCTTGATGGTTTTGTACTTCTGTCAATTAAATAAAAGTCAATCGTGGTCATATTTTCGCACATTGTGACTCAGAACTGAATGAAAATGTTTTTTATGAAGATTGATTGGTAGATTTAAAATTTTCAAAATGAAATTTTGACAGAGACTACATCTTTTACTTGAAGAAGAAAATGTACTAAGAATTTACTCAGAAATGCCCCAACAAGAATGCTTGTGGTGACTTATGTTAAGGAAAAAGGATGTGAATAGAACAAAGGGGATTAGTCTGAGTCACTCACTGTGTGAGGTTACTCATATCCACAATGAAGATCAGAAATTGTATCAGATGAGTTTTGGTGGCAAATAACTTCACAATCCATATCTTGAGGCAGACACCATAGAAGGCTCAGTAGAAAAAGTTTTGTTACATGTTTTGAAGACCAGAAAGATCTCTGACAAAACCTGGCAATGATTTTGTGCTAGTAAATGTACTTTGAAGCATTGGAGAGAGACTGGTCTCTAGAAGTAAAGGTGTGGCTTTTGTTCTCTGTCTTGGAAAGAAGTTTTCTGTCTTGCACTGACAATAAAAAAGGCCGACAGAACTAGAGAAAAAAAAATACAAATTCGTGCTGGTTTTGTTTTCTGCAAATTAATTCATGTCTTTTGTTTTCCTTTCTCATTTTATGCAGGTACTGCAAAAGGCTTTATGTGTCCTTAAAGATGCATTTTTGTGTTAACGCAGTACTCATTTTCTATACATACAGTGATATTCTAGTATCTTTGCTATCTTTTGTTTTCCTAATTGCTCGCTTGTATATTTTAAAAGAGTTTTTCATAAATTTAGTCCCACTCAATTTGGCCCAGAGCAGTAAACCTTCTTCTTCTACTTCTGCTATTTTGACGTGGCATAATTGTAAAGATACAGAGAAAGATGATATGTTTAGAAATTGTATATATGGATGTTATATTCTAGGATTTATGACAAGAAGAGGGGAAAAAAGAATCACAATATCTAAATAAATGGTTGGTACTTTACCTAAAACAAATAGGTGAATAGTGTTTAAAATTACCTATCTGTAAATAAACTCCTATATAGAGTTTTATAGGTGAATGATCTGTAAATCATGCTCCTATAAGAAGTAAAAGCACTGAGTTTTGACTGAGAGTCCATGTATGTATGGTCCATATAATTTCAACCATGCCATTAGTGAAAATAGTGAAAATAACCATGTTAATGAAAATAACTATGCCAAAAGTTTTAAATTTGGTAATTCATGAATGAATCACAAATGGCTAATGGGAGGGGAAAAAAAAAAAAAAAAAAACTTACACCAAAAGAGCAAGAAAAATAAATTATAGTAGTAGATGTGGTATTCTCCTACACTGACTCTTGTTATTTATAATGGTTAGATTCTCAGACTGAGTGTTCGATGTTTGATGTACATACACTTATGTTTTATTGCTTACTCTGCTACTACAGTCAAATAATCCTTTTTATTATTTCATTTTTTTTCTTTTTCCTGTGACTGTTGAGTTATATTCGCTGTAGTTTTACCTGGATAGATAATGAAGTATTTCCCTGAATTTGAATATTGGCTTATGTTGACTTTTGTTTGGAGTGCATTAAATACTATGATCTTGAATTGTAGCCCAGATTTTACTGACATTTAATGAGACTGATTTCTGGAGAAAACTGTTCTGTCAGTCTTTTTAAAAGTGCAACGTGCAGATGAAAATCCATTTTCTAACTAGAATTTAAACACCGTACTTAATCAGGAGATGCATATATCTGAAGATAGATTATAAATTTATTTGACTATATGTTTAGATTGAAAATTCTTTTCTCTTGCAACAGTGAAGACATTACAAAAAATATAATGCCTGCTTAATTTAAAGTAATTGTAACAGACTGCAATTTTCTGTTATCCACTCTTGCATTAACTTAAGCTATGTCATTTGAAAATCGCTTCCCATAGAATTCTTTTTTTAAAAAAATAAAAAAATCTCAGCAAACATCCAAAACAATAATGACCCCAAAATACTTTTTCTTCCATAGGTATTATAAAGTAATTTCTGTTGCATACATACAAACAAAAACATCTATAAATTGTAAATTCTGACCTTTCACTTCATTTACACACAGTATGGTGGTATGAATATGTGGAAATCCCAAATGTCAAGTATTTGAATGATCAGTTCTTAGGCCAAATACTTGAAGAAATTCACTCTCTTTCATGGAAAATTCATAAACCTTCCATTTGCTGACTACATTAAAGTTCCACTGTTGACTTTAGATCCATTAAAAATGGTATATATTTTTTTATCCAGTTATCATTGATTTTTCTTTATCTGTATAATAAACTCTGAATAATTTCTGGAATAACAAGAAGAAAAAATTAAACAAAATCTTAGAAATCATGCATTTTTTGCACTTTCAAAAGAAAAGAGAATATTGGGAAAGAAGAGTGAAAGCCCAAAGAGAATTTTCAAATATTTGAAAGCCCAAAGAGTAATAATAAATTCAAAATTATTTTTTTTAGACTTAGAAAAAAGTTTGCTAAAATAAGTTATTTCTTTCCTGTTTCATTTTGATACTATTTTAGCAGAAATAATCTTTCACTGAAGTGAAATAGGAATGTAATTGTTTTCTGGTTGTTTCAGAACTTAACTCCTGGTTCTAGTAGCTACCATAACGTCTACTGACTTTAGAGATTACTTTTTTTTTTTTTTTAATATACCAGTAAATACTGGAATACTGGACTAACATCATACTTACTGCTCTGAAGCAACATTTTCATACAAAAAAGTACATGACAGTGATTTGAAATTGATGTTTCCTCAATCCCAGATACTGAGCTGTAGATATCATAGTCATATTTTGGAGGTAAGATTATACATCTGAGGTCTCGTTTTTATAATGGAAATAAACTTGTATTTTTGGTCATAATATTTATATGTATAATACATTAATCACATCTGTGAGGCTTTTATATATTTAAATAACTTGAGATCTGTATCTACAGCTGTGTTTTCAACACTATTTCATACTGACAAAATCGGTTATACAAAATGATTCAAAGTCTTCACATATGAAACAAAATATAACAGACATTTCAATCCTAACTGAGGTGTTTTGGAAGATTACTGAAAATTGGGCCAGTTGTCATGGAAAATGAAATGTAGATTTACAGCAAATAATTGTGTGCACATAGGTACAGTTCAGGAAATGCTTGTCCTTTCTTATCACATGATAATAACTTGCTGAAGCTGTGTGTTCACTCTTCTGATCTCCACATCTTTTATTGGAAAACAGGATTTTTTTAGCTGATAGACCTCTATTTCATAGGATTGTGATAGCTGCTTTGCTCATGGAACTGCTTGTTACTTTATGACTATAGTACCTGCACCCTGCTATCTGGGAACAGATCCTTGTGTGAGGTTCATCAAGAATTCAGGTGTCAGACCTGGCAAAAGTAAAGAAGTACCACTTGAATTGCATATATTGTCAGCCCAGACATCCTTTTCAAAACATGAAGTCCAGTCTGAATACAGATGTATCAATGCTGTGTCCTGTTCTCACAAACGTTTGAGAAATTTGCTTTTGTTCCTGTGTAAACACTCAAAACTCTGTCAAATATGCATGTTTTGAAAACTAATTTAGCATAAAATTTTATTTTACTTTCTGCTTAGCCAATAGATTTACATTGGATTCAAAATGTAGTTAATAAATCTTCAGGGCTCTGAGAATGCTTCTAATAAATCGATCATCAGTAAAGCCAAAGCATTTGCAGTGTTTGCATCAAGTATGTCTCTGTCACTATAATATTCTAATTTATTTTAAAATAATGATCACTTAAACTTTCTCATAACACAGTTCCAATGGAATAAAGGCATCACATTCTCTGCAGATATATATATATATATATTGTCTTTCTTATGGATGCTTTTCAGAGGGTTTTGAAAATCTGTATAATGTGTTTGTGAGGGCATAGGTATTCAGTTTTACCTTGCTTCTTTCTGGAGAGCAATAAATGCAGGTTTTTATCTTTTGATTGGTTCAAATAATTTTCTATCTCTCTGGGAAAAAAATAAAATGGTGTATTATTTATTCAAACTTATATTCTAAAAGATTTCTATTTAATATCATCCTGATATTTCTGAAAAACTTGTTTTTAAAGCTATTATCCTCCACTGTGAATTTTCCATCTTTCACATACTGCATCCAGAAACCATTGCATACCTTCTTACTTCATGTATGCTTGAATTGCATGTCCAAACTTGTTCACTTCTTTTATCCAGGAATATAATCTTTGTTACTTCTCTGAACTCTCTTCAGTGAATTTAATTGCTGGTATTGGAGCAGAGTACCATTCAAAAACTTCTTCAGTAAAACCCTACAAACAAGTTAAACAAATTGAAAACTTCTGATGAATACTTTTGACATTGTAATTTGCTACTGAAGTCACTATCTTTTTTGTTTGTTTGTTTTTGTTTTGTTTAGCCTCTCTTCCAAACCAGCCAGCCTGAATATTCCAAACTGCCCAAGGACTCATTTTATCCTACAAATGTTTATGCAAATGTGTTCCATACAAGTTAACATATTATATAAACTGAGTTTTATTCTCAGGCTTAGCATTTCATTTTATCAGGCTGTCATTAAAAATAGCCAGTTGCAAATTAGCAGCGCTAGCTGACTCTCTTTAATCAATTTCCTTAGCAATTGTGAGGTTCAGAATTACTTTCAGAAACATTTAATAATAGCAGTGTTACATTTATATGGTATCTCAGGACAAAGGAGTTAATCATGACACAGAATCTAAACTGCAGATTGACAGAAATAAATCAGATGAGGGAGAAGAATTCCCACTAGTATTATTTCACAAACAGTGGCATCTAATTGCCTTCCGTGTGTTCACCAGGACTGCTCTGAATCTTGTTTCTGAATGATTGATTGCTCAGCTCAGCTGTTAAACTGGATTTGCAGTTTATCGGAGGCTGTTGTGAAGTGAATAAGCCTTGAAAATGAGTTGAACAGCATCATACATTACAGTTGGCTGCTGTGTTGGTTAATGCTGCACATCTAGCCCTCTGACATTATCACAGACATTATAATCTTCTATTACTGCAGGGGAATGGCCTGCTATCAGTAATGTGTTCAGTCCTTGAAAGATTCAATAGCAAAAGCCATTTACTTCTGTAGGACTGCAAGTTTGTTCTATGGATTCCTATTCCCTTATAAAGGTATATAGGAGTTGTTAGGCCACTGTGTTCAGCTGGAACATCTTGAGTGGCTAGTATTATATAAATGTGTAGCATTTCAGTTTGACGTTCTAAATGCTGCTGGACCCATACATAATCTGTGTATGCTTGTACAGAAAGACTACACTGTGTCATTTGCATTTTTCTCTGTGCCTCTACAACCTGTAGTGACAAACCTGTCTCACCATTATCCAAAGATCTCCAAAGGCAGACAGTAAACTCCACAATACAAAGCACATCCCTGATCTTCAGCTGTACACCAGTGAAAAAAAGGACTAGAGTGTACTATGGTACCGTGATCTCAAACAGAAGTGGTGAGAAACCTTAAAAAGGCTAAGATTTGTTTCAGAGTGTACCAGTGTTCAAACACTGGGGAAGGCATTAAATTCTTCTGATTTTTCATGATAAAGAGTGACTGAGAAATTAACTGTACAGCATGGTATCTTGCTTTTCAGTCTAGGATTAGCTCATTCTATATTTCAAATAGCTTGTTTTAGGCAGTTCTCAACTATGAGTACTTACGAGCAAAACATTAATTGAACATAGCCCCAGTCAAAGATTTGAGCTGATATACACAGTATACTTCAATCCAGCTAGAAGGACTAATAAAGAATACTTGTCACTGTGTCTTATTTTTATTTATAGAGAAAAAACATATATTTATACATATGTACATATATACTAAAATATGTTTATGAAGAGACAGTTTTGTTCTACAGTAGAGGTCAAACGTTGATCCATCTTTCATGAATTTGCTGAATCCAGTGCTTAACTCTTATGGTAAGAAACAGCTCTTTTGGCTGTTTCTAGTGCTTGCTGTGGGACAGACATCTCTTGCTATGGATAGAGTGTTATTTAATGTCATTTTAGGTCACTTTTGTAGAAGAGCAGCACAATTATGTAGTATGAACTATATGCACTGGCAGCTTGCCCAGCAACAAAATCAAAATATTAATTGGGAAGCAGAAATGCAGGTGGGGATTAATGTGTGCTTTCAGATTCATTCTGCAGATCAAATGGGAGGTTTTGATTTCAATAAGGATTTTTGTTTATTTGTTTGAAGTCAGGATTCTGCTTACTTTTACTTCACTTTGCCATCTTGTTAAAATATTTTCCACATTCTGCATTAAAATGTAAATGACTTTTCTTCCTCTAGTCATTGCTTATGGGCATAATTTGAAGGAGCTGATTAATTTCACCATCTTTTTTAACTAAATCGATAATGGACACTAGGAAGATTAATGTTAGTAAAAGAAAAGTTGATATAACAGTAATAAATCTTTTGTGGGAGTCATATGTCTTCTTCAGTTTCCAGTACAGAAATGATCAACTTAAATTAGGTGTGTAGTAAAGATTGCCTGCTAGTCATAGGGCATAACTCAGCCATGGTGGAAGGGGCAGGACTGGTCTTTCTGCTGACATTGGGCTGGTCCCAGCTCTGTGGCAGAGGACTTGGAATTCCTTCCTCCACATGATATTCAGGATAACATTTCCTTGAGGAATTCACACAGCTTCTAAAAGTTCTGCAGAAGTAAAATAATTTTAATTTTTCCATTGGCCTTTTCATTAGAAAAAACACATGAAATAAAAAAAAAAAAAAAAAAGGCATCTCTGAAGTAATGTTTTGAAGAATATAACCTTTTCCTATTCTTTTATCATAATTGACAGGCCATAAAAACTCATCTCCCAGATGTTTTGTGAAAAATGTTTTGCCAGGACTGCTGAACAGGCTACACTGAAATCAAGTCCCAGCTGATATGTGAATAATCTTCACCCTGAATAATTTGGAACTGTAGTGAAAGTGTTGTCTGATAATAGACAGATGAGTCCATGCTACAATAACTGAGGGAGTTGCAAGAAAACCACATGGCTGGAGGCTAAATCCTCTCTGTTGCTTCCCTGCCAAAGAAACCTACTCCTTCAGCTTTCAAAGTGAGAAGGAAATTTCATTGTCTCCTTAATCTTAAAGTCCTTTTCTACCAGTAGCACTCAGAGCAAGTGGACAAGATATATTCTGGGACACAGCAAAGCAATTTTTCTTCACCCAAGAGGCTTTATCTGCAAGGTAAAACATCCATCATAAAGGTCAGTTTTACTATGGTGGTTCTGACTCCCTCTTTCTACACAGGTAATGATGCCAGCTAAACCCAGTTGCATGGAATAATTCCTGTTCTCTTTGCAAGATCTGTTATCACTCTTTGAGGGGTCATAGAAGATGATCATTCTTTGGCCATAGATCTCCCCATAAAAACAAACAAACAAACAAACAAACAAACTATATGGACTATGAATTTGACTTTTATCCTGTGGTTTCCCCTTCACAACATCGTTCCAGACTCTCTTTAGATGTTATACTGATGAAAACTTAAAATAGATGACTGACAAAAAAATAAATAAAAATGAAGTAAAGAGAAGTAAAAAGTTAAAAAATGACACTCATGAAAGAATCATGTCTAGAGTTGGGATCTCCCATGGCATATCACAGATTCTCAACCAGCATTCCCAAAATTAAGACCAAAGTGAGAATAGTTTTATTCCAAACCAAAACACTAGAAAAAAACATGTTGAAATTCAGAATTCTAATTCTTCCTGAGCTGGTACATATGTGTGAGTGGGGTTAAATCAGTGTGGCAGTTCAGTGGCAGTTCCCTAATTCCAGCCATTCACAATCTTCCAAGAAGCTAGTACATGACTTGGCATTGAATGATGCACTTGGATACTTATTATGAATGTGGGTGGGCAGGTGGGGGCAATGCTAAGATATTCTGGAAACTGTCAGATTTCAAGTGCTTCCTCTGAGTCTGGGTTTCCCAAGTCTGGACATTTGCTTCTCTTGAGAGACCTCTCAGAAGTGATAGCAAACTTTTGTACCTCCTTTGATACTTCTTTTCAGTTGGACTCTATTTCAAGGAGCACATTTTCATTTACTTTAGAATTTAAATAGATCTGATAACAACGGGTGCTCAGACAGGATTTCATCAGTGTGTATTGTTGGATGGAGACCATTGTGAAATTTAGATCGATGGTGTATTGCAGGTACTTTTCTTGAGAACAAAGTTGGTTGGGTGTTGTTGTTGGTTTTTTTTCCTCAGTGCAGCCTACCAGCAAATGAGATTAACTCATGGAAGTTTCCACTAAAATTTGAAATAAAATTAAGTTGGTTCAGAGAAATTATCCAATACCAGTTAGAAGACGGTAATGCTGTTTTAAGAAAGAGCTTTTAAACTTTTTTAGATAAAATTTGGTTGAATTTCTACAGCTTTATAATTTATTGAACATTTTTATCCACAATCATATTTTTCTCCTTTCCTTGTGCAACAAAATACTACTGAAATAATCAGGGAAGGTTTTCACCTGAAAGCTTTGTGCATCTTTGCTGTCATTAGAAGCTCCCTTTTAATAAGAGTTAAATGTGATTACATAATTCCTTTTTCATTGATTCACAAACTCAGCAGTGTCTTTGCTTCATTCTTGCTGTGATATGGTATTGTGAGTAGCAGTCCCTCATGTTTTCATGTTTTTCAACCTGAAAAAATATTATAATGTTTTAGTGTGAAGCATCAGGCAATTGTAACCTTAATTATCAAACTTCATAGTTTTAATCTTGAAATATAAATGAAATAGAAGTGTTGATATTAATTTATTGGTTTTATTCATAAAGTGCAACACAGATTTATGTGTCCAGGGATTTCCTTCAATTTTTTTTTATATACTGTTAAAAGAAGAAAAAAATTATAATTAAAAAAAAATGCTCACATCTAAATTCCACCAGATAATATAAAGATACACATTATAGTAGCTCACAAGAGAATATACAGTTTGAAAAAATTGTCAACATAAATTTGTCTGATAAGGTCATAGTGATGCTGTTGACAGTAAAATAAGGATGAAAAAATATTATACTGCTTCCAGGCATCTTTGTGTTAAGTGAAGTAAAGAATAAAAAGAACAACTCAAGATATACAAGGAAAAAAATCTCTCAAAGGAAAAACACAGAAAACATTTTTGTATTGTTAGTAGCCTTGTAATAGTCTGCATAAATGAGTGCTGAAGCACACAGAGTTTCTTTTTCATGAGTTCAGACTGAATTAGGCAGTAGTTTTAGCTACATCTGGATGAGATAAATGCATCTTTTGCAATCTGAAATCACAGTAGGAGTTTAAGTTCTGACGCTCAGTCTTGTGATTTATATTCACTTTTATATTTGTATTCAATTTTATTAACTCTGACCAAATCTTGATGCTATGAACACAAATTTAAGGTATGTATATTTCTTTACCATCCTCAATAAGAAAAGAATTTGGAGACTACCCTTTTGCCTTTTGATATTGTGTAAATAGACAACTCTAAACAGATCTACTCTTTACTTGTCTCTAGTGTCTTTTATTTAAACAGTTTTAAAACACTATAGAAATATTTAATTATAGACATTACTCTATAAAAGAATTGACATGGCAGATATGAAAATGACTAGATTGTTCCTAATTTCTAGACTGCTTGTTCTCTTTATATGTAGTATACTGAGCATGTTTCAGAGTTTAAATATATTTCTTCTAGAAATGTAAGTTGGCATTATAGGACACATTCTGCAGAACATTAATTGTACTCTCATTGACATTAATAGAAGTCTTCTTTTCCTTTAAGCAAATTATCTGTCATCTTGCATTGTAGGAAGATAGAAAAAGAATAACTGTCTTGCAGTGAGGTTATTTGCTTCGATATATCTTCCAGTCCAGAACCCTACAAAGTGCCTTTTCTCTAGACAGCTTATGAAATTATTTGGGGTGATGATGAGTTTGTGATGAGTGTCCTGTTGAGCATGGAGAGTCAGGTGCTGGGGAGCCACTTGGAGCAGAGCAAACCAAGGATAGCAGGGAACACAGAAATACAGTAACTCCAGAACAAATGGAAAGGGTCAATTAAAGGAGAGGGAAGCCAAGATGTTAGGAGCAGAGAAGACAGAGCTGAGCATGGCCTTTTCACAAAGCCTTCACCAGGTACAGCTGGGTTGCATCCTATTAACTTTCTTTCTGCTCCCCAGTCCAAGGGACTCTGTGAAAGCATTGGACAAGGTAGCCATGGATCCAATCCTAAAATTCAAAGTAAGTCCTCATAGAAGAATATAAAAACAAAGGGTAGAAATAAGACTTTCCTCATGTTTCCCTAGTGGTTAATTGTGTTTTGGTCAATGACACTAAAGAAAAGTGTGGTGTAATACTACTTTATGACACAAGAAGGAAGAAAAGGGCAGAGGTTATTTTTATTTTGTGGAAAATCCCTTTTCAATGTTGGTGGCTAGGTGTTTTTGTTTGTTTGTTTGTTTTATTTTATTTTTTTTTAAGATCCAGGTGTGTTAATAAAGTCTGTACTGAAATGATGTTTAATTGGTATCTTAACTACATTATTCCATCTTGTTTACCTAAGAGTGAACTAAGGAAAATCTGGAGAAAATGAGAAAATGTTAGGAGAAAAATGTGATTATTTTAATACTTTTTGTTTTGCTGATAAGAAATGTTTTTATTCCTTTAATAGAATTTCCAATGTCTAATTTACTTATATGTACTGTTTAACAATTGCTTCTTTGATACATTAAGAATTACCATCCAGATGCCCCTAAACAAATCTCAGATTGTCTGAGAAGGACACAGTAATGAAGGTAACTGCAAAAGCTTTGTGGATGCTCTACAATGTGCTTCAGTGAACTTCTGACAAGTGCTTTTAAGAATATATCAGTAACTACCAACAGATGCTAGGTTTAAATTCCATCTGCAATTTACAGAACTAGATAAAGAAAAAGAAAAAAAAAAGTGGAGGAATTGTTAGGGGAATATTGACTAGGTCCCTGTTGGCAATAATTATAGGAGTTAATGGACATTAACCTGAAATTTTGCTCCGGGACTGTCTTGTGGACCTGTTGGTTTTCATTTTGTGATGGTTTCCATGCAGCATAAACTCTACTTAAGGTGTTTTTGCTCCTACTGCTGCAAAAGTCAGTGCTAGGAAATATTTGAAAATAATCAAATGTAAATTGTAACTTTTTTTTTTTTCATAATACTTTCACTTTAAAATGAGCATTTTCTTCAAATCCTTATTAGGTTTCCTATACTGCCTCTGTAGCATGAGGTCCTTACCTTACCTAGCAACACTTTCAGGTTGCTAATGTGAGCAAGATCTTCCTCCCGCTTGAACAGACAAAGGGGTTTTTGAACCTTTTCTTTGTCTGTCTGAATAGGTGTTGTTTAGGTTGTTTTTGTCAAAGATACTGTAATCTGCTTGTTCCATTTTTTTTTTCTGTAATTTCGGTTACACTGAATTTACAGTTTTCTTTGTTTTATTGTAGCACAAGAGCTCTGCTTTCTTTTACAAAATTGTTTTTAGTCTTGGGTCATATCTGTTTTGATATGTGAGACATCTGGTTAGATAGATGTCTGATTAGATGTCTCACATAACCTTAGCTATTTGTTAAGAAAGCAGAACATGTTTCTACTTCTTAAAGGAGAAGTGCAATGTGAAGAAATAATAACTTCAAATGTACTCAAGTTGTACTCCCCTCCCCTTTTTTAAGGGTGCTTGCAATGACATAAAACTTTCATGTTATAGAAAATTACTTAATAATCTGTGGAAAACTGATTACAAGAATGTCTCCCTTTGTTGAAAGTGTAAGATCTTCTCTTTTCACCCTTGTGATTGTTTAATAAATGATTAATTTATTACCTCCACTTCCCTTCCCTTCTCAAGGATGTATAGCTACTGTGATATTTGGTCTTGACTCCCAAGCAATAAACTTATTCTGCTCCTCTTTTGGCATATTTTTTTCAGCACAGGCAACCTTTCCTGATGCATGAGTTATAGGCTATAAGGATAAGTTTTTTTTCAAGTTTCTCCCACCATAGGGATTGCTTTTCTTATTCTAAGTACATTAGATATTATTCACTTTCAAAATCTATTCATATTTCATAGTTTTTTTCTATATTTCCTCCTGGTTCATATATATTTTATGTGTATTTCAGGCTATTTTGCATGTCATGTGTGAAAATACCTTTACTTTTTTTTTTCTGCACTTACCTTTGTAGTATGGCATATTGATTGTTTTGGGTGCTTTCAGTCCCTGTTATAGGAACTTACATACAGGCAAGCTGAACTTAATTTTCTAAGTAAGATTTATTAAAGAGCATATCCAATGAACTGCTGTAATTGATTAAGAATTTGGACAGATTTTTCTTTTGCTAGATCTAATTAAATTAAATTCTCTGCCTGACACTGTATGTTAACTACAAGTTGTAGGCTATGCTCAGGAATCATGGACTGATGCCTATTGTGTTTCTTGCTACATGGCCTCTCAGCCTGAAAAATGACAGTTGTTCCTTTCAATCTCATATGTCAATGTCTCTTTCAGCCACAGATGTAACAGTCTTATTGAAAACTTTCTTTTTAAAATGTAAAATATTTTAATAAAATAGTGGTCTCCAAATATTAAACCATGAGGAAAATGTAGGATTGAATCTTCAGTTCTGAAGTAGTGTTTTGTATGTCTAAGAGCCATTTCAGACTAAATTTAATCCTCGAGCAACCCCTAGGTCAGGAAGGTTCATGGCTTATAGGATTAAGTATGTGGAAGGGTCTCAAGGGAGAAACCAGGACTTGAGCAACCTGATCAAGACTTCCTGTTTTTGTGAGGTGTGCTACCAAATAAATACAAAACAGAATACTGTTTTAATACCACAAAGTAATGTAAATACCACAAAGTAATACCACAAAGCCGAATTAAGATTTTACTCGCTTTACGCTGCAGGGTTCATACATGCCAAATCCTCTCAATTCTTGGCAAGAAAGTCCCAAGTCTCCTGCCTAGATGCCGTTGCAGAAAGAAGCATGCTGTTTGCCCTTGACTTAAAAAATCTGCAAGCTTTAGATGAAGTTTTGAGAATCTCAATGTAAAGCTACAGTCAGTTAGCTAGGGTGTTTTTATTATTATTATTATTTGTTTGTTTGTACATTATTTTGCTTTGTTTGTAGCTGTTTTTTGTTTGTTTGTTGTTTTTTTGAGGGGTGGGGATAGGATTGGTGGTGAGAGTGGTGGTCCCTCAATAACCAAGAGAGGGAAGATTTGTTATAGCTTCCTATAGGAGACTATCGGAGTAACTTGTAGAGCTTATTAAGAAGCTAATAATAGTTCAAGGTCTTTTAGGTAATAGAAGATTGAATGATAACCTTTTCATTTGGATTACAGTAATACAAGTAGTGTCAGACATCACAGTGCAGGCTGTCAAACCTACTATCTCAGGTATTTATCACTTGTTATTTAAGATTTATTATTTGAAGTTGTATAAGGCGTTTGTTTTCACATGACTCAGATTATGTGATAGGCTTCCAAGCACTTTTAAACATCTGAGATATATATATCTTCATTTATGCTTATTTTTCCACAAACATTTTTTCCTCAGTTTGATAAAAATAAATATGCTTACAATATGTTCATTAAATAAGAGAAACTTTCTAGGTCATTCTCACCTTGATGAAAATATCAGATAAACTTTATCTTTAAAGACTGGAAATATTTTCTTTATTTATTAATAAAGGAAGTAATCAAACTATCAATGTATTTTATTCACCATCTTCAATGCTAGACAGGTACAAAAAATCATAGATATTTTACTTCCTTTCTCTGCTGTTAATGTATTGATAGTTATGTATAATTCGTGTATTGATCAATATTGTTTCTTTTTTTGTGAACTTAAATGAATTATTAAAAATGCTTTTTCTGTTGAGAAAAATAATGAGTGAAAATTTGGCATAGGGATAATCCTCTGAATTTTCACAGTAAGGTATGAATATTAACAATGCTAAGAACGCACTCAGCAAAAATGTATGTCTGGTACATAGAAAATGAAAACCACTTGCTGCATCCTACTGTTACTGAAGGCAGTAAAGTTGCTTATTCAGCCCAACATGCCAGTATTTTAAATTTGTCATCCTTAGTACTTACATTTTTCTTATCTTTTCATTTGAATCGCAATATCAGCTTCCATATTCTGAAACAAACATTATTTAAAGAAAATAACTGAATCACTGAAATAATATTAACTTTTTTATTCATGCATGAAAAAATAAGCTCTGTGGTACTGAAATAAGAATAAAAAAGGGGTCTTCTGTGGATTATTATAGAGAATAAACTGAAATCCAACAAAGAGTGCTAGCAAATGTTTTATTTATCTATTTAATGTTAATGGACGAAATAAATGGCACTGAATTCTCAGCCTTGTAGTAATCAGCACTCCCACTGGCAGTGTTTGCAGATCAGTAGGAGATCAAATATACGTAAAACTATATATACTTCTTTGAAGCAATCATCACTGAAGTACATTGTATCTTGAACAAATTGCTTGTGGAACATCCACCAGTGGTGGACAAGCTGATACTTTCACCAAGGAAAACACCACTTTTACACTTGAAGTAAAAGAGAATAGCAGTTAAAAGATCACAGAATTTTAAAAATATTTTCTGCTTAACTCAAAGTTTAAGACAACTTATTTTAAATAATTTCAACAAACTTTATTTAATAAACAAGAATTATCGTTTGCACATTCCAGTTGTCGTTTTCATTATGTTTGCCTTAAAAAAAGTCTAGCAGATGCTTGTTGTGTGCCCAAAAACATGATGGAAACAAGTAAGCACAGTAGAAAATTGTCAGTAAGTCTAGTATATTAAGTAATGAAAACAGAAGGCAAGAGAAAGACATCTTGTGTGTTTGTTTCTTCTGACAATTCAAAATCAATACAAATTTGATAATGTTGAACTGTACTCAGAGATACTTTCCTAGCTAATATTCCCCCAGACATACTGCTTTATCCATACTTTTACTTCTCAGCTGAAAAAAAAAAAAAGACAAAAAAAAAAAAAGACCTACAACACAGTGTATGTTGGTATAGTTAACCAAAAGGAAACAAAAAGTGTACTGAATAGAATAGATATCAGGAGAAACAAATTATCTTGTTTATAGCTTGCAATATCCAAAACCAAATGTATTTTACTGGCAGTCTTGCAAAGCTTTATCAGTGGAGCCTGCCTCATGTGAAGTATAAAATTAACAGTTTGGTTTTTAAAGCAAACATAGATCAGTAGCACTGTCATCAGTAAATAGATGTCATTTATCAGCTTTTGTGGTACAAAATGTACTATTGCTTTGGGAAATTTGGATAACACAAAGAGAAGTTATAAAACTCCATATCTTTAGAGTTAAAATAGGTAGTAATAAATGTAAGGAACACTGTACTGATTCATATGTGAAATTAGATTTCTGATTGCTATGCTATGTAACTAGGTGTTTGCTCCTTATTATTAGGGTTATCATTTGTCAGTGGAATCCCTTAGAATGCTCTACATCTCAGTCTTTAATAATGCATGAGATTAAAAAAGTGCACCATGATGCCACTTTTTGAGAATAGTGTCACAGAAGACAGGATGCAGTGCTATTTATGGTTATCTAACATTTACATAAAATGTTTTTTAAAAGATATTCAATTTGCATATATTCCTGACAGAATAAGAAAAATTAATAACACTTTAGGTACAAAAATAGATGTATCTTTTTAGGATTTCTAGAGCAACCTTTGTTGTTTTTTCAGCCTTTGTGCTTTTCTGCTATTCAAGTATGTTCATATATGGTGACCTCAGCTAAGTGCAGTAGCACTTTTGAGAGAACTTGCATAGAAAGTGAGATGAACAGAAGGATCTGAGGATATGAATCCTCCTCAAAAGGGAAAGACATTTTAAAATGAAGCATATTTAACAAGTAATCTTGCTCCTTCTGATTGTTTATAATTAGAATTTACTTGGTTTTCTCACTTTGATGTTCAACTAAAGAGTGAGATGCATTTCGGATAGTGAGTGTTGTTGACTATAGTGGCAAAGTGTGATGATGAATCTAATCCACTGGCAAGGTAACATTAATAATAAGGGGTTTTGTGGAGAATTAGAATTCATGCCTGAATTATGTTCCTTTTTTGTAGTCCAAGCCTTGGATGAAAACAGTTTCCACTGTTTGTGGAAACTTCTGTGTTCCCCAGCTTGATTTATGCCAGTCTTGATGAAATGGTGAAGCCACTAGTATTTGATTTAGACTAAATATGCAATGTAAGTTTAAACTTCAGCCACTTGATAACAGAATAAATTATGGAAATCAGAATGTGGTGAGCCCATTAAAGTGAACCTTTGCTGTGTGTGGAAGTGAGTGCACTATATGCTCAGTTTCCTTCTTGAAATAAAATACACTACCACTTGTTTTTGTTGATGTGATGGCATCTGTAAAGTTCCCCAAAGTGGTTACAGAGAACTGAAATCATGGATCTGCAGGTTTGGTGCCCAGCCTTGCTGGTAATTCTGTGAATTTCTGCAAATCAGTCATTGGAAAATAAATTCTGATAATATAGCTTGTAAGCTTATAATATCACAGACCAGCTCAAAAATTATGGCAACAGTATAGAGCACAAGTCTACTTAAAAAAGACAGCTCTCAAAACCTTGATATTTTTCATGTCCTCATTAGTTTGGAGTTACTAGTTGACGTATGTATCGTTAGTGGAGGTAATGGGATTAATTTTCTTCTTTATTCATCAGCTGGCAAGAGGGCACAGGTTTGTTAACACTTGAGAAGAACTGCCTAGTGTTCTATTGTTGAATTAAAACTTCCAGTAACAAAATAAGACAAAAAAAAAAAGTCTGCCACTCTCCATTATTTCTTAAACAACTAGCCAAGCCAAAATGAACCAGTCATATTGTGATATTAATTGCCTAACATATTGCTGTTCTTGGTTCAGTGGTAACACCCATTTTGCTAGATGGGTAGCCTTTTTAAAACTTTGATCTGTTATTTCTTCATTAATTTTAGTTAATGCTTCATTGTTTTAGGAATTGATTTATTCTGCTGAGTTATGGTGATAAAATTCTGGAAGAAAGGTATGTGTACATCATATAATTAGTTCTTATTTTTTCGGGAAATTTTGCTAATTTTTTAATGTTCTGTTACCACGCCATTGCTAAATGTGTATTCATTATATTAGATATTTCACTTAGTGAGATAAATAATTTTAGTATCATTTATTAAAGAAATGCAAATTAATAATAATAATAATAATAATAAAAACATAGCAAGAACAAGTTCTGGCAGGAAAATAGGCACTTCTAAATACCATTTTTTTCTCATAGTTCTCTTAAATGATCTATGGGTTTGCTTCACGTTTGTATTATTGTTTTTATTGTCTTTAGCAAACTCTGTGGACATAATGAAGAGAACATTTTAGAAAAGGACCATGTTGCTAGTTATGTATTTAAAACAGAGAAATCAGTGCTCCTCCTTTTTGCCATGCTAGGACTTGCTTTTTTATACTTCCCAAATTGTGTTGATCACTTATTTTTTGAAAACCACCTTTTTTCAATGATTACTGATACTTTGTATCCAGTTACTTAAAGTATATGTAGCTACCACAGAAACATTCAAGGACAATTAACAAGGTCCTAGTATGGCACTGTTACCTAATTACCTCATGAATCAAAATGCACATGTGACTAGTAAGTAGGACATCTTTCTTTATTTTCCAATGAAACCATTCTGCTTTGTCCAAGTAATTAAAACTTTATTGGATTGAT
This sequence comes from Anser brachyrhynchus, assembly GCF_964034855.1. Lineage (NCBI taxonomy): Eukaryota > Metazoa > Chordata > Aves > Anseriformes > Anatidae > Anser > Anser brachyrhynchus. Next base: position 5,611,523 of record NC_137708.1, on the reverse strand, counting down.
TCAAAAATTATGTCTTTCTGGCAAAGTGCATATCCTTTTTCTGAACATCAAACTTTTATTTTTCCTCCTTTACTCTGAGTTTTATGTTTACTACAAATATTTTTGAAAATCTGTAGTCACATGGAGATATTTTTTTAACTTTTTTTTTATTATTTTTATTTTCTGTCTGTAAATAATCTGCAAAAGAGGGACAGGTGTAACATCTGTGAAAATTTGGATAAAACTTTCAGTTTTCTCAATGTTTCACTGCATTTGTTATGGATTATATTTTTCACTTTTTTCTTGTAACATGTAAATTAATATTAGAAACACTGGCCACCTTTAAAAAATACATTTCTAATCTATTTTTTCCTTGTTATTTTTGATACACATGCTAATACCATCTGTTAATGAGTCTGGTGATAAACTACTTCCTTTGCTTTTCCTACCATGGCCTCCTTTGAAGTTTGCTTTCACTAACTCATTTCTATATAAGTATTATCAGTCTCAGACCAATTTATTATGAAATTTTGATCAAGGTATGTAAGAAAAAAGAAAAATATTTAGAATAAAGTGTCTTCTATTTTAAATGTGTTATTGTATACTTTGATTCTATGTAAAAATTAGATCTAGAAGAATTTTATACATTAAAATTTAATTATTTAACTTGTACTCTGATTGAGGTTATTTGTCCAGAGCGAACTAACCCTTATGAACAGAATATAATTATGAAAAGATTTGTGTCATCTTGTACCTTAGGACTCATATAAAACATGTTTGTTGGTTGTGTAAGTAGTTGGCACAGAAAAATGTTGGCACATTTCATTTTCTATTTGCTGTTATTACAGTACTAGCAGAGTAATTTGATCCAGATTTTCATGAAGCTAGCCAAACTCACCTTGGTTACTGCATGCTGATTAAAATTATTTCTGTACAGGTTAATATCGTATAAAGTACAACTTGGCAACACATAAATAAAGACAGGTTTTTACCTTTTGTAATCAAGCATCTTTACCTATACATGAACTTGAAACATAATTTCATAAAAAGATCATTCCACCAAAGCCCAAGCACATCTTGGCCTACTCCTGAATTCGTCTTTGTTTTTGTGAAAACAATCCTGACAATAAGCGCTTTTACCTCTCTGTCTCCAGATAAATGAGCCACTCATTCACAGTCAAAGGATGGTGGAGGTTGGAAAGGGACATCTGGAGGTCTTCTGGTTCAGCCTTCAGTCACGTTTCCCAAATCTCTTAATTTTCTTTTACACTTATTCAGACTTATAAATTGAAACCCAATCCTTAAAATCTATATTCTTGCTGAAAATAATGTATGTGAAGGAATTAAATTATTGAAATGCACATGACACATCATGAGATCAACTACTTACTTACTGGTGCATACAGCAATTTTTCTATAAGTTACTTTGAAAGAACTATTTCATAACATATATGTCAAGAAATAGGATTCTTACTGAGGCTGTAGTTTGATATTTTAGTCATTCATTGTCACTATTGAATCTCCTTGATACAAAGGCCTCTCTTTTATTCATCTTTATAAATAAACAACAGTAAGACATTTCATAGACATTTCATTTAAGATAGTGCAGCTATGAAGTAGTACAAGTGAATTTACATTCAATACTCTGTGACTGTTGGAATGAATAATTGTAAAATGTGTTTCAGTTGGAGTACTTCTTTACAGTCTCTCACTACTATTACAAAAATTGTTGTTTAGAGAGATATCACATCCTAGATCCTTAGAAGCTCTGTTCTGCCATGTGATCACTCAAGTCAATAAAGATACAATGATGTATCTATCAGTTAAGGATATGGTCCTCAAAAAAGTTCAGTTATAACAGTGAAACAGACTGTGTTGAATTTCTCCTGCATGATCTAATAGGAAAATACAAAGCTAAGTTGACTGAAAGCACAGAAGTGCTCATTGTAGCCCATGATTACAGTAATTCCTTTGTTCTCGGCAAAATCTTTTATAAACCAGCAGCAATACAAATGTTTCTGAAACATCACTTTTATTTATTTATTTATTTATTTATTTAAGAGATTGTTACAGATTTCCCCTCCTGTTTGGGGATGAAATTGTTTCCTTGACAGTTGGCAAAGACAGGAGATTCACAAGTCTCAGCAACTGTTTTCCTGGTGGAAACATCCAAGTGAAATGATTAGAACATCTGGCAAAGCTCTTAAATAATACAGTACTTTGAAACAGAACTGATTCAGTGTTTCCTAGGACATTACATCAGTGTCATTAGAAAAATTAATATTCCAAAAAAAGTGCTTAATTATAATTATACTTCAGAGATGTTCTACTGGAAAAAGTAGAACATGGTGATTTCAGGTTGAGCTCTCATGCCGGCAGTCTAATGCAGTGCCACTTCACTTTCTGTCTATAAAGAAATACTAATTACCTTGTTATAGCTAAATTATAGGTGAGGAAAGTTAGCAACAGCAAGTGCCCAGAATTTGAGATTATGTAAACAATAAATTCCCCATTTTATCAGCTGCTGTATCAACTGTATTAGACTGAAAAAAAAATCCACATGGTGATACATCTCTGCCTGATCTGATAAACAAACCAAGGAACTCCATGGCTGTGGCCAGTATTCTGCTACCTGAAATGCAAATCTATGCACTGTTTTTTACAATCCTCTACTTTCTACCAACTAAAAACAGGGCAGTCAGATTGCAGAGTGCTGTTCCTTCAGTTGGGTGAATGACTTCCCAGTAACATACTCAATGAAAAAGTGGGATCTTAGCATGCTATTAAAACTCAACTGTATTTAATGGTGCCTAGGAGGTAAACCAAGGTTGAAAAATGAAACTTTGGGGACATTCCCTAGCCTTTCACTACTTGAACAATTTTAGAAAAGTTTTTTTTTTTTTTTTATTTTAACAGTGAAAAAAATTGGTATGTATTAAGCTGTTGTGAGCTAGAGGAGAGAAGGCAGATTTAAAGCTAAACATAGGAACAAGTGTGGTACACAACCTGAGCTATCAGAGAACACAACACTAGGAAAAAGAAAAGAAAAAAAAAAAAAGCCTAGCAGAAGGTTTTGTTAGAAACTTGTTGAACAGACCTTGCTGATCTGAGCATAGAAAAGTTTGCTTTGATTTCTCTGGTTCTCCAGAAGTTATATTTTACAAAATAACAAAATCTCAGTTAACAGAATAATGAGTAATGTCCACCACCAGTTCCTCCTTCTAAGAAAAACAAAATCAATGTTTTTTTTTAGTTGTTGAGGTCGTAAGTACAGCTTCCATGCTAGATAAAAAATAATCTCCATGATTTCATGAAGTCACCTGGGAATACTGTGAGTGAGTTCAAATACAGCCTTAACTCATCTGGAAATAAAAAGTGCTTGGACAGGAGATCTACATTTGAGATTTTTAAAAAATAAATAATTTACTATAACTCCATCAAGCCAACATCTTCCAATAATAAGGTGCAGTTAACATGTGCTAGCCCTGTTCCACTTCTATTTAGCCAACTGTTAATCATAGCTTTGTTATTGTAACAAACTGTTATTCATGGTTCATTGGGAAAATTTATGTGCGTGGCCATTTAAAATCAAACAGTGAAATGTATTTCTGAGTTCCAAGAAAGGAGGATAAATTTTTGAAAACTCCTGCTTCCATACAATTTGAAAATATGTCCAGTACTACTAATTAAATTACTCAGCTGAGCCTCTGAATTTAATTAACTGAATGAGGCTGTGATGGATGCAATGTTTATGTTATTTTGCCTGATATTTCATCTCTAATGAAACCTCAAATTTGTTTTCTCAACATGTGAGAAAAATTAAATATTCTATATATTTATTTAATTAGGTATCTGTAAAGTGCTTTGCATTATTTTTTCCCCCTTGAAATGTTCACTGCTTCTAGTAGCTTAAATAAGTCCTTTAGGTTTAAAACAAACAAAAAACACCAACCAACCACCAACAAAAACACCATAAAGAATTAGGAGGGTGTTGGTTCTGCAGGTCTACAAGTTCTTCATCTTCAATCTAAACGGTGGACATCTCAAGGGTGTCCAGTGTAACATGCAATACCGTGTAGTGTAAGTGGTAACACTTGGCATGCTCACATTTGTCAATGCAAAGCTTTCATGTCCTCTGTATATTCTGAAAAATGTAAAGGAAATTTTTTCTTATGACTACGTCCTGTGCATGTGAAACCCAAGATTAAAAGCATACTCTGATAGATTCACAGTTTACTTTTCCTTTGTTGTGTTCAAGAAATTATTATCTCATAATAGAACTTGCAGTTTTTGACTAGCAATTAAAAAAGTTGCACAAGATAAAATATATGATTTATTTTATTTTATTTTATTTTATTTTATTTTATTTTACTCCTAGGCTAGCCTGCATGTGCCAGTGAAGTATGGATTATTTTTAATCAAATAGTAATATTATTTTTAAATATTTTTTATACCTCAGCTTTCATCAAATCTAGACTTCTTTTTTTTTGTAATCTTTGCTCTCAAATCCATGTTTTAAATTTCCAAACTATTTTCATATAGTTTGTTGACTTGTGCTGCATTTGGCTTGATTTTGCATAATATTAACATCAGCACCCAAACAGTGATGTTTTGTTTCTTTCTTGCTCCGTAATACTTTTACTTAATCAAGCCCTAAGATTTATTGAACAGCTTTAGCTAATGCATCCTTGGTTGAATGGGGAATAGAGGAAAAAGAATGGAGAAAACTATTTCCTTCTTTAAACTTTTATTTCTCTAACCTAGCAGTTATTAAACTATGTAGGAAATGTTACATCATATTACTTAGTTCTGCTGACTCTAGTTTATAGAAAGGCATTAAAAGCAGTAGGATTTTCCACATTCACCTCTTCTAATGCAGACGGCCTTTCTAGCTACTTCCTCTTCTCAATTTTATGGTCAGAGAATAAAACTAGTCTTTTTCAAAACTGCTAGTTTTTGAGATGAACTGTTATTAGTACTGCAGCTTTCCATATCCTATTGTGTGTCTTTCAGTCTCATCAAGCAAGACTCTTTAGGTTACTGCTCCAAGTGTCTTGGGACTCAATTTTATACAAGAATCCCCCAAAGGGTGTTCTGAGTTGCGGGAACTTCAGGCTGTGTCAAAGATCCTATTTTGTGCGTTGCTACCATCATGTAGTGACATGTAACACAATACTGTCTTGGAGTTCCCTAAGCCAGTAGTTGAACACTTGACAGGTGATTTTACACTGAAGTATCTTAAATTTAATCCAAAAGTTTATCTGGCCTGCTCTTAAGTGATAACAGGAATCAAGCTTAGTGAGTTTTTCCTTGTTCCTGAACCCTTCATCTATAAATGAAATCAGCGCAGAAACTTCCAAAGCATAATGTTTTTTCATAAGTGCTTTTTAATACTTGTTTCATTAAGACTTCAAATAAAAACTTCTTATTTACAAAACAAGAAAACAAAAAGCCCATACATGCCGAAATTCAGATGTGGACTCCATGTGAACCATTCTATGTTTGTTGACGACTTGTAAAATACAGTATAAAATGTGTACAATTTATTTTGAAGTTTTCTCTGAACATGAAAGTAGTAGTATTGGAGTTTAAGATATAAGTGGAAATATGTCCTGTATTGCATTCTGTTGTGAGGCAATGCAACTAGAGACATTTTAGCATAAGGTTTCTGTTATGCTTATTACAAGTCATTTTGTTACTTTGCAAGGTTGTGACTTGTATCTTTGCGATTTTGTTGCGTAAATTTCTACACCTCCTCTCATTGGGTTATCTGACAGGGACAGTAATTAGCACTAAACTCCAAGGCAATTTGTTTTCATAAAATTAATAATAATGAAGATAATTTCATTTTTTAAAGCAGCTCTGTGAAAGGCATCTCAGATCACTGTATGGAGATCTTGATTATGCAGTGAAAAGGAGCTATTCACAGGAGGGAGTATTAGCATAGCCACATTCCACTAAAACACTCTTGCCAAGTTTCTGTGCATAAAATCATAATCATGCTGTGTTTATGTTATTAACTTCCATCGTTCAAGCTGCTGCAGTCCCCTCTGTAAAAGTCTATATAGAAGAATTTTTATATGCCAGGGAATACAATCCCTAAGCACTTTAAAGTGTGATGCATTTAAAGTAATGCAAACAAAGTACATCAAAATCCAGAAAAGAAGACTGGGTGAATCACTATTTGAAATATTTCTGTTTTCTGTCTGTGAAAATTGAAATGACTGATGGTAGGAAGAAAACTGATTTTGTTATATTCACCTTTATTTCAGTTGCTTGTCTTTAAATTCTATGAAGTGAGTTAGAGAAAGCAGCTTGAGACGTTATGGAATCAATGTATAAATTTAAACCTGATTTGAACAATGCTACTCTTGTTTTCTTTCAAAGCAAAGTATTATGTGGCTCTTAATGCCAGTGCAACATATAGGGATAAATCATGGCACTAAATTGGTGACTGACAGACCTTTTTAATTCATGAATTTGTGGTGCCTAAATGTCTTCCCAAATAGCACATGAGGGTTCAGACATATTTTGTGAATCTACTTAGAAGAACATCAAAACTCTGTGTTGATTTTTTTGTTTGTTTTGTTTTGTTTTGTTTTGTTTCATTTTGTTTTGTTTGGTTGGTTGTTTTTTTTTTTTTTAAATGTAAAAGAGTAAACTAGATCAGGAAGAATAACTACTTATTGAAACCAAAACTGTTGTTTTGGGGACTTGATTTTCTGAATATACTTACACTCTGGCTTGTGCTAAACCTCTTCTCAAACTTGTCACTTTTGGCCTTGCTATCTCACTTCTCAGACATATAGCTGAGCCAAGGTTTCATCGCATTTTATTTAAACCTTCATCACATTTCTTCATCCTTTTCTCTTTAAATTTTCTTAACTTGGAAACCCATTGGTTAATTGGCAGAGGTGCTGTGTATAGTTAAGTAGTCTGAAAATTGTATCCCTAAATATTTTACATTGGACATCCTAGTTTGAAGGGAACCTTGTTGTATCTCTGTCTCATTTACCCATCTATAAAATGAAGATAACACTATTGCCTCATCAGGTGTGATGGTTCCTGTCTGTTAGTTGTTTGACTGCTATGGAGGATTTAAAGAGCTTGTGAATTATTTGGTATTCTGGAAATGAGTTGAACAGAGTGCATGAATACATGCAGAGGTAAATATCATCAACATTATTTACATATTGATGAAAATAATAGGTCAGATTGAAAGGTAAAAGTATTAGTAAGTGCTTGTTCAAATATTGCTCTTGGTCCTGAGTTTCTAATGAATAAAGGCACCAGATCTGGCACAGGGCATTTCAGAAATTTACAATACTTAGCTTACAGCCTTTTTCATTCTGTCAGCAGATTTTAAATCCGTAATCTTTACAAAGATTAATGAAAGACTAAGAACAAATTCATCTTAAAAAACTTAGAAGTTTGGAAATACTGTTAGTAAGATAAGATATATTTGCTTGTTATTAATGGTTTAAACTCATTACTTTGATATAACCTTATCAAAAATGTTTGTGGCTTATTTTCAAAACTAAAAAACAAAACAAAACAAAAAACATTTTTATTACCATTATCATTATTTTTGCAATACAACAATAAATGTGGTAGAATATTTATAAGAAAACTGTGTATTTTAAGGAATGGCAAACTGTTGAAAACATCCTGATTTTTTTTTCCCCAGATATATTTGTTGAGTGTTTTCACCAGGTTGTTCATGTTATGCTGAATCCAAATGAACCTGATAATGAGAATTAAGCTAGCCTTCAAGATGTGAAGAAAGCATGAATCAGAGTGAGGAGAGTAAAATGACATTTACTGCCATTGCACATATTTGCAATATGTGCAAAATATTACTGAAGTGCTGCTGTAACATACTTTATCTCCTGTCAAATACTGATCAAACACAAGTTCTTCCTGTTGCTTTGTTTAAAATGGCTGCTTAGAATGATTTCAGAATTACACAAGGAAAAGCATGACTGAGAGTCAAGAGGCTACAGCAATTCTCTATACATCAAATCCCTCCAGCATTGCAGTGTCATGGAGCATTTCCTATTAGAAGAGGAAAGTGTGGGATGTTATTACTTCAGCTCTTCTTTCTTTCCTCTGCAGAATTGTTAGTTGTCATTGGATCGTTGTCTAGCATTACAGGAGTGAAATGAGGGAGGAAGCCTAGAGCAATCCTGGAATATCAGGGATGCAGGTGGGTTTTACTTCCCTGATGTTGACTAAGGCAGGTGGTGAAAGGATTAAGACTGCAGGCAAAAAATTCTTACTGGCTAAACAGGTTAGCAGAAGACTGTTTTCTTCCCATTGCTCGGATATTACTCATGCATCCAGAAAAGTTAATGGTCAGGATATGTAGCTGCATATTTGACATGTTTCACATGTTTATTATGAATTTAATGTGACTAAAGTTTGTTGTATTCTATTTGAAAATGCACTCAGTATGTGATTCATTTTGATTACTTGCTACAAAAGTTTCCTGTAATATAACCCCATTCTTCGCTGTCCCAGATTCTCATTTATACAAATTTCTTGTATCATGAATTTTGTACAGATTCCTGACAAGGTCCCCCATGTCACTAAGCTTGTTAAGGTCTGTGCTGCTCCATGTGGTACATCTAAAATCAATTTCAGTCACATTTGACCATTGCGCAGATGGAACATTATTCATACATTAGACTTTCTAAGTGGGGTAGAGCAGAACCTTACATTTATTCCTTACAATTGTATCTGCATTTTTATATTATATATGGTTCAGTAACCTTTTGTAGAAGACCAGAAGATGCCTCTGGAGGCAATGCAATGTGCATCAGAACTGATTTATACTATAACATCTGTCAACTTTTCCCTAGGATCTAGTTGTGCCAGGATACACATGTCATCCCTCCTAATGACTTATCAAAAGATAGCAGCTGACTGTGGAAAGAGATGTACCATGGGAATGAGTCTGATACTACTTTATGCCATTTTTCCAAGGAATAGTGTTGAAAGTACATTTATTGGCTTATGGATTTTGGAATTTGCAGTTTAGTGTGGATTTTGTCCATAAGGTTAATGATTTTTCTTAATGTGTTTCTGAAAATAAATAGTTGAAATTCTGTTGTGAAATGCATAAGTAATTAATTTTGAAAATATATCAGGTAGGATTCAGAAGAACACCATTTTCCTGTTCTATGAAATTTGTTAAAATTTAAAAAAAAAAATCCTCAAACCAATATCCTCCTTCTCCCAAGCAAACAGAAAAAGCGGGTAAAAGAGGGTTCAGCATAGCCAATGTGCATATATTGTGTAGCACTGACTAGTGCATGGACTTGAAAATAGATCTGCATCTCATGTGAATATTTTGCCTACTTGAATATTACTTGAACATCTCTGTCATTTTCTATACCTGTTGTTTAATATGCTAGGTTTTGATGAAGACTGAGTGACAGCCAGATACTCACAGGAGTTACCTAAATGATAAACGATGTAGAGCTTCTAATTCCTCCTTTAAGTTTTACATCCATTATACTTTTAGTATGTGGTTATTTTGTGGAGCCTCTCCAGCCCTGCCCTGCCCTGCCCTGCCCTGCCCTGCCCTGCCCTCTCCTCTTTTCCTCTTTTTTGTATTCTTAATATAACTAGAATTTTCTTTCCTTAACAAAATTCCTTTTTTAAGTCCTTCCTTAACAAACTCCAAGTAAATAAACACCCTTTTCATTAAAATTCTAACTAGTAAGTTTTCTCAAAGACAAAAGAAAGAACGTTTTCTCAAAGACGAAAGAAAGAAAGAAAGAAAAAAAGAAAGAAAGAAAGAAAGAAAAAAGAAAGAAAGAAAAAAGAAAGACAACTGAAAAACAGATCAGAGCTACCTTGGTGTTTTATAAAGAAAGTGTCTTCACTTTTAAAAAACATTTTAAAAGTTTTCTCCTGAGATATGTATTTGTATTAAAATATTTATTCTAATATTTTTGTTATTAGGAAAAACAGCCTTTAATACCATATTTGGAGTTCATTGGCGTAGACATCCCTGATCATTGAACTGCTTCAATCAGTAAGTTCTTTTCTCTGTGAGGATGCTGTGAATATGAGCATTTTGTGACAGGAGGTTTGGTTCTGAATTTTTGAGATTGGGGTATCCAGTAGCTAAATTGTAGCAGTTAATGGAATTAAGTGTATAAATGAGCAGGATTTTTTTTTTCCTAACGAGAGATTAAAATTATTATTTATCATATGCTACAGAAATCCTATTTCAGTCTGTCTTGAAAAATCTCATTTATTTGTTCCTCTTTGGTAGTAAAGTGGGAAACTCTAAAATGGCATTTTTATTATGATTTTTATTTGGAATTTTAATTATTTTGACTAATATTAGTGAGACTAAACAATAAATTTCTAAGATTACACATAGTGCATGCATGCATACAAAAGTAAAAAATAAAATTAAAGTATAGTCTGAGTATAACTGCAGCTGTCTTTGCAGATTTTAATTCTGCACCATGTTTTGTGTCTCTTTATGTGATAGTTTTTTGATAGAACATTAATTCAATTTAACAGATTGGCATATATGTTAGCATGATTTAGACTGATACATGTATTTTTATTTTCCTGTTTAGAAATCTCTGGTAAGTGAAAAAAAGACATTATATAATTTGCAGAACATAAAATTAAGAGTTAACTACACAAACTGGTATTTTAAATACTGAATATAAAGTGAATATAGTATAACATAGTTATCTGTATACAGCATAATGCAAGGTGAAATTATTGTGCAATTTCTCATACAGTCTTATACCAATCATTGAAAATGTTCCATCTCACACAAAGGGAGGCGTCAGCATTATTGCAAGAAGTCCCATTGAACCAGAAGATAAAGACTTCTAGCTGCAATCTTCATTCTGGAGCATTAGGTGACAAGTCAGACCTAGGCAAGTACCTTAAAACCAAAGATCTAGCTACCTCACCCACTAGTTGTGGGTAGTTATAGATAAGGATTCTTGATGGATAGTACATATGAGGAGTCCTATAGTGAGGATTTCATAAACTTATTTAAGAAGAACTTATTTTGTGTATATTATCATATGCAAAAAGTGTTGGGAAGCACTTCTGTCTCTATATCAGAATTTTATGTATTTTCTTTCCCAGAAGATGAGAAAATATGAGAGAGAATGTTCTGGAGTCCAGTTTCTAGTCACCAAGGTTCTGCTCTGCCTGTATGAAAGACCTGCAGCTGTTTCTTTCAAGTTTAAAGACAACGTCCTAATTAGGCACTGAGCTATATCAGCCATTCTGAGGAGAAAGAATCTCATTGCCTCCTAGCAGCTGACCTTATTCTAAATAATCTCATACTCAGCAGTTCATAGGCAGAATTCTGATATGTAGATCTAATTTGCTTAATTAGTGGAGTTATCTAGAATGTGAGACCTGGCTTCAATCTCTTAGTTGCTTATGTAAAGTAGAGTAAATCTAAAAGAAAAAACTGTAAACTCACCTTGCAATAGACTTTTTCTGGAATTTAGCATATTCACCTGAAATATGACAGGGTGAATGATGGGAACTTTGATAAGCTTTTTTCTCAGGAATTCTCAGTTTCCTTTATGCAACTCTGTGCTGTGGCACTTCAAAGATACCATGGTATCAGTAAACAGACTACTGCAGCAAGGGTTACCAATATGAGAATGAACATCTTTCCTTTAACATTGATAGAAGATGATTCAATAATACCTATAGAGCAATTTCAGGTGTTTATTCTGACCCAATACACTGTCATCCTGAGCTGAATATATGTATTTCATTAATGAAACTAGCCCAAACTTCAGTACAAGTTTATGAACTTTCTAGAAATAGGAAGCATGGCTAGGGAAATTTTGCCTAGGATTGATATACGCAGGGCAGTTTTTTTCCTTATTGTTTGTATTCTTGAAGGTTGGAGTAAAGAAGGAAAAATTCCTGTCTTAAATGAAACATTGATTTATTTTAGACACAACTGTCAATACTTCCTTGTGACTCTCTTTCATTAGGTTAAGGTGAAAAATCAGGTTAAGAGATAGGACCTCCTTTGGGTTGTTCAGAACTTCTTGAAAATGAGGACAGTTTAAAGCAATTAACTGATGACATGACGGCTTGAAGATTTTACTGATTTGTTTTGTTTTGTTTTGTTTGTTTGTTTTTGTTTGTTTGTTTTGGGGGGGAAGGGAATCATGCGGAAGGATTTGGGGCAGTGTAGTACTTATGCAGCCAAAGGCACTTAGCATGTCTGAAACTCTTTTCTCTCTTGTTTATTCATTAGAGTAAAACAAGAGAACATTATGAAGATTTGCCTGGTATTCGGTGGGGCTGCTTCTTTAATTTCCTGAAGTATATGTATTGGATATGATTTCCACAACAATATTAGTGGTGGTAAATAGAAAGTAACATGGAAGTAAGAATGATAGTGAGGCAACTGTGATTTCAGAGCGATGTGGCTCCCCTTGTGTGTAACGTGGAATAAGCCGTCCCATGGCTTTCCTCACTTTAAAATATTTCAGAAAGCTGAATAAATTTGGTAAGAAAAATGCAAAATAATGAAATATATGATCAGATAATCTCTGTGATGGAGTTTCCAAAAACATTTTTACAATAAGAAAATTTTAGCAGAAAGTATACTGCCTCAGCTCAAACAAGTTTCTTCATGTACATATTCAATGTTTCTTCATTTTGGAAGAAGTAGGAACAGGGGTATACAACAGGATCTTTCATGTAAGCAAAATGAAAACCTACATATTACAATCAAAAAGGGAAATTTACATTTTGTTTTGAATCTTTGGGGCCAGAGAACCCCAGGTTGGTCAATATCTAGCCCTAATTCTGTAGAAAATGCATCTTTTAATAACTTTTATGTATAGAATTATAGAACCATAGTTGTATGCATATCCCGAGTTGGAACTCTGGACTTGTGACATCGAGTCCAAATCCTGGCACCACACAGGTCTATCCAAAAATTCAGACCATATGACTGAGAGCATATTACAAACTTTTCTTAAATTCCAACAGTCTTGATGCCATGACTATGTCCCTGGGGAGCCTATTCCCGTGTGCAACCACCCTCTTGGTGAAGAACCTTTTCCTGATATCCAACCTGAACCTTCCCTGTCGCAGCTTGAATCCATTCCTTCGGGTCCTATCACTGGTCACCAGGCAGAACAGATTGGCACCTGCCCCTCCACTCCCCCTCATGAGGAAGCTGTAGACCACGGTGAGGTCTCCCCTCAGCCTTCTCTTTTCCAGGCTGAACAAACCAAGTGATATCAGCCACTCCTTGTAAATCTTCCCATCTAGGCCCTTCACCATCTTAGTAACCCTTCTCTAGACACTCTCGAATAGTTTCACATCCTTTTTGTATTGTGGTGCCCAGAACTGCACACAGTACTCACGGTGAGGCCGTACCAGCGCAGAGTAGAGCAGGACAATCACTTCCCTTGACCGACTAGCAATGCCATGGTTGATACGGTTGGCCCTTCCAGCTGCCAGGGCACACTGCTAGCTCATATTCAACTGTATAGCTGTATGTATTTTTAAATTTTATTTATTATTGCCTTTTCTAGATGTATTCTGTTTTTGTCCCTTTCTTTGTGTTGGAGTGCATGAAAAATATAATTAAAAAAAAAAAAACAAAAACACTGTGGTTTTCTCTCTTGAGATTTCTACAATTTGAACGGAGGTACTTTATCCTCAAAAGGTCAATGGGTCAAAATATTGTACATGAATATGTGTCAGACAACATTGACTTACCATTAACTTTCTGTTCCAGCTGTATTATGTTTAAATCTTCAGAAACAAGCTGTGGGTATAATTCCCTTTATTGTTTTAGTCAAGGTAGAGGATTTTTGTCTGTAAACATTCCAAAGGACTCATATGTGGCTGCCAAGCAAGCATTCTGTCTGGCATTTTTGAGTTGATGAAAGAGCTGCTATAGGTTTATAGTTGGATTTCAAAATACAGAATTTGGAGAAGTATATTGCAAATGTAATGTTACCCAAGCCTCCCTTGATGAGAATTTAAATAAAGAATGACCCAGTGGAATTGCAGTACATACAGTGCAGCCATTTAAGACAATGTCTCAATTTCTCAAGCCTAGAGCATGTTAAAAATAGGGATCTGAAGCTTTTGGTTTCCTTGGGGAACAAAGTAAGTGCTTTTCAGTTTCTCAAGTCATTCGCTGTTGACTGAAGTAGCCTTCTATAGTTGCTAATAGAGAAAGACTATGATTTCTAAAACAAAAGAATAATAAACATTATTAGTATATAATTATATATGCTATATATATGCCTAATATAGTGGAAAAAAATATTACGGGCTTTATTTTCATCTTCTTTTCAGTCAGTGTAGGAATAATCACAATATGATGCATTTTTAAAGGTATGATGCATTTTTAGAGGTACATGTTGTGGTGGTTTTACTCAGGTGGGCAGCCAAGTTCCACCATGGCTGCTCTCTCACTCCCTCTCCTCAAAGAGGAAGGGGGAGAAAATACGACACAAAGAGATCAAGGTTTGAGATAAGGATGATTTAATTAAAAGGAAAAGGAAGATGGGAAAAAAAAAAAAAAGGAGAGAAAAAAAAGCAAAGGCCGCTCAGAAGCACAGAGAGAGAAAAAGCAGTTACTATCTACTTTCCATCAATGAGCAATGTTCGGTCACATCCTGGGAAGCAGGGCCTCAATGTACATAGCGGTTGTTCAGGAGGACAGACACTTCCACGAGAGCTCCACCCCTCTCCTTCCCCTTTCCCACCTTTTATTGGTGAGTGTGACATCATTTGGCATGGAATATCCCGTTGGTTGATTTAGGTCAGCTGCCCTGGTGATGTCCCCTCCCCATCACTTGCCCACCCCCATCCTGCTCGCTCCTGGGGGCTTGGAGGGAGTCCTGATGCGGTGCCAGTATTGTGCAACAATAGACACAACACTAGACACAACACTGGTGTGATACCAATGCTGTTCTAGCTACAAGTGCAGAGCACAGCACGGTATGGGCTGCTGCAGGGACAGTTAACTCCATCCCAGCCAGACCCAGCACACATGTAAAAAAAGAAGATAAACTACAATATGACATATAGCAGCTTATACCTGAAGCATTCAGGATTTCTGGATGATACACAATTCAAATTCTGGGTAGATCTACAAGTGCTTAGCTTCTGAGAGCTTTCTGCTCTTGATACTGGCCAGATTTCCTCTGCCATATCTACATGTGGTCATATGTAGAAACAGATTGGAAGATTAATTCTAGAGTAAGAGTATGAGGGCCCAGAATTCTCCCAGTTGTCCATGTATCCAATACAAAGAGAGAGTCATGTCCAGGGTGTGGTAGTGATCTTAGATGGATCGTATTCTGCCATTTCTGCATGTTATTGTTGGCTGTGTACAGAATCTACAGTTCTCAACCCCACAGTTATATACTTAAATTTTGATGGATAATTCCCTGTGTAACAGTGTTTCATTACAGTTCCTGCTTATTGTCAGCTTTTGGAAAAAAAAATAAAATTACATTTAGGATAAAAAATAAAAATAGTGTAGTGTGAAGTAAAATAAAAAGCACTATGTCAGAATTTGCTGGCTGGAATCTCTCTTGACCTCGTCAAGTTTCCATGCATATGTCTGTTTATATAATATAAAACATGAAATAGAAATATATGTGTACCAAAAATAAGCCAAAAAATCATTGATAGGCTCATGTGGGAGACATATATATTTATGCATATATACAACTTCTTAGTGTAGAAATACTTGCTAGGTTAGGAGATTTCAATTGTGTTAATTGCAGTGGTCCTGCAATACATCAACATCATTATTGCTCTGAAAATTATCCCCTGGCACAATGAGGGTCAATGTTTGGTATTGATATATTCCATTTTTACTTTCTTAGGTCACTTTTATTTCAGTCTGGAAGTACAGTCAAAACTTAGGTAAGTTTTTTCTAGTGCCATGAACTGTTTAGAGGTAGATCTATGAAAAATGCAGGCTTTTTAAAATACAAGACTTGAGCAAAAGAGAGATTTGTTACCTCAGAAATTTTTAGAAAGTCATAAGTAATTGCCCACTACCTCTCTGAAATAGGTTTATAGGAAAATGTACATCCTCCTCCTTACATAAATGGAAAAAAAAAAAAAAAAAAAAAAAGGAGATAGTAATGAAGTGATTTCCTCAGGGCCATAAGCTGTGATTGGAATCAAAATTGTTACCGAGAAGTTTGTAATTCCAGCCCAATACCTTGGCTGTAACAGTACTTACAGGGACTCCCATGCCTGCCTGTCACTCCTAGAATTACTGGACCTCGGAGCTATTGCTCTGTGAATGATGATCATAGTTTACGGCTTCAGCTTATTCAGAAATGTGTTTGTTGGACAAGCTCTTTTTTTTTTTTTAATCTGTCTGAAGTTTCTCTTCTAGATATAAATTGTGATTGAATGATTTAGTCCATATTGTTTCAAGTGAAAATGGTGCTTCTATACCTGGTTTCATAAAATATTTCCTTTTCTGTTAGCAAGTATCTATTGTTCTCTAGTACTTGGGGGAAAAAATTCTTCATTTTAATGAATATTACTGCTTCATGCAATTGCATGCTGCAATACCTTTTATTTAACTGACATGTAAAGGTTGAACAGACGATCAGACTTTCATTTGTTTCTGCTTCTGGTGAAGTTAAAAGTGAGACTTTCACCAACGTTAATGGAAAAAGGTTTTGAACTATAGAAATCAGGGGACCACTCCTAACACCTTTCAATTTATGGGAGTTCTGTTATCAGCTGTAATGTTAACAGGTTTTCCTGGGGTTTATTGATTCCTGTGTGCTGTCTAATCATCTACTTCTACTTTTTGAAAGCAAGCAAATAACATGTAAATGCCAAGATTAATAGATTTTTTAAAATTTAACATTTAAATAAATTTTGTCTAAGCTTTAACACTGGGGTGGGTGGAACTATTACAAGCTGATAACTAAAGTAGCATCCAGAAGAGGAGGGAAGAAGGAATGGTCACAAGTGAGGGCTGGTTCTTGTCAGGTGACCTTACTGATGAAGACAATCGGAAGAACAGAGCTTATATTAAAGTGGTTAATATGACTCTGAAGTAGCAGTTAGACTGCCTTCTCGATCTTGTTAAAAGATAACAATTTTAATTTATTTTATTTTTCCAATTTCTATAAAAACAATGTTATTCCTTATCTTCAGCTGTGACAAAGTGGTACATGTAGGTAATTCTAAGGTAAGTTTTAAGAAGGGTACTTGGACATATAGCAAAGTGTGTTTCCATGACCTGTGACTTTCCTGTTCTTTCCCTTCTAGCAAATACAAGGGAGAACAGATAGCATTTTCTTTTTAAGTGGATCTGTTAAGCACACCGAACAACAGTGTAACTATATTACAGAAGACAGAAAATAAAAAATACTAATAAAAGTTAAATTCCACTCATCTGTTTCATTTAAAGATCTCGTGGTTTATGTCATGGGATATTATAAATGTTTAGATATATTCTTGTAATCAATAAGAGTAATCTTGTTGATTACAGTTTTTATTCCTTAGTCTGTAAAAGTAAGTATGTGCATACTACTACCAGAAATTAAGTTTTTTAATACTGTATTTTTGCATGTTACAATGAAGAAATTTCTTAACTGTAAAATCTTTTTCTCTGAACAAGGCCAACTATTTAAATAACTTTGCTTTCATAGTAGTGTAGTAGCAGCCTATGCAAAATGACAGGTGCTCAGGAGTGGTTTTTTTTTTCTCTAGTCTTGACATAAAATGGCATAACGAGTCATAGAATTAAGGACAAAATAGAGCATTTAGAATTTTTGTTGTTGTTGTTAGTAATTGTCTTTGTAGTTGATGAACAAGTTTTTTTCTAATTCCCATAATACATACATCTAACAGGTCAATAAAACCCTATCATTGGAATCGACAGGTTCAAGTTACATGTTTTGTACTGTTCATCTGAAGCAAAATTAATTTTTATTCTTTTATTTTAGCCAAGGATTGTTATATACCACAGAAGAAGTGTGATACAGAGTGGAAAAGGCAGTAAAATGGAAACTGAGACGTTGAGTTAGGTAGGAAAAACAGACTCCTGTATCTATTTGACTTTGCTATTTAGGTCTGTAGATCATCTATTACCATGCTTTTTAAATATGCTTTTTTGCAATATGTCCAAATTAATTAATGAAAATCTAGAGAAGCTTTGAAGAGAGAGGCCTGCTTCTTCAGCTCTAGTTGCGCCATTGTTTTTGTCCAATAGTTTTAGGATTGCTTTTTCTTCCTCTGGCAGATTTTTCTTTGAACAAAGCAGCATTGTTCCACTGCTGTTTCCATCTTTTCTCTTCTCTTACGTTGTTTTTTTTTTTAAAGTTTGTTTTAACAATGAGTGAGTTAAAAATTGACCTACACTTTCACTGAACTACAAAATAAATAAATAAATAAAAATAACTTTGCATTGTTATGGGGCAAGTATGAAAGCCACTATTTGGAATTCCGAGATATGATTTAGTAGCTTACTGGGTAGTACTGGTGATGGGAGGACGGTTGGACTAGATGATCTTGTAGGTCCTTTCCAACCTTGTGTTTCTATGATTCTATGAATTAATGTCCATAGCTTTCAATGCTTTCGAGCACTGAGAATTTTTTAGACGAACTCTGTTTATTTGAGAAATGCCTTTGAATTTCAGAGGGAATTATATTTTCATCTAAACTTGTCTGAAATAATGAAACTTTTATGAATTAAAAAATATATAATGTCTATCTAAAGTATATCAATACTATCTAAAGTATATCAATATCTAATTAATGGAAAAATTCAGCAAGCCGCTCATTGTTTTTGTACTGGTTGAAAGCTTGGATTTACCAGTTGCTGTTTTACCAGAGTTCCACAAATATTAAAAGTGTTTTTATTTATTTATTTGAAAAACACATTTTGATTACAATAAATTTCTGGTATTCTATCAAATCCTCTGCTACATTCATGGGGATTATTAGCAGCAGGCTTTTTTTTTAGTATGTCAGATAGGTAACTTTCAAATGTGTACTCACACATTTTTACTCACAAAATTTTTAGGTAGCAGACAACGCTTTTCTGGCTGCCTCATGTTGCATTGAATTTACTTCATGATTTTAAATCAAGGACCTGAAGAAGGCTGCCCTTACATAAAGTAATCACCAATGAAGCTACAGTTGATTAACTGTTGGGCTTTCATTGATTGCATGGTTACAGTTGCACAGGAAGATTTCTTACTTTATGTGTGTAGTATTAGTAAATCATGAAAGAATATTTTGTATATTGTATACATTGTATATATGCGCACAGGAAATGGGGGTCTACTATCCCATCTTGGACTTGCAAAACTGAACTTCATTTCTGCCACATCATTTAATTTTCTTCTTCACTTTCACTACAAAAATTCTACAGGCTTTTTGAGCAGGAGATTGTTCCTGTCTTTTGACTTGTGGGACTAAGCAAAGCTCTTCAGTGTGCCTGTTGCTCAGAAGTAGATGTTATAGATAGACTGCCTCATTAGAGTACTTTCCAAGGGGGACTAAAATATTCTAAGCTCTGTTCTATTCTGTTTTAAACACTGTATTGTTCTGATCCTGTCCTGCTGTGAAAAGTGAGCCTTAAAGCTAGCATAGCTGCAGTCAGTGACTGCTTCAATTCTAACCCTTCACTTCTACAGGCTGCAACACCTTCTTTCTCAGTATTAGTTGTGTCAGACCTTTCATGGTTTAGACTGAACTACAGACTGCCCACAGAATTGCATTTGAGCCAGGCTATAAGATAGCAGCCTACTGAAAAATATGGATTGCTCTTGCCCTTCTCTAAATCCATGTTACTTCCTTTTTGTGTCATCTTATCTTTGTTCTAGAAATGTCTTGTTTTTGTTGAAGTTCCGGCAATGAAATCTCTTGAACCATCATCTGAAATTGCCCCAGTAAATAAGTTTTGTTCACTTGTTTCTTTGTTTTGTATCTACTTTGCCTTTCTGCTTATGCTTTTCAGAAGGTGGCCTGTTCTTAGAGGGTCCAGTAGCAGAGCATTCAGCTAAACCCATATATGTTTCTGAATATAATGGAAGGGTCATTTGAAAATGTATATGTAGAGGATGTACTGCAGAGGTATTTCTGAAGTAATTTAAGAAATAATAACTTTGAACGTGTTTCTGTGTTAGTGGATTATATTTCAACATGGTTTACTTCAGAGTATATTTTTTATTATTTCCCATCAGGCAGGGACATATAACCAGTTGTCAGGATAGCAGCTAAGCAGTCTAACAAATAAAAATCAATGTAATAAACAGTGTGTAATGGATGTCTGAGATCATATTTAGGTTGTCTGGGGATTTCAGATAGATTATTTTTAGTGGTGTTATGCACAGAATCGTAGAATGGCTTGGGTTGGAAGAGACCTTAAAGATCATCTAACTCCAACACCCCTGCAAGTATAGGAGCACGCTTTCAGCTAAACTTCTGTGTTTACTACCTGGGCTTATAACTGGTAATGAAATTGGATGATACAGGGAGATTTATCACCAAAGAACAGTGCAACATACAGGAGTGAGATGGTGCAGCTACATTTTTTCTTCAAAGAAAAGAAAGATAAAGAATGAACTGAAGTTACAAGGAAACAATTTCAGGTGTTAGTTTAAGCTAAATAAACAATGAGCAGCTCTCAGCTGTATGAACTTTATTATTGAAAGAACAGATTTAATATTATTGGTTTGATTTAAACACTTATTACATAGTTTATTGTAGAACTTTATAGTAACACTTATAAAGAAGATAGTTGCAGAGGTTTATGACTTAAAATCATATAAAGCATTTCAGCAAAATGTGGAGCAACTATCATTCAAAGTCATAAAGATACTTAAATAAGATAATAGATGATTTCTGATATTATTTTAATCCCTATATTTTGCCCAGTAAAGTTAATATGTAATGAAAATTTTATCATAATCTTCTCCACAAAATTTTAGTGCTCTAATTTGTAGTATGGTTATAAACTTCTGACTAGGATAGAAAAGATGATAATATTTCTGCCTAGAAGAAACGTTTAAAATCAAATATGAATCTGTTTATATGAATGTAGTTATGATCGTATTTTACAGTCTTTTCTTTATATGAACATATTGGCTTTGGCAGATTGGTAATTTTGGTTTTAGGGTGTGTAATTTTAAAAAAAATGTTTTTATTGAAGCTATTATAATCTGAATCAGTTACATCTGGCCAGTGGCTAACTTCTCTTTTTCTCCTGAAAGTTTTTACACTCCATATCTGAATTACATAGTTTAAAATGATTCTAAATAGATTAATCATTTTATTATTAAAATATACATGGGAGATAGTTTAAAATGGAAAGACTATACCTTGACATATGCACTTACAGAAGAGACATAAAATCTCTCTTATAAACAGTGTTGGATTTCTTGTATCTAGCAACTTTGACAAGCCTGACATAAGCATTGAATACTGCAGCATGTAATTGTTAGATTCATAAAATATGTGGGTGGGTAAAGTAAAATATATAGAGATGGCATTGTCTTGAATAAATGAATCCTTTGTTAAACATTTTCCAAAGTTTATTTATAGCACACTGCAGTTTGTAACAACAAATGTACTGTATGAAAGAGCACATGGAATTAAGGACTATTGTATACTTCATATGCATGAAGGAAAACATTCCTTAGAAGTGAAACCATTAATGTTATATTCTGAATCACAAATACTTAACCACATAACCTGCTTATATGCAATGATGCTGAAGTACTTAACGTATATATTCTTAAAGCTCTCTCAATCTACATAGAATTAAGCATTCCACAGTACTTAGTGAAGCTGGTTTTAAAGTGATGTCTATTAGAAATAAATGTTAGTGTTTTAGTAAACATGTAGGTGTTTAAAGGTGATTCATGGTGTCTTTCTTTTAAATAATGAGAATTGTGTACTGCAGGACAAGTTTGGGAAGTATGAAAGCACTTTACAAAGGAAAGAAATTGAATACAGTGTAAAATATTAAAGCTTTATACTGACAGAACTGTTTTTATTTAAATTTTTATTGAATTTTTTCTTTGAAGTAACAACAAGAGACACATACTGTTGGCAGATAAACGATGCTGTGCTGAATGAGTGGTTACTTAACCTTAGAGCTGTCAGATACCATTATTTTCAATGTCAAGGAGCTGGAAAGCTTTATGCAATGTATTCTGTTCTTCATATTAAAATGGTCAAATTTCTGTTCATTTATACATTTCTGTGCTACAGCTACATACGATATGTAGACTGCTTCAGCAGGGAATGCTGAATTTGGCTCTAGACCTGCTTAAAACATGAAGCCAAATTATGCTTCAGGTTATCCTGAAAGCTCAAGCAGTAGTGCCTGAAGCACTGATGTTCTTTTGCTCTGAATTTTGAAATATTCTAATGTCTGAAGCAGGCATGCTATTGTCCTGACTAATAAAAATAACAATGTGAAAATCTCTCAAGGGCACAGTGTGTAATTTTATTTTGGCAAGAGTTTGCCATATGATAAATTCCAGTTCCATAGTTGGTATTTACCCGTTAAAATTAATTTGAGGACATTTTAGTATTTTAAATTAGGGATGGCCATTATTTACATTTCTGATGAACTTGCTATTGCAAAAGGCACGTGCACTGCTCTTGCTAGTATTTTTATGTTTGACCAGAGTATATAGATTCTCAGACATCTGGCAGCTAACCCCCAGAGAGATTTGTCCAGTTCAATGTCTTTGGGAGACGATAGTGTATATTGTCACTAGTACAATAAAAGATGTATTTTATTTTACTTGATCACAGAGTGGACACAATGCAAAATGCTGTACTGTGCTTTTGAATTCTGATTTAACATTCATTTATAAAACACAAAAAGAATTAATAGGAAAACTACAACAAAGGGAAGTCAGAAATTGTTATATGTTAAGATCATAGGATCAAAGGGTAACTCAGGTTACAAGGGACCTCAGGAGGTCATCTCGGCTGACCTAAACAGGGTCAGCTGTGAGCTCAGGACTTCATTCAGTTTGGTTTTTAAAACCATCCACAACCTCTCTGAGCAGCCTGTTTCATTGCTTATGGCAATAAATACCCATGCAGTAACTGACTTGTTCAATGCATTGAAATGCATTTGATTAATGTATGATGATCAGCTGTTTTGAGCCCTTGTCTGTGTGCAGATTTTTCCTGTTGTTTTCTTTTTTTTCTCCCACACAGACATTTTTGTTTGTTTGCTTGTTTCCAACTATATTGCTTAGCCTTGACACACCACTTTTTTTTTTTTATCAACAAATATTTCAGTGGTAGTATTCAAGTACATATCATGAAAATATTCATGAGGATTATTCATACTAAAGTCATTCAGTATATTCTTGGATGACAGTTATAATTATTTATCGCAGTAAGGGTTCTCTATCTCTCATTTCATTTTCACTTCCAGAAGGCAGGCCTTCCCTTCATGTTTTGAAGGAAAGGGCACGATCAAGAAAAAACACAGTACTTTTACTCTGAAGTTCTATAATCTCTTCTAATTTATCCTTAAAATTATGTGAACAAAGGATCTGCATAAATTGTTGTAAGAATTTCTAACAAGTGTTCTCTCCATGTGCTCAAATTCTTCATTTACCTTCCAAGAAGAAAACTGATAACATTACTGAGATGATGGGAGACGCTGAGTTGTGAGGTCGGTGAACACACTGAGGAGTCAAGACAGAGCCATGGAAACAGGCATTCGAGCGTTCCTTGTCACCTTCATCACATATGTTAATGCCAGGGACACAGAGTACCAATGGCTGAATTCCTTGATAGCAGACTCATGGGAATCAGTGGATTGTGTTTAATCTGTGGATTATTTTATTATGAAGTATGCTTATTTAACAAGTCTAATAGGTCAGCACAGAGCACCAGTGCTTGTATGATATAGAACGTGGTGAACAATGATCACGAGGAAGTTTTGGAGCTGGTAAAGTGAGTTTCCTGCACCAACAGCTAGCTCCTTCCCATTCTCTGTAGCTGACATGCTCTCTTTTAATATATCACCAATAAAGTGTTGTGTCATGTTGCCGTCCCCATCTCCACCCCGTATTTATACATAAATTGTTACTTCAGTACTTCAACTGGTTTACCTGAGGTGGGGGACAGGATCTTCTCTGCTATGTTTTCAAAAGATAAATCTGATTTGCTGTTCAAAGCGGTGGAATGCTCTGCAAATACTGTAAAGACTGAGAGCTGTGGTACTTGTGTGTTGTGCCTGAACAGCAGGAAGGGAGAAAACAGGTGCTAAACAGCAATGATTAGCATATGTATACCAACTGACGAGGTGTTAAACATAATTTCATGCAGAGGTGTCAAAACCTTGGCCAAAGGATATGTTATAACTATGTGAAATAATACAACCAGATTATATAAAACACAGTGGAACATAAAAATCTTCAAATATCAAATGACCTGGTCAAAACAGTACAGCTCATTTACTAGGATACATATTTTCAAGAGGCTAGGGATATATATGTTCAGAACCAATGTACTTCTCAAAATGATACGATAATTTCACGCTGGCTTCAAAACAAATGAATGCTTCATTTTGTACTGCTGCAGTGGAGCCTTAAAAGTTAAATCTGGTATTTCCTTTTGTTACTTGTATTATTTACTGTGTGATATTCTTTTCCTTAAACATTGCTTGCACTGGAAGATGGAATGTAAGATTTAGTGATCTTAGTTTAAGTAGTTGCCATGGTCTGGTGCTTTTCATACATGGAAATTATCAGGTTCTATTAGAGATTGTGCTCTTCTCTTTCATTTTTATGCCATATATTCCTTATGATCATTTAATGAATGCACTTAACTGTAATACATATGAATCTGATAGTCATGCATCTTTCATGATTTTTTTCCTTTAACTTTTACTCTCCGTTTCATGCCCCAGGCATGGCTTGAACCTTTTTCCTTTCTATTGTCACAATAACTTTCATTGTCTCAACTTTCACTTTGTTGTCTTGATAACAACTGAAGGATTCAGTCCAGACTAGAAGACCTTGCTACTTTTAGCTATTAGTATTTACTTATATGTGGGCTACTGCACCCTTTATTTTAATTAAAATTGAGTGAAAAAGGCCATTTTTAAAACAAGATATTGCTTCCATTTTCTGCATTCTCTTCCTTTCCTTTATTATTTTGGTGGTTTTATGAAAAAAAAAAAATAGTACTGTTAGAAGTGACCATCCTGCCTGGAAGTCATCCCTATGTTATTAAGAGAGCTGTCCTCTCAGTGAGACAAAGTACTACATTAAACTCATCTTCCTCCTAGCTCTCATGGGGCAGTATCCTTTCAAATTTTTCTCTGCTATTCCACTGAGATCCACTATCTGACAGGAGAACAGGGCTTCTGGGCATCTCCCTTTGCAGACTTCCGGCTGGCCAAGTTTCAACTATTTGTTTCTTTGTTTCTTTAAAAGGGAACATCCTTGAAGAGCCTGCTGATTTGTTCTAGGAGATACCATTCTTGAAGATACATTTTAACTGCCTCATAACAGTGGTTTGCTACAATGTGCTGAGACACACACATATATATATATATATATATATATATATATTCCTCAAATGCTGTAAAGAGAGCTTAGATCCTAACAACACATCCACAGCCACAGAACATTGGCCTAAAATGTGTTTATTTTAGCAGAATATTTAATTCAGTGCTGGGTTTCTAAGAAAGTATTTCCAGGTTTTCAAAGGTTCAAAATAGTTCAGTCTTCACTTGCAATAAAGCCATTCTCCCTTAATTCTTCCCTTTTGACTATTACTACATACATAATTATTTTTCAAAAACATACCTTTAAAATTAGAGTGTTGAATCTGTTTTGAAAAATAATCAAATGTCTCAATCTGAGGCTCAGTGTCTAGAATAATCTTATTGCATCTGATCTTGGTTGCTTGTACCCAAGTAAATCTTTCAGGTAGGTTCTGGTGCAGTGGATCTCAACATCCTCTTGTACCAACGTGGCTTTGCTAACTCCACAGCATTTTGAAGATGTGTCTAAAGTGGCATAATATGAGATAGGCTGAAAAATGGAATGTTAGATGTGAACACTGTGGGATGCTAGCCAGGCTCTACTTTAGCTCTGCTATTAATCAATGGCATTATCAAAAGTATTGTCGAACATACGCTAATCTCAGGATGAAATATTACAATTATGACTGGGGAAAAAAATATATATATATATATATATATAAAAACATTAGAACTAGGAATGGTACATTGGTTAAGATAATTCATTTCTGCCCTTAATGGAAAACACATTTTCTTGACTGTATTTTGTGTATTATAATTAACAGATTGTAAAGAGACTGAAAGGTAGCGAGCATGTTCCTCTCTAGCTGATATTTAGCACTGTATAGCAATGACTGAGGCAGTAGGATTTCCATTGTTTTTCAGTGACTGATTATTCCTTGTTGGCTAGAGTTCAAAAAGTTTTTAAGCATATGCATACCTTTTTCCACTTGAGATAGTTCAACCACAGCAAGAAAGCATTTAAGGACACAGTCATGTAGTTCTTCAGATCTCACTAGTCACTCTTGAGAGTCATAGCTATTCTTAACCTGTACAGAAATTCTGAATTGTATTTGGCTTTACATTGAGTACCAGCCTCAATATGAAGCTCATACGTCAGAATAATGAGCATGTGTTTGGAGGGAGAATATGAACAAATATCTTTCTAGACTCCTAATTTTAATTATTTTTATTATTTTAGATTATGCATTTAACAAATAAGCCATTTATTAAAATGAGACTGCCACGTTCCTGGCTGACACAAGAGGGCACTTTAAAGTAAAGTTGTTGTTTATTGATTCCTATAGTCCCTACAGCATGATAAAGATTGGGATTTTTAAAATGTAGACAACGTTTATTAACGATCTAAACAACAACAACAACAAAAAAAAACAACAAAAAAAACTGCTACAAAATAAAAACAATGTGGGTGTACATCAGGGTTAGTACATGTTGTTGAAACCTTACTCGTGTTATGAGATGGACCTGGGGTTTTGGAAAGGGAAAGAACACACACCACATGACATTCATTAACGTTCACTCAGATAATAGCAGTACCACTCACTGGCAGTAGACCACAAGACGTGCAGTAATAAATCCCCTTTGTTACAGTGTAATTAACAGTTAAAATTTCAAGTGAGGTCTCATTTGATATCTTAGATGAGATTTAGAATATGGGTTAAAGAGTTTGTGTTTCCTGTTAGTTACTGCATGAAATCTTGATTGGGGAATCACTACACAACCAGCTGCAGTGAAGGGAAGCTTTGCAGCACCTTACACAAGGTGTTGCAGGGAATGTAAATAGAGGTAATTACCCTCCACTGTGCTATTAGTGTTTTGGGATCCTTTTCTACATTGTGAGGAGGCCGTAGCTGTGAAGCTCTTAATCCCACTCATAAAAAAATCTATCAGCAAGAGCTTCTATAGCACAATTTCCTTTCTGTATCAGTGCAAGGTTTAATATCTAATTTTTCCAATAATAGGTCATTTTGTTCCCACACATGTTAACCACAAGGTTCATTTTTCTCTCTTTTGATTGTGTTAGAGACGCAAGGCAAACTTCCCAACAAACGTAACTGACTAATGTTTAAAATCTGGTGTGAGGGAGTTGAATTTTCATAGCTTAATTAGTGTCAGCAGGTTGCCAATTAATTAATGAAATTCTTTTGTGCTATCTCCAGCTGTATTTAATTAGACTGTTTTTAGAGGAGGGAAGGCTATTGTCTAAATGTAGCTAGGTGATGAGGTATTTTTCAGAAATTGTGCTTTACACCTTGTTAAAGATCTTTTTTCTTTCAAATTCTGAATTCAATCTTTTTTCTTTCAAATTCTGAATTCTTCACATTCTGCAAATGAGTACAGTTTGTTCTGTCAGCAAATAAGTAGTTAGCAAGGTTATTAACTTTATGATATGACATGGAAGCCTTTGGATTAGTGTTTTAGATAAACCGTTGAAGTTCATTGGCGAAAAAAACAACAGTGTGATTAATTAAAAATACATTTGTTAAGATCCAAGTTAAATACTGATATAATCCAACCTAATAATATGGCATTTTAGAAGAGGACTAAATTAAATTATAAGACCAGATCTTTAAAGTATTTTATATTAAAAATAAATAAATAAATAAAAATAAAATAAAATGTATAATCTAAAAGTAATGAGCTATGAGTTAATATTTTGCACAAGCTGATACTTGTGAGAAACGTCAGAATATTGCTGAATTTTTAGTAACAGAACTTCTATCTTGTGATAAAGTGAAATTTTAGTATCTCTGCATCATTCATAGTTGGATTTCCAGTTCTTCCCAGCACACTGGTATTAAAAATAGTGATTTTTTTTCAACTTTATTTTTAATTACATTTTATTAATAAAATGAAGAAACTTCTTAATCTTATTAATAAAAGTAACAGATTAGGATCAGAAAGGCTGTTTTCTTTTCCTAACTTTCTAACTCATTTACAAATGCAAGAACCAATTATCTGAATTTTACTATTTCCTTCATACTTAAGAATTCTGTATGGTTATTGCAAATTACCACAGATGGAAGGGCCCATCCTGGACATTGATAACAAATGTGAAAGATTTCAGCATGTCAGTGGAGCAAAGATCTCAAATATTTTGAAAATTAATGAAAATCAATGCATTGTTGTATCAGAGTTCAGTACCTTAGAGACATTTTTAAGTGCAAGAGTATCCAACTCATTTTCTATTGAAAATTAATAAATACCTGAGTAAAAATACAACAACAGGAAATTTAAGGTGTAGCTTTAAATATTTCTTTTCCCAGATGTAACTGTGCATTGCCACCCTCTAGACTCTGAACTCGCAATTGAGTTATTGGTCTAGCTGACTGCTCCCAGTAGCCAAACTGAGCTTTTAATATTACAGTCAGTTACAACCTAGTCTTGCACCAGGATTCAGAAATGACATATAGTTTGGACACAAGTTTGTCTGTGCTTACTTATATGTGCATAAAATGATAACAAAATTATGTTTCCATGAAAACAGAGTGGCTCTAAATGGTTTTGCTAAATCGTTTAATTTGTATGTAGGAGGAATTGTATTCCATTGCAGAATGTGGCTTTACTTAGTTCTGTATTGGTGTTAATCTGTTCAGGATTATGCCTAAACGTTATTGTTTGAAAAGTACCTGCACAATTTGAAGCAGCTATTTCCTTTCTATGCATTTTGTGATAATCTTGTCAGAGTTCCTTGGGCATCTCCATCCAGGTGCACTCAAATTGCAGCCATTGCAAATTATACACCTACCTTGGCAAAACATCCTTCCCTCAATACCACCATAATAGTTTCAGCTAACCAGAAAATTCATTCCACCAATTTTTATTTTTTATTTTTAAATTAAACAATACAAGCATTTAAGATATTATTTATATCTCTTAGCAGGAAGACTACTGGAAGGAACACCCTGCATGACTGAATCCAGTTTCCTGCTAGCGCAGTCAGACATAGGTAAGGGATTGTAACATAAATTGATCAAGCAACATCTCAGAAGCAGATAGGATCTTTATGTTGACTCTGCTGTGTAAAAATGCTGGGATTCTGCTCTAGAACACCATGGCCCAAGAAACTTTAATTTAGTTTATGTTTGTTCATACACCCGTTGACCTTCATTTCTCTTACTGCATTCATATTGGATCATTCCAGTTCTTACACTGATATTCCACACACCTGCTTCACTTTTATGAACTTCACTCTTAAGTCTCTTCAATATCTTTGTCAAATTATTTCCTTTGGTGATGAAGCCGTGATGAGGCAATATATGTAATGATTGGAAATGAAGGGCATGTTTTAGTTTCTCCTATTGTAACCTACAATCACTGTCAGAGTTACCTCTCAAAGACATTAGAATACGTACCTCCTAAAAGTCATTATTTTTAATTAGGTAATAAAATAATCTCTTCCTTTAAATTTTTCTTTTGGAGTTAATGCAAGAGTAATGTGTATGTAAAAGAAAAATAAAAATTCAGGTAATATTCATCACTATTTAAGCAACATTGCCAGCTCTTCATTTGCAAATTGTTTTGTGATCACAGGTAGGCTGATGCATCTCTGCTGACTACAACTGAATTGATCTTGCTTAGTCCAGCATTTAATTTGGCTTGCTACTGCAAAGGTGTATTAACAGAGTAGTGTGCTATAATGTATCCACTAAATCTATTCTTTATAGTTCAGTGGGGATGTAGTTGACTATTTTACTGTGGGAAAGACTTACACGTAAATGTTAAAGGGGCAGTGATAGCTTTTAGGCCTAATATTTAGTTGGCTTAGTAAAATCCACCTCTTGAAATTTACTTGTTTTACATTATTTCTTTATATGAATTACAAATAAAGACTTTCAATATATATTGAAAGAGAGAAATGTGATTAATGTAGGTATACATTTTGTTTTTAAGACAGAGTCAAATCTGAAAAGCTCTTTAGTTTTTTTAGAAGCCTAGTTTTTTGTTTGTTTGATTTTTCAATAAATAAAATCATATTTATTCCTTTTTCTCTTTAAGGTTTTCAGAAAGTTTTAGAGCAGAATTGCTGAGTGCTGCCTGTGCCTGACTCTGTCTGCTATTCTCTTTATTATAGCAACAAGGAGGTTATTTTTTTGGATCTCAGTAAGGATTTGTGTGCTTATTTTATCTTTATTACTATGTCATGGAATGTGATTTTGGTTCCCGTGTCTAGAATCGTGTGAAAAAAAAAAAAAAACTCTGAACTGAACCAAACTGAAGTTTTCTGAGCAAAACAAAGCTTTCCCAAAATAAGGAAAGAGCAAAAATCTGTAAAGGTAAACATCTGTTCAGGCTACTATTGTGAAGGGCTGCTTGGATTTACAAGCAGATTGAGTATCTTTCCAGATGGCCAGTGCTTCCTCAGCTATGTTCATGTATTACTTTAGTTGTTCTAGCAGTGAAATAACTGAAATAAAAATCCAAGACCGAATATGTATTTCTAATAAGCAACTAGCTACAGTAATACAGTTCACAAAAGTTAAATAACAGGGATTCACAAAAAGAGTTACATATGAAAAAAAGTCCAGATCTTTGTTTATAAATGTGATATGTATACCACAGGTGATTTCTTTTTTCCTTTGCAATTCTCTCTGCTGGTTTAGGCAGTGTACATAATATATGCTTGTAAATTAAGAGTCTAGTTACTCTCCCAGTCACCACACTTAGAATATTATGGCATATGGTTTATGTTAACTATCTAAGCCATAATCCTGTATGTGAATCAAAAATATGTACTGTTTTTGCCAGGTTGGATGGGGCCTTGAACTACCTAGTCTAGGTGTACGCAGGTGGGTTGGAACTAAGTGATCTTTAAGGTCCCTTCCAACCCAAACCATTCTATGATTCAGATCATATAGGAATAAGCATGTTAATTCAGATTTTTCCTCTCAGTATGATTTTTACGAGTTTATGCATGAGTGTATGCATGAATATAATTGAGGTACTGAGGTTCATTATATCCTACCTTATATTTCTAAACTTTGTTATTTTATCTTCATCATTCCCATTAAATGGCAACATATATTCATATAATTTTGAACATACTATATTAATATAAATTTGAAAAGATTATCAGTTCTGTTCTCAAAGAGACTTGATGAAATTTTGTCAGGCAAACTAAGTCAAACCCAAGATGAAAAATGGTAATAGGATTAGAGTTATGTTTAACATATGAAAATGCAAATTCAGAAACTTGCCTTTTAAAATTGTAATAAAAATCTTCAATTACTGTAATAAAATTCTCAAAAGTTAGATTAAACTGACATTGTATCTACAAGGTCTTTTACATGTTAAAACTATACCACTGGGGGTGGAGTTTCAAACTGGAAAGGGAAGCAAATTGTCCCTGCCTCGAGAGTCCTCATAGGTATTGGTGTCAGCCATGTGATAAATGGGATTTTTTTTGTGTTAAACTGTTCATCATTTCATCTGCATGTTCCGTATACTTTCTGTGCAAAACTGCCAATATACAAAATTCCTATGTGATACCAAATCTTTCTTTTTTTTTTGGCTTGATTATGAGGTTGTTTTTTTTTCCCTTCCAAAATAAAAAAATCCCCTTCCCCAAAGTCACACAGCCCAGAATGTTCTGTGTCTCAGGCCCAGACCTATCACCTTTCTACTTCCCTGTTGCTAATGAGATTCATGCTATTACAGATTGCAAAAATACTTTCCCAAATGAAAAAGAAAGATTGTCTACAGAAGAAAGCAGATTGTGACAATCACTCCTTTAATATTCTGATCTAATAGCCCCACATGAGGCATTTTATTTTAGTATTAAGGAACTGAATTATTTAAAATTGCAGAAGATTGCAGTTCTATCATCTGCACTGAAATAATGGGGGCGGGGGGGGGGGGGGGGCGAACACAGTAGCAGTCCTTTTCTAAAATGCTGTTCAGCAAACAATGCAATCCTAGCCAGTAGGAGTAAAACTGATGAGATACACTACTTCCCTCATTTTCTTAGCCCAACAGATTCACCAATATTCCATCTCCTGCTCTCAGTGGAGGAGAAATGGGGGGTGACATTCACGTGTTTCCAGCTGTCAGGAAGAACAAGAACACTGCCTTTGTCTGCTCCTCCAGGCTTGTTTCTGGCCAGGATGTTGCCTCACATCTACCAGTTTATCATCATTTCCTTGCTTCTCTGTGCGTTTCAGAACTTTGTAGATTTCCTCCCAAAGGTTTTCAGACTCTTGTTATATCCTCATATCTACCTCCACTGCTTCAGTCCTCTCTATTAGATCAACTTCTCGGCATTAACATGGTTCCTGCGGCATGTGAGGATTTTTAATGACATGTTTTCATGAGCATGTGTTTAGGGTGGTAATTCTGTTCTTTTGGTGGCTTGTGAATGAAGATACATAAATTGACAGTGGCTTTAGCAAGCTTTGACTGGTAACAATGTTATAAGATGGAAAAATTGGTTCTGAGCTTTAGTAAACAGCTACCTTTTATCTTTTTGGCATACGGTCCTCCAGCTTGATGCCAAAGTGCTGCAAACCCATCTGTCTAGAAAAACAGAATATGCAATGATGTTATAAATGGGTCTGTGATCAATCTAACCATGAGTTTTATGATTTTTATGCACACGAGTGCTAACCTGTGTTTCATGAGTCACTGATATCTCAGTTCTGAAGACCTGCTCATGTGAATTAATTATATATATGTCCCCTGCACTTTGTCAAGAATTAAAAAGAAAAGCTTCATATGAAGAACAAAATTTGGGGTCATCTGAGGTGACAGATGCTTTCTTGTGCACAGATTCCATTGTTCAGTGCTGGAGTGGAAGGGAGAAAAAATCAGAGGCTACACCTTCATAAGTGTTTCCTTTTGCATTCTTTAATAAGCCTTTTTAACTTAGAAGACAAGTTGCAAATGTTATTGAAAGAAAATGGTGGTCCTTATTTGTGGTTGCTGACTAAGTAGATTTCTGTCTGTGTATTGAAGTTTCCATTAGTGTGAGATTTTTAAATTTAAATTTCATAGCAAGCATATTTCCTCCTGGGAATTGAAGTCAGTTCATTGTAACAAATAAAACCACGGTAAAATAACTTTGCTTTTTCACAGATTGCAGATTATTGAATTGATGCTTTAACATGGAAATTTAGCGTTTAAGATGTATGTTATTACTGTCATTTGCACGCTAAAGAAGCTCTTCTCAAAAGTACTTTTACTTTAAAACTGCCTAAGTGCTTTACACCACACAGAATAAGGCAAATCTAACTTTGTGCTATTGAACAGTAGGACAAAAGCTGTCTGTTAATAGACCAAGGAAATGATTGGGAGAAAAATGGAGTAGCTGAGTTTCTCTAAACCTATACTTTTTTTTTTACTTTTTTTTTTTCTTAATGAGCAATTTAACTGGCAATTGATCAGTCATTCAGCATTACAGTAAATGGTCAATCAAATATACAATGATGTGAGACTGCACTTTAGACCGAATCTGGCAGCAATCAGGAATGCTTAAGAATAAATACAGAGTAAATTTCTCTCTGTATTTACTTTAAAAGATAAAAACAACAAAACATAACCAAAACCAAAACAGCAATAACAAACTACCAGGCAGTTAATCAGTTGTATTCTTTATTGTGCATGGCAACATACTTGCTCATGAATTTCCATTTTATGCTTTTGTCTTTTTTTTATTTATTATTTTTTTTTACAGGACTTATTTTTACTGTTGGATTTCAGTCAAATATGACTGCTATGGAATGGTTGCATTAACAAGGTCTCGAGATCACAAATCTTTATAGACTTGTTTAATTTTATGCATGTGAGCTCAAGGCAACTATCCAAACAGATGACATTCAGAATATTGGTATGTGTTGCAGTATTAATTCCTACATTAACACTCCAGGTAGGCTCATTACAGGGGAGAATTTCTGTTTTTATCATTTTAAAATTATAAAGCTTTTAGTTTTCAGAAGCAAATCTTTGGTTCTAATCAGGTAAAATTCAAGAACTCATCACTGTCTTGCTTCTTGCTAAAAATATAGTATGAAACAGTCCTTTGACCAGTGGCATTTGCTAGTGTGAATGAGAAATACTGTCTAAAAATAAAAATCGTCTTTTATTTACATGAGGTGTGAAATATACCATTATAGGCAGCTGTCAGTGTGAATGGGTTAACATTTACCTAATTTATAATGTGTGAAAATAGACACCTACTAGCAGAACTAGAATGGAAAGAGAGCAGTCTCAAAAGAGCACAGTTCACATAACGTTTACCCCTTTTCCCTGACTCAGGTCTTTTGGCACTTAATACATTGTTTGAAGGGTTGTTAAATATTTGACTTTTACTCTGTGACCTCCTCTTTCAAGTGTAGAAGGAAATAGAAAGGCTCAGTTTGACATCCCTCAAGAGATCAGGCGGAGTAATGGGTAGCACTTACCTTTTTTGATCCCCAAGTTAAAGAAGAAACTTTTATTTTCCTAATAACTTGCAGTAAATGAAATTGGTATTCTCTGCGATGTGACCTAATGATCCTGGGAGGCTAAGGGAAAGTCATAGCATAAATATAAAAGTAGCTTTTGACAGGACACAGGTGAGCGACTCTGATGCATCTTCCATTGACAGTTTTTGTCTTCAGAACTGTTCAGACTTCTGGGTAATATCTGTCTATTTCTGGGCAATTTTTTTCAGTAGGCTTGGAATGGTAAGAGAATCCCCGCATCTCTACAATATCATGTATGTGTACTGTACATGATCAGCCAAACTTTTTCTTGCAGCAGGTGCAAATAATGAATGTAATAATCAATGAATGTAATAATCGGGTAGTCTGCAAATGGTACAGAGGCATTTGGCAATCGCAGTATTAAAACAAACTAATTATGGTAGCATTAACAACTCTTTTCTGCACACACAGCTTTATTTAAATTTGATTTTGACCTAGCAGAACTTGGTTTTGAAAAGAGTAGTAGTTCTGTTCTTGATTAAGACTGAACATGATTAACATTAATTATTGATCAAGCTTCTCCACATCTTCAGATAGCATCAAAGAGAGATTTATTGATGAAGTCTGAAAGGTCTTAAAACTGTAGTTATTATGCTGTAATTCCTTTTGACTACAGATTAAGTGGACTATTCACGAGATATCTTTATGCATGTGGAAACTAAGCACAAAGTCCATCTCCTAAACATTACTAGTTCAAGAATATTAAAAATTCTCAAAATCTTTATTGAAGCATGAATTTGATTTTGGAGTGTTTTGTTTAGAATTTTTTTAGGGGTGAGTGAGGAAAGAAATGCAGATGCTAGATTAGGAGATACAGATTCTAAGATACAAGAGATACAGGAGAGCCAGTTTGCTCCTGCTTATATGTCTGGAATAGAAAATTCTGTGGCATGTGAGACAATTTTGTGGCTCTTTGTTAGTAATTAACCTTAAGACTATTTTTTTTTTTAATCTGGAAATTATCTGGAAAATGCTTTGTCTTTGAATCATTGTATTTAAAAGGAAAATAAACTAAAATTACTGTATGAATAAATAATGCTTCAGTGAAGAAAATACTATAGCAATGATCTTTAGGGAATCAGAACTATTGTTACATCAGATTGTTAATTAATGAAGGTTTGTTGCAGAATAGTGTCTCAAAATAAATTGTTATTCCTTGTCATTATTCAGGAGAAGTGAAACAGCAATTTAAGACCTTTTTAGACTAATCGATCTACTTATTTATCTACTATCCCATGTGTTCAGTAAATATTCAAATGATATCTTCTGGGTTAAAAAAGAGCAATATTTCTGTTAAACAAAGGATGATACAATAGTGGGATAAAGAGGCAGTTGCTTTAGAAGATTGGTTTTGTATGACCAGGCTCCTAGCTCCAGATGAGAACTGCAAATCCAGATGAGAGGGTATGGATAATGTTAAGACAGTAGCTGAGGGAGAATCACTCCTTCCCTTACTGTCTTCTACTGGCTATCCTGGTTAAGCAATTTCAGTCTGATATTTATGATTTTTCCTACATTTTGCATAGGGAATTCATTACCTGAATTGCTGAAATGCTTAAAGATGGATAGATATAAAACATAAAATGGGAATAAACCTATACTTGTGGGTTTTGTTTGTTTGCTTGTTTAAATCTATAGAGGTGGAAAAGAAAGCACACTACAGTTGGCTTCATATACAGCTGGATGGTTATCATTTTTCAAAGTATGATGATAATGAAATACTTCTCTGGGAACAAGTATACCCACACTGGCAAAACTACTTAACACCATGGAAGGTCACCTTACTCTTGTTACTGCTGCATTGTGGTATTATTTTAATTGGACTTTTCTCACTGATCTGCATGCTCAGTTTGCAAAAGATGCTAGAGAATATGTGGCTTTGGCAAGTAAACAAACTCTCTGCACAGGGTAATTAAAGCTGGGGTTAATCCCAGTATAGACAGAATTCTGTAACAGCTAGTGAACAAATGCAGTTGACCACTTGACATTGATTATTTGCAAACAATAATTCTTACACTTAAAACACATACAGAAAATTAATTTTTCACGTATGTGTTATTTGGACCAACCAGGTCACTGAGCAAAATTACATTAAAGTACAAAAATGAAGCAGGAAGAAGGGAAATGATTTACCCACTGGAGCTATCTTTTAGAAATTGAATAGCATCCCCAACAGCACTTCTGCATATCCAAGTCAACCCACGCTGTAGAGAATTCTTTCTCTTCTTTACTGGATGTATCTTTCCTTTCTCTGTTGCAAAATGAAACTTCTGTCATTGCTGTTTTTTAGATAATGTTTTTTCAGAAGCATATGTTAACCAGGTGTGCTGTAGAACTAGTAGGAATATTTCAGGTTAAAAGCTGAATTATGAAGCTGATGGTTGTAACAAGGGCAAGATTCTTTCCTTGACATCTCCAGGCAATTATTATATGTCTCTGTAATTTGTTTTAGTAGTTCTTTAACCAGAATGGTAATAAATAAATAAATAAATACTGAATCTTTGTTTTCCACCTTTTGATGTGGCAATAATCATGTTTTTCTTTCCAGTCTTCATGACTGTCTTCCATGTCTGCATTACAGCCTTAGATATGTTACTACAGTGATTTAAATAATTTTGAGCATTCTGTAGAATGCAAAAAATAGATCTTCTAATAGTAATAGAGTCCATGTATCTAAATGTAAAGGACTAAGATGGAATTCTTTTTGCTACAGTGCATTTTCAGGTACATTGAAACTAAATTTTATAGTTCAAATTGAAGGAAAAAAAAAGAACATTCTTCAATTCTGTTTTTGTTTTCTTTGTTTCCTACAGTTTTCCTTGTTTGTGTGGGAGGTAGCTTCTGGTTATATGGTAGCTTGTGATTGTATATATAATTAGTGAATACATGTTGTCAGTTCATTTCCTGATCTGAGACACTCAAAGGGATACAAATGGAAAATTTCTTATAATAAGGAATAATAGGATTTTTTTTTTTAATGGCCATTGTAGGTGGCCATAGAAGTAAAAAATGCATATAAAGAACATGAAGAGCTCTTTGTAGGGAATACTTACAAATAATGAGATAATGCTATCTGACTTGTCTTAAAGGATTACTATGTTAATCTAGGTCCCTCTGATGTGTAATTTTCAAGGCTTTGAAATTACTTTAAGGTAAGTAGTGTTAGATCTGATATTGACACTTTAAAAGAATACCATTGGTTTTCATAAAACAAACAAACAAAACCCCCTACATTCAGGAAATAGCTTATTCTCTGTTACAACGTGCAAACATGAAGAATAAAAGCTATGGCATTCTGGGTGGTTGGAAAAAACACACAAGGGAAGGCAATATATTGGTTTATTCTTCAAGGGCTTCTGTCAGGCTTGTGAGCAGTGCTATGTGCCTGCAGATATTCTGGCAGGGAGTACTGTCAGTCTGTAAATGCACAGGCAGAGCGTGACTGTGTTAAACAGAAATCTAGAATGTTCTCTTTAAAAACAAAACAAACAAAAAAGAAACACAACCACTCATGTTAGGTGGAAAGTAGGAAAGTAGGAAATATTTTAAATGTTAAAACCTATAGGGAGTTAATATTCATAGCCAGGCTTCTCCATGTGTATCAATGAGTGATTCAGATAGAGAAAAACCAGAACAGGGAGGTTTAGCTTGGTCACTTGAAAATAATTGTATTCCAACCAATCTTAAGAAGGAACATAGAGAGTATATTAACAATGGATCATGACATAGACCTTGGCACTTAAATGTAACTGTTCATGTAAATTACCAGAAGCAGGTTTTGTGATCCCATACATTTTGTATAGTCATTCACAGCTCATTAAACCTTCACCAGTGTTGTCATTCTCGAAATACAAAGGTAGCATAAGAACAACATAATTAGAGTTTAAGTCAGACTGCCCTAGCTGAATTTCTAAACAGTAATTGCTCTACCTGCAACTCTTTGTGGATTTGAGGAATAAAGGTTAGAGCAGGCAATGAGCAAGATGTATGCTAGTGGGTCTCAGAAGCTTTGGCCTTTTATTGAACTAACAGACCTTCACTGTGTTTTAAATCATTGTTACAAAGACATTCTATTAGCTGAAACAAACTGTGGTCCTGCTGTCCTGCTAATTTATTATATTTTTTTGTATTATAACATAGGATCATTATATATTTATTTATTTATTTATTTTTCCCCAGGGTTTTGTCATATGGCAGTAAACTTAAAAACAGGTGACTATAGGTGGACATTAGAGTCACTTGGTGACGTACTGATAATGTTTCCTTGGGTCTATGTTCAAGAACAGTGCTGAATGTATATTAAGCAACAATTTGACTTAGGTATCAGATGTTTCAAGTATAAGCAAATAATATTTAGAGAGCTTACTTTGTATCAAAACTTAAATTAAGTGAGGAAGGGCTGTTATGTATGTGACTGACTGCTCCTGTCTATGTTGCTTTTCAGCTTTTTAGTGGACTGCTAACCAGTTTGCTCTGGAGAGCCCACTACACATGATGCACGTACTTTTCTGCTTCCTTGGCCTATCTGAGCTTCAGAATTTGTGATTTCTTCATCGGTACCCCTGGCACGCCTCTTTGTAAAAGAAGAATGCCAGAACATTGGTTCTTAGACTAGCTGAGAACTGAACATAGCTACACGTCCTGCAACTCAGAAGCTTTAGAACAGTATTAGCTTCCCAAAGTAAGAGCTTGAGCCTAGCATCACACTGACAAAACTGCTTCTGCTCTTGATGTGAGAGGAGTCTAACGATGTGAGAGGAGTCTAGCCCATCTAATATGGGAATTTTTGGCCTGAATTCTTTTCCACCTGTCTGACACACCCTATATATGTCACAGATTTACTGAAACTCACAAAACAGCTGCCTATATTGTCTCACCCAAGGTTGCCTCACCCTCAGCACTCTAGAGCACACTATTTCCTGTATTTCTTCACCTAACAAACAGTCTTGGTAATTCATTTTTCAACTAAAAGCAGATATGCAGTTTAACTTAGCCAAAGTTTCTGTACATTAAAGCTGTAATGAAGAGAGAAATAGTCACTACAACTCTGATAAATATAGTAGGAACAACTAGGCTCTCAATTCATTTGTCTCCCTGCTTTGTCCTATTTCCTGGTCCCCTGATCAGTGTTGCATACCTATTAATTTACTGATGTTGTCTCTTTTGGTTTGAACTAATTCTCTCTGAGCAAAAACACAGGTGTGATTCTGGGAACCACTTGCTTCAGGGACTTCTCCCAGTGACCAGTGTGGAGGAGACTGATGCAGGTTTGACTCTGCCTGTTCTGGGACACAATGAGCTGAATCCGTTTGACAGAAAACTAACAAACAATGACAAATAAAAATAGGTGGCACCCTGTATATGTGAGCTCCCCAGCACAAGAGCAAGTGTGGGAGCATTCAGACAGGAAAGCACTATCACATGCTAGGTCACACCTTACATTGGTTGCCCATGGTATGATGAGCTTCAGCTGCTTGTGCAGCCACAAGATTGGGCTCTTGAAAATGGGAGTGAAATGCTTGTGAAAAGATGTATTACACATCTATTTTGTATTCTTTAGTTATGCATATGTTATTTGGGATATATGTATCCCAAAATACTGCATCATGTTTGTAAGAAGCTATTTAAAGAGTTTTTAGTTCTTGAATGAACAGGGTGTTGCTCTGTGTTGCAGAATACAGCGGTGTTGCTCTGTGCTTTAGTCTTGCATTTCAATGCTAATGATAAATCCTTTTTTTTCTAGCTCAAATTGTTGTTTTTATACATGAGAATGTTCTTGTTTTTCATTGCTACTCAATACAGTCTATTGTTTGTATAATTAATGTAATTGTCTCTAATTATGTAATTACTGTAAATACATGTAATCAGTGATTCTAATTTGTAATTATAGAATTTTGATGTTTATTTGTGTAAAAGTCCTTGCAAAACTTAGTGAAGGGGAAAAAAATTGCTCATGTAGAGCAGGTAAATTAAAAAAAAAAAGTAAGACAGAAATTGCACAATTTTTTATTGTAGCTCTTGCCAGCTACTGAAAGGAAATTAGTTTTCATTATTTACTAATTGGGTAAACATTTTTGTTTTTTATAAAAGGTAATAATTACATGACGGAAGCCTAAAACACATTTTTTATCCTCTTACGTTATAGCTTAAATGAATTAGCAAAATATTAGATAAGTAGAGTGTAGGTGCCAAATTTAACCTCTAATTATAGCAGCCACTTGCAATGAAATTACAGCACAAAACTTCTAACCAAAAAAGGTAAAAAAATGTTTTTGCAAAACCCCATTTCACCCTTCCAGTATACAAAGTAGGCTACTTACAGAGAACTAGCTGTTGTGTTCAATCCAGACATGAAGTAAAAGCTTCTGCTTGGGAGAGTGTAATAACCCAGTGCAGTTAAAAAGTCATATGGAAATTAGATTCTTACCATATGCATATCACAAAATCCTTCTCTTTTTACCATCTTCTTAGCTCTCTACTCTCTCTGTTCGTGAAAACCAGAGAAATTCCTATAGTCCTAAAGATCTGTCTGGGTTTCTTTAAGGGAAGATCAATAGCTATGAGTTTCAGTCCAATTTCTGTTTCTTTTTATTATAGCTGTTGGTTGGTGCTACATATATATGTAAATATATACATATTTACAGCCTCTTATTTTGTAAGACAGACTATATCCTGGTGCTATGCAAATTGTGTTTTTGATTTGGGAATCAAACTGGAAGTAAAATAAATCAAATCAAATCTATTTTAACTGTACTTTTTGTTCCATATAAAATGGACTTTTTCCTCTAGTCTCATTTTATATCACGAATTTCTTTACCCAAGATGAACTTGGATATTTTACATCTTTTATTTTTAATTATTTACAATAAAAGAGAAGGAAAAAATGAGCTAGATGTGCAACCAAATCCATGCTGCTTCCTCCTGATATCCAGATGGTAAGAGCACCAAATTAGGATGGGGGAAAAGGAAGTTCAAATTTCAAATATTAATCTAACTGGTTAAGCTTTGAAAAGGGATAATCTTTTCATGTTGAAGGTGTTTCATTTTGCAAATTTACATCTTCAAAGAGAGGAAAAAAGCTCTGTCTGTCGCTGATGATTAGGGTACTCTCCAAAGAAATGGAATATCTCACTTCAGAGTATTTCTGTGTTCGTAGTCGCATGTGGATTTGTGTTGTTTGTTCCAGTTTCTTGAAATTCTTCTGTTTTCTGTCCAGCTTAATTCTATGAAATGTGTAATTGCTTCAGGAAAATTAGCAGAGAAAAGTATTTCCTTTTTGTTGAGAATCAAACTTTTTTTTTCTTTCTGAAAACAATTCATTTTCACATAGAGTTTACATTTTCTGTGATTAAATTGTTCAAGGGTCAGTTTTGCCAAGCCTTAATGTCTGATTCATGTGCAATTAGAAAAATATCTAGGTTTACCCTAAATTCTTCTAATCTCAGAATTGAAATTTTTTGCTAGTTGTTCCCAGTGTTAAGGAAATAGGACAGATATTTCTACTAATGTTTAATTGTTTAATATAAAAAAATTTAATATATAAACATAATCTGATTGGATATTAGAATATTACTTATAGTATATACATCTAATACATGTTACACTATTATATTTTATATTAATAATATATAATATTAATTTTATATTGATAGACAATTTTTGAAATGGTAGTTTAAAGAACCTGAAATAAATGCTTTTTATCTTGAGTCCAGTTCATAA
Source organism: Anser brachyrhynchus (assembly GCF_964034855.1). NCBI lineage: Eukaryota > Metazoa > Chordata > Aves > Anseriformes > Anatidae > Anser > Anser brachyrhynchus. The sequence goes on along the minus strand of NC_137708.1, from coordinate 5,568,791 downwards.
AGATGAAGTATCTTTATAAGATGCCATTATATATCTGAATATTAGTGTTATAATTTCTAGATAGATAATTAGGTAAAAATTATGAAATTACCTGACCACTGAGTCTCACTGTAGGTTCCCATCCAGTAATCTACACATTTTTATTGTCCTTAAAAAAAAAAAAAGTCTACTAATTGCAGCGAAAAAGTGTTCTTTAGGTATTTCTAATTCAGGTTGGAATTTACAAGACTGAAAGTGTATGTTGAATGCACTTAAGTTTGGGTTTTAGGAATGATGGGAGCATTTCCATGGAAGTATCACTCTAAACTTGCCCTGCTCCTAATTTTTTCCTTAAAGTCCAAATAGAGGCAGACAAATCATTGTCATAGAGGGATGTCATCCACCTAAGCTCCTCTTAATGCTTTCAAAGGTGCCATATTTCAGCCATATCAGTCTGAAAAGTCAAGTTTTCTCAATGGTGTTTCTAGGTCTTGACACATAAAACCTATAATAATTTGCTTTCTGGAGTGAGTCATAGCTTGTCATTTGTTCTGTACCTAATGTTTAAGTGTTTTTAATACAGTGATAAATTCCATAAGTGAATCTGTTTGTGACTTCTAATGATGGAGTGCATGGTATTATATTGATGGTATAGTAGATTATAAACCTGAAGCGTGTGCTGTTTTTTGAGTCTTGGCTTTTAAATGATATCCCTGGTCTTTAGCTTGGAGCAGGAGATGCTTTCTGGAATATATGTCAAATTTCTTATTACCCACACAAAGCTTAAAAACCCCCAACCTCATAAACTTCTTCATTAAATGATGCCTGGAAGCAATGAGTTCCATGTGTTAATTATTTATTATATTAAAAAAAAAAGCAAAAAAAAAAAAAGGAAAGTCTATTTTAATAATTACTTCCCAGTTTTCATTAACCCTCTCTTAGTTCACTTACAATGAGATGGTGCATTTTGATTTGTGTCATTTGTTATCTTATATACCTCTGTCATCCCTTTTCTTAAATCAATACATGTAACATGAAATTTTATAGTTCTTTTTAGTTTTATTGATTAACTTAAAGGTTTACATTATAATCTAAAAAGTGTTACAAAACAAATGGTCTGAACAAGAGTAGCATTGGAGAAGTAATCATAGATGTCATTTCTAAATTATTAGCATCTCTGTTTTGTGATTTGACCAATATGGTAGAAAAATTAATATCTCTAAATCCCATAGATCAATCAAATGACCTTATGAAATACTCTCAGTAGATTTTTAAAAGAAAAAAGTGGAGTGAAAGTGCCATTAAAATATCTTCAGTCAATGTTTTCAGGCAGATGGATAACACTGGTACTCTTGCTGAGGATCATACCATAATCTAAATCTTTATCAGCTGTTGGCAGTTAGTTTTCACTGATGAAGTGGGAACCTGCTTGCACTCAGTTCCATGCAAATGTCAGTTTGGAACACATCAAATGCCAATGTTTATAATGCCATGTGTAAATATAATCAATATGAAAAGAGTAGAGTTTGTTGTTTTTTTTTTTCTAGTGAGAATTGATAGTGATGTAATGACCTCCTGCCTATTTAAAACTATCTACCAGAAGCTGTCTGCTGAGGTTTCTGGCTTTAAACAAGGATAATACATAACAACATTCCTAAGAACTGGTGTACATGAAGTTTTTCACCACTCTAACATTAAAAAATGTAAAGATTCACCACTAGTGTGCAAGCAAGCATCCAATTTAAAGAATTTATAGGACAGTTTATGCCATGGTATAGTATAATATTTTCCATAATCTGGGGTGGAAAAAAGCAACCCATGAAGCAACACCCTCCCCAAACGAAACAAATTTGATTAGGTGTGTATTCTAAAATGGCACTGAACCAAAAGGTCTGAAATTTTAGGAAAGAAGCATAGATGACAGAAATGTCTCTGGATTCAACTTTGAGCCAAAATGGAACAGGTTCACCAGAAACTTGGCCTGTGCTCTTGTTAGACTTATGAGTCTTTCAATATTCTGTCATGCTGCTAAATTTTTTGTATCTGACCAACTCCTAAAGTAACCCCCCACAAAAAAAAAAAAGAAATTATGCATAAACACTGTCCATTCTAAAATTTCAGTCTTAATAGAAGATAATAGAGCATTATCTGTCACTGATCAATATTTTACAAGGCAGATACCTTCACTAAGATGCTCTAGAGCAGCAGCAGGATACCGTGTTAGAGCAGCAGAGACCCTTTTGCATATTTTTCTGCCCATGCTATGGTTGTGCTCCTTCTGAGACCTGAAGGAGTACAGCATTACAGGCACCGAGCTTGTATAAAAATCTTTTTCTGAGTAGCACAATAAAGACTACTTGCTTCTAACACTTCACTGGAGCCAGTGAATCATTTTCTGCTACCCAGATTCTCTCTGATTCAGTTGCTGCTATGCAGTAAATTCTATTTATCTAAAAAAAAAAAGAAAACAAAAACAAAAAATAATAATAAAAAAAGATGCTCAATATTTCCTTATACATTCAAATGTGACAAAAGAAATAAATGTTCTCATGTTACTAGGGAATGGCAATTTGTTTCATCTCCAAAATATGAAGGACATTATTTGACATGGCAGAATAGGAGGATAGGTCCTCTGCTGACAGACTGAGCCAGTCATCACAAATCAGCTGCAGCAACCAAGTGTGTCTCACTGGCGACTGTTTCAGGAGCAGATGCATTTAAGGCCAGTTTTGAAAACATCCTCAATATGCTCATGAAACTGCAAGATTGTGTGACACAGAATGGCTGTTGTGGGGCTTGCTTTATTATGCCATACTGGGATATATGCTTCTACAAAGTCTTTAGATAGAGAAGTGTTATTCTTAATATTGGGATTTTGTGCACAGAAATTGAATTATTTCATTGTTTAAAAAAATATATGTTTATAGTGCTATACATTTACATAACAGTTTACAAACATACTTGCTGCCCTGAAGAAATGAGGGGAGGAAAATAACTTTTTTTTTTTTTTTTTAAGTGGATCGGTGCCTAAGGTGCACTAATTATGGAACAGACATTGGGTAGAGAGTTGATGTATTATTTTGTAGAAATCTTTGTATCTCATGTTTCTCATCTACCATCAATATATAGTGATTGTTTCAGGGTGAATGTTAAGTCAAAATTATTTTTCCTGAATATTTTACCTTCATCCAGTTTGCCCTATCATAATCTACTGTCACTTGCAGTTTTCTTGACTGTTGTGTTCCTCTCTCTCTTACAATACTTCTGAAAACATATCTCCAGAAATCCTATCTATCGTTGAAAAAGATTAAAACATACTTTTTCTTACTGTACTTTAGGAGGGGAGTGTGATTGTAACATGATATCTGAATATGGAGCATAATGTTTCAGATCCATAACAGATCTGAAATTAACAAATACAGCAGATGCTTACATGGGATTAAGCCCAAAAGGACAACATTTGCTATGAGTTACATTTTTATAAATGTAAGGTATTCCTCTAAAACAAGCAGCACTGCATTGTTGGAAATTCACAGTAAATGAGAGGATTTGTGAGGAAGTCTCTTCTGAAGGGGCAGATGAAACACATAGAGCTTAGTTTTGCCAGCTGCTTCAGCCAGGTTTTGTGGACTGTATATTTGACACCCAAGACATCAAAAAATATGTAATTGCAATTATGCATGAAGTATCTGCTATTTCAGTATGTTTGTTAAACTGTAACAGCATCATGTGAATGGATTGAAATCAAGTAAGGTAACTGAGGTAGCTCCTGGGTATCCCTCTACTCTGTGGAATTATTTATCCATGGAGAGCTAAATCTTGAACTGTAGGGACTAATGCATATATACAGACACTGTTAATAAAGTATGCATGAAAAATGCAACCTAAGGAAAATTGAAGTGAAAAATGGGATCTATTGAAGCATTTGTTAATTTGCTGGAGACTTTGCCTTCAGCAATAGCATATTACGTGTTTTTCTTAAGGAGTATGAACTATATCACTCTTAACCTACGTGTAAATGTGTTTGGATAGAAATAGTTATTTCTGTACAAAAAAAAAAAAGAAAAAAATGATGTTAACTTGAAAAGCTTACGAACTGAGACCTATGATTATTCTAAAATAGTCTGAGAGACTTTGTTACATGGTGTATTAGTAATTTATCAGACAATATTTAATCTCAGCTTTCAGACCTGAAAACAGTCTGATGAACTAAAGAGGAAGGTCAGTCTAGTCTCTGAGGAAGGCAAGACATTTTTTTTCCCCTGTTGTTCTTTGTGGTGGCTGATGAGGAAAGTTCATTCTTATAAGCTACACAAGCAATGTCATTTGTATTGTCAGTAGGGAAAATGGGAAGGATGAATTCAGTTTCCAGGAAAACATTCTCTCCTTTGATGGGTAAAATTGCAAGAGGCTGGAAACAATAAAGAGTGAATGTGATACACCATTATATTTATGTAGTAGGAATAATAAATGCTGGAGTTTGAAATGCTTAGTTGTTAGTGTGAAATTATGCAACTATTAAATGTGGTAATTTGCATAATTTTTCACTCATATAAGCCCAGTTTTGAGCACTTCCTCATCTGTCCATTTGCAGATAATGTGGGTTTTGATTACCCTTGAGTCTGGAGGGAGGGATAGTCATCATAACATGTAAACTGCCTTATAAAGTCTCCTCTTCCTGCATAAATATGTGAACAAAAATCCAAATGCATTTACAGGTACAGGCCATTGCTACCCAGATGCCTGTGAAAAGCCAAACACAAATCATGTTGCACATAGCATGTAAGACTCTGCAGGTTAGGGTGGTGGTATTTGGCAAGATGGAAGGCACCGGTCAGGGAGCTCTGGAAAACACTTGCACTGTACAGCTATGTCCAACAGCGCTCATAGGAAAAGTTGTACCGATACTTTATAATGTAAATAAACTTTCATCTCTGGATAGTAGAGAGTTGGATTTTAGATAAGATATATTAAATGAAAGCAACCAGGGATGGGGAGAAAACAGAGGGAAGGGATGAAAGCATTAGGTCATCTGATATTTTTATATTATCTCCATGGCCTGAAAGTTTTTGACACAGATGGGAATGAGCACACTCACTTCTGTGAAATAATCCAAATGCATGTATGTAAACACATCACTTGTTGTTCATTGCTCTTCACTGTAGCTAATTTAATCTGGAGGGGTGTTGTAGTTAGAATCACACTTTAAAATAGGCCTAAAAATACAGTCAGTTTCTGCATCGACATCATTAATAATATCACTAGGTAGCTTCAGGAAATACCATAATACCTCAAAGTTTAATAGATAAAAGATATATATTCATTATAGCTGAATTGGAGTAAGGAATCTATTATGTCTGTCTGTAAGCTACAAAAGCAGATATAACTGTACACAGAATCCTTGAAGATAGCCTTTGTCTAGTGTTTAAGAGTGTTTAAGCATCTCATACTGAGACGGCAACTTAAGAACTTGTACAAGTCAACAGCTGTGACCTCAGTCAAGCAGGCAACTGAGTTTTCAGATAGCAAGCTGTGCCTCATTCTTCTTTGGCCAGAGCTATGTATATTTAATTAGTGTCCTCTCACCTTCACACTACGTATTTTCCCACTTGACAGTTCCTGGCATCAAAAGAATGTCCTTGAGAAAAAGTCAGGCCTATTGACTCCTAAGCATATTATTTGACTTGCTGTTCAAGTAGTCTGAAGAAAGAGCTGGAAATAATGAAAGACACTGCAATGTGGAGCTGCCTTAACTGACAGTGTCAGGTGGGTCGAAGCTATTGAACAGTTCCTATTAAATTAGCTTACCTTCATCTCAGCTAGTTAAAGCTGGCATGCTGACAAATTAGTTGCTTTCTGTATATAAAAGAGGAGAAGCAGGATGAGATTCCCATTTTGTAGCTTAGTGACAGTAGATATGTCACATCACAAGGTCAATAACAATCTGTCCATGGAAGAAATGTAAATGTTTGGCTGATGTCAATACATCCTGCATTAGATTGTGAAATATTCATTCCTATAGCAGATGAGCTCATTTGCACTAATAAAGACCACTTTATTCCAACCCAGTTAATTACAATGCTTTATATTGTCTGCTTTAAAATCTGATTACAGCTTTTGTTTAGCTTTTCCAATATTAGCTCTTGCACACTCTATATGCTATTTCTATCCAAGGAGTGTTAATAGAGAAAGTTAACAGACATGCTTGGAATGTGAAAAAGGTTAGGTTTTTATTTATTTATTTCTGCTCATCAGAACAGATGGATTTTACAGTTTTCTGTAGAGGGAGACTCTGAAACTGTCATAGGCTCTTTTTGAAATTCAAACAGAGCAAATGTTATTCAGGTTAGTTGGTTGCTGTAAATGTGGATTATCTCATATAGCTAAACTCAGATTTTAGGAATAAATAATCTTTAAGAACGTTAAAATGTTATTCTTTATTTTATCACACTGTTCTGCAAGTAGCTGTTCTTCATAACTTTCCTACGTTCTCAACAGTATAGTAAGTCTTGGGGATACTTTGTTGCCCCTCCTGGCATATTCATTTCAAACTCCTTTATTACTATGTTTCAGTGCTAAATTCCTCACTGCCTAAAAGACTGCACCCTTCATCTTTTGGGAATAATCTCTGGTAAGGATACCATGACCTGTGTTTAAGCACTTCTAAATTATACTGGTAATTACCGTAGAGCTAACTAGTACTGTTCTCAGTTAAGTTACTGTTTCTTACATACTAGGGTAAATATTTGAAATGTCTTTTGAAAATTAAGTCTTTGGAAATTTAATTACTGAAATCACCAGTACAAATAAGTATATCAAATAAGTATATCATTTTAGGAGAGTTGGCAAAGTTTCTTTATAGTTGTCATTTGCTACAGCTATTCAGTTCTGTGAGTAGTTTGTCTTCTTCATATTTTTTATCTTTTTATGAAAATATTTCAGTGCTGTAATGATCTCCAGCAGTACAATATTGAATTTGCTTCCACAGTTTTCAGGATGTGTAAATCTGTGAAGTTTCATTATCACTGAATTTAGTTTTGCCAAATCATTTGGTCACAAACCAAAGCTCCAAGTGTTTCACTCAACTTCTGGTCTGTGCTGTAATGCATAGGACTTAGTCTGTGCTGTAATGCATAGGACTTAATCTAAGTAGAGGTGAGGATGTTTTCTACCTCAGTGGCTACCAATCCTAAAGGCTTAGAGAAGTCTCTTTTAAAGATATATGTACATATATATATTCACACATTTTCAGAATGTCATAGAATCAGAGAATTTGAAGCTCATTTCCTGTAAGAAAGGTTATGCTAACTGTAAGTATACACTCAAATGTGTACAACCTTTTTTTGCTTGTTTTCCTTTACTTTCAGGTTCATTAACCTGATTTGTATAATTTGACTTTTATCAATGAATGCTTCTCAGAAGAAATATTAGTGTCTTTCACTTCTAGCAACCTGTAACTGAATGATCTCTGTTCAAGTCTCTAAGTGACTTAAAAAGTCAAGTAAGAGTCTCAATACTTTCTTTGGATGATGTTAATGTGTCTTCAGTGCTTTTTACTTGTTTTGCAGGGCCCTAATTCTGTCAGCAATCGCACAAGGCGTTAACCTGAACCTGATAATGATCATGGACATGCAAGCAAAGTCTCCTGTGCAAAAGTGCCTTGCAGTAGGACATGTCTGTAGATTGTGCCTCATTTCTGCTATCACACGGCCTAGTGTACTGCTGTAACATTAGAAATGAGCTCAAACATATATTGTGCAACTTATTATGCCAGAGGCACATTTTATCTGCTATGCATTATGCTTATGCATTATGATTAATGTATGTGATTGACATGTCTATGCATTTCTGTAAATTCAAATTCCAAATACAGCCTTGGCTTCAATTCTTCAGGAACAAAACCAAATAAACAGCATTCATACATTGTGAAGGACTTCCAGGTATTTGTGTATAGGTTTGTTAACGTGGAAGTGAAAAGACTAAATATGCACAACCATTCAGACATTAAAAATTGGGAAAATATTGTACTGGGCTGAAAATGAAATGGTGTACAATCAGTTTCCTAAGCTTTGTAACTGAAAAATCTTATTGTATACCATATTTGATCGCATATAGGGAATGCAGTTTTATCAATATATCTATCCATATTACTATTATACATCTTTAGAAACTGAAAAGGCAGTCATACTGCATCAACATCGTCCTGGGAAAACACAATTTTCAGTATAAATAAATTATCTGGGTGATAAGAGTAGCTGGTGTTATATGAACCAACCCATCAGCTTGACGCCTTGGTGTATACCTGCAGGCAGAAAAGAAATAAAGTAACTTCTATTCCATGCTTCAGCTTCTGATGAGCATATAATAGAATATGGAAATACGAAGATATTAAAATTATAAATTTTTCATCTGGTGTGCTCAGCAAGCTTGTTCTTTTTGCCTTATCCTGTCTTTCAAACCTATGGGTCTCTTTACTGGGGTTAGTGAGCTGTCTTAATATTTTAAATCAGCAATAGCTGGAATGAGCACACATAAATTATCCACAGGTAGTGAGGTCTCTAAATGAACCAGCTCTCAGAAGATATTCAGAATTAGTGTCTTCTAACTTTCATTTCTTGATGTTCTATTTGTTTCCATCTGCCTATTTGAATCAGAAACCACAGAGGACCACAGAGGACATTTTGGTAAATGCAGAGGAAATTTTTATCTTGTGGAATTAGCTATAGAAGCTGATTTTAATCTGTGCCTGAGAGAAATCCATTATTGGCAAAAAAATTTAATCAGATAGACACTTGCAAAAATGAAATGACATCTGCTACAGAGGTGTAAAGGAACAAATATTTTTGTATTCTCAGTAGAAAAATTAATGTTCCTGGAATATCTAGCCTGTATTTTTACTTCTGAAATATCTCCCTACTTTTAGCAAAAGTTATTATTGACAGATACTGCCTATACATTGTGGCACTCCCTTGAATCCAATTAACTGCATAATTAGGTACTGAGCATCCTGCACAAATATCACTTTTATTGGTCTGAAAAAGTGTTCATTTTATTGATGTTAGTGAGGAGTTGATTCAGTGTCATGATGTTTCATGCGTTGTTTTATACCGACTCTCAGCTTTAGACTTGTCTCTAGAGAGGAAGCACAGAAATGTATGGAAAGAAGTGAAGAACAAATTACAAAGTGCATACTTCCCAGTTGTGAAAATATTGTTTTCATTTGTGTGTGTGTTGAAAAGAAGGCAGTTTCTTGATCTCTGGCTGCTTCTCAAAAACTATTTAGTGGATTGGGTCCGTTATTCCCAGCAAAATCATATAGATTTTTGTCTGTGATGTGGATTTTCTCGTCTCTTTCTTTCATGCATTATGTTTGGGAATATCTTTCTCCTCCTGTGAAAAAGTAAGCAGAAATAATTTAAAATGAGGAGACATTTTGTATGTCATCAGGAAAATGACTACAGTGTTCTTTTTTTAGAAAGAATGATTTTTTAAGACCTTCATGTAGAAATAGATGTATTGAAGTGACTTCAAAGCCATATACAGACGATTTACTTGTGCTTCTGTTTTCAGCATAAATAGGTGAACTGAGAGTATAATTCTACAATGTATTAATTCAAAAGAATCCGAATTTGGGGGTTATGGAAAGAGTTTTCTAACTTAGGTCAGTCTGATGTTCCCTGTGGTGAAGAAAGGAAACCTCAAAGTACATTAACTATTCAACAGAACATTTGATCACTATATATTGTTTTGGTTTTGCCACAGCTATTTCAATACTTTTTGAAAAATCTTGAGTTATTAGTATTTTATCATTTTAAAAAATAATATTTACCTAAAATTACTAGGCCGAGTGCCAAGCTGTGTGAAGTTTTACTGAAAACAAATTAAGCTGCTTACTCAGTGACCTTAAGTTAAGCAGCTAATGTACTGACTACTGGCTTCAGCTCAAAATAAGATGTCACATAGTTCAAAGAAGAGAATAAGGACTCTGCTTACTCTATAGGCTATAATGAAGTTTGCTTAAAGTCATACAATAACTCTTGAGGGACTTGGTTGGTAAAGGTAAGGCAGCAGTGATAGGGGATTGTCATATGAGTGACAGCTATGATATGACCAGCAGTGGCTGGTAAAACAGATTTCAGCATGACATCCTATTTCTGTTGACAGAAGGTATATTGCAGTCATGTTCTGTAACAGAGGATATGTTTTTCAGAAAGCATTGGTTATCCCCATCTGTTTTCAAAATGTTTCGTGCAAACTGTAGCAATGAACCTGAATCTATAGCATCTTGTCCAAGGAACAGCATATAATAGATTGCAGTGTTACTTTTGTCAAGGTCCCAAAAGCCCGGTGGAGGACAGAAACACCAAAATTCTGGTAGAGGACAGAATAACCACATTCTGGCCCAGGAACGAGGGCTGAGAAAAGTTGTCTTTGTTGCCTCCCCCTGTAAAGTCACAGTTGACAGTAGACCTGACATTGAACTGTAGATATGAAGTGAGAAACCACAGCTTGAAAGTGTGGCTTGTTTATTGCCAAACTGAATGAGTACCTGGAGGGTCATATCTTGGACTTGGACGCCTAGTCTGCTTCCAAACTGTCTTTGACTATATTAATGCACTAGCAGTAACAGCTCTTAAATCTAAGCTCCATTGCAGTAGTGTGGATTACTGAGATTGTAAAAGTTAGCAGTTGTTGGTAAGACTTCTAGTACTGGAGTATAGATGGGCAGTATCAAAAAGTTAAGGGAGATTAATGTTTAGATTATTATCTTGCATTGTGCAAACTGAAGGAATACTCATTTTTCAATGATCAAATTGTAAGTGTTTAAAACCTCTCTTGCACTTTTCTTCTGCTCTCAATTTCATGCAGATTTTCTGGTCACAAATTTCACTAGAATGCTTTTTATGTATTCAGATAGAGCAACTGAAGTGCTGCTGCTGAGCTTACAAGTTTTCTCAGAAAAGCCATGAAGCTGGGGAGAAATACTAATGGGATGCTTTGACATCACTCCATCAAATATTTAACCCCTTTCGTTTCTTCTTCACACACTAGTTATTCCAGCAGCTATACTTTAATTGTTTAGGGCTCTATTCTCATGAAGTCAAGTGGTCTACTTCTGACCTACTTTTAGTGCCATCTTATGCTTAACAGGTGACATGGGAACTGGCACAACTGTAAGCCACTTCCAGGCACTTCTTACTGCACAGAGAAACTGCTGCTATAATATTCCTCTGATCCATCTGAAGGACCCCTCCATTCATACGATTGAATTTTTACACAGCAGTTTCTAATTTTGCTATCAAATATGTAAAAGGTAGAAGGCTGAGAAATGGAATGGAATAGGTTTCCATTTAGTAAGAAAGATATATTTTATGCTTTAAATTGGCCCCAAATTTACAATGAATGAGATTAGTTTTGCATATTAACTTTTTTAACTGTCCATGGGTTCAGACAGAAGACCACTGAGCCTTGTAACTCAAGCTAGTTTCATCCATGATGTCTGCTGTTCTGGTTGTTTATTATAATCCTACTGATTGTATTAACTTATCCTAACTAATGCCTACCAATATTAATGCTAGTTTAACATTGCCAACAAGTAGCAGTTCCTGTAGAGATATGTTACTGGAAACTGCAGTACCCAGTACCTTATAAAATTGAATTATTTTTCATTGAGAACTAATTTGGAGCATAGGAGCAGGAAAGTGTCTTAACTGTAGTTGTGGTACTTGAGTTAAGATTGCTAGATAATGTAGGAAATTCTAAGTGCATTGCTAAAGTTAGTGGCAAGATATGTCTCTCCTAATCCCAATTTTGTGTCCAACCTACGAGACCATGTGATTATTGACAGTGGGAGATTGCCACCACTTCATTTTAATTCTGGTTGGAAATTACTTGCAACATCTCTGCTATGTGAAATACAGATGGTAATAAACTGCCAGCTTGCTCACATTTCCAAATGGCCTTATAAATTGCAGAAAATGCTTCATGTGAGGGAACAGTAGCACTGTATGCCTATCTGAATAGAACTGACAATTATAATGAAATCTGGTGTTCCTTCTTCTATTATATGCCATTGCAAGACAGAGTACAGAGTTTTATCTGAGTCTGCTGATAGTACTAAAATCTTTGGGATTCTTGATGGAAATTCAATCAGCTTTCCTCAGAATTTTCTCCCCAGCTTTGTATATGTTCTTTCAGTTGTATTCTTGTTAAACCTAGAGATATGGAAAGGTTTCCATTCAATGGTCTTTTCAGACTTTTTTCCCCCTAAAGATTACATAATTATTCTGGCGACAAGTGTGGAGTGCAAAAAAGGCATTTCTTTTTCTGCCAATTTTGATATTTACTTCACAGTGTGCATTCATTGACTGATAATTATCCAGTGCTATATGCTGGGATAATGTATTCTGCAGAATATAAACAGCAGTGCAACTTTTAAAGGTATTAAACAATGGCAGCTTCTTTGAAATGGATAGGAGTTGCAGGCATTGTATCTCTGCTTACATGATTATGTATGAATTTTATACTTATTTCTGCTGTCTGTGTGGTACCATCATGGTTCAGCAAAACTAAATCTGTAGGGAAAAGAACTAATCAGATAGGAAACTGAAACAGGATATAAATGAGTTCACCATGCAGTCAGAGAAGAAATATAAAAATCCTATTCATTGAGGTAAGAGAGAGATGAAAAATATATGGTATGAAACGTGCTATGATTGTCTGCATTCATATTAAAGTTAGAACACGGACCATTCGTAAGCAAAGGTACAGAATGTGATTTCAGTAAAAATTATCTTGGCTAATCATACTTTTCAAATTATATAAAGTCTATTTAATATTATGCAGCATTAATCATACTAAATGTTAGGACTAGCAATAGCAGGAATCTTGGTTGGGAGTCCAGGCCCCTTATCATTAGGAATTAAATCATATAATCCTATTTGCAAATGCTGCAAGCTTTATCTTACAATTAATTAGATTGCATCCCTATCCCCCTACTATTGCTGTCAAAAGGCTATCTAAAGGCTCTAAAACCTTACAGTTTAACTATGGTCAGGCAGGAGGTAAGTTGAGACATGTTGAGTAATGGCACCTTAAGAATTTAGTATCATTCTTATCTACTATATCCATTTAATAAATACTGGCTCAATAAGATTTTTGAGGATTTATCATAAAGTTTATTTAAAAACTCTACTGTGAGATGAGTATGTGTCTGAAAAAATCACTGCATTTTAAAGATGTGTTGAAAAGGAAAAGAAAAGGCACTAATTAGTTTTCATGTGTACTTTTAGTGTGGACTGGGTGTCATAGTTACAGAACAACTTCAAGTAAGTTTAAATATTTTACTACCTCTAATTCATGGTGCTTCATGTTCCATTAATGTCACCTTTCTTTGTCTTGCAAATGTACAAAGAAGAATCTTCATCAGTTTAAATTTCTATTCAGGTGGGAATTCAAATACGTTTCATTCTGAAAGTGAATGAGATGAAATTTAATGACAGCAAAAAATGAAAAAGTATAGAGAAAAATTTTAAAGAGCTTTTTTGACACTAAAGATATAGTAATATCCTCTATCATTCATGAGTTCAGATTTTCAAAAGTACTTCAAATGGGTATTTTTTACTAATATCCAGTTCTGTATGTGTGACATACATTCAGACTCTTTATTTGTTATGCAGTTTCATGGTAAGTTTGTTTTGGTGAATGTTAAGAATAAATTTTAGGCAAATTTTATTAGCTTGGCATAATTTCCCAATGGCATGTGAGCTGTTTCTTGTTCTTGTTAAGACAGCATGTGTCAAGTTTGCACAGTCAGTCTCCTAAGCACTTCAAGGCTTAATCTATCTGTACTGCTAAATTCTTGGCTTTTGCAGTTCTTGCTCTCTAGATCCTACTTCAAAGTCAGAAGACATGAGTTGTTTGCATGGCAATGCATTATCCTGTTAGACTTCATCCATCCCAGTTCAGATACATCTTTTTGACACTCAAACCTGTGTGTAAAAAGCATGTTTTTTCTCCTTATTATATTTTTTCAAATAAGACCTTAAAATATTCTTTCATTCCAGTCTTAGCACTCTTGAAAAATTCTACTTTTTTTCACTATAAACTACTTCCCTACCAGAAGCTAGGTCTTAACAGTAGAAGCCATAGTTAAGGTTAAAATTACCATCCTAGAGGAAGATTTCTACCTCATTCATTTTCAATAAAATGAAATAGTTAGCAAAGTATTTTAAGTATGCTACATGTTATGCCAGTTTACATTCATTTGTTTTGTGCCACGCAAGTAATGTGATGAAAGGTAACCCAATTTAATATGACAAACTCTACAGGTAATTAAAAACAAGTTCAGATCTAATCTATTACTACACCAGGTCTTCATTTAAAATTAGAAGCAAATGGACTTTATAGTGCATTATAAATGTACCAGATACCACAGTTCAGAGTACAGTTTCCTGAAAGGAAACCTTTTTGAACAACTTTTCAAAAATTTTACAGCTATATGAAACGGTTAAGGAGCTAATACACCAACTGTCAGAGAACTAAAAGTTCTTATGAAAAGAAAATTGCTAAAAGAGTAGATTTTTTCAAACTGTCCTTCATATGCTATTTAATTTTTACCATCCGGTTATCTCCAGGTTACCTCTCCTTTAGGAATTTATGATTTAGGTTAGGTGCGTTCAGTTGGATGTTCCTACCTATGTACTTAGGGAAATAACTTTTCTCTTTTGCTGTTTTCTGTCACTAGTCTCATAAGTGAGACAATGCCATGGAAGTAATTATATAAACATTTGGGTTCCCAGTTAGGAACTTATTCATTACATATGATATGCAACCAAAATTCAGTTACTGGTTCTACACTGTTCTTTCTTTTTTAAAGTTGGTGACATACAGATCCTGTATACATTTGGACCTCAGTTAATGGTTATTAGAAATTATTCTTAATGTTTTAGACACCGTTGTAAGATCCAATGGAAAATTAAAATATTTTTGAAGTTTTTCCTGATGACCAAGCTCTTCTCTTTTTTTTTTTTTTCTTTTTTTTTTTTTTTTCAAAGGACTCTTTTGGAAGATGGGTCAATAGGCAGAGGCCAATGGGATGAGGTTCAAGATGGCTAAGTGCTGGGTCCTGCACTTTGGCCACAACAACCCCATGCAGCGCTACAGGTCTGCGGCAGAGTGGCTCGAAAGCTGTGCAGAGGATCTGGGGGTGCTGACTGATGCTCGCCTGAACATGAGCCACCTATGTGCCCAGGTGGCCCAGAAGGCCAATGGCATCCTGGCTTGTATCAGAAATTGTGCAGCCAGCAGGACCAGGGAGGTGATCATCCCCTTGTACTCTGCTCTGGTGAGGCTGCAACTCGAGTACTGTGTTCAGCTTTGGGCTCCTCAGTACAGGAAGGACATCGAGGCCCTGGAGCATGTCCAGAGAAGGGCTACAAAGCTGCTGAAGGGCCTGAAACACAAGTCCTGTGAGGAGCGGCTGAGGGAACTGGGGTTGTTTAGTCTGGAGAAGAGAAGGTTCAGGGGAGACCTTATTGCTCTCTACCTGAAAGGAAGTTGTGGGGAGCTGGGGGTCAGCTTCTTCTTGCAGATAGCTAGTGACAGGACTAGAGGGAAAGGCCTCAAGCTGCACCAAGGGAGGTTTAGGTTGGAAATTAGGAGACATTTCTTCTCAGAAAGAGTATACAGGCATTGGAACGGGTTGCCCAGGGAAGTGGTGGAGTCACCATCCCTGGTTTAACGAAAGGTTGGACATGGTGCTTAGGGACATGGTTTAGTGGGTGATAGTAGTAGTAGGGTGATGGTTGGACCAGATGATCTTGAAGGTCTTCTCCAACCTTAATGATTCTATGATTCTATACCTTCTGAACCAGTGCATCCATGTTTTTCTTAATCTGATAAACTGTATAGGCTAGTCCAAAGTATATCTAGGGTATGTAGGTCTTAGAGAAGGAAAAATATCAACCTCCCTTTCTTTACAGCATTAGTAGCAATAGCTCTTCTCTTTTTATAATATGACCCATTGAGTTTGACAGTGTATTTAATTTCTTGGCTACTGACTGGATTCTACCCATCTGAAGGTTTGGGGTAACCTCTTACAGGTCCCTTGTTTGCCCCTCCTTATTAATTTTCTAAAAAAAGCCAATATAAATGTCTGCATTAACACAGAGACAGTGCATAAAGCAAGCATGAAGAGGAAGGTCGTATGGAAGACATTCCTCTGTGGAATTGTGCGGTGTGAAAGGCAGGGATGTGTGAACTCAAATTTATAGGCTGTCTGTTGAGACATTTCCAGAATATTGCTCATAATACCACCATACTCCATCAATCATCTTTCTATGCGCTTCTTCTAACTCACCTTTTTTTTTTTAAATGACAAGAAATATTTAGAACTTTCCATTTATATTCTTATCATGAATTGAAGTTTCATAAGCACTACTTATAGGGCTTATTATTTTATTTGATTTATTATTTTGTTACTATTTCTAGTCCAGCTACTGTTCTGAATATTGCTCACTGTCAAGACAAACAGATAGTATTTTTATACAGTATTTTGTTTGTAACACTAACTCCAACTTAACACAAAGATTTCCTGAATTAATGCTGTCTTTTCACTCTCAATCATTAAGTTATTAACAAGAATTATAATGTCTTTAAAACCATCATCATGGTATTTCTGTAGGACTTCACCTCCTTTAACTTGAGATGCTCATATAATGCTCATTTTTGTTCCATTTGTTGCCCTAAGTTATGATATATAAGCAAAATCAAACTATTAAGGTGGAATTAATTTCCATCTGGCTTTTGTAACAAGTTTGTAAATTCTGAGTGCTTTAAGATCATATATATTTATTTTTTTTAATGTCAAAAGTAAGATGAAAAGGAAATCCTCCATGTAACTAGAGAATTAAAGCTAGGGAATCAGAGCACAGAAATAAGATAAAAATACTCATACAGGGTGCCCAAAATGATATGCTGGCATTTTCACCATATTCATGTATCCTGATATGGAACTTGGTATTTTTACATCCCTCTATTAACTTAATAGTAGCATATCTGTAAGCTAGATCAATTCTTACAAGCTGCGTGCTAGGGAATTAATGAAGATACCAAACTTTCCGTAAAGAAAATGACCACCTGTAGAAAAAAATAAATGAAGGGATTATGTAGCATTATGTATGAACTGTACAAAAAAGGCAATTCTAATTTCTATTTTAAGATTTTCATATTCATATGTCTCTTTTTGCTTTGTGGAATTCCTTCATTCCTTCATTTCCTCATATTGGTGTTCCACTTTCATCATCAATTTTGGAGTATTTCAGTGTACTGCTCAGACCGTGCAGCCCGTTGAATTTTCTTGCTGAGGACAATAGCTTACTACTGCCATACCAACCACCACCAGAAAGGAGGGAACATATTACTGGTAGATTTCACATATCTCCCTTAAAAAGAAATATTAAATTGTGTGCCCATTCCAATGGACTGTTTCATACATGCCACTTTTCCCTACCTTTGTGTCTTTTGGCTTATTCTCTTCACCTAGCAAGAGGTTATTTCCTAGATTCATTTTTGTCTGTCTAAGTCACTCCGTACCCAGAAACACACTTCTCCATTCCAATGTCCTTGCCCAGTCCTTTCCGATTGTCACTCTCAAGTAAGTATATAAGTGATATTTCATGTCTTTCAACACTGTCAGAGTACTTTCCTCTACTTTTTTTGTTGTTGTTGTTGTTGTTGACCAACCAGCAGCATTCTGAATCATGGAATAAAATGATTTTTTCTGCTGAATTCAGTGATGTGGATATACTGAGTCTTCTTCAGCTGCAGTTTCATTATTGCATAAGTATAATCAGACTGGGATATATAAAATTTCCTTATGGGAGCAAAAATTTCTTTAAAAAATACTATAATTGTGTTATAATAATATATTATATATATGTAATAATATTATAAATAATTAAAAATTATCCAGATAATTAAAATTATGGCTGCACTTGCAGCTAATATAAACAAATAAAGAGATGATGTGAAAAAATCTTTAAAATACTGTGTGGTACACGCTCTCACGGTAATTAAGAATCATTACAGCGTGAGGTAGTGCAGTAGGCCACAGATCTAAGATTTCAGCTATAAAAGTCATTTCCTAGTTCTCTTCATATGTTACAAGGACTCATAAAATTTTTCAGAACATACATTCCTTCATCCAAACCTGGATTTAAGTTTTACAGAGTCTGTTTTATGGACTGTGGCAGCAGTCAGGGCCTGTGAGTGGTTGGCAACCTGTGCTCAAGCCAGCCCTGGGAGCAGCCAAGGCACTGGCCCTTTGTGTTGGCACTGTGCCCCTGCCCTTACTCCTGCCCACACAGCCGTGTGCCTTGCTGGCATGACACTGTCATGGTTGCCCGATGTCACACTGGGCATCTTTGCACGCTGGGCCCTGTCCCTAGGCATGCTGGGGCGCTTGGCCTGCACCCCTCTTGGCATGGCTCCCCTGTGGGCCTTGCTCCTGCTAATCACTGTGAGTGTCTTGTTTTGAGGTGAGGTAAACATTTTGCATTTAATGAGTCACAAATGTTACTTTTGCCCATGTAGAATGAACTTTCCAAGACTTTGCTGTCATGTGCCGAATGACTGTGCCTGACTCTCTGATGGCGAGGCAGGAGGGAGCAGCAAGCTGGGAGGAACAGGAAGGCCTCACCTAACCCAAGGTCAAAACCTCAGCATGGAAAAAAAGGCCAGGGTTTGCATCAGGCTGACTGGCCCATGAACAGTTAGGGAAAAGCTTCATTCTCTACACATCTCTGTTGTCTTCTTATGAAATATAATGTAATAAATTTAAAGGGTGTTGAGCCATGGTTTCTATTAAATACAATGGAAACAAGAAAAAGCACAATTTCAGTGAAAAATACATCCATAAGTAATTCCCTGGGGACTCACTGTGGTCTGGGGATTAGGTTTGGGATTACTTTCAGAATTCAGCAGTGACTTATTGTGTAATTTTTGGTAAACCATTTAAGCTTGGAATTTTAAATTTACAATTGAGAAATGAGGTTGATAGTTTTCTGTCACATACATTTGCATTTGTAAAGCAGGCCATGTCTTTTCTTCTCTGCATTAAATTAGCTTCTCCTTTGCTTGAATTTCTGTTTTATACATTGTTGTTTTTATTTATTAATTTATTATGTTTAACTATAGTTTCTTTTCTCGTAAAATTGCTTATAAGAAATGGCTATCTTCTATCCATGGTACAGGATTATAAATATATATATAAGCATTATGAAAAATGAACTTACAAAAACAATACAAACAAATTGTTCTCTCAAGAAAATGAAAAGAGAGGGGGTCAGAAAAGAGGGGTTCAGGGAATTGGTCTTGCTCTACTAGTTGCTGATATCCCTTCTGTTTAGAAATATCTGGCATGTATGTTGTCAGACAGGACCTTCTGAATGGTGTGTTTCGTTGTTCTTTGTTCTTTTTTTTTTTCTTTTTTTTTGGGGGGGGAGGGGGTGGGGGTCTTAATTCTTTGATTTTAGTACATACATTACACAAGTTTTTGACCTTCCACTAAATTTTATATTATTCTAAGTCAAAAAAAAGGATGTCTTGAGACATACTGAGAGGTTTGCCTTCCCAGTTGTTCATTTTCTTTTTTCCGTCTCTGGTTGCCGTACCCTTCCATTCATTATTTGTTCCTCTGTACTGATCTCATCAATTATGTCAGACTGAAGTGCCACTCTTTCTTCCCTTGAATTTTTGATTTTATAGTTCTCTGGAGGTCTATCTCTGGAAAACAAGAAGTTTTGTAGTTGGGATGAGTACAAAACTGATCAGTATCTATGTTGGACTATTTCACATGTTGAATACAATCAGACCCTTGAGTCAGAGCAGTCATGGATGTCACTACTTTGTGCTTACTGGTCAGTCTCATCAGCTGCACCCATCTTACCTTAGACCTGGCTGACAGTTGTTTGCCTAATATACAATTTTCCAAAAAATCATGGTGTGAGCATTCCTTTTTCTGTTACTCACCACTATCAATCTAGAATTATGCACTACAAGGCATGCATTCAAAAACTTGTAACTGCTGTGGAGATACCATTTGGTGTAGCTGTAAAGCTTTTTTGCAAAATGACTCCACTAGGTTTGTAGGTTTCTGGGCTGTATAGCCTCCTATGAAACAAAGTACAAAAGCAATGGCTGCTGCTATAATGTTTGTTTTCATCGACTCACCAGACAGTCCTTTTGGGTGCAGAAAATTGAATGACTTCTTGTTTACCTAAGCTAAGTGAATAATTTATTACAATTTTACATGTCGTGTCATTGTAAGTCCACAAACATCATGGTGGGTGAACTTAACTATGTGTGTACTGTACAATTTGCTATGAATAACTTCTACGTAGCAGGTGTCAGCGTTCACTTCGTTCTTGGTTCTCACCTATGTAGTAGCTTTAAAAAGAAAAGCTATAATTTATTTCTTGAGGTGAGTGAATAATTCATAAGTATTTTTGCATCTCGCTGTCAGTCCACAAACATTAAGCTGGAGGAACTTAACATTTGTCTTATACTGTTTACTACCACATTACCCTCTATGTATCAGATGTCACTGTTCACCTCTCTGTTGAGTATCAGCTGTCTACCAGGAAATACTTTCAATTTACTGTAGCAGTATTGCTGAGCAGCTGGAAAATAATTTTTCTAACATGTGGCAGAACAAATTATTGCACAGGAGGGGGTTAATGGAATTGTCTGCTAAAGGAATAAATAATTGAAGGGACACGGATCTACTTATTAGCTTGAATAGAGGCTTGATGTCCTAAATTATACCTTGTTAGATGTAGAGAGCCTATGCTTTGTTGCAACAGAAGCTGACTTCAGGCAACAGTGTCAGTATACCTGATATTTTTATCTCTCACATATATAATACGACCTAAGAGTTTGAAAAACTGGTAGTAGTAATTCTCACATACAATTAAGATACTATTAATTTTTCCCTGTGAAAAAATTTCTGTTACATTGACATCAGTCAGAAGCAGTGAGTGGAAACTGTCATCTTTAAAAGCAAAGATGCAGTTGTTTTACAGTGGTCCGGTTAATACTGATATTAATGATGGGACTGTTTGCTGGGTTTTCATGATTTTTTCTACACTTTTTTTTTTTTTTAAGGATCCTGTTTAGTGATATATTACATCCAGCTGCTGTTTTTACATTCAAAGCTTAAACTACATCTTAAACTCTGAAGTTTTCGGTTTTTTGTTATTTTTTTTTGTTTGTTGTTTTGTTTGTTTTTTTCTGGAGACTTTTTTCAAAATGACATGGTTACCTCAAATTTTATTTCTATTTACTCTCATATTTTTAGCATAAAAGCAGAACTGAAGGCTGACTTAAGAACACTTCTTACTCTCTGAATTTGTTTACTGTATGTATTTCATAGCAGTCCTTACAAAGATAACATGTTTTTTATCTAGGAAGAGGGAAATGTTTTCTTAAAATTAAGTTTAAAAAATTACTGTATTATTTTGCAATCTAGCAGAGGGAATATGAGGCAAGATATACAAATTGCTAAACATCTGTAGAGGTTGATTGGGTTGCAAAATGATTATAAGCTAACATATAAGCAAGAGGGCTGGATATTTAACAGGAAAGCAAATAGCCCCTAGAAGATATTATGTACCTCTATGCACCTTCAGGCACTAAAAAAAAGTTTTGACAATCTGCCTGTAAGTAAATAAATAAAAAATAAAAACCAAAACTGGTAATAGCCTTCCAAAATCAACTCATATAAAAACTGATTTTGACTACTGATGATTTTACTGAAGCCTTGTATTCTTCATTCAATCACCTTGGAGTACTAGCCTGAAGTTAATCCTGGGATTCTGATACAGGACTGCTCTACAGCAGAATTACCCATAATTGCCTCAATTCCTGCTGACTGGTTATTTTTGCACCAGTGACTCAAATTAGGCACAGCTGGCCATGGCAAGTTGGAGTTTAATAACAGCCAATTGTCAGAAACTAGCTGATGGTCAATGTTGTTTTTTTTTTTTGTCTCAAATGGGTGAAAGGAACAGTGACAGTTCTCCCTCCTCTCTCCCTCCTGCCCTCAGACAAGCAGCTATCTACTTTCTGAAGCTGAAGAAATAAGTTGAGTAAGTTTCTTCCTGTGGCCACGTATTCTTTTTTCCTGCTTTTGACCAGTTGAACTGATGTGTCTGTGCCAACCACATAAGTATCTGATGGGTGTTAACAACAAAATACAAGAGGCTATCATTCATTTTAATATAGGTATTGAACATTAACCCAATGAAATTGAAAAAGAAAGATGAGATTTAGTCTAGGAGAATCTTTAACAAGGAATCTGGTCACCCAGACAGGAGGGAAGTCTTTGCTTTTGAAATGAGACTGACAGGGATTGATCAGGTGCTGTAATAGCCTGTTGGCTGATAGCTAGGTATGTCAGGTACTGTGGTAGCTGTTGGCTGATTTTCCCCCCAAAATGGCATTGAAGTCCAGAATGACGAAACAGCAGCCCAAGACCAGCCAGAGAAGGCTTACTGCCGAACGGGTGGTTGTCTGTCTGGTCTCACTGGCACTTCTGGTTGTTGCTTCTATCAGCGAATCTATGATTTTGATGTTGCATACCATGGTATCTTATTTCATACTCTTTTTCTTGGTAGAGATGGGAAAGTCTTTTGTGGCAAACTTGGCAAGACCATGTTTTGTAAGAACTCAGGGAAGACTGCAGCTCTGTCAATAACAGGCTGAAAACATTTTGAGAAGTCAGCTGCTGAGTAATTCCATGAATTTATAATGTGCAGTTTTAAGGCAGAGCTTCAGCTGTGTTTGGTTCTAACCAAGTATACATGATTTTGAAAAATTCCCTATTTAAGTTCTTACTGGCTATATTGTAATAGTGTGTGTATGTGGACTTGTTCCTACCTATGATAAGCTTAGATCCATTACTGTTTTCTTCAGTGCTTAGCTGTCCAATTAATATGAAAGAATCCCCTGAAGTTAATTAGTGTTGCATCAAATAAGATCACTGATGACAAAAGCAGAATACCAAAGTTAACCAAAGCAGAAATGCTGATTTTCATTCACTGTCAAAACTGTTCAAAACTATCAAAACATTCAAAATCAATGAACAATGCAGATAAGGCTATTTAAAATAGTATTAAGTATTTGCTTCTAGAATATTTAGTGAATCCAAAGATATTTGCTGCTTATGTCTTTCTTCATTATTCTGTGAGACCTTTAAAAATCACAACTGCCAACATAAAGACATTATATCAAGACATCCCCAAGGGTAAGTTGAATAAAAATTCCCTAGAGCCTATAAATCTATTTGAAGGTTATAACCTAATCACTAGTATGCCTGTCAAATCTCAAGGAAAGTGATAAGTAAAACAGTAATTCTATGAAATATGGACTTTTACTTATCTGGCTTGACCTTTCCTCCTGCTCTTTAACCTTTCTGCCCTCCAAGTCTCAAAAAATGGTTGCGTACAAAGAATCATAATACAGACTTCTACTTGGTAAGCTGGAGACATTGAGCACTTCAATACTGCACTGAATCTTTCACCTACTGAGGATCTATTTGGAAGCCAACATAATAAAATGAGCATAATGTGGCTGTATTCAATTGACCGTTTGTCCTTTTGTGAAAAAGGTTCCATCAGAAAACAGGCTTTATATGATACTTTGAAGCTAAATTTTGGAAGCAACGTGGTCAAAAAAAGTTAGCTAAGGATGTACTGAACTCTGTATTGCCCTAGTTAGCTTCTTTCAACATTGAAACTAGGTCATTCCTCTGTATTACTCATGTATTTTTGTGTCGCCATTCAGACAGCAAAACCCAAAGAACAATAAAGAATTGAATGAAGGTCAAAACAACAAGTTAGTTTGTATCACATTTCTTTAATCAGTGTTGATCAGAACCTCTGGTGACCTAAGTGGATACCAGCTGTCAGTGTAAAAGCTTGACCCACTCCCCTTAATGAGAAGCCTTGTTTTCCACAGATATGCTTAATAAACATTCTGATTAAATTCATGGACCTATCAAGTATCCTAAATGATGGAAAGGATGATTAAATTTTAAAATTAATGGAGTGACTGAGGAATTAAAAATACCTACATTCTTCAGTGATATGATGGTTTTATACAAAACTGACAATGAAAATAAAGAAGTTGCACACCAATTCAATGCAATTAAATGCATTAATTTGAAGAATATAAAACTACTTACTACTTAGTCAATAAAACAACAAATATTAATACTTCTATGATCAGTATTTCATATATAAGAGATGATTATATTCACTTCATTTAAGCTGTCTAATCAAAGTCACAGTTCAGGCAATGATACTATGTAGTTCTATGGATTTATTACACTATATTCATTCTGCTGCCATTAATTTAGCAGGAGTAGTCATATAAAGATGAGTGTGCATATAGGCTTGTAGAAACAGGGACTTCATAAGAAAACTAATAAATGGGTTAACAAAATTAATTTTAACTCTAAGTCTTGATTACGATAAATCCAGTATGCCATAAATTACATCCATATATGAATACATAAAATGTTTCTTGAGCCATAAGTATCTAGAATTCAAGAGAAAAAAATCAATTCAAGACACGAAATTTTCCATGTGTTCTACAAAATCACAGTGGAGTGTATTATCAAAGCACATTTCACCCTTTTGTTATATATTTCCAGTTAAGCCCCAAATTTACTTTGATACTCCCCCACACAATCTGAAAAAACGTGTGAAACAAAATACTTGGGAAGCAACTCCCCAAGACAGGACAGTAAACTTAAGCTTTTTTTTTTTTTCCTCCTCCCCTGAGAATTAAAATTTACATTTTAGATGACAGTTTAATTTTGTTTCTTCTGTAGCCTGCTCTCAAGAATATATTGTGTTAGGCTGAAATCTGGGACTTTAATGTTCTCTACAATGATTAGTTTGTGTTAGGCTTCCTGTTGGGTTGTGAAGATATTAGAGAACAAAATAAGATGTTGCAGTGCATTTCAGTCTCTACTTACTTACCTGAACTTGAACCTCCATTCGTATTTTTAATGTGTTTCTAATTGCATACTAGTAATGACATAATCAGTCGAAGAAATTTGTGTTTCCTACTTTGTGTCTTATGTGAGGCAATGCAGTCTGTGCCTATTAAAATGGTTGATTGAAGGAGATCACTTGGTGAAGTCTAGGAAAATATATTTTTTAACTTTCTCCTAGACTTACTTTCCCACTTCATATAGCTATTCTCTTTCTTGCTTGAACGTGCCTTTAGGCTCCAAGATGGATTTAGATGTTTAATTCATTTTCAGTATTGGTAGGATTCATTCTATAAGTGGTAAAATAAACTCTGCTGTTTGTAAAACAATTTTATTATCAGTAGATTTTAGTGTTTTTGGTACTCTGTTTAGTTTGCGATACCACGCCTCAAAACGCTACAACAAGATGTATTGTTCAGTGGCAGTTCCTCTTTTGTCTGTCAATTAGAAAAAAAATAAATATATATATTTACAATGCACATAATATACAGAAAATGTAAGGTTAGAAGAGACCATCTGAGTTGTATTGACTGACTTCCTGCTTTACTTGATTAAAGAATTTCACCTATACCAAATCCCAAGCTCTCCTGGTTAAGCCTAGCCAGTTCTTAGAAAGGCTTCAAAAATAAGCTTTAAGGTAAGTCATAGCTGATGAGTTTTCTATAGGACCCAAAAAAAAATGGGGCTTTTTGAATTGCCAGCCCAGGTTGCAATAAGCTGGATAAAAATGACGTATGAGGGAAGAAGGGCTGTCAGGGCCCTTCAGCTGGTACTTCCCTGGATTGACTTCTTGAGGGTTAGCCTTCCTGAGCTTGTCCTGACTAGCCAAGGAGACTTCCCTTTGAGTCTGGTGGGTGTTTATCACTCTGCTAGGTATGACAAGCAGTCTCATCTCTGGCTTTTAGCTTCTTGGTGCACTTTAGTTATGGCTGCTTTCCTTCATCTCACTCCCTGTTCCTATCTGTTTAACTATCTACTGCCCACTTACCACAGCTGTAACCCTGTATTACGCTTAGTGGTCAAATTTCATGTACTGTCTTATACAGAACTCTGTTGTATGATCAGCTTACATCAGAGCAATGTGCCGAGCATATCCTTAACGTTTTTTAAAATTATTTCAGAGGGCTTTAATCAGAAGACCAAGGTTAAGTTTGCGACAAAATATGTTTCTAGCCATGGGAATATTTTATGTCAGATTTATTCTATCATATCACATACTCATTTGCAAGTGGCAATTCTAATCCTCCTTATTTATGTCATTTATTCACATGTCATATAATTATTATTTAATTAAATATGATTTTATTTATTTTATGTATTTCAGCTGATGGTTTAAAAAAAATAAAAAGATTAAACTTATTTGAGAGGAGAGGATCCCAAAATAACTTTCATAAGGTTCCAGAGTTACCTCAAAACATCTGATGGTTTTCCATTTTGCAAAGAAAATAACTTTTTTCTGCTAATCTGGAAATTTGATATATTTGATATTTCCCCTGAAAGGTACAGCAGGTGAATAGTTCAGCAGTTATGTTAAAAGGCCTCATTAGGCAAACTAATTAAATGTGTCTGGAGCAGAAAGCTCTTCTTTTCTGGTACAGAAATTGACTTGTGGTTGACTTATCTTGAAGGTATATCTGTATGCCTTTTACATGCTTGAAACTTTAACAAGCTACCAAAAAAATTACAGAAGCATACCTATTTTAGGAATATGCTGGTTTGTTTTTAAATTGATAATTTTATTGTATTTTTTTTTTCTGCTGCAATCTTCTTCAGTGCCATCTGCTCTTCAGCTTTATTTTTCTCTTTTGTGTTTCTGTCTTTAGGCTGTACTAGCCAGAACCTAATTTTTTACATGTTTCCAAGATACCAGGTCCACCTGTGATGATGTGTATTGCAAATAAATGAAATTTACTTGATCTGCTATTGTTACTGCAAGCAAAAGTATCCCTGGAGACTTGTAAAGAAATTAAATATTTCTGCAGACACTACACCTGGACAGTTCATATACTTTTATCTAGCTTTTCAACAAGAGACTTTTTTTTTTTAACCTAAATTTATATAGAAGTAATATAGCTTAACCAACTTATTTCAAAAGAACTCTCCTGGGTTTTATTAAGTTACAGAAAATCCAAATGACATGTGGTTATTATACACTTTGGAGTTACTGATTGGAAAATGTATTTATCAAGTACTTAAGACCATCTGAGCCACCCACCCATCTAGGCGGGGGATATTCTTTTGTTGTCACAGGTATAAACCAGAATTATTTCAACAGTATACTTTGCTTTCTTACATGTAAGCTTTTTTCCTCTTAGCTGTGATTTCTGATTGCCAAAGCTTACGTCATCAGCAGAGAGGCATCTCCTTAGCGCTGTACTGCTTTATTCAATCTATTCACTGCTTAGGTTTATAAGGAGAAACCAGATTGTAGTTAACTTCAAGGACTAAAAGATGTTTTATGAGTTCTAGTAACTTAATAAGGTAGAACCCATCATGGTACATGTTGCAAACAGACAGCCTGAAGTCCCTGAGCCCAGAGTTGCCCCTCTGCTCTTCAAGAGTTAGTGATCTGCTGGGGATTCCCTTTGCCTTCCCAAATACTCATGTACCTCATAGATTTGGGAACACAGCAATGAGATAACCAAAGGTTGTCAAGAGCTGCCTACCTGGACCACAGTATTCACTGGGATAATGTCTCTGAGATTTTTATCTATGTTCTTTAGGTACTTAGGAAGAGCTAATCAGCAGATATTTTGTCTGTCGAGTGTTTTGACTCTGTACACTGTATTGTGTATGTGAAAGAAATTATTTCCTCATTGAAGTGACGGAACTGACGCAGAGATAAATGTATGTCTCTATTGCACAAGTCATGCAAAAACTTTCATGTTTGATTGTAGTTTTAGCCACAGACTAGATTTACTGTATTTTTAGTGTTTAAGCTTCTCAACTTTCAAGTTTTTTTTTTTTTTAATGTGCTTTTTCTTTCTGTAAACACAGTTACATTTTTTCTTCAAATCTGGAATCAAAACATAACTAAAAGACTAAACGTATGCAGAGAAAGAACATTTCTGCAAGCTACTTAGAGATCCTAATTCTAGAACTTTCATGAATCTTCAGTGATTGATCAATCAACAATTCCTTTAATTGGAAAAATAGGAAACTATTTACAATACAACAACCTTAAAAAGAACTTTTCTCTCCTCTAAAGTTCTGTATTTCCAAACTTGAAGTCTAGCCTATATTGCATTTTAAAATAAGTGCAAACAAAATAGAAGTAAGAATACAATAAAGCAAAATCATAGAATCGTATAATATCTGAATTGGAAGGGATCCTCAAGGCTTATTTAGCCCAACTCCTGGGTCACCAAAGGATCACTCAAAACACAAAACAAAACAAACAAAAAAAAAAAACATACCGTGTGTCTGCGAGCGGTGTCCAAACACTTTTTGAATGGTGGCTGGCTCAGTGCCACGACCACTTCCCTGGGAAGTCTGTTACGGTGTCTGTCCACCCTTTTGGTGAAGAACTTTTTCCTGATATCCAGCCTGTCACAGCTTCAAGCCCCTCCCTCAGGTCCTATCTCTTGTCACCAAAGAGAAGAGATTAGTGCCTGCCTCTCCACTCCCCCTTGTGAGGAAATATTTCAATGTATTTGATGTTATGGATTTTTTCTACTTAATTATGAAGCTAACAGTCTTATAAGTGCATCTTATAACTATTACTAAAATCTTCACTTTTCTGAAGATTTTAAAAATCTGAAAGCTCAAGTTTGATAGCTTTATCTTATTTAATTAGGGTTTAATCCTGTAGGTTGCTTTTGAAGGTGTTTTTTTTTTTTTCCTCAAAGAGTAAGATCTAGTAAGGGATAGGAGTTTTTGCTCAATATTGTAGAGTTAACATTAACTCATTAACACTAATGTTCTAGATTTTGAAAGCATATTGAGGTCATTTATTGTACTGGCTTTTTCTAGGATTTATCTCTTTGCCAGCATTGTGTGGGAGTTGTGCTGGAAGACTTGTTGAATAAGTCAAGCCTTTTTTTATCACATATGAAAGCAAAAATTTAAGTTGTTCATGAAATTGATTGCAAACTATTTTACTGCCATAATTTTGAGGGCAAGTGAGGACTTTTTAGCTCTAATGTCCTTAATTGTATGCAATTAATAAATAGATAATTTGGGAAGAAAATAATTTTTCCAGTTTTTGACTGATTCACTTTTAGTCATTCTGTATCATTGTTCCAGAAAAAAACATTAAGCAGGTGAAATGATTTCCTGTAATGCAGAAGATGATAAGAAGATTTTTAATAAAACTATGAGTTATAAATGTTTAATTTTTCTGCACATTTATTAATATACTCAATTTTTTTAAGTGCTATTACCAGCATATCCATTTGCAGAAAGAGCTACATTACTAAGTTTAACTTTTAAAACCTTTTTTTTTCTTTTTAATTTAAAATTTTTATTACAATTAACCAGTAGAATGAAGGAGGAAAAAGAAAACAAACATGCAAAACCCTCTTTGGTTGTTTAGTTGCGTTAGTGTTCCTCCAGATCAGCAGTCTCGTTCACTGCACTGTACAGTTACAGGCTATGAGGTTAAGCACAAGAATTCATGGCTGGGAGGGGTAAGAGAAGATGTCCATTTTTTGTAGCATCCTACAGTTAGGATTGACAAAGCTTAAGGTGAAACTGCAATTCTAAATAACTGCATCCTCCTTGACTCTCTTTTCTTTTTTCCCTCTTTTTTTTCTTCTCCTCCATTGACTCCTCCAAAACAATCCCTCTCTGAATATCTTTGAATTTCCTTCATCAGGTTATGAAGCACAGTATGTGATTACTTATAGATTAAAAATGCTTGCAATACTATGACAATTTGATACTTTTAAAGTATCATGTCCTTGCCCTGAATAGTTTCTTAAAATATGGACTTGTCATGTTTGCATGTGCCTGTTTATATCATGAGGTGTTGGTACCTTCCCTCTTCAGGCTTTCAGCAGTCTGTGTCATCTATGAGTTCTGCTACAATTTCTGTGCAAATGACACACTGCAAATTTTGCTTCTTTCAGTTTTCTGTTTCACTATTTCTTTATAAACTTCATGAGGTCAAAACTGAAATTGCGTACAGGGTGGGGAATATATTGTTTGATCAGTTAGGAAGAGTTTATAAAACCAAGGTGTCAGTGGCTTTAGTCAGTTAGAAACAGTCCATTATGCAAGCATTTTATTTTAAGAGTCATTATGCCTTTGAAGCTGAATGAAAATTCTAGGAAAAATAATGATTCAAAATAAAAGTATACAGTATTAAAAATATCAGTTATTAATGTTTTGATTTAGACATTTCAGGTTAAGTGTATTGTGGTTTTTGGTGAGTATTCCTTGGACTTCTGATTAAATATATCTTTATTCCAACTCCTTTTTTGAAAAAGGCATCCTGCGTTCAATTAGGGAAATAGTTAAAGTGCTTTTGTTCAGATAATAGTTTATTCAGTAGGTTGAGTGGATATTAACTTTGAGATGTTCAAATACGGATGTGTATCGTTGTACCTATTTCTAGTTATCACCTCCTTTATTCTGAGTTTTTTCTTTTGCTTCAGCCTTTCATCTCCTGATTACTTGTCAAGTAATTGAGTATAAAGTGAATATATTCATCAAAAATAGTTCCATATTGGCAGTTTTTATAAAATGGTCAATATTGTGAGCCCAGATTTTTATTAAATGTGTTATTTAAAATTGTTTTTCTGCATCACCATCCATATATATATTCAATAAAAAGACACGACATAAGATGTTTGATACACTACTGTTTTAAGAAAAAAAGTTAACATTTTATGCTTCTGTAAATATAAATAATGTGTAAATACATACTCTTCAAAATTCCTTCTCCTCCGTTAGAAGTTTTATCTTTAACAGCCATCTCATCCTAGTGTCCACAGGCAAATATGGATCACTTTCTATCTTTACAGCCTAACTTGCTGAAATCTCATCCTCTCCAGAGTTTGTAGAGTAAAGATAGTCTGGAATAGAATATTCCTTTATTTCTTTTCCCTATGATTAGACCATCCCATTAAGAATTCTACTTGACTTTTTTCATTAGGAGCTGTACTTAGTATCTCTGATTTTCTTAGGAATTTTGTCTCAATTTTGTCACCAAAGGAAATACACGTAGAAAAGTTCTCTGAATTGTCTGTCTCTCTCTCTTTCTTTCTCTCAATCCAGTTTAGAGGATTCGGCATCCAAAATTCTTATATCCAAGCCTTCAAATTGATTATCCTTATGATCTCAAATTCCTGTACAGTTAATCTTACTAAACAGTACCTCCGCATGCCAAGAAATCTCATTTGTATTTGCCAAGTCTTGAGGAGGATACCCATTCCTCATTTAAAATTTTATGTCATTAAGTACTGCTTAGAAGAATCATCTTGGTTTCCATTTATAAGGATCCCTGCAGTTTTGTCAGGTGGAGTAGAGGAGATAGGGGAAAAAAAAAAAAAGGGGGTGGGGTGTAATTAATGTTAATGTTCACTTTATGCATCTGTCACTGCCTTTTCCAGCAGCA
This sequence comes from Anser brachyrhynchus, assembly GCF_964034855.1. Lineage (NCBI taxonomy): Eukaryota > Metazoa > Chordata > Aves > Anseriformes > Anatidae > Anser > Anser brachyrhynchus. The sequence goes on along the minus strand of NC_137708.1, from coordinate 5,537,193 downwards.
CTTTTAAAATTGTGTCCTATTTCTATAACCCTGCTTAATAAGAGTGAGACTGTGTTCTTACATGCAACAATCCAAAGTATGTTTCAAAACCTGTTTTTTATTCTGAAGTCATTCAAATACTTTTTTCTTTTTAAGTAAAAGTTAAGGGTTGTATATTCTTGGATAAGCATCTATTTTTTACAGCTCAGATGATGATAAGGAAAGCAAAAGCTGGAATAAATTGAAGTACATAACATATAAAATGTCATGGTAGCAAAAAAAAAAAAAAAAGAATCCAAAGCTTCAGAAGCCCTACTGCTAATTTGATCCCTTTGTGAAAAATACTTTAATATGAATCTTCAGACTGTGACAAATCAAGTGACTGTGTTTTAAACTTTTATTTTTTTTTGAAGTACTTCATCAAGTGAAACTAGGCATAGGTATGGTATCTTTTGAACTGTCATTTATAGAAAAAAAAAACACTTTGTTATCGTGAAATTTCACTCTAAATGTTGGTTATTCTGACTGGGTACTTGAGAACATAGGGAATCCACATGGGGTGGGGGAGTGTTACCCTCTTTTCTTGATATAATAGACTGTATCTGAACTAACCATGGAAATTGGTCTTTGTTGCTGTTTTGGCATTCTTTAGAACTAATGTGGGTAAAATAATGTACAAAGTAGAACATTTTGGGCTGTTCTGTTGTTGCTCTTCAATGTTTACTGTATTGTTTTGTTCTGTTTTAGATTCTGTTCTTTAATTTAACTGTAACTTGTGTATTCACAATAGGGCATTTTAGGTTTTCCTCGAGCCTGGATTTTTTTTCTGAACAATAAATACATATTTTAAAATGTATTCTTACATTCTGCAATGAAAAGTAAAAGGAGAACAACACAAAACCAAACTGTTGTCTATGTGAGGAGTAAGCTGCTTGACTTGAACTAAAGTGAAAATATTATTTGAACAAAAATCTAATGAAGGAATTTTGAACTAAAATGTCAATAAAACAATAGTAAAAACTAGGCAAAGCAAACTGTTCATGATTGTTTCTAGATCAAATAGCACTCAGCAGTTACATATGTTTTATTTAATTTTTATTTTAACGCTTTTTAAGGTGCTCACTGTTTTAAAGAGCTTTTTAGAAAAAGAGGAAAAATGGAAAATATTATCAATAGATAGATTGATAGAAGGTCTAGATTACGGTACCAGGACTGGTCTGGATCACCAGAACCACACATGCTAAAGTATAGGCACCAACAGTTTAATGTTTTTAGTAGAAGTAGAGGAACACCTCTAGAAAATACTGGTTTTTGTTTGTTTGTTTGTTTTTCCCTTACCTATTGTTTGAACCTTTATGCTTTATTGCACCGCATGCAGGGCTTGTTATCTACACAAAACAAACAAACAAGCTGCAAACTGTTTGTAGATATAAATGCTTGTAGGATCTGTTCCTCCTTTTATTTTAATGTATTTGCCAAATTTCAAGCATTGAGAAAGGATGTGCTTTAAGATTAATAGTCCTGTATATTTGATATTTCACTGCTATATTTTACTAGAACCTTTTAGTGACTGTATCTACATTATCTTTGTATCTTTTATTTTTCAATAAACACTTCTTTGAACGTGACATCTCATCAGTTGTGTGCTCAGTACACATTCCAGAAGATCCACATTTTTTTCTAATATGTTTTATCTCTATTTTCTGATATTATTTATACTCATTTTTGACTGTAATATACATTTTGTTCAGCACTGGACACAGATTAGGGGATTGTTTTCGTAAAACCTGTGTTTGTTAAATGAGCAATATGTAAATTAATTTTATTTAAGATTCAGAATGTCTGAATCAAAAATGATTAGTTAATACATGATGCTATGATTTGTTTATATGCTTCTTGCATCTTATTGATGCTTCAGTGAATTTCAGAAAAATAATTGGAGTGGACTAATAAGAAATAGATACTTAAACATTTCTGAATGTTTAGCCCTTTAATGTGGGTATCTTCAAAAGTTAACTCATTAACAAAGGTCATAGAAACTTTTTTTTTGGGGGGGAAGGGAGTTCGATTAGGAAGTTTTAATGCATCTTTAACTTTTAACTTGAAACCAGAAAAAATTAGGAACTTGTAATCAATGCTTGCCGTTAGGTGGAGTTGCTGATTTTAGTTCAGTAAACTATAATAAAAGACTTCGGCTGTTTTTGAGATCTAAGTGAAAAACATTCATTTGTTAGTTGTAGAGATGATAATAGATTTCTATAAAGAGAGCCATTCACAAATGAATAATCAAATGTCTGCACAGTAGGTGAAGTCTGGCAGGAATTTTACAGGCACAAAACACAGAAGGCCTCTGTTCTTGAGAATTCTTCATACAGTATAGATTAGGACATACTATGTTATCTATCCATACCTCAATTAATTTAAAGTCTCCAGCTTAAGGGCTATGTTTCTTACAGCACATGGTACAATCAGAGCTAATCTGGATAACAGTGGGGAAAAAAAATACGTTAGAAACTCAAGACTTGAGGAATGAGCTAAGCTTCTTCCCTGAGATTGCATCAGTGTGGAGGGAAGAGGGGAGACATCAAAAAATGATAAAACAAAGGATAAAAGCAAATATCATACTTCCCACAAATAGCGTTGGATATGTTTCATGAGAAATTCAGGAGTGTTTTAAGTGGGTTCTCTTTTTTCACTCCTATATATACATATGTGAAAGCTTGTCTATTATACCATTTTATCTTTGATTTTATAAGCTCCAGAAAAGCTACGGTATTTGTCTCTGTGGTGGTGGCAATGTCTATTAATGTTATCTTTTGTGATTTCATCTTCTCATAATGTCTGAGAGCTCTGCTTTAAACTAGCAGTCTGTGATTGTGACTGGTGAGATAAAAATTTCAGTGAGATAGAGAATGCTTACGCTAGTATGTGTGACAAATTGCAATGACAAGGCTGTGTTGATAGCAGCTTATGATGTGAAATGAAATCACAACCACAATGCCATAAAGATGTGTGCTTAGGGCATCTTTACAGAGCTCAAAGTGAAAGAAGATATGGTCAAAATGTCTAGTAGACACTGCATTCCTTTTCTGCACTTCTTTTTATTGCTAAAGTTAGCCAGTACTATTCAAACAATGTTTTATACATTTCAGATATTTTTTGGCTTTGCTATATATTTTTCTATGTTGCACCTTGTGCAATGGATACAATCGGTATCTGAAGATTAACTAAATTCACTATAGAAACAGAATATCTGTTGAAGTGTGCAAGTTAGCCGTTCAATTTGATTAATCTGATTGAATGATACGTTTCATAGAATAAACAATAGGAAAGGATAACTAACTGAGCAGTTACAGAAGGAACTCCATGAAACCAGAATTTTGTATCAATTTGTTTACTCATATTAGCTATTTATATGGCTGAGAAGCTGGTAGTACGAGGAACTATATTTGTGAAGCTGTTCTGAATATTAAGTGTAGAATTCTGTTGCCTAAATATTGAAAGCTAAAGCCATTTTTAGATATTCTAGGCATTCAAGACATTTCTGTGGGGCTAAAAGGTATGAAGATGGTACATCAGCTCTCTTCTCGAGCAGCTGATGGAGGCTACGTGAGCTATCCTAGAACATGTAAAATGGCTCAAGAAACCTATAGTAAAGTAACTGAATTATTGAGTAGTGACATGACAGCTGAAATTTGGGTTTCTTGGAAAAGAAGGTTTCTGGAAATCATAGGGAGCGGCTGTTGTGAAACTTTAAATTCAAAATGTATGTATTTTTTTCATAATCTCAAATATTATTAAGCACATAGGAGAAAAAGTGTGTCTCCAGATCAAGATGCAAATTTAGAGGTGATGTACATTCAGAGCACAGTTGCACAGATCCTTGAAATGATTTTAATTTCCTGGCACAAACTACTAACTAAATTGGCCTTTAAGAGCTGAATTTTCACCTTTCTGTATAAATAACCAGATCCACGATAAATTGGAGGGAAAAAAAAAAAAAAGGCAAGAAAACTATTTCTAAATCAATTTCATTCAGGAATAACTTTCATAATAAATAATTATTTCAGTCCTTTTATCTTTTATGTATTGTTTATTTTTATTTAGTTTATACATTTTAGCAATAAAATCCTAGTTAGTTACCATTCAAACAATTATTGTCAATTATCTTTTCTATGTTGGCTCTGGGTAGTGGTCTGCCTGCTAAGATTAAGATATGCTGTGCTTCCACGTAAAATCTGTGTTTTTGTCTGAATTCTGGCCCATCACAGTGTTTAAGTGTATTCTGCAGATTTTCTGAGTACAAGCCTAAATCAGCTAAGAATCTTTTCAGAGCACTTTCTTTAAAAATATATTTATATATATATATCAAAAAGAGATCTCTTAAATAAATTTGAAGTTTCCCCCCTTACTCATTATTTTCAATGATTTACTATAGGGCAATTAAAACAGTGGAAGATACTCTCCAAACGAAATGGGAAAGGCACAAACCAATAATTACTACAAATAGTATGGTGGTTCCTGATTAAAGAGCAAGCAATAACTGATAATGGAGCATGCAAATATTATTTCCCACCAATAGGTGCCAGTATAAGCTAATTAAGCCAAAGTATTTAATGACAGGTTTAAAACAAATGTTAGAAAAACATATATATTTTACATGCATGTTATGTTAAATTCTAATGATATTTAATAAATAATGCTTTCTTTTTCTTTATATTAGAAATGGAAAAGTAGTTTTAAAACATATTCTGTAAGCAGAAGTGGAGAAGAGTTGTTTTCTTGCAGTCATTTGCAAAGTGTTTTTTCTACCTTCTTAAAAGGGAACACTGAAATCAAGCTAGCATCGATATGGGCAATGCAGTGCATCAGCCTCTACACGTGGTCTCTGCAACTTAAAAATCCTCTAGAATCTGCTGCAGTTTAGCCATCAGCTAAGCAAAGAAAGCTGATTTGCATTGGACCTGTTCATGTTTAACTTTCCAGAAACATTAAGAGTCAGCTGAGATATCCAGACATTAATTGTATTTCTTCAAAAATTATCCTTTTATTTAGGGCATAATCTTTCTTGTGGGAATTTTGAGTGCTGAGGGCAAAGTTTCTGTTCTGTCCCTTTACTGCGCCCAGCTCACTTTTGTCCATTATATATGGACATATACACATCCCTTGTTTCTGTGCCTAGCCTTTAGACAACCTGTCTCTCTATCCCCCCACACCTCTTTTAAGACAGATTCATTAAAGCTCTTTAACAGGAAAAACGTGCAGGGAAGAAAAACAGCAGAGGATGTGCCGCAAAAGTTCAATTGCAGGTTTCAGCAGCTGGACCTAATTTATAGAGGAAGAGGAAAGAAGTACTTATTGTATAGGAACAGAGTGAACTGTCATTACAGCATTTCTTTAGTCATATGTTTTCCTTTAACCATATAGATATATCTCAAGCTAAACTTCACCAAAATTTGGCTAGCCAGCCTCATGCGAATGTTTCAGGAGAAAAGATGGAGAGTATCATTCTACACTTTTTAAATGCAACTCAGCTCCTAACCTCCCCCATACTTAGTGCCCTGCTGTAGATGTCTGTAGCCAACCATGTAATTTAATCTCATTCCTATTCAGTCTTAATGGAAGGATGACCTTTCAACAGATTAGAATTGATTTGTTTATAAATCTGCTAGTCTTGTCAAAGCTTTGTTCTTACAGACAATAATTTTGCTATCATCTGGGAAGCACTGATACTTATCAGTGTATCATGGCAGCTGTAATGAAATATTTTTTTATTTTTTTTTTGCTTGTTTGTTTATGGAATCTGTATAGTACAGCCTTACTGGGCACCTTCTCAGCCATGTTCCATGCCCTTCTCCAAAGCCTGGACTCTGTGAAGTTACTTGCAAACCATCCGTCCACCTACCATGTGAAGTCCCACAGAGAAAGTTCCCTCTCTTTTCCCCTTGCTCCCCTCTCATGATAAGCAAACATATATGCCAAACAAGGTCAGGTCAACAGGAGAATATGAAAAGGAAGAGCCCCTTACCTGCATCAGCACTGATTTTCATCACAATATTTTTCTTTCTTTTCAATCAGTTTACACTAAACATGATCAAATCATGATTACTTTCTATATATAGTATGTTGCTACTGTGAAAAATTCAGGTAGTGTCTAAAGATAGTGTCTAAAAGATGCTACTTTTTATAGTACTCACCATAATGAACCTTTCATCCATTTTACGTGCTCTCTTTACTATGTGTTGTTTGGTTGGGGATTTGTGTAAGCAATTGAATTACACACATGATAGTAGGCTGTTTTCTGTAAACTGTTTTCATGAGAAGGAAAAGTAATGCATGCTTCAGGTTTAGTAGGGAACTTAGTATGGAATTAATTGCTGTACAGCTTTTTCAGTGTTGACTGTAAATTTCGTATCACAGCAAAAGTATCCTTCTGAATGCAGTCGTACAGCATTTCGTATAGAAAGGCAAATTTTGAGAACTATTGAGATAAAATATACTGAGAAACTTCCTGTTGGTGGCAGCAATAACTTATGTTTGCGTTAGTGGAAGTCTGCACAATACACGGCTACTATGCAGGCTGCATGCAATACTGACTTTCTATGCATTTGAACAAACTACATTAATTCTTATCTCTTAATAGTTGTTTTAATCCAGACTTAAAATCACATATTGGGTATAATGCTAATATTTTGCATAATCTTGAGAATAAGGTCTAAAGCATAGTAGTGTGCCATGGATGTTTAAATTTCCAGAGAAATGCCCCTGTTGATTTATTTATTTACGTGTTTATTTACATTTATTTTTGTTTTCTTGTAGAAGAAACACGATCCAATTTTTGTGTTTTCTTGAGGGTGCAATATCAGATCTTTTGTAGCTTCTGCACTCATAGTTAGCACACTTTTGATAATGATTATGCTGTACTTCCATGAAAAAACGAATCAGAATATTTCCTTGAAATAGTGTCTTATAGGTTGTGTAGTTCATAATGGTGTACATTGTATAGTAACATGCGGTGAACTGCATGGAGACATATATTAACTCAGTTTGGATTGCCAACAGAAATTTATTCCAGAGTCCGTTTTTGGCTGAACACTCACACAAAGTGTGTGTTCAGCCAAATTATTTGAACATTTTTTGTTGAAGTGTTCAACAGTTTTTTGAAGTTGAAACAAGATGGTTAAAGCTTCCTCAGACTTGGTGTTTTGTATTAAGCCTTATGATTTCATAGAGCTTAATCAAAACTTTTCCCCACTAAATATTTAAAAGAAAAAAAAAAAAGAAAAAAAAAAAAAAAAACAAAAGAAAGTTAAAAGGAAATTATGACTCCTCGAGCAAGCATATTGATTCAGACTGTGTTTAAAAATGGGCATACTGAGGAGGATCTTCTAAAACCCAAATTGTTTTTTCAATGAAGAGAAAATAGAATAGTTCAGTTAGAAGAGACCTACACAGATCATCAAGTCCAACTGCCTGACTACTTCAGGGCTAACCAAAAGTTAAAGCATAGTATTAAGGCATTTTCTAAATGCCTCTTGAACACTGACAGACATGGGACATCAACCACCACGCTAGCAAATCTGTGCCAGTGTTTGACCACCCTCACATTAAATAAACTTTTCCTAATGTCCAGTTTAAACCTCCCTTGGTGCAGCTCTGTGCTGTTCCCATGTGTCCTGTGATCGGTTCCCAGGGAGCAGAGACCAGCACCTCGCTCTGCACTTCCCCTCCTCAGGGAGCTGCAGAGAGCAAGGAGGTTGCCTCCTGGCCTCCTTTTCTCCAGACCAGACAACCCTAGTGCCCTCAGCTCCTCCTCACAGGACATGCCTTCCAGCCCTTTTACCAGCTTTGTTGCCCTCCTCTGGATGCTCTCAAGGAGCTCATAGGACATCCTATCAAGGATGCTCTCATCGTTTTCATATTGTGGAACCCAGAACTGCACACAATATTCAAGGTGAGGCTGCACCAACACTAAGTATCACTTAGTGAATCACTTCTTTCGTCCAGCTAGCTATAGTGTGCCGGTTCCTTTTTTACAAGGGGAAAAAATAAACACAAAAGTTATTCTACCAGCCAAGATGTCTTTTTCTTTGTTTATGACATAAAAATATTTTTTATTTTATTATTTTATAGTAGGCTTTGTGTCAGGGCTCTGTCACCTGAAATGTAACTGCCAACTTTCATACTAAATGTCACAAAATAGAATTTGTGGATATAAGTCTGTTCTGATCTCTCTGTTTTGCTCTCCCTCTCCTTCTAATGCACCCTTTCGTGACTGTTTTGCTTGGATAGCGGATCTGGCAGTGTTCAGATGACATACTATAATTTCTCACCTTAGGTCTCTCTAAGAGAATGGACAGGAAATGCTCATTCTTTCTACAGACTGTGCAAGTGTTATCTTTAAATAATGCTGTCCTCTCTCAACCAAAGCAAGTAGCTGTTGTCTTCTTGTTCTCTTACTTCATTAAAATGTTTGAATAAGTACTCAGAAAATCATAATATTGTACTTTATGCTATAGTATGCTTATATATATAGTATTATAGTATGGTAACAATTTCTGATGTATTTTTGCATAAGTACTTTGATATGCATCTTTTGAAAACACATGGTTGGTTGTGTGTGTGCTCAGTGTCTGTTTCTGTGCTGCAGCCCCTCGTCTGAGCCAGGCAATGCAGAGAATCACAGGCTGAGGGTGGTACTTCACTTACCAGTGCAGTGCCACAGCAGTGACTCCCAGCAGCAACTCGTTGCAAAGTGTGTTTGTCTGGGTTACAGGAGGTACAGATCTGTACTTGGCAAAAGACAAAATCAGTCCAGACAGAAAGAATAAGCAGAAAGCAGCTGTCCCCAGAATGTTAATGAACTGTCATAGCTATTTTAATTTCAACCATCTGTACTCAAAAGAAGACAGTCTGTCCAGAAGAGCTCTGTCTGTTAGAGAAAATCTAGATAAGACTAGAACACCTGGGTTTTCATTGAGTTCTGGCTGCCAATGACTTTATCACAATCATTACTTCCTATGTAGTAATCCAAGGCATTAACCTTGCTGTCAGGTCTCTGTGAAAGCTGCAGCCATTCCTGTCGAGCAGCGTGCTGTTCACAACTGTATGTGTAGGTGTGGCTTTATCTCAGGACTCACAGTCCTTTCACTTCTAAAAAAAATTGTTCCACTTCTGGTCCTTCCACTTCTAGGAGCAAACCAGCTTACCTCTTTTGTCTTTTTCAGCGCTTGCACAGATTCTACCAGGTTACTACAGAGGCGAAACTATACTTCACCAAAGAATATGTTTTTGTTGGTTCCCTGGTTGGTTGGTTACAAGTTTTGTTCATTTATTTGTTACCCGTCTATCACCCACATCTCAAATTTGGAGATGAAATTAGGAAAAAAACTTCAATTTAGAGTGACGAGTTCGTGGGTTTTTTTGTTTGTTTTTTTACCTTTCTTTCTAGTTATGAAGAAAGGAAAACTGTTTTACTGAGTTACACATTGACAATATCCCAAAGCTTTTGAAAATGAAAGTTTTCTTTCAAAAATATTTCAAAAAATACTTAATAGAGTAATTATGACATCAGTAATTTGGAACAATTTTTCCCCCTACACATTCTTTTTAAGCTGGAGGATGTATTTCATGTATGCTTCACACCATATAAAGTTTGTACATAATCTTCTCTATTACTACTTTTCTATTACTACTTTTTCTTCTCTATTACTACTACTTTACATACACTTAGTAGTAATAGAAAAGATTATCTCACAAGATGTTTTTGGACAGTCCAGAATTATCTTCAATGACCATTAACATTCATCAAGCATTTGCAACACACTGAAAGCACAGATTTTTTTTTATTTTTTTTTTTTTAAAGTCACTATTCTAAGCTTGCTAATGTTTTCTAATTTCAAGGTGAAATCTTGGGACATGGTTACCTAGTATTTCCTTCTCCATTTTTTTTTTTGTTAAACATGAAATCATGTCTCACTGAGGAACTATATTTTGACGTGTTATCATAAGCTTAACTCAAGATAGAATATTTGTGGAATTACTAATTTGGTGCATTGTTACTGCCCTTTGCAAACGTGTTCCTTTTCAAGGAAGCCTTCCAACGTTTTGCAGTTGTAGAACTAGAAATTATTTTTTCCCTTGAATGAATGGTTAAAGGGTCTCCCCACACAGGCTTTTAATTACTATTTGCCTCTTGATATATCTATATACATATATATATAATCAGTAACATTTAACATGTTTGGCTGCAATAAGAAAGGCAAATACAAGGCACATGCAGGCTGATTTTCTGCTCTGTCTGTATTCCCAGCCAATTACAACAGCCAAGATCCATAACTAAAAAAAAATACAAAATATATACAGTTATTTTTATTGTTCTGGATATCTTAATATGTACACTAAACAGTGGCAAAGTTGTTTTCACTTTGGTGTGAACATCAATTCATATCTTCCCAAATCCTCATAGCAGACATGGCAGTGCAGGGTAAAAGGGACATTCTAATTTGCTGGGTTAAAAGCATTTGTCATTTGAGGAAAACAACTAAAATACAGTTACTCTTTTCTGATGGCTAAGGTGGGCAACACATGCTAGATGATTTTATCTGTCTTTCTGAACAGCCTTTAACTCAAAAATATGCCAGAATATGCCTTGATATGCGGACAGTAGCTTTTTCTAGGAAGAATTCTTTTTGCTCACTGTGCTGTGCTTAGGAGCTTCTTGGTGTGCTAAGGCAACAGGCTCATTCATCCTCAGATCATGATGACATTTAGATTCTGTTTGCCTATTTTTCTGTAATTTTTGCCTATTTAACCTTATAAAGTTTAAGCGAAAATTACTTGTTATCAGGCTGGAGCAGGAAAATTGTTGAGCTTCGAAGTTTCAGTTGAGCTTTGAAGCTCATCAATTTCTGTTTTGCTTAATATAGATTGTGCTTTGAATTACATCTTCATCATCTTACTTCAGCTTTTGAGGCTACCCTTTCTAGAAGAGAGGTGGCTGCATTACATTCCATAGTTATGTTGTCTATACTGACTGATTTGAGGTTGCAACAATCGAGGTCTTTATTGACCTTGGTGATTTAATTGAAAGAAATGCTCTTATGACGCCAAATACATAGCTCTCTTGGCAGGGAGTAGAAATTTTGTGGGATGTTGGGCAGTGATAAATAAAGTGGAAGGGAGGTGTGGGTGGTTCCTTTTTTGCTAGAGATTGGCCTAATTTAAATTATTTGAGTATTAAATGTGCAGCAATGCATTGAGAAAGAATTATTTTAAAATGTACTGATACAACATTAGAAAATTCAAGTTTGTAGCTCTTCAGTGTCAGGCCTTTGAACTAATTTGTTTTTGTTCTTCAGCTTACAATGCACTTTCTTAATTAGATTAGTCTGGCATGTTCTCTCGACAATTTCAAATGTTTCTGGCAATTAAAAACAAATACAACAAATGAATCCATATTTTAAAAAAGGAAGGGGTAAATGGTCCAGTTACCCTGGCAGGAAAAACTCTGCTATAATCTCAGAATCTCACTGCAGCTTGTTGAAGTTCATTTATGCAATCATTGGTTATGGTGGAAGGCACAGAAAACTTATCATGGCGTACTTCAGTTTACTCTTATTTATAAAATTGGTATCCAGTTGCTTCTTTTACTTTAAGGTGTACAAATTTTCCTAGTCAGAAATATGAAACTGACCTCAGGAGAATCTTATGTCCTTATTACAAAAATTTAAAGTTGGCATTAATATTTATTTCAGTAATGTTGCTTCAAAGTATGGTCTGATGTTTTAATTTTGCATGACATTTGAGAAGCAGCATAGTCTAAATGATTTTCTATAAATACGTTGACTTTATAATATTAAAGACTTTATTCTTTGGTGGAAGTTAATAGCACTGTTACCATGGAACACTATTCCTTTAATTTCATGTAAATTTAAATTTTATGATGTTTGCTTTTCCAAGATTATATAATCCCTTTTTATTGAAAAGAATCACAATTATGCAAATGATAATATCCAAGGAGACAAGCAGCAATTAACTCAAAAAGACAGGCTGTTACCATAAGAGTTTACTCACAATGAACAAAACAGGACCTCCTTTAAAATAAAACTTTATTTAAAGAAATCAATTTGGCATAGTTTCTGAAAGAAAGCAATTCATTCAGACAGAAGTTTCTGGCCTAGGAGTGTGATTAATAACAACTTTTTTTTTCTTTTTTTCTTCAACTCCAAATGCATTTTTTCTGCATGTGGAAGATGGAAAGAGGAAAGCTTCAGCATCAGCATGGGATTTGCTTCTAAGAAAGTCCATAAAAGATTTGCCTTTCTATAGAAAGCTATTAATGAAGGAAAATAATCATCTTAAGCATGGAGTTATATAGTCTAATACTCACCAGTCTAGCTCTGGAAAGGTAAAATAATGTTCAAAAAAACCTGTGTGGGTTGCTACTAACCTCCCTGCAGAAAGAATCTATTTGGATCCAGCCCTGTGCCATGCATTTCACTTACACTCCAAATGATGCCATAGTCTCCTGTGTACTTTGGAATGCACTTTAAAATGTTCACAGATGGCTTGAGAACATACTTAAGAGCTATATCTCCTTGGATATCCTCCCTGTGCTTGATGGGAGAGTTATACTGCTTCAGATATGGGCAGACGTGCGACTAGGCAATGTTTGTGCTCTTATATATTAGAATTAATTTTGCTTTCCTGATTTCCTGTGTGGTGAACTCAGAAGTGTTGGAAGAAGAGGCAACAGCAGGTGGTTTCTGAGGAGGAAAGGCTTTTTCCTCAGTAACTTTGATATCTCATAGTATGAGCTGCTAAGGAGCCTCAGGGGAGTCTCTGCAAAGGAACATAGGCTTCGGAAGAGGGATTTGAGCCAGAGAGCAAGCAAAGTGTGTCACAAACCTCAGTGCAATACAGTTAACTATGCTTCATGCATGAGCTACCAAAGTCCATTGTATCTTCCTCTCTGCCCCTACACACTAGGTTAAAACATGATATATCAAATATATTTTGTCTCACCTCTTTACAGGTAATAGATAGATGTGAATAAATTCTGGGACTAGGGCTACACCCCTACAAAGTAAAACATACACTTTTCCTCTCCTCCACTTTTCTTCGATCAAATCAGGTGAGGGATCAGCCTATGCAGGGATCCATCTAACTTAGCTGCAACAGCAAGGCTGTTGCTTCAAACACAGTTGTTACAGTTGTGCACAAGCTCAGGAAGGTCTGATGGCTGCCGAAGCCTGAGGAGCGTCAGTCGATTCTATGTGCTTTAACTTGCAAGACCTATCAGAAAGCTTCATAGCTACAGATGATGGTTAGTGCACTTGGAAAATATTTTTTCACTAGTGGCTTTTCTTCAATGGAAAGAAAAGATTAAATAAATAAATAAATAAGCACCCTCCATAAATAATTTTTCAGAATTCAGCTGATAACTGTAAAATAAAGATACTTCATTTTATGAATTTTATTTGTAGTTCTCAAAGCATTTTATAAATGTGTTAAATCATCAGTGTGGTAAACACTGAGCTATCACATCTTATAGGTAGTTCAATACCAAAAATGGAGATATACAGTGAACTCCACATTGAATCCCTTCTTGTACGTGGCTTTTATCTGTAATAGTAGTCATACAGATATGAGGTTGTGCAATGGGCAATTGCCTACCCAGAGCATGTTGAACAAAGGCAATATCAACTAGGAATAAGAGAGTTCTTTTCTATTTTTACCAGGTTAAGGTTAGTTTCCATGCTGAAGGTAATGTTAATGTACAGGGTTATTGTTCTTTTACAGAAGAATGTCAGACAAGTTTCAGTAATGGTGGTGATGTTTTCCTGATATACTCTGCCATATAATCCTGTTATACTCTGCCGTGGTTGAGCTACAACTGCGAGGATCATAGAGATCATTTTCAGAAAGCTTTTGATACAGGAAGAGGGTTGCAATAAATTATGTGCGGGATCAGGGAAGCATTGGCATTTCAGTGCATTGTGAATGTAAAGTCACGGAAAGCCTTAACCACCAAGTATTAATTATATTTACATTCCTCTTCTATGTTCCCAAATACTTTGCACCCAAACTGCTGATAACTCATGGCAGGCATTAAAAGTGTTGGAGCTCAAATGATATCTAAGTGGGGTACCATTTTTTTTTATTATTATTTGTATTTTTAATCCTGTGAAAATTGTATATAAGGGGGTGGACTTGACCATGTCTTTAAAAAGTACCTCACTTTGGAGATCACATATAATAACATACAGAAAGGACAAGGTGGAACAGTTGATACCAGACAGTTCTTTCCCATATTACTAAGTGTAGTTTGGTTGAGGCAGGCCAAAACTTACTCTGTTTATGCTTTTTTAATAAAAAATCAAAACTCAGGCAGAAAGTGAGCATTGATGATGATCAATTTGTAATACCTGTACAGCAAAATGAGAAAATAAGCTATCAAGATACAATATAGGTTGAGGGAACAAAAACATTTACTTCTGTTATTGGATCAGCTCAAAGTGTAATGTTTCAATTTCTTATTTATTTAAGACAATACTGAGGACTGAAATCACTTGCAATTAAATAACAGTCTTTGTAGAAAACGATTGCACAGAAAAGCACTGAGCATTTTCAAAATAACTTTTTTTTTTAAAGAAATGTTTTCCTGTAAGGAGTCCCCATGTAAGTTATCTGTAGAGATGTATTTTAAATGTTATAATTTTAATAACACAAAACATAACCATAATTTTGATCTCTATGCTGAAATAAACATACTAGAGAACAAGAACCTAAAGATACAGCAAAGATCAGAATAAAAGGTTAACCTTTCCAGGAAGGTTATTTGAATTGCACAAGAAATGTAGAATACTTGAAAAAGGTATTTATGTGAATGATATGCTGTGGTATCATTTAGCTAAATTTTGTATCAAAATCTTTTTCCAAGACCTGTAGTGGTATAAGTCTCTCCACTAATTTCCCTATTTCAATTTACAATCTCACAGGTACTTTTCCTTTAATATATTCTAGGTAATACACACACACACAAAAAAAAAAACAAACTTCAAACTTATAAGCCCCTAAAACTGTAGGTTGTTATACTGTTGGTTTGGAGGAAAGATCTAAACAAAGTGATTGTAAATTCTAAAAATTTTTGAGCAACATTCAGTGAAATATCTCCTATAAGTAGTAGTCCATGTAATAATTAATTTAAATAGCTAATATATATGTGCTTTCAGAAACTTCTTCTCCCATATGGAAAATTCCAGTCCTCCACCCAGGCTCAGAGATTGGTTTGTTTTTAATTCAATGGGGTGGTGATATTTTATCTCATTAACTGGCACCTGTCATATTCCTATCAAAGTCTGAGCAGAGTTGCAGTGAAACATACTACAATGTCTTATTGAGGTTTCCTCTGGTTTAAACATTTCATAAAGTTTTTTTCTTCCAGAGTTTCAGCAGTATATGAAACATAACTAAGCTGATTAGGATGATATAATTATACAGATTTTGTCAAATAAAACTTGTCAAAAAAACCTCTCTGAATTAAATAAGAAGGGCATTTCAATAACCAGCTGAAGCAGGCTGTAAAAGGCTTTCAAAATTGAAATATTTTGTGAGAAAAGAAAAGCTGAGGAAAAATACATATATGCAACAAGAAACACACACACACACACACATATATATATATATATATTTAAGTTCAGTGTCTTGGCTCCTTTAAAATGTATATTCTTTTAAACTCCAAGGAATTTATCTGTACTGAATTCTTTGATATTTGAAGTTTATCCTAAACTTTTTGTGCTTTCTGAGTGTGAAATATTTGTTAGCAGTACAAACTCTTAGTTTGAGACCAAAAATCATTTTTACATTTGTTTACAAAACCTATAGGAGTTTTTAATATGAAAAGCTTTCTGAAGAGCTTAGTTTAGATAGAAAAATTGTTCTTTGTGGTACCAGACATTCACCATTCCCTCCTTTAATTCATCTGACTCTGCTATTGGTACAGCTACAAAAGAAGACCAGTCCATTATGTGTGGTCAAGTCCAACTGATCAAGATTTAAGAAATCCCACCCTAAATTTGTCAAGCCCTGATTTCTTTCTCAAAGCTAATATTCTTAGGTGGTTATAGTTAGCTGTTTCTAAAATGCCTCTAATAAATACAGCCAGACAAAAATGAGTCCATGTTGAAGGCCATGGTGTAGAAAAGTACTCTGGAAAGCTTGAGTAAAACATCTGAACTTAAGAACTAAGAGGTAAAAGTTATAGGTAAAAGAGGTGGAAAAATTAAAAGGAAGGGAAAAGTCAAATAGCAGTGATGAAATAGAAAATAAATAAATCCTGATTATATCCTGGAAATGTTTCAAAATAAAATAATAATAATAATAAAAAGTAAAAATAAAAGCTAGCTTGTATAGATGTCATAAGCAAAAATTTAACTAGAAAAGGAACTTGGATATAAAAGATAAGAATGTTAGTTTAAGTTTAAATCATTTATAACCTCTTTCAGAGATACTTAAAGGCAAAATATAGCATCTATGATTTTGTATCAGTGTCTAAAAGAGGAATTTGGAAATTCAGTCCATTCTCAGTCATTTCTTTTAGGCTTTTGATCATGGTATAGAAACACAGCTTGTACTGCTTTTGTAGGGACCACTCATAGATGGCTGGCTCAGTTTCAAGTCTATTTCCACTTGGGAAGTCAAGTCTTTTTCAGCTTCCTAGATATTAAAAAGAAGAAAAAAAAAAAGACTTGCTGTGAAGTTATGGCACATCAGCATATATTTTTTTTAATGCTGGAACAGAATTATTTCATAAGTTTTGTACAAAAAAAAAAAAAACACCACCACCAACAACAAGAAAAAAAGTTCATTATTTATTTCTTCATTAGATAACATTCCTTAGCTACTGATTGCATTCTGGTGTGGTCGTTCTGTAACTCTGAGTTTGAACATCTATATGAAAATATGCATGTTTATAAGTTAAAGTTCAACTCTTGGCAAATAGCTTACTTATCTTTTCAAGTAAAATATAGGTGAGATATAGAAAGCATGTTTTTAAGCTTCTCACCTTTGTTTCTATGTTACAGGTCAGTTCTCTGTGTTCTTTAGTCTTCCTTTAATATATGAACTAGTTAGTCTGAATTTAATAATAGAGTACTTGATTTGAAGTGTGTCCTCTCAGACCTTAGTTTACATGATACAATAAAAAAAGGGGGAAAGAGGGCTCTCTCTGGACAGCAGAAAAACAGTGGTAATTATCATAATCCACACAAATACATACTACGAGTCAATTCTACTGTCATAAATTACTGTAAAAGACTTGTGAGCCTAGAAAGAAAGTATCGGCAATTTTGTGTGTGACTTAAGCCTCCAAACAGAATCTCACTGTAGTGCTCTCAATGTTGTATTAGATCCAAAATGTGCAGGTGGTGTTAGGTTATAAATATAGCCAGGAAGATCTGCAATTGAGTCTCCACTGCAGTGCCAATTTATACTGTTGTCTGTAGTAATCACAATACACAATTTGGGACAGAAGAAGAAAATCTTTTCAAAAGAAGCAACAACAAGTCCTAGAAGAATGAATATTCCATTAAGAGAGAGTATCATGGGATGAGGAATTCTATTTATATTTGTATCAAATTACTTCTGTGAAAGGAATTTTTACCAAATTACTGTATCATGTAGGATTTCATCTTTCTTTAGCTGTGAAGGTGTTCAGGTGTTTTTTTTTTTTTTTTCCTCTTAACTTTGTTTTGTTTCTGTAGCATCCCTTAACTTTGTTTAAAGAAGTTGGCTAATTTGCCATGGTGTATGACTTGCAGCTTTCATAGCTCCAGGAATTGTTCAGACCATGGACAATCATTTAGGGAGCATGAAAACATTTTCAAGCTCTTTTAGTAATGTTTTACATTAGCTGTGTTCTCCCCCCTGAAATGTTATTTTCTCCATGTGCCAGTGCTCTGTATAAGCTGATTCTTGAAAAAAAATCTTTTTCCATGACTCAGTTTTATCCCTTGAAACTATGGATCTTATGGATATCAGGTATAGTATATACTATTTTTAAAACATGGTCTGAAATTAAATAATCATGTCATACAATGCTCTTTTCCGAAGATTTTTTTTGAGAAACTTTGTTATTATCTAGTTCGATATTGTGTACCTGGTCTTCCATCCTGTGGAAGGCTGAATGCTTTTACTCCTTTAACTTTAGCATATGTTTTTAAAGTACCTGCCCACTGGTTTGAGCCTACTAGCTTTGCAGTGTTTCACATAAACTATGCATTGGGAAATGACCTTTCTGAAAGGATAGTCCATTTGCTATGCTTACTAATGGGGTAAGATGTCTTCTGTAAAACTGCCACTGTCTTTTCTTTCTGTAAGTCAAATTACCAAAGTTTAATAGATGTCTTATAAAATTACAGGCTATGAATGCTCTTCAGCTTCCTGACTATGTTTTCAAACGTGCTCCTTTTCCTTGTCATTCTGAAGCAAATCAAGAGCTCTTAAGATCTTTACTTTAATTGTTAAAACTTCTTGTCCTATGGTTACAGCAGTTATTCTTCACCAGGAATGTGGTACTATTAAGTACCACATGGTACTATTGTACATGGTACATGGTACTATTAAGTACCACATGGCTAAAAGTAACTGGCAACTCCTTTTGTGAATGACAGATCTGAAATGGCAAAGCCTGATCCTTCATGAGAGGGTGATGGTGAAGGATAGCAAAGCAAGAGCAATAACAGGAAATAAGAGAAATATGTGGATTTTCTTTTCTATCTGTTATCTGACAATTTGTTTTGCTGTCATACTACATTTGTCTTCTAATAAAACAAGTTCCTTTTATTCACAAAAGCTACTATTTTACAGAGTTAGGAAAAGAAGTGTTTGCAGTTGTACACCCTTCAATGAGAGACTGAACAGAACAGAGAGAGAAACAGTCATCCACTTTCTCTAAAGAGACAATTTATCTGTTGTCTTATAATGGCAAATACACATTCATCTCTGCCTTTCTCTCACTCTTTCTGTCCCTCCCCCTCTTTTTTTATCTTCCTCCCCCCTGCCCCAGCTTCCATAAAGCTTTTGACATCTAATCCAATTACTTTGCAGTTTGTCTTCTCCATGCCTCTATTTTCCTTAGAGAATTTTTGAAAGTGTTAGGTTGTGTATTTTCCTTTTGTGCATTGTCTGAAGAGTATCTGTGCTCTCCCTCTTGAGGAGAGTTTTGTCAGACAATGACAATGAATAGCAAAAGTCTGTCTTTGACAGGAATACATATACTGACCTTCAATTAAGCTGCAGGTTAAGACAATACTGAAAAATCAATAGCTCATTTTCTGTCTTTTGTGCTCAGATTTTGATGTTTGCTAAGATAAAGGATGACAATGCTAAAAGCAGGAATCTTTGTGGAACATCCATTGATGTTGCCATGGGCTCAAGGGCCAGGTATGACCTAATCTTCTTAAAGCTTCCAAACACCATGTCAATAAATATCAACTATGGCTTTATACAACATCCACTATCTCAGAATTTTCACCAAGTATCATTTTCTGTTCTCTTGACCTAGAGATTCCCAGGAAGGGTCAAGAGTAATCAAACCTCTGTTCATTAGAGGTTACAGTTTCTGTGATGAAAATCTGTAGGCTTAAACTGTTTGTATCTAATTTCTAGGTTCAAGGCCTAACTTTCATGTTCTGGTGTCTGCAAGTCTGGTTTTCATTTGGTGGGGGGAGAATGTGTGTGTACAGGATTGAGTTTTATTTACCTGTGCAATGTAAGTCTACCCTGCTAGCTGTTTCTTTATCTCAGTTCTTTCAATTTCATATGGATACCTGGAATGGAGGGGTAACAGACCTCCACGTTTTGACACGTTTTTCTCTGGCAAAGTAACTACCAGCTCCAACTAACATTTACATAACTGTACACACAACAACAATGGATTAATTAACATATGAGGCAAAGTCAATTATTGAAGGCAGGACTTTTCTTGTTATGCTGAAAGGTAAATAATTTTGTATATAATACAAGCTAGTTCATCTTAATGGACTTCTTTTCATTGTCACAAATTTTGAAATTACACAATTTTACTTTAATCCAAAATTGTTTGTTTGTTTTTCAAAGGGAAAAAATGATTTTTTTTATATGTACAAGAAATACTATTTAATGATTATGATCATCTAGTAACAGTGGAAAGGGAAGGGTCATGACTCTGGTGTGAACACATGCAGCCCTGGAACTTCTCCCTGTATCTTGTCAGGGGAGCTCACATGGGGAGGCTGTTTGCCAGGGAGACACACAGGGGTGAGATCCAAGGAAGAAAACGATGCAAATCGGGAGGATAAAATAGGAGGAGAGAAAAGATAATTATCTATCTCCCTCCAACTCCCTTTCCCCATCCACTGCTGTAATGATGAACTGTTTGACCTTAAATGTAGCTGCGAGTTATTACAACTAATATGCTGGGTTTATCATAGGTGCATTCATGTGGGCAAACTAAAGTGGATAAAACAATTCAGATTTCACTCTTCACAATTTAAGTATTTGCAATGTATCAAAACAAAAAAAAATACTTTGTCCTACATATATTTAAATTTTGACCTAAAAAATAGTCTCATCTCTTCTTATTAGATCTTCACAAATTGATCTTATTGGTAATAAATAAATAAATAGATTGTGTTCAAATACAAAACTTTAAATGTAAAATTTGAGCTTGGGAAAACAGTTTGGTGTGCTCTACCATGTCGTATCAGAAACAGTCCTATAGGCTTTGCCATTATGTCTGTGTTAGGCCTGCAAATTAAACATTTGTTACTATTCTTTGTTGACCTGTCTGGATAGAGTGGTATTAGCTAGCTCTGACTGACAGCCTACAGTCCTTGAGTAAAGATTTGGTAACTGTGATGTGAGACCCTGAAGCAGAGAAGTGTAAAGGTCAGAAAACTTATAATGTCCCTTACAAGCTCCTGGAGGGAGAATTCCCAGGAGACTGTCTGCCTGTTAAGTAGGAGTACAAAAAGAAGTGGAATAGTCATGTGCAAAGGAAGTGAAATGTAGCCATGTTCGTGTATACGAATAAGAAATTTTTCGCTCATTCTACATTTTGTGCTGGCTCCCAGAGCACCTTTTATTTTCTTTCACATTTTTGCAGGTTAGCATCTCTCCTTTCTTCAGGTCTTTTTTTTTTTTTTTGTAAGCCCTGCACATCATATTCCAAAAAGAATAAGAAAGGGTACAATTCTCCCCAGGCGAGGTTTCTGCCTACCCAATAATCCCACTGACATGCTGCTTTCTGAGGCACTTGCTGTGAGTGAGTGCAAGATTTTACAGAGGCAGAGCAGCACAGGAGTGCTGGAGGCGTTCTTCTAACGAGCTGTCCAGGTTACTTTCAGATTCCCGATTTTATATGTCTCTTTGATTCAGGAGAAACCAAATACTGGACTCTCCCTACCCTTCTTTCCATGCAGATTTTGAAGGGTGAGGAGCCTAGTTCTTTGCTGAACTTATAACTTTTTTTATTGTTAATAGTAAATGTAATAACAATGGGCCTTTATGCAAGAGCAATGAGTGTTTTTATTATTAAAAACATTTTATTATCTTTATAAAGACTGTCAGTAAGCCTTTCTACCCCAGTAGCTGATACATTTCTTAACTCAGTTCTTCCACTGATCACAGAAAAGCAAGGCAGCAGAACTTTATATGTTGCTTTTTTCCTTTCCTACAAATCCTGCAGTGATAAGCAAGGTAGAAGCATCTTCACCTAGAAATATGACTGACTAAACTTTGTTTTGAGCTCTCTAAGTATTATTTTATTATTATTTTCTATTTGCATGTTTCCTGACAACCACAGCTGGTAGAATCCAAACACATTTCTGAAGTAGAAATATAAGTAAAAATGTAAGCAAGAATCTTTTTTCAATGTAGTTTAAGAACTGCAACTCATAAAATAATAGTAAAGTCCTATATGGAGTCCTGTTTCTTGAGGCTATATCCTCAGCTCCTTGCAATTTTATGAGAGGTTCTTTAAAGTGTGATTGATGCATTTTACAAAAAAAAAAAAAAAAAAGTGTGAAACTATCCTTATTTCCATTAGATTTTGATTGCATAGATTAATACTTTAATTTGTCCTTTATATTGAAAGTAAACAAGCAACACAACTGTGATATGTACCTTAAAGTGGACAAAAATATATATGAGTTTGAATTTTCTTACTGAGAAGTTTAATGAACTGGAGAAACAATGATTCACTCAATAATTCAAATAAAGGTGTTTTCTTCCATAGACATCATCTGTTGTTTCACTCTTCTGGAGGAGAAAAACGAATCTGTTCTTTGGAGGCATGATATTAAATGAAAGGAAGAATAAAATATATGTAAAGTTGACATTGGATCTAATATTGCATTTATGTTGTTCCCATGAAAAAGTAAATAAAGAAAAAGCTTTCTCCAATACTTCTTCAAATATGATTTTCCATTAAAAATGTCTACTAAAATAATAATTGCTGAAATTCAATGGAACTAAATAGTTAATATGTTCACTTTAAAAGCTTGGTCTCTTCTGGTTATTGTTTGTCGGCAGATTTTTTTTATTTTTTTTAAACAAGTGTTAATAGTTTAAAAAATCAAGTTATTGAAATAATTTTGAACTCTGGAGATCGTGTGTAGTTCAGTAGATATTGACTGCTGGAGGTTGGGATTTTGTGGTAAATCAGATAAATCCCACAGCAGTAAGCCCTTCCAGCACAAATACTTTTGTGTGTGGATTTTACTTTCTTTCTGCAAATAGTGGTGCATAGTACTTTGAAATTAACTTTGCACAAATGTGCATGCCAATAAGTTAGTCACTCAAATGTTCATGAAAATCAAACACCCCAAAGGATGTGAGCATGGCCTAGGAGAACTGATTTAATAAAATCAGCTGAATATTCAGATATATTCTTTTCCTCAAGAAAATTGTTATACCATGGACAGAACCTTAATATGGACAATTCTGATAAGTGCCTCTGTAACTCAAAAGTGATGTCTTTGCCTAAGGGGCATTTTGCTTTCAATCATAGCCAGCTTACAGGGAGATATAAAATAATAATAATAAAAAAAAATAGTGATTGAGAACTGCACAGTTTACCTGACATAAAAATATCTGCAGCTAGATGCTTAGAGCTTGAGTGAATGCAGTTGCACTGTCTTCTGTGTCATTCCGAAGCCTTTGGTGTCCATCAAATGCAGATTTCTCTGTGGTTTAAGTAGCAGTGGTACAATTACACATACAATTTTGAGCCCAGGCTCTGCACTGGTTAAGACTAGAGAGTTTTTACTGGGTTCTGATCACATCAACTTGGAAAACCTTACCCTGGCATAGTACCACTTGTAAAGTAATAGTACTTCACATTTATCATGAGGAAAAAGTAAATGACTGCCTTAGATAAATTTGTTATAATGTGTTCATGCACTCACACCTTTACTTCAGCTGTGTTTTGCAATCTGTGTATTTTATACATTTCAATTGGGAGATCTCCCAGAAAAGTCTTACTGAAGACCTTTTCTCTAAGGATGAAAATAACAAATCACTAAATAATACATATTTTATTCAGATAGCATCTGACTTGAAGATCCTAGCTTCTTCTGCTATTTCTATATATGTAAGGTATTAAGAAATTTCATTCTTTACTATTTCTTTAAAAGTTTTCTTTAAAAGTGATGACTTTTGTGATGGTGAAATCTGAGTTAGCCCTGTGAATGGGATTCAAAGTACCAGTCCTTATTCAATTCCATGATCCCAGACCTAATATAATTTTCAGACAAAAGCTGAATACATCCAATAAAACACACAGATTATGTTTTAATGACAAGCTGATATAATATGGCACCTGATCTGACAGATCCCAATAGAGTTTTCACTAAGTAGGGTCCCTTGATGTGTCCAAATTACAGTTAGCACTGATAAAAATATGGGATTTCCCAACACTATTCTGGGTGTAAAATAACCTTTAGTTATGAAATGGCAGGATATAGAGAGATATTGATTTATTATTCCAAAACTGCTCTGTAGACTTTATTTTTCTTCATAGTTTCCCAACATTTACAAAACAGCTTATCTGGAAACCTAAAAGTGAAGAAAGAATACAGATAACTGCATATATTTGGTCTTTATATACCAACATATAAATATAAAGACCAATATATATTTAGTCTTTAAATATATGTATAGCTTTACATTGCAGTTTAACAGGATTTATAAGTACAGCTGAAGCTGTCACTCAGATCCCTATATAATTAGTAAGTTTCAGTTTAGAAAAATGTATTAAAATTTGGAAATATCATCAACTTAGTATTTAAGGTTCAGATATTACATTAGTTCTTCATCTCCACTGAAAGTAACTGTAAGAACTATAAATGATATTGGTATAATATTTCACATTGTCATCCAGCAACTTGGCTTTATCTTCCAGCAACTGGGAACTCCTTCCAAACCTTTGCCATATTACCTATATAAGGCTGAAAGGAGTGGCAAACAACTGGAAGTGTTTATTTATACATGTTTCTTCTATCACCTTTTATTTTTCCCAAGAAGTTGTGTGGAAATGTAAATAAGGAAAAAGGTATGACCCTTCTGTACTAAACCTGATGATTTTTTTAAGGCTTATATGAGCTTTTAAATAGAGAGCTTGCAGAGAGGCTCTGTTATTCAGGAGATATGGAACTGCTTTTTAACGTTGCTCTGAAATAGCAGATGCGCAGATCAATGGAAACAGGGTTAAAATGAAGTTAAAGATGTGGTGGATACAATTTGATCTAAAAAGTAATATTCAAGATCATGACCTTTCACAGGGAAACTTCTTCAATGTCTATCACGCAAACATGCTTGACATTGACAGGAGTGACCAACCAATTTGTTTAGGTGCAGAAGGTGTTATACATTAATTTAATACCTGTGTCGACATCTAAACTGGGACCAAATTAATGCTGATGTTCTCTGACCTCTTCAACTGTGATGCCAATTATATGCTACTCCCATTAGAATACAACTGCTTTCCACATCTGGAGCGGTGATGCTGTAAACTGCTTGGGGTAATCTGCGCAGCGCGTGATGTGCTGCCATCAAAATCCATTTTAAGTATGGATTACACAGGGCCGCATTTGCTCTTCCTGAATGCTTGAAGAAGTCAACATATGAATTTAGTAATTTATCAAAAGCTTCTGAATTCTAAATGTGTGATTAATCTGATATTGAGAACCATTGGTTTTACATTTGTTATTTGGTGTCTGATAAGTGTCTGGTGTAATAAGGTCACAAACGCTAAGAAATTAAATGCCATTCCGAACAGTGGTTGTTGTGTTACTGTATGCCTTATGGATTACAGTTCATAATAATCCATGCATATGAATAGATTACAGTAGATGGCTGGCCTGAATCATGAAGATACTTTCTTTCCACAATTAACTCTCCTAATAAAGAAAGAAAGAAATCAGTGACTACAAATAGTAAATGAGAGTTTAGTATTGCTGAAAATATCTCAAAAGGACTGCAAATGTGTAAATCATCATTGGATAAGCACTGACAGCTCTTTTTGCTTTACTTTGTACCAAGTCATCTGTTTAGATTTGTTGGTCTTGTTCTGTCTGAAGCATGTTAGCCAATATGCTAACTGTTGCTGTAGTCTTTTTAAACTAGAGGCATGTGCTTCTGCCAAATCCTGCCAAAGTAGATTATGAATTCAATTCAAACTGCCTGGACTTTTTGATTTATTTTTTTTTTCTTGTAAAGTCAGCTATAGACTTGCCAATAAGGCATGACAAATGACGGTGGCTCATACATGTTCAAATAGGTGACTAGAAATATCTTTACTGCTGAGCAATTAACACATATCATTGAAGAGAGAGATGAAATGAAAGTATAATCTGTTTATCAGGCAGAGTCCACACATGGAAACAGAAACAGTTATGACTGTGGAAAGACTTCAGTTTGAAGAGAGAGGTCACAACAAATGTAAGAGTAGGCTTAGCAAAGAGAAGAAATAGCGTAGATGAGCTGATCTTGTCTGGATTTTACAATGAGTGCACGTTTTTCAATTATCAGATTTTTATTCTTTAATTTCTACTTTCATGGTTGAAACTATCCTCAATTCTCTTAGAAAAGCTAAGTGTTAGAGATTAGCCAAGTGCTAAAAGGTACAAAGGAACAAAAACTACTAGAAATAATTCATCGTCTGTTCTCTAAGATGTTTTTGCACATTCTCTGCAATATCTGGCTAGTAAATTTAGACTGTTTTTATGAAGCGACATACTAATTTTTTCTTTGTCTGTGCTGTAGGAAAAAGGAGTGTCATAATCCTATGCAACAGATAGAAAAGTATTGAAGCAATTTTGATCGTTAATCTGTCTGCAGTGCTTGAAATTTGGTAGAATGGCAGTTAAATGTAGTGCAGAAAGCCCTTCATGCCAGTAAGAAAATGAAAGTATCATTGTATGAATTTTCATTGCATGCTGTATTTACCCAGTGTTTTCCATTGTTTTAACAGTAACAAGGTGACCTTGATTTCCTAGATTTAAGCTTTCTGTAGTTTCTTTAACTGAATTCAAATGAACACTGCAAACAGTATCTGCACAGAGTACTACCTGCAAACATGTGTAACTCCTGCTGACCCAGAACACAGGAACAGAGAGGGTCCATAATAAGTAAATAAATAAACAAAACAAAACAACAACAACAACAAAAAACCAACACGTGGATTCTAAATGACATTCTCCTGTATAAAGGACATAAGGACACTCCATACTTACTTAAAGGCAAATGAGATTATTAGAGTTATGTTCTCTATAAACAGCTGTAAAGAGGTATCCTGTATCTAGTAAATGTAATGTTTCAATGAAGTTAGATTTCACAGCTAGTTACTAAAATTCCCTCATGCAAAATACAAAATAATAAATGGGTCTAAATATCATACTGCACACCTCAGCAATGTTGTTCATATGTCCTGTAGTTATATTTTCAGACTTTATTTGGACTATTAGTTGAAATTTCAGCCATATAAATTTCAATACATTTCAGCCATAACTCCAGTCTATAAGTTTAGCCTAATACTGCAGGAGCTTTTTATATTTTTGCTTACTATTACTGATCATAACTCTGCTATGTATTGTAAGAATGTTCTGACTTTTAAAAGTCAGAAAAGAGGGAAATTGGTGAGACTAATAATAGGATACTTATTGCTGTCAGGGGCATCAATATGAGTTTACTGATGGTGACCTGGAATATAAGAATCATGTTAATGTTTGCAGATGAGTTAACATCCATACACAGACACAGATCTTTTTTTAGTATTGTTGCTAATTGTTGAGAGATATGTCCCTTGTTGCTTAACTGTCATCTATTTAAAAGTAGGGTAGAACATTATAGTCCAGAACTGTTGATTTTTATGTAATTTAAATTCTGGTGTCCTGGTGAGTGTGTTCTTTTTCTAAGTACGGTTCCCTAGTATACATAGGAAATGGCATGATTTAAGATTAACGAGCAACTGTACTACCTATAATGTCCGAATCCTTCATTCAATATTCACGGTAAAACACTTAGAGATTTCTAAACAAGGAGAAACAGGATTTGTACATCGTCTTTCCTTCAACAGAATTTTTGCCAGATGAAAAGCATATCTGGTCAAATCCTCAATTTAGAGAAACACTTCCAACAGCTAAAGACGTATTTTCAAAACTATACTTGTTGCTCTACAATAAATAGCTTAATTTTTCTTTATTAAAACTATTCTAACTTCTTTGTTTTATTAAACTTTTAGTGAGCTATCCTCAGATACAGATAAATATTTTAATGTTTAGGAGTTGTGTTCCTTTGTTATTTCTTGAAATAAATTCTCATTCCAGCTAAACTGTATGTTTTGAGAAATATAACTGTATTCTACCAGTCTTGTTTATGCATTATTTCAGTGATTGTCCTTCTTACAGCCTTTGTTTATCCTGTTTCCCTTGAACAATATTGATGTACTTTTTTTGTATGGTCTCACCCTATTGGGCTTGTCCTCTCCATTTTAGCTTCCTTTTAGTTGTTCTTCAAAAAAGAAGGAAATAATTATGAATAAGTTCAGACTTTTAAAAGACTATTAACTTACTCTTACTAAAAGACTACAAAAACAAGCTGTAAGATATCAGAATATCTTCAATGAGATGACAAGGTTTAATAGTAATTGATTCACATTTTTATGAACAGCAAGTTCAAAAATAAGATGCATATATACATCCAATATGGATATGAAGTTCAAAAATAAGATGCATATGGATATTATTGGATGTATATATGCATCTTATTTTTGAACTTCATGGCTAATGTATTAATCTGTATCATACCGCTTCGAGAAAAACACACACAAACACACATAAAAAAAAAGACAAAAAACAGCTTTACAATATAGTGTAAAACAGTTATCAAGATGTTACAAGTATAGAAAATACAAGATGATTATTAAATTTTCTAATTTATTCATGCCCTATAAATTTTGGACTGCAGGGAGAAAGTACAGCATAATTGTAATATTTTATGTTTTCATACATATTGTATGTTGCCTTACCTTATTTTCCTTAAACATACAATAGCAATTACTTTGTTGTTGTTGTTCTGTTCTGTTCTGTTCCGTTTCGTTTCGTTTTGTTTTGTTTTGTTTGGAAATCAATGGTATGCCTCCAGAAGATGAAGCGGTCTCTAGAGATACCTTATCTGTTGATATAAAGTATCTACCCAACATTTATCCAAGAACTGGATGTAGTGGAAAACATACAGCCATGATATTTGGATAATTAGAAAACTTTCTACAATTAAAACAGCATTTTTTTTTGTATTTGCAGAAGAGTTAAATCACTGTTAATTATAAACTATATTTGTTTCATTTAAGATAAGCTTCTTTCAAGCTGAGAATCATAATCTTTTTCAGAAAAGGAATTTTACCACTTCTTTAAAAAATCACAATCATATTTTGAATAATTTTTTCCTTAGAACTGCTTACACTCGATGGATTAGCCATGTTTCCAGGATAACCTTTAAGTCCCTGATTCCCAAATTCACTGGATTATAGCACATCATCTACCATCAGTGGTTCTAAGACTGTCATGGATCCTTATCATTCAACTTTTAATTGAAAATGTTCCAACAGGGATAAGATTTGGAGGCCACTTGTGGAATACTCAGTAAGGTACTGAAAACATAATTTGGTAACTAGTACCCTAAACTAAGAAGCTTACAAATAAGATGCTATTTGGCTAACAGTGGGTTTACTTATAGCTTTGGGGCATTTCTGAAGTGATATGCTAAACTGACTCTCTAAAGCAATTAAATTCACTTCTAAAAAAATTAAGACTTACTTTCCAGCTGTCATAGCATAATCAGAAGGAAATGCCTATCATGGGAAAACTAACCTCTTACACCTCCTGGGCTTTTCTTCAATTATATGTTGGCATGTCACAGTAAAGATTTATACTGAAATATTTATACTGAAATACATTTATACTGAAATTTATGAAGTTTCATTTAAATTTATCTTTTTTTTTTTTTAAATAACACTTTGAAAAAAAAATTATTTGTGAAAGTAGATTCCAAGCCCCACTGTAAATTGTGTACCTGGTATATTTTTCGTATGTGTATGAATTTGTCAAGCTATGGTTTGACAAACAACATTTGGTTGAGTTCTCTGTTCTAAATGTGCATCTTATTTCTTTTTTAAAGGAGTGATCAGGCAAGGTGACACTGTCTAGAGAGAGAGCAGACAGTGCCTTTCCTGGGCAAACACTGAACATTGTCTGGGGAGATTATGCCAGGCAGAAGAGATAGACAGGGTTATAGCAGCAAGCTGGGCACTCGCAAAGGATATGTAAACTAAGCAGAGCAGGGAACAGATTTCAAGGCCTTGACAACCTTCTGAATAACCTTCCTTGATAAGCAGGGATTATTAAGATTTTGCCACTATTCAGAAAGGTGCAGAATAGACTGAAACCCACCTGGATGCAGGGTTTTACCTGGACACTTGTTTTTAAATAGCTGTTATATACCTAGGCTTACTTAGCTACTTTGAATTTTCTGTATTAGAAGAAATATTCTAATTTATTTTCTGGTGAAATTTAACTTCTGAGTTAAATGTGATTTAGTCTTTACAAAGAATAATGTCAAGACAAGACCATTCTAGAGTATTGGGTAATTCAGTTAAATTGCCATGAATTTTTTCCTCCTAGGTTGTCTGTTGATAAAATTTATCAAGAAGTGAGAAAAGCTAATTCAAAAGAGACTTAATTATTTGTGATTTAATATTTTATGAAGTCTCTAATACAGAAAAATATGTAGAACTGAACATTTAAAGTTATTTCTATTTTTACACTACAATCAGTTTTTGATTTGTTGGTTGGTTTTGTTTGTTTAAGTAGCCTTCACAGTAGTTCATTGGAAAGTGTGGTAGTTCTTTTATCTTGATTCTGTTTGGCTGGACCAGTGGAAATGAGTAGGCTTGAGAATTTCCAGTCAGTGATCTTCACAGAGAAGCAGAGCTGAAGTTTGATGTGTGGATTATAATTTATCACTTTATCAGCCATGCATCTTCTAAAATTGGGTTCAAAAGATCAGATTTAGTAAATTTTCAGTATATCCACTTCTAATTTGATTGGCTCTTCTAGTTCTTATTTTGCTATTTTTTTCTTCAATCATTTCTCCGCACTATTGTGATACTCTCATACAAGAGCAGCATTTTTACAGTAAAATCATAGGCCTTTGCGAAGATATTAGTAGTATGCATCTCAACAATGAGCTGCTTTTATATGAGATTGAAATTTATTCTATCTGATAAGTGTGCCTTCACCCCTGTTCAGCAAAGAGCACATAATTTCATTGTTCTTCTAAGCTTAAATATGAAAATAGGCTGTTGGCCTGACTGCTTTGCTCTTTGGAAGAATCTTTTGAATTGTCATTGGTCAAGTGAAAGATGCTCATTCACTAAACCATAATTCTTTAATACATGTGGCTTGCCTGTTCTAATCTATTTTGCTGTGTTGTATTTGTAGCTAGGTCTGGGTGTGAAGAATGAGGAGCTCATGAAGCTTACTATGCTTCATTCAATTTGAAAATTAATTTTTGCAATTTGAGAATTGTAAACACCTTTGAGAAGCATTGCTTCCTGTAATGGAAAGCAATAAATTCCCACAGTGTTGTTACGAAATAAATTTGTATCATGAAACTTTAATAAGTCATTCAATATGTTGTGCCCTTGGGCTAGTGGTATACCAGGAATCGTACCTGCGTTCTGGAAAAAGCATACAAT
The DNA here is from genome assembly GCF_964034855.1 of Anser brachyrhynchus. Lineage (NCBI taxonomy): Eukaryota > Metazoa > Chordata > Aves > Anseriformes > Anatidae > Anser > Anser brachyrhynchus. The sequence goes on along the minus strand of NC_137708.1, from coordinate 5,505,917 downwards.
TTGAAAACCTTTTCTTCTTTTCATGACATGTAACAATTTGAATCTTATTATGTTTGCTTGTAATAAGCCACAGATATTTCACCCTTTTCTTCTTACAGTAAAGCTTCTCAAAGACAGCATCTGTTTCCTATCACTAAAACATTGCATGTTTGTTTCAGCAGTACTGAAAGAAAGTTCTGTTCTATTAAATATCATACTTCTCAGTATGTATTGCATACATTTTCAGTATCCTTTAGGGTCTCTAATTGTGTTAGTTGTTATTTAATGAGGCTTTCTAAAGACTAGACATTGGATAGTCTCCTGCCCATGCACCTTTAAGCTATACATAAAGTATTTATTACAAGAAAGCTGAAAAGAAAAGACCACATTCCTTTTTCAGAGGTCTATTGTAGAACTTAATGTGCTATCTGTGGATAACAGTACAATTTGTGCATAACAATACAGTGTACTCTTGCAGTGACTCTTTAAAAGACATCTTTTTCTTTGGAAAAAAAGCTGTATTTTGTCTGTGTTCACATGCACTCACATTCAAGTATGTTATTGACTAAGAGGAATGTATAGATTTAAGAAAGCCTAAGTGAAGTGTTAACTCTTTCAACACCTTCTATGTTAAATGAAAGGTACTAGTTTTCAAAAGTTTTTAGAATGATTAGACTCAAATGACATGTTTTTTTTCTTTATTACACTGCAGTAAATATTAGGAATTACTTATATGGAGTTAGAAGAAAAATGTACATCCAATTTAATTATCTTAAGATTACGCTTTCAGACATCTAAATTATTTCAGGATGTCATTTCACCACCCTGTTTCTGAAGTTTTTTATTTAAAAGACAGGGATAAGACAAACTCTCCATTTTGTTGTTGTTTTCGAAGTTATAATTCTTTATACAGAAGTTACTCTTAGAGTAACTTCAGTATTCTTATTTATTCCACGGACGCTGTTCTTCTCAGAATGCACTAGTTAAAAAATCCATAAAATATTTGTGGCAAAAAATAAAAAATAAAAGTATGACAAGCAGAAAGATAGGTATCAATTGATTTTTAACTCTTGCAGTAATTGTATGTTCTGAAATTCACTGATGAAAGTATCTGTGTATTTCTGATCTCAGATGTAAGTAGAAGCATTACATCTCAATAGAGAAAGAAATTTCCCACTTTTTAAATATGTTCAACAGTTACATTTCTTAATAAATGCTTTCAGAGGCAAATTATTGACCATTGAGGAATCCAGAATCACTTTAGAGTGAAATTTTAGCAGTATATAAAAAAAATAACTTCAGCAAAAGGAGAATTTCTTTTACAAGTAGTTGATTGGAGTGTCTTTGCAGATCAAACAGAGCAGAAAGAATATTATCCAGTTAGAACCTTCCATTAGCTCAGAAGTGAAAAATCATTACCCATAACTCTTTTCTCCTCTGATTTACACATTTTAAATTTAACACTATGGTTGATTTCAGTTCATGCTCAATACATTCCATTCTATTGTTTTAGGATCCTATCAGTGACTTAAAGCTTGCTCCTGTTGATGGCTCTTAAAAAAAATTTTGTTAATCCTACTGTAAGAGCAGCAGCAGGCAAAACTAAATTACTGTAATTATCATTATTATGATTAAGACTTCCAGACTGAAAAGCTGTGCCTTAGGAGAGACCAAACCAACTCTTCACCTGAATAATGAATGAAAAATCTCAGATTATGAGTATACTTACTCACTATTGTGTGATTGATCAATAAATTATCTTTGAATAGTAATAAATAAATGCAGTCAGTCAATATAATTCAATAAAATTCAGAGTAAAAATGATCTGAAATAACATGAGAATTTTTAGAAGAAGAAACATCAATGTTCATTTCATACTATATGGGGCTCATTGTCTCATGGTAATCAGTTTTTCAACCTTTTCCTTTTAGACTCTTGCTTCTCTCCTCCTTACTCAAGGAATATTAAGGTCACTGTTTAAGGTTTCACCCAATAAAGTGAAAGCTATTTATGACTGTCCCTCTGCTTACCTGAGTTAAAAAATTAAAAAACAAACTGGGAGAAAAATCTTTACTTGCCTTATCAGTAGTACCGTATTCCATTTCCAGTGTACAAGATATAATGTACTCACTTTTAGAGAATTTAGATAGAACTGTTCTGTTATCTGTTACCTGTTGACCGTACCATATTGTCCTTGTAAAACTTTGCCTGACATATTCCTTAAGACCTCAATTGATGGAGACCCTGTAGTTGCCCCAGACTTCTATAGTCTCTGACTTCACTATTCCTGTGAGAAAGGTTTCCCCTTCACTCCCAGGCCCAATTTCTCACTGCAATTTAAACCCACAAACATGAAAAACAGATTGTTTCCTTCCTCTTTTCAAGGGCCTCTTAAATTCTTAAAGAACTTAGTCTTTCAGCTAAATAGTACCTAACTCTGTTTCTTTTCTAGTGCATAATGTTTCTCTTGACCCGTCCACCTCACTGCTCTCCTCCATGCATCTCCTGGAACACAATGTCTGAAACTCCTATTTCAATAGAAATTCTATCCATGCTGGGTAAATAAGGATCACTTCATATATCTTGTGAGTACTGACTCCTGTTTGTAGATACCAGTATGGCATTTGCCTTCTACAAAGTCATGACATTGACTCATACTTTGGTCACAATCTAAAACAATTCCCAGATTTTTTCTGAAGAACTTCTGCCTAGTATTTGATTCTTTATTGTGTTTGCAAAACTGATTAGCCCTATTTCAGTAGCTCCTTCATACATTGAAATCTGCCTTTGTAAGTGTGTATGTAGGTGTATGTATTACAAAATTATATAAGTGGGATTAATGCTTATTAGTAGTATCTTTGATTAAGACCAAGTATAATTATAATTTAAAAAATGGGGAAATACTGAGTTGTAGTGTCTTGCCTCTAGTCCGTATGAACAGTTACCACCACAAAACTTCTAGAGTACAATGCTCTAATTTAGAGCATTATGTTTAGAACTAAGTCTCTGATGTTGCATTTTCAGGCTAAATTAGGCCAGCAGTGACAGAAGCAGAACCAGGGCTCATGCACAAGAATCTGACTTTTGGTCTCAAAGTGCATGCAAGAAATTGTTGTTGGGTTTTATTGGTTTTTATTTTTGCATACCACATGGAAGGAAAAAAGAGGAACAGTGTTTAAGCTTATATTTAGTTGTGCAGGTTACGTTCACAGAAAAAATTCTTCCATTTGTGAAAGCTAGGTTTGAAGCTAGCAATTAAAGTTGTAGACAGGAAATATGCGTAAGGTATACAGTCAAAAGACAGAATCCTTGTGTAAAGAAGATGGGTTTAAGTCAAGTAAATGGCTATGCCTATGCATTTCAGCTTCTGACGTCCACGTAGCAGTTTTGCCTGTCTTACACTAACAAGATGAAATCTTGCACTGGGAGTGAATGCTTATATTGAGTCACATTAACTTATGCAGCTATTCACAATGTAAATTGGGGTAAGTTGCTATGGTAACCTGCTGCATAAAACAGCTATCCTTGCAAGCTGAACAGGCCTGATGTCGAACCCCATGGTGTTCAGGATCTGCTTTGATCCCAAGGAGACAATGTCAGATACGTGGTGAAGAGGACAATGCTACACAACCGTCCTTTGCTGTGTATAATGAGTAAGCATTTTCCTTTGTGTTTTGAAACCCACAACCTCCTCTTCCTCTCCATAAAAACCACCAGCCATCCACTTATTTCTTAAGGATTTTTTTTCCCTTTACATTGAAATTAAGGCAAATTATAATTTGTGACAGTTAATTGTGACCTTCAGTATTTTGTAATGTGGGAACTCTGCATAGTTTTTTTTTGTTTTGTTTTTGTTTTGTTTTTTACTAATGAAGAATTAATTATTTAGTGATTCCATAAATTTCTCCATTATTGTCCTTTTGTATTTGTTCAAAAGTCAGCCTACCGTTCCTTGTTTTGTTGATTGGCCTTTCACTGCAATAACAGAGGTTGATTTTAATTAATTTCACTAGAAAATACATTATTAACATATTGAGACAGAATGAGCAGACTTCATTAGAAGTCTAGTATTACACAAAGCTTTTGAAATGGTTAAAAACACAGCAATGCTTTTAAAGCACAAATGCTACATCATTCACACCCTGCTCTTTAAGAAGGGCAGTGTTTAGATCTAAGCCTTAAGCCATTCTATAGAGTAGCACAAAATATAAAAGATGACAAACTAGCAAGGAACTAAACCACCTGATGAATTGGTACAAGGATTACCTTCATGATACTCATTTTTCTTTCCAGTGTGTATGCTTACAGCCTTTGCTCTGTAGACAGATAGTTCTTGTGTTTTTCATTGAATTTGTAGTACAACCTGGGGATTCTTTCATTTTTGACCAAACTGCAAGATTTTCTTGTTAACTCATTTGTAGGCAAACCTCCCCTCATTTGCAGATTTCTCACACCCATCCTGCTTTTTCTGAAGTGTGCACATACCTTTAAAGGCTCACTGGACAGCACCTCACTAGGCTTGAAGTAATTTCAGCAATCAATCTTATTGGGAGTATAGGCTCAGAAAGACCCTCCTACGCTGAGACTAGTTCTCTAACTTTATCAAGGTTCATTTAAAAAATATGTTATTTTCTTTGTTATGTTTCCCTCCTTTTCATTCTCCTTTTATTCAGGGGAGGCTGCTTCAGAATCTCACCCTTCCTGGAGTTATAAACCAGTTTCCTGTTTGTAGTTTAAATATATTCTTTGTTTTAATGCTGATGTGACAACACTATCTTGGAGCTTTAACAGCTTTTCCTTCTCCCAGTGGTTGCTACTGCTAATATATTTGTAAATAACAACTGCTAGTCAATAAATAAACCTAGCTGTGTATTTAAACTGATGTTTAAAGTAATTCTGGAACCCAGAATGTCAACAATTTAATTCCCCAGAAACAATTTTGTTCAAGTCCTGAAGCTCTGGGGAAAGTAAGCATGTGCTGAGAGGTTGTGCAGACCCATTCCCTTAAGACAACAAGAGCTAAATTTGATGTTAGAGATCCTGAACACAGCATCACCATTTCTTCTTCCAGTCTTTCCCATTTCTCCATCCCAGGTCTGTTGTCCATTTTTAGAAACAATCCAGGAAACGAAATCAAGACAGGACTAAAATGTATACTGTGAGAAAAATCACAAGGAAATGCTTATGAAGAATTGTGATTCCTATGATTTGAGCAAGACAAGAGTAACTATCAGGGTTGCCTAAAAATCTTAGCATTGATATATAATTGGGCTTTTCTTATTACAAGTGCATAACTGGTCTTCAGAACACAAAGCTGTCTCAACAGACAAATGTTGAGAACTCAGTACATAATATGATGTATTCTAAATAAAAATGTTTTAAAAGAAATCTCAGAATGTATCATCAAAACAGTTACTATTTTTCTATTGAATTTATGTGAATAAGTGTTTCCAAAGAATTTGCTCATTTAATGCGTAATAATATGCTGAACCCTAAAACTAATAGATCTAGGCACAAGAACTTTCAGTTTGTAAATAGCTTCAGTGACACAAAGCCTAAGACTACATCTGTTATACGTGCTCCTGGTCTCTGAAAAATATTTTTGACTATACAATTGACTATACAATTCAGCATAACCTTTAGTATTAAGTGACTGTTGCCTTAGTTTCCATTGCATGCATTCTTTTACTAATTTCTGGAAGGGTTTGGAGTATTACTATTTGCAGCATAAAGCTGAACATGGTTAAAGGATGAATGAGTGAGAAATGCCTCTGGAAACATTTACAGAGAACCGTCTTTTTTCACAAGGATGCTTGAAAGAAAACAATGAAAAGAAAAAAAAAGATAAACTTTAGAACTTTCACTTCTTTATCAGAAGAAAAGGACTTTAATACAGCAAAATTATCATATGTTGAACTAAAAATAAGATTTATAATTCTGGGACATTGTGTTAGCAATTAGTTTTATTTCAGTGTATATAACAGCTTGTTTATACATCATCATGTGGCTTTTTCTTTACATTTAATACTTGTGATGTTCAAAGAGATTTATTTCTTGATCATAGATAATAGCAAGATCTTACAGATTCAACTAAACTGAAGGAAATTTTTCAATCACCTAAATTCAAAACTAGCCTGATGTCCGTTTATTTTCAAGGAGATGTAATTTATAGTCATATGTCAAAGCAAATCTCTTGGGATCTGGATTTTAAATGATAGCTGAGAGTATGAGTCTCCAGGTGCCATAGATTGTATAGATCTTCATAGATATATAGATAACTGTGGATTTACAGTGATTTAAGCAGGCAAGAATTAGGAGCTTAAATAAATTTTTTTAAAAATGGTCCTGTGACACTTGTTTTTCTCAAAATAGCTTGCATATGATGTGATGCACATGGTAGTATGTGTGAGTGTGTTGGTTTAAATAATTGTTTGAATAGAGCTTACCTTAAGTGTCAGCTTAAGGAAAGTGGAGGAGACCTGGTCTGGCAATGAGGGACTACAATAGCTTGGAAGCCCAATCAAATAATTTTCTATATGTTTTATTTTCTATTATTCATGTTTATATCTTAGTGGTGAATAACAATACCCTTTAATACCCTAACATTCAAAAGCCAAAAATGAAACCTAAGACATTTTTTTATCACTTGTCAGTAAAAATTCAGTAACCCATTTGTTTTTGGAAAACTTTATTGCTTCAATTTTTAAAAGAAAATATTTACATGACAAGAAAGGAGTGCTAGATCTGATCCTTGTAGCTATTAGTAATTAATACTTTACTCAATAAAACATTTGGCACTGTTGCCATTAGAAGCAAAAGGATGCTTTCTTTAAATAAGAAAGCCCTTCTTCCTCTGTAGACAAAATATTATTTAGCAGTAATATTTCTATAGAGCCTCCTAAATGTTCAGTGCTATTTTTTATATACAATAGTTTTCTGAACTGCTGTATTTTATAAGCAAAAATATTTTAATATTAAAACCAAGCAACTTGGTAGACAAAGATCTGCCAGCTTTAGTGGCATCAGACATATTCTGATAGTTACAACCTGAATGTTCTCTTCACACAACAGAAGAAACAGAAGAGGCCAGCATTTCACCCTTATGGGACTGTCTTCATCAAGGACAGCAAAAAGAAGAAAGCATGCTGATATATTTGCATCAAAAATACATCTAACAAATTGGAGGAAAGAAGCAGGTAAAGAACATTTGAACACTTTCCCAACCTTCATTATTTCTAACTTAAATCTTTAGCATCTGATTAATTTGCACGGCTGATTCCATTAAATACATGTATGGAATGAATACACATTTTTAACGTTTGTTACCAGAAGTAATTTTAATTTGAAAGGAGACAAATTATTCTATAGCATATAAAAATATATTATTTTGTTCTTAGTTTTAATTGGTTATAGTTCCTATTAACATTATTGGATATCATCATAGGTGTAATTTTGGACAAGGAAAATGCATTTTGCTACCATTCAAGTTAACATATCTAACTTTTGAATGCGCTTTTTGGGAAAGATCCCAGTAGGGATCGTTTTTTTTCCCTTTATAAACAATTATTTTTGAGTTATTACTAATAACCTGTACTTATTATTGCTTGTTCAGGATAGTAGAAAATAGCATTTATAATGCTGTTTACATCAAATGCCTCCTCACTGAAACCTGATATTTTACTTTCTACTGCTACATTTGTTTTATTACTAACAAAATAGGCATCTGAAACACTTTTTATCCTTGCAGGAAAAGTATATAAAAATAATATAAAAATATATATAAAATATATAAAAATAATTAAAAAAACGTATATAAAACGTATATAAAAAATACAAGGTGTATATACCAAATTTTACCCAGAATTTGAGCAGTCTAGCTTAACAATGTTGATTATACAGAAATGGCATTACGTTTCAGTCGGTTTGCTTTCCCCCACTGGAATTTGCAGTTAAGCTGTTAAAGTGAGTATAGGGAGTGAAGGAAGGAGGCATGAATGTTCAGGAAAGAAAAATAAAAGGGAAAAAGCAAAATAGATATTGGAAGTAAATGCTGAAAGATATATGCTTTCCTTGTTGTCCATGATTGATTACATTAATAGTAAGGTTTTAACCTTACTTTTAAACTTTTAATTTTCTGTCCTTTAAAATAATAGACTCTATTCTGCTACATTAGCTTTATGTGGGGGTGACTTAAATACAGCTTCTACAATCAGAAAACTTAATTCAATATGGATATCACAAAGCACAGTCTGCATCCACCTTGTGTGAAATCGATGGCAAAATTCCCATTGACTTCAAAGGCGTTGGATTTCATACCCAATCTCCTCTTTCTTTTTTCTTCAGCCTCTATGCTAAATGGGATCTCTTTTCCCAGATGGACTGTTTAATGCTATGCACAATGATCATTTCAACCTTCTTTTATGAAATGGTGAAACTGTTCTAAGGAAAATTCTGTCTTTTCTTCTTTGGTTCCTTTTTAGTACAGTACTGACTTCCCCCACAGTAAGGCTAGAGTGCCAGTGCCATTCACCTCATTTGCTGTCTCAACAGTATTTTGTCTCATTTTTTTTCATTGACAATTTAACAAATCCTGGTTTTCAGAAGGTCACATTTTAAATGTCAGTTAGCTGTATACCAAGAACACAAGTTTTAGATAAGAATTATATTCCACAGTGAATGTTTATATCCATGTAGAGTTAATTACACAAATAGCTAAACTGCAATTTATTGTAAAATAAATTCCCAGATTAATCTCAGGGAGTTACCATTATCTTATCAACTTCCCACTCTGAATTTTAATTTTTCTTGCTTTTAAAATACATATAGTATGCCTTTATAAAATATTTACTCTTTGGGCTTATTATTAGATTTTAAATAATAAAATAAAGAATAATAATAAAAAGGTTTTAAGTTTTGTCATTTAATTATACTGGAATAAACAAAAATATTTGGGTTTAGAATGTTTTGGTTTTTTTCTTCTTTTTCTGCAAGCTTGGTAAGGCATAAGGACAAATTAGGAATTAAACTGTATAATGAAATTCAGATTTGCTTCAGATTCTAGTGCACTGATGTTAGGTGAGAAAAGAGTTTTCCCGGTTGTGTAAAGGATAAGATGATATCATTTAAAATCAATGTACTTTCAAACACATTTATTTACATTCTGCTAGGGAAATTGCAACTTCTATAATATCTGACAGAATCTGTGATGTTTTATAGAAATCTATTGTGATATTGTTAAAAGTTCATATAAATTTCTCAAATTCATATGAACACTTCAATTTAAAGTCTGTCATGGTGTGAAAATTATGCATAAAATCAACAATGGCTGTAAGGATTAGGAGAGTCAAGTGGAGAGAAAATCTTTTAATGTGTTATATGGACAGACTTGTTAGTCTTCCCCAACATTTCCCTCTTGACCAAGCCTATAATCCTCTTCCAGAGTTTGGCTCAAGTGAAATGCAAGGAGCTTCAAGTATTCAACTATTATCCTCAGGGAAAATATTTTTTCTGTTCAATTGTTTCCCTCAAATTAAAACTGAAGATGAAGTGGGGAATGAGGGGGGGGTGGGGGTGTGTGTGGAAGAAGTCATTTCAAAGGTCAAACAGAAAAGAAAGTTAAGGATCCTCTTGTGAAGCATTTTGAAGTTAACCAGAAAGTCTGTTTGACATCAGCAACAATTTCTCTGACAGTTAGATTATCTTTTCACTTATGTGTTAAGTGAATAAATTCTGGTTTATTTCATAACATTCTGTTTGTGTGTGGTCTGAATATATCTTGAACAATATTTTTAATGACTATTTTTCTCTTAGCCTTCAAACAGTCAAATCAGGTTTTTAAAAATGGTGATTTGATATTTCAAATATTCAAATATAACATCTCTGTTAAAAGCTGAATTCGTTTTTAATCTGTTTTATCGCAGAATTTTTAACTTTCGTGTCAAATTAAATAGCCATATTTTTCATAGCTAAATAACATCAGTCAGATGTGCTGCAGGCCAGAGTGTGTTTAGAGTACGACATAAGCTAGAAATAAAATTATCTGTGTTATCTAGAGATCATTTTGAAATACAACCTAGCTTAAGGCTTTTATGAGTGTAGATTACCCTACTGAGTCTTGTGAATGAAGACACCTATTCTTCTACTACTTTGTATAATTTAAGAGAGGCATACTTACAGGACTTCCAGTCTTAGCATCTGGAATACTGATTTTCAGAACTATTGTTCCATTTTCTCTTGCTTGTAGTTGCAGTTGAACAAAGATATTGCATAAATTGACATCCAACGGGATAACCTGCAACTGCATCATGGTGACTCTGAATGATCAAGATGCAATGAAATATGGGCTGCGTTTTCTTTATTTTAATGGGTTCTTTGGTTCTGAATCTGGATTTTGCAATAAAAACTTGAAATTAAGAAGGTGACAGAAATAACTTTTATACTTGTAAGAAAGAATTCAGTACTATAAAACACTAAAGACTGGAATGAAGCATTTACTTCCACAGAGTAGCCTACTTTTCTGATTACTGTTTACACCAGTTTACTCTGGTAGTTTTTTAACTTTCCCTTCCTGATTATTAAATCTCACAGAAGTTTTGTTTTGGAAAAGAAGAATGTATTCTGAGTTGTATAGTGACAACCTAGTGAAGATTACACACTATTCTTATAGAAATTGACCTTCAGATATTTCTTAGTGTGCTTAGTCTGTTGAAAAAAAGTTTTATTTTACTAAAACTTTTGATGTTTATTCTCTTAAATTGAGTCTAATTACCACATAATTTTTTCAGTTAACAGAAGAAACTCTTTCCATTTATCTGTATGTATTACTTTCTGTAGCCAATTAATGTCCTGACTCTGGGGCTGTAGTTAAGCAAGGGCATTCTGCAGGGTGCAGGGTCATCCCCTTACGTCACACCAAGGTCTTTTGCCCGGATATAATTTTGCCAAAACCACAAAACATTGCTAATTATCAGAAAAGAACAATAAATTGCTAGCAGCATGCTATGTGATGAAGTAGTCATTTAACAAAATGAAAATATGTAGACTTCCAGTGATGATACAAATATCACCTCATCAGCATTATACACTCTCAGAACGCCCCAAAATCTCAAATGTCAATACAAATAGTTGAGCAAAAAAATTAGGAAATTGAGAGTGGCTCCTTGTACAGTATACGTTTCAGTCAATAAAATCTGTGCGTGATTGAATAATGCAGTTACAATTTAGGGATATTTTTTTTTTCTTTTCCCTTCCTCTCCTTGTCTTTTTGGTGGGGTGTGCAAAAATTCTTTATTCTATTCTTTGCTCCACTCTGGCTTCTTCTTACCAATATTTATTTCCTAAGTGGAAGACAAAACAATATTTAAGTCAATTCTTGTAAGTGCATTATTCTGCAAATGCTTTTGAACTAAACTTAGTATAGTGGTATGTCTCTAATTGTGCAGGTAATTCACAATTACCCTCAGAGGAATACGTTTCCATGCTATGTGCCATCTTACAACATAGAACCTACCACAAAAACCATCAGTTGCTAAATTATAAACTTTCTCATTGGTCCCATGTGACTAAATCATTAAAGCTCCGTGTAGAAAGGCCATCTATAAAAACTTTATGAGCAGAATAGACGCTTGCAACATCTGGATGCAAGAAAAAAATAAATAAAAAACACACAAAAGCAACAAAAACAACAGAACACATTTTGTCATCTTTTCTCTCACTTTTGAACATCAGACCAGAATCTTGTTGGTTGGTTGGCTGGTTGTTTTTCTTTATCATAACTGCACAGCAATAAGCATTTCCTTTTCAACACTGTCCTGAAAGATGTTTTGTGACAGAGCAGAGGCATATTTTTTTTCTTAGTTATATAGCATTAATACTGAAACTACTGGAAGCCTCCAAGGTTGAAGTTCTTCTCGCATATACAGTTATATGATGCAAGAGTTTGGTTTACTCTTTGTTTCCAGCCTTGAAAGAAATGGAAAAATAACTATTGCAAATGAGGATACAATTTACCTTTCTATAAAAAGCACAATCCTATGTATATATTGCATTTTTTAATCATTTGAGCACAGAAGGAAGTCTACCATAGCCACCTGGGGCACCAGGAGAAAAATCTCTACTACCAAGTACTCTTTGTTTTTGGTATAATGTCTTATTGTCTATCTAAATTGCAATAAGGACCTCAAAGCATAGCTTACACTCATTTCCAGTTAATAACATTTGAAGATAAGAGAACATTTTCCCCTCGCTATTCAACAAAAACAAAACTCAGATTGAAATTTTTGTTTTAAAATGAATGTAGTTAAATGATATTTTGCAAACAGTAAAGCAGTGTATTTATGATAATACATGCAAAACAAATCACTTGCTTGTAATATAATTGGTACATTCATGAGATGGTTCCCTTCAAACCATTTGTTACAGTTATTTTAGCCTAGTGTCCTAAGGAAACAATATTTGTGTGATTGTGCACTCTGTCTGGTATCCTTTCCTACCTTCAGTAAATGTTGAACTCCTTGGCCAATTTCAACCTGATTTAGCAAAGTGACAAAAGTCCCAAAGGTAATTAAGTTCCTACAGATTTCAAGAGAAGTAGTATACAGGGGGATTAGCAGGGGAGGGAGCAGTGTGGGTTCACCAGATAAATTCTGTTTTTACACACTCAGTGCCACTAGCAGACACACTAGTGTATAAAGACTACGTGAGGGGCTGAAAATGAAACAAGGCGTGCAATAGAGTATACACAGAGCTAAATTAGAGTATACACAGAGGGGCCATAGAAAATATTAGTTATGAAGGTATGGGAAATAATTGCATTATAGTGGGCATGAAGAGTGATACAGGTTGTGTGAGGTCAGGGGAAAAAAAATCTACCAAACAGTCTTTTTAATTCTACCAATAACTTAAGAGTTGTTAACAATTTTCAGATTACTGGAGTGGATGGGTAAAATGAAATTGATTAACCATCTATTTAAAGAAAGCAAGACTTAGTAGCAGAGTGAATGTCATTTCACAATGATGATTATAAAGCTGTATATTAGAGGTGGAAAATAACAGGGTGGGCAAAAAATCCTCAAATATTTGTTTGAATTTAATAGATTATTTAAGCAGTATTTGTCCTTATGCTTAATTAAGAAAAAGAAGTGTTTTATTGCTGTTGTTTGGTTGGTTGGTTGGTTTTTACATTTTCATGGAATGGTTTGGTTTTGTTTGGTTTGGAAGGGACCTTAAAGATCTGGTTCCAACCCCCCTGCCGTGGGCAGGGACATCTCCCACCACATCAGGTTGCTCAAAGCCCCATCCAACCTAGCCTTGAACACTTCCAAGGATGGGGGCATCCACACCTTCTCTGGGCTGCCTGTACCAGTGCCTCACCACACTCATAGTAAATAATTTCTTCCTTATATATAACCTAAATCTCCCCTCTTTTAGTTGAAGTCATAACCCTTGTCCTATCACTACATTCTCTGATAAAAAGACCCTTTTTATCTTTCTTGTAGGCCCCCTTTAGGAACTGGAATGCTGCTATAAGGTCTCCCCCAGAGCCTTCTCTTCTCCGGGCTGAATAACTCAATCTCTCTCAACCTGTCTTCATAGGAAAGGTGCTTCAGAGCTCTTTCCATCCTTATGGCCCTCCTCTGGACTTGCTCCAACAGGTCCATGAAACCTAAACATTAAACAAAAGCAGAATTCACATTTCTAAATTTATAAATTAGGTCTATTTCTTGCAATAATTTCTACCAAAAACTTTATGGCCTGAAGAAGTCAACTGCAGCAACATGGCCATTTTGATGAAACTTCATTCTGGAAAGAAGCATTCAAATCTCTTTAATTTGAAATATTTTTTATTTTATTTTCAAGCAACAGTAACAGAAATGCAATTTTTGTGATGAACTCTGTAAAGAAAAAATGTGGAATGAGACAGTGATGCTGAAGCAAAATAAAAAGTGTGCTTAAAAGAAATATTTCATGATTTAATACATAGAGTGTTATTTATATCACATCATATATGCTATCACATCATATATGGTATGAAATTTTAATTACCAGTTACAATTGCTATGAATTGTAACTACCAATGAAATAGTAATACCAAGATTTGTTTAGTGTTACTGTTGGATTAACTTTGTTCAGCATAATTTATAAGCCTTGATGCATTCAATTTGCAATATGATTAATAAGATAATGTAGAAATTCAAATTAATGCATCAAAATTAATGTTTAAGTTAATAATCTAGGTTTATATTCATGTTTATCAGCAGTAATGAAATAAACATTTCTCAGAACTCTGAGTAGAGAATGAGTGATTACAAGTACAAGAATGATAAGAGTTCTATTTTAATTCTATTAAGCCTAATTCAAAATAAAGGATTCTTTTTATTATTTTCATTTAAAAAAAAAAAGATATAAATTGCTGCCATTTTGGTTTCTTAAATGTATCATTTGTTATTCCATTATAAAGAATATGCATTTCTTGACTGTCTACTTTTCCCAGAAAGAGATGTACAGTAATGATAAATATGTGTATATTTTCATTAGGTAGGCAAGCAAAAGTATTAAATTGCATAGCCTTTTTAAAAATATATATGCAAGACTTTCTTTAAAATAAAAATAGTATCTGTTCGCTAAAATGTGTATGTCAGTTGAAAAGTACAGTTCAAAGTTATATGATCTTGTATGAATAGAGCAACTACTAAGTTCTACAAATATAAGTCCCTAAGTTTTTGTTTTGTTTTGTTTTGTTTTGTTTGTTTTTTAATTCAAGTTCTTTGACCTTGGCCTGGCAGAGTATTATAAGAGACAGCTTGCTTATGTGCAGTAGGGCATTACAGATTAATGCTGTCTTGCTTCATGTTTCCCTTATACCTTCTTTTCAATTTGTCAGTATTCAGTGCAGAAATTATAAATTGCATTTGAAGTTATACAAACAAATAACAACAATCCCAAGCCTCTGGCTAACTGGGATCAAGATTGAAAGTAGAAATGGCAAAAATTATGTAAAACTACTCTAAACCTCTAGGCATTGTTAAAGACAGAGTATGAAATGTTTACATATACAAAGGAGCCCTAATGAAACAACAGAAATTTGATCTTTACAGAATTTTATCATGATGTTGTCTGGAACAAGAAATGAGAAATGAACAATAAATATGACAGCCTTCAGCAGATAGGTAGTCTTATAGAGCTTTCTACAATCAGCAAAGAATACACTGGAAAGAGGCAAAAAGAAATTTTGTCATAGTAGCTCACCAGATTTGGTAAATTGTATAGTAACTTGCGAGTGTTTTAGGAGTGATTATACTAGGGAAGGAATAGACAAAGGAAATATACTTCAGGAGATAAATTCACAGACATACTTCAACATTGCAGACTTCTTGAACAAATATAACATGAGTAGATAGGTGTTGTCTGTTCTTTAAACATGCAAGGGAAGTAATCACAAAATAATAAGAATTTAATGTAGATCAATATAATTTTAATAAAGCAACAATAATTAAAGAAAAAAAATCATAGTTAAGATGTGACCTTTGGTGAAGCTGTAAGTTTTTAACTACAATGCTCATACTAAATCTTTTTAATATGAATTTATTCATGCTGTGGTTAAGTTTAGTTTTCCACTTACTCACTGGTTGCTAAAAAGAAAACAGAATTTCTTTGTGACTTATGTAAAATTCTGGAGTCTGGTGTCTGGATTCAAGAATCTGTGGGAAATTGCCTAAGATATCACTGGAGTGCATATGCTGTATGGTAGCAAGCTCTATGATTTAACTTTTTCTGTAAAAATGGAGGTTGCTGCAAGGCATTTAGTGAAGGAGAGATCTTAGTAATTGAAACCATAGTAACTGAATCATTTAAAGTGCATAGTTACACTTGTAGCTAAAGAAATATTTCTATCTTAGAGTATTGATGAAATACAGAAATATATGGGAGACTGAACTGTACAGTAACAACAAAAGTTTTGGCTGGGTCACCTAATTTTTTAAAGAAATGATGGAAAAATACATGGTTTCTTGCACACAATTAAAAAAAAAATTCATTGACAACTATTTTTTTTTCAATCTTGTCTCACAAATAGAAATTTTCTACTCCAGTGTGGTAGTCATTCTTTAGGAAGAAAACAAGACCTAGGTAGCAAATCACACTGGATTTTTAACAAGATATTGATTAAAATAAATAAATTAATTAATTTTGAGGGTAAAACATTTAAAATTAACGTTTTCAAAAAAAATCCTAGAATTGCATATAGCTTTTCTCAATGTTCAGAAGTTTCTATTCCAGGTGTTACTGTAATTATGTAGCCTTTTTTTTAACAATCTCTAACTAAAAGACCAGCAGTTCTCATACAACTTACTGCTTTAGTATGCTACTTTTGTTTTATTTTTCTTTGACTGCACATTGGACACATTACCAAAGATACTTTTTTCTTTTTTTTCTTCCCTCTCGGTAAGGCAAATTGAGCTCTTCTAAACTCTGAATTGCAATAAAAAATATTCTGAAGTGTAGTCTTAGCTGTATCCATGGAAACCAGTTGCTTCACTGGAGCATATTCTATATCCCATTCAATAAGCTTGCTTGTCATAAAATCATAGAATATCCCAAGTTGGAAGGGACCCATACGGATCATTGAGTCCAACTCCTGGCTCCACACAAGTCCACCCAAAAACCAAACCATATGTCTGAGAGCATAGTCCAAACACTTCTTAAACTCCAGCAGGCTTAGGGCTGTGACCACTTCCCTGGGGAGCCTGTTCCACTGCCTGACCACCCCTTCAGTGAATAGGTGAGATATTTATCTTTTCCTAATATCCAGCCTAAACCTCCCTGACTTGAAAGAGGGAAAACAGATTTGGACTTAATCATTATCCTCAAGAAAGCATAAAGGTTACCATTACAGGTGTTTGTTGTTAAAAAGTATTCAGCCTAATAGTCCTTCATGAATTTAAGTATCGCATCACGGTGCCCTTTGGCCTATCTAGACTGAACAGGTTTACTAAGGGTCTAAACGTGCTTCTAATTGAAATCACACTTACATAGTATTGAGGAAATTTTCTCTAAAACTCTACCAGCACAACTGTGTTGATGCTGGATGAAATCTCTAAGTGATTCATAATTTGATAATATTAAAAATTTGTTTGTGTGAGTGTTGGTTCCTATGTTTTAAAGGGTGTGGTTCAGCTAGAGAATTCACACATGGACAGCCTTAGCATATACCCCTTTTTGAATGTGAAACTATGAGTAAAGTGAAAACAATTTTCTATACGTTACTTCCAACTTTGAAAAACTGAAATGCCTCGTTAAAAACTGTCCAATATTGATGTCCTGCTTTTTCTGTTTAAATATGAAATAAAGCACTTGCAAGGTATAATGAAAACTTTCTGAAAATGTGATCTGTACGGGTATCAAACAAGAGGCTAAGTCTCTGAAGAGGTTGAAGCTGAAAGTTTCAGGAGGACTTAGGCTTGCAGTAGAGGTTAGCACCCTGTGCAGCAACTGGCAGGAGGAGAGAGATGCCTGAACTGTTGGAAAGGTTGCTCAAGGACTGGGCAACTCCAGCTAGCAAGTGGATTGGTCAGAACAGGGGCTGGAAAAATTCAGAGTCCTCAAATCCCTTCAAAATCTGTGAAATCATATAGCTTTTCATTTGTGAAATGAAAAACAAGAAAAAGAAAAAAAATTCATGTGATTATTCTTTGTGCAACTGGAAGAATTTTATTTAATGGTTCCTCTTTATGTCTTTGTGGAAGAGGTACCATTGCAGAAAAGCAATTACAACACTCTGTAGTTTATAGTATTATAAAAAACAAGGCAGAGAACTAGTACTTCTTTAATTCGGTAGTGGTCCCGGCATAAATAGCAAACAGAGTTCAGTGTCTTGTCTGGTATGAAACAAATTAGGAAGTTAGGTGCTACAGGATTGAAATTAAGTTTTGGTTGTTTTGTTGTTGTCATCGTTGCTTGCTTGCTTGGTTGCTTTTTGTGTGTGTGTGTTGTTTTGTGTGGGTTTTTTTAAGCAACACGAAAAAAATGGTCCATTATCATTCCTTCTGATGAATTGTTACTTGACTGATGTAGCATGATTCAAATTAGAGGTGACTAAAATGAATAAAATTCTGTTCTTCTGCTTCAAAATATTATACTGCTATCAAGTTAATACCTTATTTTTGTATCATTTTAATGGCAAACTACATTTCCATAACTTTCCTCTGAATATATCATTCAAATGTAGACACCCACCTTTGTAAAGCCTTACAGTGCTCTACTGCTTTGGCTTTCTGAAGCGTCTCTACGGAGTGCTTTCAAAGGAGCTGATAACATTTTAAAGCATGGTGGTTTGGTGCATGTGTTTGGAAAGACCTGACTATGCTGTAAAATGGGATTTCACAATTCCTTGACCACATGTGTTAGTGAATGTTACTAAAACTCTTAGGATTCATTTTCAGAGACTGAATAGAGGATTGATCAGAGAAACTTTAGTTTTCAAAACTTTGATAAACTAAGGTTATACAACCTGTCTTGGACTGAGCATCTACAATCAGTATCCACTTCTGAAAACAGAAATCCTAACTACTGTGCCTCAATTTCTGTTTATGTAAATTATTGCTACCATCTAGAATAAAGACTTTTGTATGTTTTAACCGACATCATGGTATTTCGATGTTAAAAAAAATGGTGTTTAGAGAACTATGTTAAAAATATAATTTAAAAGGATTTCCAAATGCATTTTCATAGAATATTCTAATTTTATTAGATAACTATATGTTTAAACAAGGAAATAATGTTGGCTTAATTTACTTTTGATACTTGGTCTTCATTTCAGTCTTAACCGATCAATGCCTCTATTTCAGGCCGGTATCTCTGATGTAGCTCTCACTCTGATGTAGTTTAACTACTTAAGGTTTCTGATGTGGCCATGTGATGTCTATAAAGGATTCCTTTTGAACATTTTTGTGTCCATTCATTTCAAAAAGAAACACCAGTAGCATTTATTTTATCACTTAAGAGATGAATATTGACTGAAATCAAGAAAGGTATTTTTAAAAAATACATCAAATATTTGACTTCTTTTTAAATAATATCACAGTTTTCACAGAACTTTAACTGTGTTATCATTCCAGTGGCTTTTGTCTTCTCTTTTATTATTAACTAAATACTTCTGATTAGTGCCTCTGATTTTTATAATGAAATAAAACAAAGATTTGATCAGTGTATGAATTAAGTAACTAAAAAGAACTTTTTCTGTTGGAAATGTATAAAGCACTTACATTTACAATCTACTTTTCATACAGTAATCAAACAATGTAGGCAGTATTCAAAGATATGTGTGTCCTGCCTAGTATCTGCAATCAAATAAGTGATATTCTGTTCTCTATTTTCAGTATATTTCAGCATTTGAATGCTGTGTGACATCTTTACATTACCTAGGGGGTTCTTACCACTTAGAAAAAAATTAATCCCCAACGTTCCAAAAAAAAAAAAAAAAAAAAAGAAAAGAGAGAGAGAGAGAAATTCTTTGTAGTGTCTATAGCAGCATTTGGGCTAAAGAGTGGTTTCAGAAAAATTTAATAATAGAAACCAACAGCTTCTTTTAAGTATTCATGTACAGATTTGCAGGCACTGTAAACCTAAAATAGTGAACAAAATGAAACCAAACCTTTTTGATTGCATTTCTTATGTTCCTGAAAGAATAGAATGTACCCTGAATGTATGTTCAGTTTCATCTCAAGTCACGTTGAGTTTCACCTCAAGTCATGTATAGTGTTGACATAAAATATAAACTGTCAAAACTGTATTATATAGTTTTATTATGATACAAATTCAGTCTTCAGTTCAAGTCAGTTAATGACCCTTAAGGATGGTGCATTTGCATAAAGCAACACAACAGGTTTTCTGTAACTACTCAAATGCATCTTTGAATGTTAAAAAAAATTGTTAATTCAGCACATTTTCCAATTAGGCATCTATTTAATGCTAGCCAAACACTCTGCAAGTGTGTGGCAGTAACGGTGATGTTACATTGCTGCCCCATGGGAATTAAGTGATTATCCATCTCTTGTTTTGCAATCTGTACAACACCTGCAACTTACACCTTCCTGTTTTTGCCACAGTATTAGTGAGAGTGAGAACTGTAAAAGGAAAACATAATGGTGTAAAGGTGCAAGTTAAGCTTTATTACCTGACTCCAGGAGCAACCTATTCTTTATAAAATGATGTGGAAAGCTTACACAAATAAGAAGAATTATGTATTGATTGAGAAAAACAGAAACGAGCTCTGTTGGCTCAGCCAAATGCTTGCTAGTGCAACAGAACTGAGATCTAAGCTGCAGGTGGTATTGCATGCTGGATCAGTCAACACTGAATCTCCAGTGAAAGGGATAATGCTTTAAACATCAAAATTAAGAGTAACTGGAAAGTACTGAAGCCATAGCATTTGGTTTGAATTGAACTTGATGTTCAATTCACATCTTTCTGACAATGTATCTTGAACCAACGATTGTTGTTAGAACAGCATAGTCTAGAGACACTTTTTGATTTTAAGAACTAACATGAGAAATGGTTCAAAGTATGAGTTTAGTTGTTGCAGTACGTTGTCATGGAAATTTATTTTCCTGCTGTGCTTTTTTTTTTTAATAAAATCCATGCAGTTTATGTTGGGAAATAGACCCAACACCAAAACTGAATGTACCATTCAGACTCTATTCCTGGGACTGTTTAGGGTCATGGTCAGGAGGGAGGGACAAACAGAAGAGGTAACCTGCAGCAATGCTTTTATCTCCTCACACCTCTGTATAGTTTGTGCTGTCACTGTGAAGTTTTCCCACATTATGACTATAGGAAGGAATGTGGCCTTAGGAGAAATTCTCTTTAGCTGCAGATACTTCTTCAGCACATTACATGGGACGGTGGCTTTTGGTAGCAGAATGATAGAGTGATCTCTGCAACTTTTTGCACCGATTGATTTTCATTCCAACTGCTCTAGCACTTTACCTGAATGTACCAATTGATCTATGACCATATAGTGATGAAGAAAATTTCATTTTCAAAGCTAATAAACTTGGAATTTAAAAGAAAAAAAGGAGAGGGAAAAATCAAGCTTAAAATATTTCTGAAACAGACATTAGTGACAGTAGAAAGAAAATTTTTACTACTGTTTATCTGACATTAATTTAATGTGTATTGATTTCAGTGTATTTTTTCTCTTGATGTGTCTCAAACAGTTTTGTCCAAGACTTTTCCTTTTAAATCATGGCAGAGGCTTAATAAAAACACTAAACTCTCTAAATCTTGGAGAGATATTCTGAGGGCTGCAAGTACAAAATAAGACACTTGATACCGTAGTTTAGGAAAGCAGGAGTTTTTATTACTTCATTTAGCTGAGTATCATAAAAGAGTATATCTCAACATAAAACATAAGATGTCAACCTCAAACACTGAGGAAGAATAAACTTAACTGATCAACTTAGCCACATAGGTTTTTTTGGCTTTTTTTCCTCTTCTCCTTGCCATTTGGCTTGTTCAAGGGAAACTGATGTCTCACAAGCAGTCCTTCCACTTACATTCTTTGTAACTCTGATAAATATTTATTTGGTAAATTCTCTGAAAGAACTTGCACAGGTTTAAAACAATAAAAATGTTTTCAATATGCAGGTAAATGGTCATTCATAACAAAGACTGACACAGTTAATTCTCTGTACATTAAATCCAGTTTCTAAAAGTTAAAATATCCTTTACGTCATTTAAATTGCCTTACTCAAAGGCAATTTGAGAAAGAGTAACCTGCCTTTCCTTATAATATTTTCTGTAGTCAGAAATGTTCATTTTTACTACAAGCTTCCTTCATAACTTTATGCATGAATGTGAAAGTTACTATTAAAGTTCTGAATTCCTACTCCCAAGGAAGAATTATTGAAAGCAATGAAGAATGTGTTCTTAAATTATACCCTGAAATATTGGAGGAGTTTGAGAGAGAAGTTAAATTTATTTTTTAATGTCATTTCAAAAAACAAACAAAAAAAAAAACACTATGTTTATCATTTTCTGTTAAGCCCTAAAGTATGGATATTATACTTTAATACCATTTTCTGTAACATTAAATTTACCATGTGGAAAGGCACTAGGTCGGATTCATCGTTTCATTACACTGTTCAGAGTTCCTTGGCTTCAACAGAGTAAACTGCAATAAGATAAAGAACAATCTGTTTTTTCTTCTCTCTCTTCTCTTACAATTACTCTGCTTATCTTTTTTTTTTTCCTTTTTATCTGCTTGATATTTTTCTTGTTGTTGGTTAGTTGATTTTTTTTTTTATAATTGCACTGCAGAATTTGTTACATTCTAATTTGAGTGAAATCTTTAATTTATCAGTTTAAATTATCATGGTTTGTTGCAGTGGTGTTTTTTTTTCTCATTAGAAACCACCTCAACATAAACCGGATTGAGTTGAACTGCAACTGAAATGCTTCTGATTTAACTTCAGAAAAGATTTTAAAGAAATACGATTTTGTGATAAATTAGCCATGATTCAAGGAGCATTGAATGCTTAGATGAGAGAATTAAGGCTCAAAGAGACATAAATGCAAAGAATGAAGACACATTTACCTGTTCAATGATTTTCTCTGAGTGCTGGTTAATTTTCCCTTACTTACATTCATCTGATTTCTTTGTATGTCTGTGCTTTAAAATTAAATAGGGCTCAGCAGTTTCTAACTCTTATTTTTAAGCCCATTTTGGGTGATGTTTCTAGGACCAGCCTCCTTAAAGATGAGTTGTCAATACTCAGTGAGTAGCACAGACATTAACAGTCTATTCAAATGCTGAACACACTCCTTTCCTGTCCTATATATAGTTAGTTCACTTCTTCAGAAATAGCTGGTGGCTCAAAGAAGTATGTAGACTAAAATTTTAAAATAACTGTTTTAAATCTTGAAGAAATGCTCTGATTTCAAACAAACAAATAACAACAACAAAATCCCAATAACTCTTTTCTATTTGGTTCTTCCTTGTTATCCTTTGATTCTGGAAGGAAAATCATATATTGTTTCCAAACTTTTATTCTTAAAGCTTATCGAGATCAACAAGAGTGCTGGGTCACTGTAAGACTTGCAGATCCGCAGTTTTGATGCTTGGCTTCTAGAGCAGAATCCAAACCCAGTTCAGCTTTTGTCAATACAAGGAAAGATTACAAAACTCAGAGAGGCAATTTCTACAAAGAGAATAGGGAGCTGCCTAATTCCAAGGATGTATTCTTAAATCTTTCCACTGGGAACTTAAGCATGGTGGATTCAGTCCTCCCCACTCTGAAGTTTTCTTACTGTTAAACAGAGTTTGCCGAGTAGGGAGTTCCTATTCTTTCCTCTCCAGAAAGGAATGGAAAATTCAGATGGTAACAAACAGGGACGAAAAAGAAAATTAAAAAAAAATCTTAATTAGCACTCTTCGCTTCAGAATTATTTTTCTTCCCTTGTGAGAGCAATTGTGTTCTGGTTCTGGCTGACTGACTTTAATAAATGTTTAGAGACTGCTGTCTTCCAGGCCATCCTGTAGTCTCTTGTATAAGTAACGCACAGAAACAGCGCAGTAGAGAAATAAGGCTGTAGTTTCTTATTAAATCAATGTATGTTCATAAATTACATACAAATTCCCTAGATTATCACAGCTCAATCCTCAGAAAATAGTATTAACCAAAGTGTTATGTTACTTCATACATTTGTGGTACTTTGTATCCAACATACTCTGTGAGGAAAGCATATACATACTAGAAGTTCAACATAAAATCTTATAATAGCAATAGCACTATGAATGACAACTTTTAAAAGTATTTTTGTTCTCAACACCTGAAAAATAAAAATAAGCAGAAAGCAAATACAGTAACATCAGCCCAAACTCAAGAGCATTTTCAGAAAAAAAAAATCGGAAAAAAAAATAAATCATCGCACTGAGAAGCCATCCCCACACTCACATCAAAGCCCCAGGCCCTCACTACTAGACTTCAGTTTTATTCTTGGTCCAGTGAAGTCACGACTACATGAGCAATTCCCACCTTTCTCATTCTCTTGGCATTTTTGTCATCTTAATAACAGTGACAGGTGAGAGCAGCATGCTGAAAAGAGTTACTGGCAATGTCTATTATATTTATTTTGTGCAATGCATTTGCACAAAGAATGCATGCTATCTCAGATGCAGCATTGAGGAAGACCTGGATATATTTTCTACTCATTTCTGTCAGTGTGGCTTCACTGAAAACTAATACTCTTCATATTTAGAGAGGATGCAAAGACTAAAGGAAGATGGTATTTACAATGGAGAGATCTTTAGATAGGGAAGTGTTAAGGTGGAAATATTCTCCATACTGAAATTCAAAAACATCAGAGAAGATGCTGCAGGTCCAACAGAAAACCATGGCCTTCAAGGCATTGTATTCTATTGTGTTTTATTACGGTTTGCTGGGTAGCACCTTTGGCTGATTAGAATTAGAAAATTTTCTGTATTTATGACCTTGTACAGATTTTTTTCATTTTGGCTAATTACTGTCTGTTGAGCTTCTGAGACTATTTCTTTGCATTAACTTTCTTCATTATAGATTGTGCTTTCCTATATACATATCTGCACGAATGAATGAATGTATTCAAAGCAGTACCTCGAAGCTGTTGTATATATAAGGACCTTAATAATGAAGTAACAGTGGCAACAGTTATATGAAATAAACAGGAGGTCCCTGAGATTCAAGACTTGCATTGATGTATTGTTAGTGTATGGTCAAAACTTTTAGACCAGTCTTGTTACTGATACAAAAGGGGTCTTACTGTTGGCTCACTCGTTTCTTACTTGGTGGGATTTATTTTACATGTATCTTTTAGACTCATGTCTGGAATCTTCCAGATTCCATATACAAATAATATAAAAGCTAGCATTATTTCTGTGTTGAGTTCACATTTTCATTCGTGTAGAAACTGCCATAGTTTGTGGGTTTTGTGTTTTTTTTAAGGCATCCAAAGGCAGAAACTATTTCTATGTAGAAAGACAGCGTAATGAAGTCAAGCTGCTGTTCATGGACTCTGTGCTTGTCTCCTGGGATTGATTTGCTACTTTGAAATGAAAATGGTTATTTTAGGACAGTAGCTGCAAAATACTTTATACCGAAACCTGCATTTTTATCAGCTGGTCAGCTTATGCATCCCACATTCCATTCTTTCCCTTTTCTCTTATAATGAAAGTTTAAGCAGTTAAAACATTTTATGGCAGTAGGTGAGCTCATAAGCTATGCCTGTTGAACAAGCTGGTAACAGCCCTCATCTTAGAGAGGGAAAATTAATGCATCAAGGTCAAATGATGTAGATAAAGAAAAAAAATCAGAATAGTTGGAACGTAAGGATTTCTTGATCTTAGTTCTCTATTGGATTGATAAAGGATCTCTTTGTCTCACCTTCTTGGTGCAGGAGAAGAATACCTTTTGCATTATGGAACAGACAATAATAGCTATTTTAAGAGCTGTGTTTCAACACTATTAACTGACAACTCCATATTGGATGTAAGTCTCTAGATACCATTTGGACAGGATAATGTTTTATGCCAGACAGTACAGGAAGTAATAAGTAAAGAAAGCATTCATTGGATAAATGTACATAATTATTCAAGCACTTGAATAACAGAGTGGCTTGTTGATTGGGACATTAGAATATGCATCCTAAGGATTTAATTGTATGATTGTATGATGTTATTAAAATCACCCCAGAGAACAAAGAGTCAAAAGGTTATCCTAAGTATAATCCTATTATAATT
Organism: Anser brachyrhynchus; assembly: GCF_964034855.1. Lineage (NCBI taxonomy): Eukaryota > Metazoa > Chordata > Aves > Anseriformes > Anatidae > Anser > Anser brachyrhynchus. The sequence goes on along the minus strand of NC_137708.1, from coordinate 5,480,167 downwards.
TTCCGAGACTTTCTCATTACTCACAACAGCTGTGGCTTTATGTGAGGAACAATGTATTGAACAAAATGAAACATATACCTTAATTTTAATGCAATCTTTATGTATTTTTAGTATTACTGATCTCAGCTCAATAATCCTACAACAAAGCATGTGTGCCCACCCTTCAAAAAGTGAACCAAAGAAAGGAATGAATCAGTATCTTCTATTTTAGCAGCAGAATTGTCCATACCAGAAGCTTTTGGGAAATTTTGTATGAGGCATCAGCAGAATATGTAATTGCATGTTAATACAGAACTTCAGTAGGTCTATTTAAACCAAGCACTGAGTATCCCTAGCCAGCCACTTTCTTTTATTTTCTTCCCTCTCCCCATACATTTTATTTTGGTCCTTCTGCTGTTGCTATCATTTGCAATCAAACATTCTCTTTCTTAATACTGTGGTAAATAAAAATTAAACTCTTTAAAGGGATCTTTTCATCTGATACCTATCCTGTACAGTGTTGTTTAGAGCAACCGTTTTAAAAAATAAAGTAGATAAGAAAACACGACTAACAATATAGTTTGGAGGAGGTTGGAAGGCATATTTTTGCTCTTCTGTATGAGTATGTGTTTGTCAATTATAGATGAAATTTCAATAACCACCTCAGATTTTTTAAAAAAGATTCTAGCTGTTTTAAAGGTTTCCACTCAGAATCTAAAATGTATGGTTAAACTAAATGTGCCTGTGCCCAGGTTGTTAACATTCTTTTCAATAGATCCATGCTAATTTTTCTGTATTTTTTTTCATGTGGTTAAATACAGTAGTAGCCAAAAACAGGCCTCCTTATGGTTCATCATAACTGATTATATAAGATTGGTTATTCTTGACTGCGTATTGAAGGAACTTAAAACTGGAATATGTCTTCTGATTTCAGTAAATGTTAGATGTGGCTCCACCTGAAAAATTCCATTTGACTTTTAGGCAAATTTGCTTATATCACCTGGAGGTCAGCAAGTATTGGGACTCTTTTTAAAGGCCTCATTTATTCAACATGTGTTCAATAGTTGCTATTTGAGCTCATCCTGCTGTGCTGATGAATTAAGAAACCATAGGAGTTATGGTTATCCTAATTTTCCTCCTAGAAATTTAATTTCCTGCCAATGACTATGCACTGATAAACGCACTGTTTTTTCCAAAGATGGGAATAACAGCCAACTGGTCTTAATGTATTAATTAATGACCATATTTTTCAACATTCAGGAATTGCATCTTGTTCTTTATTCCTTTCACACATATAATTTTAATGAAAATGCCAGTCCAATGACAAATACAGCAAATTAATATTGCTATTATTGCTGGTATTCTTGCAGTCCTGGAATCTAATTTATCTGAGTGCAGCAACAAGACAGTGCCTTGGACATTCACCACTGTACAGTATAACATAAGAACACACATTTTTTTCCAACTGTTTCATTAATTGAACTCCAAACAGTAAAATAAGTACAACAAACTATGACTTTAATGGAGAGGTTAAAATGCCTTCAAATTATGTTAAAATATTTTTGTTTCCTTTTCTATCTACAAAATAATTACATCTGTTTTCCCCTCAAGTCAAAAATTAGATATTAAAAATAGCTTCTTTTTAAATGCATTTACAGGTGGGTGAGAAGTAATCTTGCGTGTTTGGCTTTTAATTATTGTTTACAAATCCTAGGTGATCATGGATAGCGTCCTTTCCAAACACATACTTCCAATCACTTTACATAGTATTTTTCTCTCGTTTTGGTTTCATTAAAGGTATCGATGCTATTTACTTTGATCTGTGTTCTGAAAAGCAATAAAGGTTGTCAAAATGTGGCTATTCATCTATTAGATTAATGCTAATATTTTATTCTTGTAATATTTAGTATATAGAACACCAAGGTTTGACCAAAACTTAAGTAAGCACGAGGGACTTCTCTAAGAAACCAACCTAAGTCCTACAAATGCTAGTGGATATTTTGCATGTTGTAAGTCATAGTGTAAACATGATCCTCTTGATATTATTCTATAACAGATGCTGAACACTAGCACCTTTTATAGAAGTTCTTTGGAGCTTTGGGTGGTAAGGGACAATTTAAAATGAGGCAGTTGATCTCTTACTCTACATCTACTTTTTTTTTTTTTTTTTTGCTTTTCTTTTCCTTAGAGCTACTCTGCTTGAAAGAAATACTAGAAAAATAACTTCTAAAATATTTTCAAGGCATACAGACAGGAGAGAGATGAGAGTAAAAGTCCTTACTGTTCAAATTAAGAGTCGTAAATATAAGTACACTTGCATGATAAATGCAGAGACTGCACACAGATGGTATAGTTATGTTTGACTACTGTGGGAATTTTTAATAAAGAGTTTCAGGGTATTAGCCAAGACTTTGATGCTTTAAATACCTCAAAATATATATATATATATATATATTTATTTAAATGGAACAGGGTTCTGATGCAATCATTAGCTAATAAGAATTTTATACCCCAAAATAATGTTACTCTGGCTATATTTCCAACAATGTTGTCTTAAATCTATCTCTAACTTTTTTTATTTAAATTCACATTTTCAAGAGAATAATTCTTATTCCGAATTCTTTCCTGATGAGAACTTTAAAGTAGAAGGGTGAAATTTTTTTGAAAAAAAATACTGTTCTCTTTAACACATTGTGGTTTTCTTTCTTCAGTGATGAAAATTTAAATTTGTTCTTTATTTTCTCAGAGCACATTCACCCATTCAGTAGAAAATAGAATCAGGGAAACCGTTATGTTTAGCTTGCAAAGCATACTCATCAATATCTCTACTAGCAACATAATCTGAAAAGTAATTCATTTATTGGCACATTTAACACTCCCTACTTTATACATCACTCTGTCAAGCATCATTGGAATCAAACAAGTCAAACAGTCAAATTTACTAATTCTAACAAGCAATAGCCTCTGGTTATACAGTTATCAGAACAGTGCCCTTACTGAGCTCACTGCAAGGTGGATCAATGCAATTATCATCCACTGACATATGGCAAGAAGCTATGAGTATTTTCACATGAACTAAATTGAATGGGACACAAATCGTTGACTTATGTCAAGGAAAGCAGAGAGAGCACCTGATATACTGCAAATTTCAGGGGAGCCTGACAGGCCATGAGTGAGGAAAACAGAACTGCATGTTGTTGATACTGTTCTGGACAAAAATCACTTAACCACAGTGCAGCTTAATATTTGCTCTGTCACCTCCAGCAAGTTAAGTAGTGCAGTGTGCTCTGCTTCATGTATGTCTCCTTTATTTATGCCAGTGTTTTCTTGCTCATTTTCATGTTCTTTCCAGAGAGTAAATGCCCTTATAACAAGTAACTTTTGTTAAATATAATTGGGAAAGTTGTAACTGCCACTGACAATTTATATGGAAAATAGCAAGAGTTAATAACAAGAGTTTCAATAGTCAAAATGTTTTCCACACTGTTGTCAGACTCAGCAATGTAGATAACTGTTTAAGAAGACTGAAAACTATACTTTTTGTTTTTTCCTTTTCAAATATTGACTGTCATTTTATGAAAACAAACAAACAGTAATAGTGACTTAATTTAATTTGAATACTGGAAATTTTGTTTCAGCTTAAGACCATGTTTGTAGATAAAGAGGAAGTGTGGTTCAATGTGTTTAGTTCACCCTATTTGGTACATAAAAGCATAGTAGCACCAGCTAACTTCAAGAGTTTTTGGTTCCCAAAACTGGAAACTAATCTCTTTAAGCTACAATGAAATTCATAAAGAGAGGGATAGATTTTTTCATGGGACAATTCAGAGTGAGAATCTAACTTAGATGCTTTGAATTGGATTTCTCCAAAGAACATCCTCCTACTATTTTTGGTTCTATAGCGTGTGACTGGTTTTCTAACAGACACTTTTGTTAGGTGACAGAAAGACCGTGTAGGTATCTCCTTACAGCCCCATGAAGGTCAGGAATGGGACAAAAATTTTCTTGCTCTTGCTAAATAGCGAATTCTCTGTAAAATACAATTTAACTCTCTTGAAACAGTTTATGTGAGTAAAATTCACAAAACAGATAAAATTCTGCAGATAGGTTGAATGTGGGAAAATACCGTTTCCTGGTGAGTAATGACTGTGCTTTTTATAATTAGTATGTCTGAATTTTATTTCATTTTCATCATGACTTTAGAAAATATTAATTAAATAGGCTGTGAATGTGCAAAGGTTAAATACTCTCAAGAAAAATGTGCAACGATGCCAGACAGAGATACATATGTATGTTAAATATATTTGTTACCTTCTTTAAGCAAGTATTTGAAATAGATTTGTGAGTTGCCATGAGTGTTATAGATCTGTTCAGGTGCACAGTTGCCAAATTTCACGAGTTATTTATTTTTTATAAATCTTCCTTTCAATAGCTAATTTAATTAAGTTTAATCCTGCAAGCCATTTTGCTTGAACAATGCACTTTTAATGTAAATCAACAACTGTTTTGAGGGAAGTTAGCATATGTAGAGCATACAGTGAAAGAAATTTCAGTTTGACAGAGGATTCAAATAAGTTTGATTCATGTTTTGAGCATTTGGGATCAGCGTACCAGGAGAGGTAGGGAGAAAATCTCCTAGCAAAGGTTAGAGGTTTCATTTCTTTAGCCTAGCAGGAACTACTGACTGCTTTCTGCCAGTCCACTTTTTCAGGGGGAAAAAAAAAAAAAAAAAAGTAAAACAACAATATCAAAAATAGTAGCTGCCTAAGGATTAACTTTAGAGCTTTTTGAGTTTTCTCCCTTTTGTTTCCCTTGTGGCTGACAAAATCTCCTTACTGTTTCAATTACCCCAGGCCTGGGCACTTTCTTTCCATAGACCATTTCCTTCTAAATGCCTTTTGGCTTTTACTCAAGTCTCCATCCATCACGGCCTCTTTCTGAAAAACTTTAAAGAGAGCAGCTCTGATGAAAACTCTGGAGAAACAAGACAGCTTTCAGGCCTTTCATGTACTGGCTGGACAAGCAAAGAATGGAGAAATAGACTTATGAGAGTACACAATGACTTTATATTCAGTAGAAAACCACAAATACTCAAGGGCCATTCTCATCCAGTCTGTCCTTCAACTGACAGCAAAAAGATATCTCAAAACCATTTTTTTGCTTCCATTTTTTGATGTGTTTCAGAGGGCATTGTGGCCTCCGGTAATAAAACACCCTCAAAGACTGCAACCTCTAAGTTAAGCTCTTAACTAGCCAGAGCGATGTATTCCCACCATGTTCCTGTTAGCTAGTGTGGGGAATACAGCTGGTGTAGTGTTTATCTAGCAGTTCTGATCTAACCTGAAGATGAACTTTTCTCAGAGGCCATACTGAATGTGCGTTCATTGGCCATATAAAAAAACTCCAGGAAAATGAAGATTATATTAACAGAAAACTTGAGGAGTAAATACCTTCAGGAGTTATTAATAATTAATGAATTTCAGCTATGCATCCATGGATTTTGCCTGTCATTCCTCTACCTGGATTTGTATTTGCTGATTATGTTTCAGTTGTATTTGTTTCCCTAAATGTGTTTGAGTAAATGTGTAGCACAATAAGAAAAGTATCTTACTGTTTAATTTACAATGGATGCTGACTCTGCTTATCTGAATACTGGGGTGTGTGTATGGATAGATTTAACTGTATCCTTTTTTTTTTTTTTTTTTTTTACAAGTCCTAACATTAATAGTTATTACCTTAGCCAAAAGTTTCCTTCAATACTGACTGCTTTGTAATGTCTGATGTCTTTGTGTTGTGGTTTAACCCAGCAGGCAGCTAAGCACTACATAGCTGTACAGTCGCTCCACCTGCCCAGTGTGATCAGGGAGAGAATCAGGAAAAAAGACAAAACTCATGGGTTGAGATAAAGATGGTTTAATAGGACAGAAAAGGAAGGGAAAATAATAATGATAAAAGGATATACAAAACAAGTGATGCACAATGCAATTGCTCATCACTCACTGACTGATGCCCTGCCAGTCCCCAAGCAGTGGCAGCCCTATTTCCCAGCCAACCCACCTAGTTTTGTTGTTCTACATGACTCCATATAGTATGGAATATCCATTTGGTCAGTCTGCATCTGCTGTCCTGGTTTTGTCCCCTCCCGGCTTCTTGTGCATCACCAGCCTCCTCACTGGCAGGGCAGTGTGAGAAGCTGAAAACTCCTTGGCTTAGTGTAAGCACTGCTCAGCAAAAACTAAACCATCAGTGTGTTATCAGCATTGTTCTAATCCTAAATCCAAAACACACCACTGTAGCAGCTACTAAGAAGAAAATTAACTCTAACTCAGCTGAAACCAGAACAATATCCAGCCCTTCTTCTATACCATTTATGTCATGATCAGGTCTCACACTTTCCAATACATCCCAATTAATCACCGCCACCTTTCCTGTTTTTTGACATATACACACAGATATAATTCCCTTAGTCTATTGGCCATCCCTTTAAAATATCTGTTGAGTTTGTTCAGTCCATGACTTTGGGCTCCATCTGTCATAACAGTCCTTCAGGGCAGAAGAGATGGTGTGTGGTGTTGGATTGTTGCATGCTGAAGCCCATTCTTGTTCCATCACTGCTGTGCTTGTCTGATTCTATCACTGTTGCACTTTGCTGGGTTCCATCAAAATAGTCTTCACTGATCTGGGTGATTCATACCATAATACTGTTGATATGGCATATAGCAACCATAGTAGTGATGAAACAGTATAATATAACAATTAACTTCATATAACTCAAATCACTGGCTATTCTTGCCCCAACTCAAATCCCCTTGAAGTACACATCAGACTTCCCCATCCTTACGCATTACCCACTAACTGCACCCAGGTCCTTGAGCAAAAGCAATCCCATGGACAGGTTTGCCTTTGCCCAAGGCAGGAATAACCCAAACTGTCTTCTCCAGCGTGTTCTTTATGTGCACTACAGGGATTTTATCCTGTTTTGAATGGGCAGGGCCAGCTCAATTTGCAGTCTGCCTTGTGTTGACTAAGCAGGTGGTCTTTGCTAATTGTGTAATCCCAATGTTTGAATCTCCCAGCACACATTGCCTTCAGTGTTGTGTTTAACAGTTCATTATATCATTCAATTTTCCCAGAGGCTAGTGCATGATAGAGGATGTGATATACCCATTCAATACTGAAGTATTTGGCCCAGGTGTCTATGAGGTTGTTTGGGAACTCTTTCTGGGGTGCAGTGTCACCATAAGACTTACTTTTCAAGGTCCAGGATAGTGTTCTGGGTGGTGACAAGGGGCACGGAATATGTTTCCATCCATCCACTGGTTACTTCCATCATTGTAAGAATATGGTGTTTGTCTTGGCAAGGTTGTGGAAGTGTGATATAATCAATACATCAGATATAGCTGCTGGCGCACCAGCAATCAGCTTGTGCTGATTGTGCAATCAGATTGTGGTAGCAATCAGCTGTTCTTCAACCCTCAGGAACCCCAAAACAGAAGGGATCTCCAAGAGACCAGGCAAGGTACACAGGTGTTTAATTTTCTGTGTCTCCAAGGCACTTATGCCAAAAGCTCATCAGTATCCTTCTGGGTCCTTCTTGGGTCCTCTCCTGAGGTAGTCTATGGCAAGGATGCACAGAGCCTCTGGGCCAGTTATGATAGGGTGCTTTTGCCACTCCTTCTCCAATAGGCTCACTTTTGCCTCCAATGCAGTTAGCAATACACACCTGTGGGTCTGATGTTCCAGGCTATTGAATAAGGTAAGTTTACAATAAAATAGTGATATGTTATGGTACCTTCTGTACTTGAACATACCTTTGATTTAATTTCTATTGATTACATGTTCTACCTTCTGTTTTTCCACACCTTGCTTGTCTTCTCCCTTGAGAACAAAATTACAGTTTGTCTGTTGAAAAACTTAAACGTTTTTTGTACTGCCAGGTTGTATCAAATTAATGAATTTAGTAAACTGTAACATTTCTTGGTCACACGCTCTGAGCTCAGAATAGACATCCTTCAGGCTCACATTAATATGTACTTAATCAAATAGCAGTTCATTTGAGCTTTGTGGATATCTTTTTAAGGATGAGGGTTAAAATCATATTATTCAGAATATTTCTATAATCTGTAAATGTTACAAAAAAAAGATAAAAAAATGAAATATTAGATCAGGGTTATAACATCCTTCATTTCTCAGTGTGGAAGTTCCTTTTCTGAGTTTAAACCTGCTACACATTGTTTTACCGGTAAGTCAAAGAGTAGCATTACTGTATTTATAATTTACATGTTGTCTCAGATTATTATTAAGAGACTTTGTGTTCAAGTTCAAATACTTTCAAAAATGACATTTATTAAAGCTTTTTATTAAAACATTAACCATTGGGAGGACAGAAAATGCATTTGCATCAAATACAAACAAAAATTAGAAATGACTGAAATTCTAATTTTTAAAGAATGGAATTTCAGAGTACTGTTACAGTAGGGGAATACCACGCTACAGATTCCCTATAAAAAGGACTTCTTTATTACATCTTTCCTACTCTCTTCCTCCCCCCCCCCCCCCAAAAAAAAAAAAAAAAATACAGAGACATAAGTAAATCGCCTTTTAAATTGTAGGGCTTATGAAAATTGTCCTTTATATTGAGTGAGGGAGGAGAGAGATGTGCATGATAGTGAGTGTGCATACAATTTATCTTCTTCTAGTTGGAGATAATCACTTAGGCTGAGCATGCCCAAAGATGTCTTGATGTCTGATGCAAAGCTTTGAAGAGAAACATTAATGAAGCTAAGATGTTTTCATTAAAGAACTTCAAGCCTATGTGTATATATTTATATATACTTTTTTTTTTTTCACAAAAGAGTTTGCCAGTACCACAAGCAACATATGTGCCTTGTTTGTAAGATACCTGTGACTGTATGTAATTGAAACTTGGATTCATTGGAAAGATCAGTGCACCATAAATGTAATGGTAACTGCATGGCAAATAAACAATAAGTCTGCCCTTTTGTAGCTGCCCCAAAGCCATTAATGTCATAGATGTCAGAAAGTTGCTAAGACTCTTTTAAGTGTCTGACTTCAAAGCTATGTAAAGGTGTTGTAAGGACAGCAAGAGGAAAACAATGGGTCCAGAGAGTGTTCAGATAAAACTGAGTCTCATCTCTTCTGTTGTACAGAGAAAAACAATTTAACAATTGTGAAGCTTCTCTTCCCTCAAGGATCTTGCAGCCTGCTCACTCAAATCCTGCTGTTCAGATGCTGTTCTGCTCTCCATTTATTCTCTTTAGTACCACTTAAAAACAGGTGAACGTGGACCAGGAAGTAGCATGAGCCAAGAACACAAACCTTTGCTAGAAACTGCAGCTGAAAAAGAAGGGAGGGGTGGGAGTTTGGGGAACTCAGTGCTGAAATGCTCTTGCAGCCTTTCATTGCATTCATACATAGCTATATCCTGCACAGATGGGAATAGAAAGCAGATTAATGGGCAGATCCTATCCTAGTGATTTTTCTTTCTAAGACGCTAGTTCACCACTGGCAAAACATCTTTTTTTTTTTTTTTCTTAGCATTCTTACCTTTAGTTATATTTATTTATCTATGCAGTGTTCTGGATTGTTACATGGGACTCTATTTTTCCCCTTATAAAAATCACTCTTTCCAACCTGTTTAATCTGTTACTTTATTAAGTAAACATTTTTTAAAGATTTAAATTAAAAATTGAAGTCGAATATTATTTGCAGTCTTAAGCAAGTAGCTACAGGAAGATTAAGCAAACATACAAGTACCACAAAGCAAGTCCTGCAGCTATGAAGCCATAAGTGATTTCACTCATATGGAAGAGCCTGAGTCTGGATAGCCACCAAGCAGTGTGAGCAAAGTTCTACTGATTTTGTGCCAGCCAGGCCACTAAGGGCTGCCTTATCTTCATCAACAAAACCGTTAGTAATCCTGATTGTTGGAAGTGGTAGGAATGTTTGCTTCAATAGTTATAAAGATGTATAATATTTACTTTCTTGTAAATCACATAGATTGGAAGTCCTTAAAAGTTAGCAAATTCCCCACTTTGTTCTCTATATAAAGTTACACTGTGGAAGGCAGTCATCTAGATCAAAGAGAGATAGGACAGTGGCACTGAAAACAGAATAAGGGATATTAAAAGGGGTAGTAAATATAATCACTAATTAAAAGGCTTATATGATTACTAAGGGGGGTGGGGGGGCAGAACAGGAATATCAATAGTGAATAGAATAAGTACAAGAGAGGTTTAAATAAAAAAAGTTTGGGAGTTAAAAATAACATTGTTAAACCTGAAACCTGTGGAAAGAATAACCACTATGTCAGGATTTAAAAAAAAAAAAAAAAAAAGCTGTTTCCAGTCCTTGTGAAACAAGGGTTACCGGTTATAGCTGGGAAGGATAAGAGGAAACATTTACTAAAACACACCATGTATAATCATCTAGCCTAAGTGACTTAAATCCTGGAGTCCTAGAGAAACTAATTGTATGTAGTCCTGGACCATAAATATTAGTATCAACATTAACAAGAAAATAGGGGTTGCATGAAAAGATTGAGGTTGTCCAATTGCCCCAGCACTGGATAAAATGAAAATCATGACCTGCGAATAATTACATATTGACTGGATTGATATTGATTCTAGATAAAACAAAGGAACCATTGAGTTGGGACTTTAATAAGAATGATTATCACAATGTTGATTCTTACATTGCTTGTCTATTTTTGTGGAAGATGTCTCTTCAAACCTTCCTTTCTGTATTTGTTTGTTTTGACAGGCTTGCAGACCTGGTCAAAACAGAGAATCAGTATCATATCTGGATTTCTCCAGCTACATGTTGATTGAAAGCTCTCACTGCATGCAGTAACAGGTTATATTGCAGAATAAGTTTAAAAGTGACTCCCTCAGAACAGATAAATTCAAGTTGCTAATGGGAAGAAAAGAAAGTACAGACTAATTACTGGATAATGAGAAATTACTGAGTGATTAATATTTGCTGGAGACATATACAGAATATGTGGAGCCATATGCAGAATTTTCAGTGAAGTTTTCAAATGACATTTGTGGGGCAACAAATGATGACTAAGATGAAATACTGATGAAGAGAAAGGTATTAGATCCCAGGTATAGATGACCTGATCGAAAGGCTACTCAACAGCAGCCATGCAAGTGGAGCATATTCACTGCATCAACCCGTCCTCCTTCAGGGCAAAAGTTACAACTTCATTAATCTCCTCCTCCTTCTGCCCAGTACATCTGATCTTAAGAAAGACCTGGAGCACTTAATTAAATGGTTACAATTGAATACTGATATACACAATGATATGCATTTCAAAATGAAGACCACACTCTGTGCTTACAATGTTGGAGCTCTTGTACAGAAATGCAGTAAGTTAAAAAGTGTTTTAATGGTCATTCTGAGTAGATATACTATTGGAATTAATTTCAGAGCTGATCCAAAAAATGCCCAAAAATGAAAAAAAAAAAAAAAAGAAAAAAAAAAGCATAATCTAGGAAATTAAAGGATTTTGCTTTTTTTTTTTTAACCTAGTCATGCTAAAACTACCACAGTTAAAAAGGAATATCAATCTAATCAAATAGGAATACAGAAAATTCATGAAACATATCCAGAATTTGGAAAATCAAGCTTTCTGTCATAAAGAATGGTCTTATCAATGAGGAAGTTGAAAGAAGACTTGATGTTTCTTTAGAAGTGCTTAGACACGGCTTCATTTAAATACTGCAATACACTAAGATCTTTGTATGCAAAGACTGTTAACTGAGGTTAGAGAAATATATTGCTTAAGTAGGATTATGATTTCATAGTGCTCTTACAGATGATGCAAAGATGCAATTTATCATTCAGAATCTTTGATGAGAGGTAGAACAGCTTTTAAGATGCATGTGAATAAATTTGTCTTAATTGAAATTTTCAGCTTGTGTGTACTGAGGAATTATGCTAAATCTTTCAGGTGGTCTGTTCTACCTTTCTGGGGCATTTAGTGATATTCTTTTTGCTCTAACTACTCTCATAACTCTTACTTTCACAAAAACGTAACACTTTATAGTCAGTCTCATGCTTCAGAGCTTCACTTAGTCATCTGACCAATCAGAAATCAGCATTAGTTTCCCCTCACATAGGAATATTGTCTTAACACGAGTTACTATTATTTTTTTCTCCCTTCTGAAGCACTGTGTTTTGTTTTGTTTTATTTTGTTTTGTTTTATTTTGTTTTGTTTTATTTTGTTTTCCACATGAAGATAGGATGATAAACTGTGGGTGCTACAGGGAGCTATTAGAATTGCTGCTCAGCTTGGCCCAGAGTAGAGAAAGCCTTTCTTCAGCCTTCTCTTTGGTGAAATAAATATGCTCTGTTCTTTAAGCTCTACAACACAAAGCTGCATTTTCCAATTTTGGAATTATTATTTTCTTCTTCAGTGTGTGCTCACCAGGCGGATCATCTGTGTATCTTACTCAGCCAGTTTCCTGCCGTTGGATATCAATTGTCCACTAGGTATTTTCTTTTTCTATTCTCACTGTCAGTGTGTTTTGGAGGGTTTCTTGAAGATTCAGAAATTTTAATAATTAGGCTTGATGTTTGTTAGAAGGGAATCAGGTTATAAAGAAGGGTATGTGATATACAGGTTGTTGACTTCCAAGATCTAAAAGTCCCTCTGAGAACATTTAGCTAATAAATGTGTGTAGTCCACACAACTCATATGGAAGTGATCTGTAGTCAGTGAGTGTGTTCTCCAGAGGACAATTCAGTGTGCCAAATTAGGAGGGAATTAATTATCTTCTGGTAATTGATGGTGAAATAAATTGATATTGTAGAATTAGACTACAGTCCATACTTCCAGTTGGCTAAAACTATGTGAAATAGATGCCACGTACTTGATAAACAGCCTAATAATATATTTTTTCTAATTGAAATGTTATTAATGTAACGTTTGGCTACAGACAGGTGATAAATAGCATTTTTTTTTTTTATTATTTAGATTATCTGATTCACTTTTCAGGAATTGCAGTTATCATAGTCTTATCATTATATTATCAGTTGACACATAACCATGGCCACACACACAACCATGAGAGTAGTTCTGTAGTTATTAAATGGGAAAATAAAAATGGATTTGTTGAGGTGCATCATTACTCTTAAATGTTTCCTTTGTTTTATATTATGTACTGCATTTTTCTCTTAGAAAGTATAATGTTTAAGATCAAAACAATTATGCAAATCACAGTAAAGAGCCCAAGTCATGAAGGGCTAAGATAAAGGACTTAAATATTTGTTTCTTATCTTCTTGTTATATATGGGATGAGCTGCAAATAAAAACCTAAGAATGCTATAATTCTGAGAGGAAGTATAGTATGAGATAAAATTATGTAGTATATGTAGCATCTATTCCTTCATGATATTGTCCTGTTACAGGTTCAATTTGGAGTTATTTGGCATAGATTTCCCAATAGCATTAGAGGGAGAATTGTGGAATTTCAGTGTCGGATCCTACACTCAATGTGGGCAGAGTCATCTAACAGAAAGAAAAAATAACAACACACATCTCAGTAGGAAAAGATATCTAATATCCCAGCAAATAAGTTTCTCTTTTTCTGCATAAAGCTATATGGTTTGGGGGATAAGAGGAGGAAGCGTTAACCATCACCTAATTTAAACACAATTTCTACTTTAAATTAACTCGTGCAACTAGATTTCTTATTAAAAATTGATAATTTTTTCATATTTACAAATAATAGTAATATTTTATAGTATGTCTTAATTAATATTAATGTTATAGTATGTTTTACTTAATTAATAGTGATGTTTAAATTAAGTAATCTGATCTAAGGAGGCATGTAAAAATCTATATTACAAAATGAATTAATAAAGTTTTTACTTTCTGATAGTGGTGTACTTTCTGGAATATGATGTAAGACATCTCCTGCCAGAGAAGCGGTTAACGCAATCATCACATTATATGACAAATCTCTGTGCATTCCAAAACATGATGATTTTGCTGCACCTGCCTAATACTGTTTCATTAACCTCTCTTCTGAATTCTTATACTAAGCATTTACTGTTTAATTTTCACTGGGATATCACAAACAAGGGGTGAGTTGTGACTGTAGAATATAACTCTATCAAGTTAACTGCTTGTTTTCAGAAACCACACAGGTATAGGTTGAGTATGCACTTGAGCTTTTCCATTTTTTCAGTTCTGTCTCACTATTGGAGTTAAAATAGCTGTACTCCAACTCTAAGCGTGAACTTTTAAAAAAAAAAAAAAAAAAAAGGAAAAAAAGAAAAAAAAGAAAAAGGTAAAAGTAACTGCTAGGAAGGAAGAACTAACTTACTGGATGTCAGAGGTCCCTTGACGGTGCTAAACTTTAATAGAGGATGAGTTGCCTGTATTTTTCCATGCTGAGAGGGCTACCTATTTTGTCTGCTCAGACTGACAGGTCTGAAAATGAATGATTTTTCCTCAGTCATGATGGATACCTTTTCTAGACATATTGTAGCATAATGGACAAATAACTTCTCTTAAAGACTTGTCATATAATTTGAAGGAAAAAAAAAATTGTACCCCTGAGACAGACATTTCTATCTATATCCTCTGGGAATAATGAGACCTTAGAGCAGAGTCTGAGGCTAAGAGTTGGTTCAAAATACTGTGACGTGATGTGTCCTTATCTTCTTTTACAGATAAGACGGCCAGATGTTCTTGCACAGAAAATCAAAGAGCAGGCTGTAAAATGATAGGAAATAATAACAATAAAAACAAAACAAACAAACAAACCAAAAAAGAAAAACACACAAAAACAAACAAACAACTCTACAACTGATATTTCCCCTTTCCTTTGAAAAAATATTTCCTCCACAAATCCTTTTTTTTTTTTTTTTTCCTCTCTGTTTTCCTTGGGGACCCACACTTATCCAAGCTGCAGTGACCATAGCTGAATCCCATCTGAATACTGAAAATCTAAACCTCCATATTTAGTTTCAAATATTTGTGTTATTAGCAAGCCACCTTGAAAAGACAACTATTTGCTGGTAAAGAATAAGAACACAGAACTGGAGATCATTCTTACACTGCCAAGCATAACAGAGGGATACTGAGGACAAAGAGAGCTTTGCAATTTGCTTTATCGATCTACTCCTCTCCCTCAAGCCTTTCAAGTCCCTTCAGCTTGTCTTGGAAGCAGCTGGTACAGATGCTGTGACCCTTACTTAGCATAAAATGCTTATGAAGCAGAAGGTGGTGCGAGGTCTGGGACTGCTGCAAGACATGGCCATACAGTGATTTACTTGTTCCTTTGTGTACAATAGTACAATATTTTTGCTGTTCCCTGGGGAGAGGGAGGCAACTCTTAATTCACCAGCCCTGTTCTTCTCCTGCCCTCTATGGACCTTCAGAGTTCCTTAGCAGTATGTGCACTCAGTGACCCTACAGCCATATACTCATGTCTGCACAAAGAATCATCCATGTTCTGTCCCTGCTGGACAGGCTGGGGGGCAGTTGGGAGCTCAAGAAGATGTCCTATAAACCTCTGACAGTATTGCAGGTTGAGGAAGAGCTGGTTTCAGGGTGTGGCGTGAGAACTGCGCAACAAGGACAGGGAAGCATTTTCCTGGGGGAAGACATGGAGCTGAAAGGCCATGCAGAGAAGCCTTGGATATTGCTTGAACTGTTCCTGAAGAAAATTCTGGCACAGAGAGGAAGCATGAGCAATAGGGACAGGGTAGGCCTGCAGATTTGGAATAATAAGCAGTGAAGTCAGGATTGCATTTGGGAGATGTGTTCACCCTAGCCTGGAGGACATTATTATCACTGTGTAAAGTAGCAGTATTTTTAATTTCCTTCAACTACTGCCTGATTAGTCTCCTGTTATTAACACAAGATGTTGGATGGTTGCTGTAGAAGTTTCTGTGTTGGTTTCAAAGGCTGCTTTTCCCTTCAATTCATAATGTCAATCAGTGCCAAAGAGAAAGAGGTGACTGACTGACTCATGAATATGCATAGATCCGAATGGTAAATGAGTTAATGATGAGCTCTGATGGTATTCCTTTTCCTAGATCTTCTCATCTATAAAAAAAAAAGGATTGTTTCTGCATGCTGAAAGTCCTGCTATGGTAGGATGGGACTGTTACCGTGGGATGTGTCCAAAATGCTACATTTCGGATGTGTCCTAAGCACTTTGATGCTTTCCAAAAAGAAAAGAAAAGTTTAGTAAATTGTTTAAAGAAGTCTAACAATAGACTCAGGGAAGACAAACAAAGGAAATTAAAAGAAAAAAATATATATATACATAAAGATTGGCATCTGTCAAATGTTATGAGATGTGTCAAATGTTAATCATAACAAAAGATGTAATTCATTTTAAATCTGCATAATAATACACATAGAGAATATTATACTATAAAGCAAATAATCAGTATTTGGGTATGTGATGCTTGTGCATAACAATCCATCACTGTACCTGTTTGCTTTAAAAATTGCTATGTGGAACTGATTAAATGTGTTTTGATCATTAACAAAAGAATCTTGGTTATTTCTAACTCTCTCAAGGTTTCAGAATTCCTTATTATTACATTATTACATTCCTTATTATTACATTTTGAGGAAATAGTAAGATTGCTCTTTGGTGTTTCATTCACTGCCAGTGAGTAACAGTCACCTTCTGTGGGCTATGAAACAGAGGTGTTCACAGCTGGGTGAGAGATTCACTATGATTTGGGTCTGCAGTTCTGTATGGACTGGCAAAAACTTCTGAGTATTTTTTTTCACTTGGCAATACAAAATATTATCAAAAAAACCCAAACCACCCACACACAAAACAAACAAACAAACAAACAAAAAACTCATCTAAAATTCCAGAAAGATGTTTTAAAATATGAAAAGAAAGATACATGAAGACATTTTTGGTTTGTTTTGTTTCATTTTAATTTTGAAATGACATTTCATCGAGAAAGTTGCCTAAAATTAAATACCAGATTTTAAGGTTAAAATATACAGCTAAAACTAATGTTTCATTTGACTCAAAACAAGATCTGTTGTTTGTTCTGAGCACAGTAGAAAAAAAGATTGACCCAAAATTGATTAAAAATTGTAGTCTCCCATCAAGAAAAAAGCTAATAACATTTTTTCACAGATCTAGTGAAGTACTTCTTAACATTATCTATTAAAATCAAAGTTATATATGAAATTGTATTACAAAATCCCCATTGCCATTTATGAGGAAAAATGCTGTTTACAAACCTAACCATTATATGTCATTTCACTGCAGAATATACTTTTTTTTATTATTATTGGAAAAGTGTCTCTGATGAACAGGTTGTAATTAATAATATACATCAACCTGTTTTAAGTGTAGACCAGAAATATAGTATGGACGGGTCATTTGTATAAGACCTGAGTGATCCTATCATAGAATATATGCTATACACTATATGCAGTGTTTGATTTGTCTCACAAGTTTTTACACCTTTTCACAGAAAAAAAAAAAAAATATATAATATATAATATATATAATATATAATAAAATATATAATATATATAATATTATATATACATATAACTATGGTCCTTTCCCATATATATATATGAATATATATATATGAATATATATATATATATATATATGAATACATATATATATTCATATATATATATGGGAAAGGACCATAGTTACCTAAGATATATAAGTCCTTGAACAAGTAAATCCTCTTAGGGTATGTTTTTTAATAGGTTAACTGAGATACAGAAAAGGTAAGGCCAGTAGTTTCAAATTTTGCCACCAGTTTGCAGAAATTTCAACTAGGGCTGGGTACATGGAGTGCTGCAAGTGCATGGTAATAGTGGAACTCAAGTACTTAACTAAAAAGCTATTTGAAGCCTTATAAAGCCTAGTACTAAGTGCCTTCAGAAAGGGATACACTGAGAATTACAGCTCCTAAATTTCAATTTTTATTGTTCCTTCTGAAATTACAGTGGAGTTGCAGTCCACAAATTAAATCATTGACCACAGCCCTCATTAAAAGTCAATATCTATGTAAATTACTGTATTCTGGGATCTGAGAAACTGAAGTATTTCTCTATATACAGAAAAGGAAATTACTTTTTCTATGGCATACACATCAATATTTTAACATATATAACATTATAATTGAGGCAAAGTACCTCAATTACAACCTCAGTGTCTTACCATCAACTATTTGTAAACCTGTGAAAAATATTTTAATTTTCTTCTTTTTTTTTCATTGTAATTCTGAAAAAGAGATTCTTACAAATGTAAACATGAGTATTAAGCTTAAATAAATCTGTTTATGCAAGAAATTCTTCCAAGCTTTTAGTTGCTAAAATATGTTAACAAAAATGCAAACCAGTTCTGATGGAGGACAGAAAAACAACTGACCGTGGTTGCTCTGGTAACAATTTGCTTTTTTCTGTGAGTGTGTGTAGGCATGCATGGATATAAGACAGATATCTGTATGTAGCTCATAGTTAGTCACATATTTGTACATGTCCATTTACATGTGCATCAATCCCCCTCTCAAATTCCTTCACATTATATTACTGATGGATCTATCCCCTTTTTTCCTTTAAACTTCATTAATCATCCTTGTAAATGGAATACTTCCCCAGAGTGACATTTTTATGTTAAAATTATATTATATTAGATTTGAAAAGCAACCTAATTAAGGTAGGCATCCTGTAAGCTATATAAGTCTCACCTCCCAGTGGAATCATGGAACATTTAGAAAAATAATGAATTACATCTTATATAATCTTTATTGCTACTTTTCAAAATGAATAGTATATTCAGTTTGGGTTGAAATAACATATCCCTAAGGTACAATTCATTTCCACAAATTAGATTGGTCCCTCACATACAAGATTATTAAGCATGAAGAAGAAAGTTATTGGGTTCTGTATGCCCCCTAGGAATAGTATTTTTTCCTTCACATCTAAGCTTTAAATGTAGCCTGATTCAAGACAAAGTTGGTAAATAGTTAAAAGAATGATGCTCTTTCTTGGGCTTACAATTTAACCCTTTAAAAGAAAAATTCTTCCTCTTTTGTTCTGAAACAGCCAAAGAACGTGATTTATACATACAGATCAAAATGATATGCAAAGAGCAGAGATGTTATTTTGATTCTTTATTTTTGTAGGTATTCAATGTAGTTTTAGTCCTCTTTGTAGTTTTCCCCACCAGGTGATTAAAAAACTCATTGTAATTCAATTTTTCAAAGAAGGGTTTAGTTATTATTTCTAGACAAAAATGTGATTATATCAGTGGTACGAAGTGAGGTGAAAGATGTTCAACATAGAGTTTCCATTAAATAATTTATGAGTCTGATAGTTCCTCTGGAAAAGGTTTGAATAACAAGTTAAGTGATGAATCATGGAAAACTATTTTTAAATGATGGAAAAAAAAAATGCTAAAAATCGTTGCCTAAAACACTCATGTAGTTCTCTTTACAATTACATTAAATAATCATTTGTCATTTTGCATGAAGATAGAGGTATACAGTTGTTCCAAGGTGATTTAATAGGGCAAGAAAAACAATTACTGCTCAGAGCTAACAACTCCACTCCAAGTTACACTTCAAAAACACAAGTGTATTTAGTATTAATAGTGAAACTAGTAAATTCAAAAGCAGATTATGCAGTATCTCCTGTCATCTCTGCTGATTCTGTTGAAGTATATTTATAGTTGAAAAGACAATACAGTAATTTTTTAAGCTGGCTGGTAATTATATCTAAAAACCCCATTGAATTAAAAAGTTAAATGTAGGTAGTTTTGAAACTAAAATGAATATGAATATGGAAATATAAAGTTCCTTCTTTAACTTTTTTTTTTTTTTAACCTGGAAATTTTATAAAGTTCTTGTCATTAAATGTATATTCAGACTGGTTTTCCCAAGTTATGTTGGCTTATATTCTGATTTGAATTCAGGTAGTGAGTCATCTAATCTGCCCAGTGCTATAAGTAGGTTGTCCTGGTCTGTTTTTCAGCAAGATCAAAAATGCATGTAGTTAGGTCTTCAAAAGATTTTTACTCTTATGGTAGAGATTGTCCAAATGAGCACTTTATACAATATCAAGAGGATGTCCCAGGATAGTCCTACTGTTTTTATCACAGCTAACATTTCACAAAGTCAGTGCAGAGGATAGCTAGAAATTTAAATCCTGTTATTACCTAGCCTTAGTTATAACTAGCTTAAATGACACAAGTGGTAAGAGCTGGGATTATGTAGCATGTGTATGATATTATATCGTTGCTGCCATCTCAGAAAGATTTTAAGACAGCAATGAGGTAAAGCTACTGTTACAACCTCATCAGAATTTTTATCATCCTTACGGATTAACTGTAATAGACACTCATATTAGTGTTGGATTTTTTTCTTTTCTTTTATTTCTTAGAACAAATTGTAAGGAAAGGTATGAACTCACTAAACGTTCTTCAAAGAAAAGATAGTCTGATGGATAGAGAGCTAAAAATGAATTGAGAGGCCAAGACTTGACTGCTTGCTCTTTTATCTGCTCTGTAGACTTTGGATGAGTCAGCTGGAAGGTGGAAAGAGGGATTTCTCTCACAAAGGTGAAACTGTGAGGAGGCCAGGCTCCCAAAGCTGCCAAGAGAATGAGATGGACTCCTCCAGCTAGTGTTTTGGAGAAAACTTACAGTATTGTCACAGTTCTTCAACTGAAAAACAACAGAAAGGGAAAGTGGAAATGAAACAGGTGAGAAGTATGATTTTGAAGAAAAGTATCTCCTTGATAGATACAAGCATTGTTACTCAGTGGTCAGACCCTAGGTATTTGCCTATTTAATGTATATTAATGCATTTAAATAGGCATCTAATGCCTATTTAACTCAGCCTATAGTATATATGTATAGTTAAGATACAGAACAGCAGGACAAATTATGCCTCTCTCTGTGCTTGAACGTAGATTTGCTTTGCCTTTGCTTTTTCTTTAAGGAGAAAAGTTGATGGGTTTTACCATAACTGAGGTGCTGTTTTATTTGACAGGCAACCACAGATTTTGGTTTCAAACAAGGCTGATTTAATTTGTGACAAATGCAATGTGTGAAAGAATGAAGCACTCCCAGGAAACTGCTGGCATTCAACTCAGCTACAGGTGGGACTAATTTCAGGTATCTCAGGTGTGCAGTTGGCTGTGCAAGAGAAGAGGAATGTGGAGGGATGGCTTGTTTGGGAGAGAGATGAGGTTGTCTATAGTAGCCCTTATGGTTCCTTCTGGCTCAGGGCTCTAAGGAAATCTCTGCCAGTATAGTAGAGCTGCAGTGTTGTACAGCAAAGTGTTTCTGTGTGAACACATTCCGAAATGTTTTAACAGTGCTGTTGTGAACTCTGTGCACTTCTGACTTAGTGAGAAACAGAATCTTCAGGACAGAATGTATGTATTTATTCCTGTGTTTCCAGACAGATGTTTTTTCATGTGCTGCAAGTGGGTAAATTGTGAAAGTTTTGTCCTTTCAGAGAGAGCATCAGGTCATGGTGTGTCTTTCTAGATTCCTCTTTGGTCATTTCTCAGTCTGAGGTAGTTTGCTACAGCACTGTCATCCTAATGCTATTGTAAGTGCTTCTGTATCAGGTGAGACAGGCAGGGTGCTCTGCCATGTGGTCCTACTGGGTGACAGATCCAAAACTACTTGTCCAAAACAGGGATTCTGAATGCTTGTTATTAGTTGGTTAACATGCATGAATTCACCTCTCTTGCACCGTCTCTCCTTGCTTGGATTGCTTTCGATAAGTAGTCTGTTGGCATAATCTTTGCTGGTCTATTTGAATTTTCATGATGTGGACTTTGCTTCCAGGCAAACTCTTCGTAGCTATCTTTTTCTAGTTTAGACTCTGGGCTATGAGTTAGGCAAGGAGTTTTACAAGAAGGACATTGAGGCCCCCAGAGAATATGTTTGTCCAGAATGATTCATCTATGGAAGGAGACTGTTTCTCATTATTGCCAACTGCAAATTCAACTCCTATACTGCTGTGTCATGCAAAATCTCTGTGCCTTAGAACCTTAGAATTTCCAGTAGTGTCAACACATGTCTGGGAAAGTGGGATGTGCAAAGACAACATCCTGGGTGCTGTTCAAGAAACACTATATTAACGTAAATAAACAAAAAGGAAAAAGGGAAAAAATGAATAAAAAAAGAAATATTCCGTTGATAAAGAAGGCTTAGAAAGAGGAGTGGGAAAATACGGAACAGAGGTGGGGGGGTAGGGGGAGGAAAGGTGAATGATTTTTTTTGGTCCCTGGGTCCTGACTTTGTCAAAATATAAAAAACAGAATAAGACCCACACTACTGGTTCTGCATGCCAGCTCACTCTGATTGAACTGCTCAAGTTCTGGTTGGTATTTGAATTGAAGACTAGCAGTTACTATTTATGGAATCAAATTTTCTCACCATTCACAAAATGCCAAGGGGACACTTAAGAGAATTGAGCTGGCAATAGGTTACCTGCTAGCATGTTTATTCAAGCAGATATTAATGTACAAAAGCTTTCTGAAGTATCTCAGTTGGTTTGTGTAATGACAATATAATGCTGATGCTAGTTCAGTCACAGGATCTTTTGAACAGGTGTTAATGGTCGTGCTTTTTAACATAAACCTAGAACAACAGAGAGGTTCTAAATTTCATCATCTTAGTAATTTATGAATTTTCCCAGTAAATTCTGTTTCCACTGAGACCAGCAGAACTTTTCTATTGACATTGAAGAGATTACATTTGTCACCCTTAATCTGTGCAGATGACAAAGTGAGCATAGTTTATATATCATAGGATGCTATTCCAAAGTCATCAGAATGCCTCTGAATCATTACAACACTCCATTTTACCTTGGCCTTCTGAGAACTTAAATTAATGCTCATAAAGACTCAACAGTGAAGCAAGTGGTCACCTGCTGTAGTGAATAGTTATCTGAATTTATAGAAATTCCAGGGTTTTGTTCCATTATGCATGTCATTTACAAATCCAAACCTTGCTTTTACTTTTCTTAACCAGTTCCACAAATAATAAAGCTACCTGGTTATTTTAAATCACTATTCTAGAGAAGAAAAAATATTTCATAAATTGATTTCAGATAATAATATTATTTTTATTTGTTAATACACTTAAATAAAAATAGTTTTTATTTGAAATAAACTTGGAGTTTTTGTATTTTGGAGGAGTTGTATTTATTTCTACTACTTTGACTTAGTAAGTGCAAACCTTACTAAGTCAAGAATTTTCAAATTTTTTAAATATTCCAGAGCAGGATTAAAAAGAAAGGACAAACGATAAGTGTTAGAGAAAAGTATACCCAGGGTCCAATTTCTTTTTGTTCTATTCTGAGCATGTGCCAACTGTACTGAAATAACTTGTATTTCTTTCCTAAAGAGATGAGGTTTTGAAAAATCTAAGAACTAGATAGTACTTGATGCATTAGTTCTTCATCTCCACCTTGTCTTTGGGTGAAGTTTTAAAGGTTGAATGTCATTACTGCTGGTTTGGGTTGTCCCATGTGTCCCCCAACCCCATTGCATCCTCTACTGTGCTTTTTTGAGTAATCATTTCCAAGAAAAGCAGGAAAGGTCCTGACATATTCGAGGGAGTGGAAATAATAGTTTTTTTCCTGTTATTTTATCCTTGTGTCTCACATGCTATTTTACCACATTGTGTGAGCTTGTCCTGCTCACCGTTGTTGCTGTCATAAAAGTCCAATAGCCCTTTATACTTCAGGGATGTTTCCAGCCTAAAGAACTCATTCTGTCTGTTCATTCCAGGTTATTCACAATACACAGAAAGGTTCACAATAACTTCTTAGATAGTAGCACAAAGATGATGTTTCCTGGCTTTATCACTAATGCAAGATTCAAAATTCAGCCAAGCCATATGTTGTTTCTACACACTGTATTTTGAAAGAAATATAACATGTGAACCTACTCAAGAACAATGTCTCACTAAGATGAACAAATACCAAAGGCTGTTTTTTATTGCAGCCAGTGTGATATCTGGGATGATAGGTTGTTTGTTGTTGTTGTTTAATTTTTGTTTTTTCTCCCTTCTGCACGATGTCCATGATTACAATGGCTTTATATTTCAATTACAGTGCCTAATGGCTTAATGCTTTTCCTTTAGTCAATAGATACACTGAACACATTATATAGAGCAACAAGGAATACATCAGTTTAAACATGGGATCATCTCCAGAAGTGACTTGGAGTTAAATGACAAAATATCTTTCACATAATATTAAGCATTAGAAAAAGATTAACTTTGGCTTCTTGTTTTATCTGAAAGGAAGTATTTGCTTTTGATGGAGTTATGTGCTTATCAGTCTTTCTGCTTATTTGGACATCTGATATTTAAAAGTGAGAATGTTCAAGTAATTTTGTAAAGCAGAAGCTTTTGGTCAGAAATACACAATACAAAAGTCTGTCTGCCAGGCATTTTATGTTTTCTTTGTTATCAAGCAGCAGGAACACTGCAAAGCTAATGCAGGGAGCAATACTAACCTATGAAGAATGATCTTTGTTATTATAAGGATAGTCATTGAACCAACAGTTGTGTGATAAACTCCTTGTGTGGCAATAAACAACCTCATCTATCAATAGTTTAACAGTTTAAAAATTATGCTGACTAAATTAGAAAAAAAAAATAACCACAAAAAACAATTTGATGTTATTGTTAAATAAGGGAAGTTCAGCAAAAAAAGAGTGCTGAACATTTGTGTGACTTCTAAAATTGTTACATGAATTATCTCTCTTACATGCAATACTATAACCATATAAATGAATTCACCAAGACTTATAGCAAACCTAATGTGTTCTTATAATTCATGAACAGGAACAAACATACTTGCTTTGGCTTAGAAGGAGAAAGCTGCATCTGCGAGTTTTCAGTGCCTGACTCTTTTTAAGTATTACTCCTTTTTATATATCCCTTGTGATGTAATATTAATTTGTAGGGGGATGAAATTTACAAAAATTATATTTAAAATAGCTGTGCTATCTATTTTGTTTTGAGAGTGTGATAGAATGATAGAAAAATAAGAACATACAGACTTGTAATCAAATAGCTATACCTGCTGTATTAGAAATCAGTATGAATTCCAACACCAGATCTGTGTAATAGTTCCTACGTGGCATATTATACAAAGATATAAAAAGCAGTTTGCACTTTGCTCTTATTTTAGAAGTAAATGGTACCTTATAAACTGCAAAACATAACAGCATAGGTGAATATTCCAGGCTCTCTAAACTCTAAATAAATGGTGTGTTTGTAGAAGACATGCAAAGTGCTCCTGTCACTTTTCTTATGCAATATTCTGAGTTGTGCATGGAAAATTGATCTGAATAGAGTACTTGAAGACTTGAAGCGGAGTCATCACTTGAAAACTGTTTTGTTCTATAAAGTTGTTTCAAACACTATCACTTGTAGTCCTCTCATACTTGAGATACACCGCTTATGTGTGAATCTAAATCAAATTATACTTAATGTATACTTGGATTCTATTTAATTGATTTCTTCTCCACTGGGAAAAGGTCTTGAAAAATCTTGAATGTTTTCTACCTTGTTGCAGAGACAATAATGTAACTTTCTGTCAATTTAGAAACAGATGAATTGGTACTTTATTGTTGGATAATTTCACAAGAGTTCAACAGCAACTGCAATGACCTATTTGTAGAAAACTATACTCTTGTGTTTATTTTAAAAAGTAGTTTGAAATCTGCACCAACTTCATAGAATTCTGTAATGATGCTGTAAACTTGTTGGAAGGACAAGTGGCATATCTGATGTCATGATTTGCATGAAAGAACCTATTTCTTGGCTGTCCATTTGCTTATTTACTTATATTTTAATTCTATGAGATATATGACTATTCTGTAGATGCAGCAACATAGTCACAATACTCAGCAGCACAAAGGAACAGCCATTATTTGATAACACTTCTTTTTTGATAACTTTTTTTAATTCTCCTGCAAATTCTTCCCACATCAAGAATTCAACAACTAAATCTGGCATTTCCATAACTAAGGTCAAGGCTGACAGTAGATGTTTTTGCCATGATGTTCACCCATGCATCATTACTTTTTTTTTTTTCTGTTGTTGTTATTGCCAGCATTGTGTTATTTCCAGAATTCCAGATTCATATGCACAATTCACCAACAGCTTGGCCAAATGGCACATGGAGTAAACCAGAAGCAGAAAGGCTGTGTTTCCAGTGCCAGATCCTAAGGAGAGATGTTAGAACAGGGCTTTCTCTTACACATGCAAAGCTTTGTATCAGGACATTTCAGATAGTCTTTAGACACAATTGTGACTTTTGTTTCAGCTTTCCTTTTGCTTACTTTTCCATATATGCACTAGTGACTGCAAGTATATTGTTCTTTTTTCATCAGAACATATGATTTAAATGTGTCCTTTTGTAGCATGTAAATACCTGTATTTGGAAAGGTGCTAATTTCACAGTCAATCTTTCATAATATATTTGAGCACTGAAATAATATGAAGTAGTTATAATTAGTGTTTTGTGAGTATTTTTTGTGGTATTTAGAAGGAAAAGCCATGAAAACATTAGAAAAAGTTAAATAGATCTGAAAATGGAAAGCAAAGTCCAGTAACACTAGTAAGTAAGAGGCAGCTACAGGGACTGTTTTTTGTTGTTGCTGTTGTTTTTTCCTCTAAAATCCCTCTAGACATATAAGTGGAATCTCACATCAGGTGTCATCAAAGTTCCAGCACGCAGGGAACACGGGTAATAATTTAGGAAGTACTGGTGACATGTATGACTCCATGTCATACTGCCATTCCTCCCTGTCTAGTTGATTCATTACAAAATAGTCATTAGAACTGTTTTTTTCCTTTGTTGGTCCAGGTTTTGTACCTAAACTTTTGTACCAAGGCCAGTTAACCTTTTAGAGATGGTCCCTCATTGACTACATCAGGATATTTTGAGCATTAGGGAAACCTGGACTATAAAGTTACGTTGCCTGTTCCTGACAAGGTTTCTCTGCAGATGCCCTAATTTCCAGGACAATCTGCCTACCTGTAAGACACAGGCTGCTTCCCACTGGAGAATGTAATTTAAGGCAGTTTATTAATCCTTTCTGTCTCTTCAATAGGTGCTGTCTTGGTGTCCTTTTAGGAAGAACTGTAGAATTGTATGTAGATAGAATTAAAAATATATAGCCTGAATAAGTGCATTTCATGTCAAATTTGCTCCATGTGTTATAACCATGAATACCAGGTAAGAAGCTGACTTCTGATGTCTGATGGTCAGGAATGGTCAGTTCTGACTGTCTGATGGTCAGAAATGAAGTTCTGATGAAGGATTAAGAGCTCTATTTAAATCAGGCTGAGCTGCAGCTCATAACTAGGTAAATGTGATTAGGTTATCAAACAGAAAAAAGAGAAGAAAAACAAGCTGGATAAATTTTAATAAGGATAATTAAATTTAAAAACGAAAATGGTTGCAGCCAAAGCCAAAAGGAGGATGGAAACCAAGGACAGAGTCTGCTGGAATCCCATAACAAAATATGGAGACAATGAAGTAACAATAAAAAAGACAAAAAGAAAAAGGAAATTACAAATACACATATATGATCACAGAAAGAAAAAAAAGTGAGAAAAATAAAGAGACAAAGAAGATACTGAAGTCATCTTACATGTTGTGACAAGATACCAAGTCACCACAAGTCCTGAAGGTGAGCTGTTGGCAACAGTATTAAATTAAGAAAGCAAAGAGGCTTTCAATCTCCTTGTAATTATACCTTAGAATACTGGTTACAAAGAACAGAGAACTTTAAATTAAGAATGCAGATTTGCTAGGTGAAAATAATGCAGAGGTCAAATTCTTTCTCCCTGTTGGTTCATATTTCCTGAAAACAGACAGTGAAGAAATTCTTAATGTGAAAAGACTCAATGTTATTTAAGATTAAATGAAAGGAGTCCTCTTGGTTCCACAGCTGAGGCACTGAGCAGAGGGTTGGTCTGTGTCTTTTTATTCTTTTTTTTTTTTTCCATGTTTGTCTCAGAATGCAAAAATCTTAAATTTGAAACACCTATGTGAAGTTTGTGAAGAATATTGGAAAGTTACTATAGGAGCTACATTTTTTTTGGCTTGTTTTTTTTTTACTATTAGTTTTTTCCTCAAGTAGTAGCTCCATTTGTGCAAAAAGAGAAGAAAGAAAGGAAAAAAAAGCCCCTTTCATTTTGTTCCTTACGTCTTTGTGTTTTTTTTTAATTTATTTTTTCTGTTGTTGTTGGGTTTTTTGTTTTGGTTTTTTTTTTGTGTTCTCAAATTTTTCTGCTAAGAAAATGATGAGCTAAGGGGAGTTACAATTGTCTTGGAGTAATTCATAACTGTTTATAAGATATACATCAAATCCATCAGCAATCTGTTGTTTTGTAACAGTAGCGATGTCCCTCATGCTTCTTGAAGAATAACAGTCCAAATTCATCCTAATGCAATTTTTTGGCTTACGTGCACTTCACTGAAGCTTGATGCACTAGTCAACAGCACAGATTTAGTTTGAGTCATTTTGTATATTCCTGCAAAATGTTCAGTAACTACACTGAATGCACTGATATAACACCAAAAATTTGGTGCCTGGGAGGAAAAAAAAAAATCAGACAACTGGACTTAAATCTCACTGGAAAACATGTTAACAAGTCCCTCCTCTTTCCAAATGCCCATCTTTTGCTGGCAATGAAGTCCTCAACAGACTTTTATCATACAGATTGTCATGAATAAGGATCATGATGTCACTTCTTTCTTCTTGAAACATCTGTTCAAAATTTACCTGTCTGGGAGTAGCTTAGGTTGATAGTAGTGATATCACAAGAAACTGAGCAATGTAAGCAAAAGAGCTAGGGTAAATGGGTCAGTGAATTTCAGATACTTCTTGGAGAACTGTTTTGAGCCTTGCAGGTATCAGTGGAGATGGTATTATTCCCTTGTAACCTTAGCAAATTAGCCTCCAGATTTTGAATAGGTCAGTGCCTGCTATTAGTATAACACAGATTTATGCCCTTCAGATTTTTTCTCAACTTTTTATGCTGCTCTTCTTAAGATCAAAATGCACATTAAGAGGTGTGTTGTAGAATGAACAGACTGACTATGTATTAACTTAGCACTTTTATTTCCAGACTGTAACAGAAGAGAAAATGGTACTTGAGGCCACAGGGATTTGGGTCAGGTGGAATGTTAGAGTCTAGAGCAAGGAAAATATTTTGTTCCTTCAGTCATTTGAAAAAAAAAAAAAAACGCTAAAGAAAGTGCCTGCATGGTAAAACATCGTATTTTCTTTCATTCAATCTCAAACAAAGAGAAAATGAGAAATAGTGAGTAACAAAGAGGAATAAATAGCCCACCAAGCTCTTATTTTAATTAGAGATGTGTGTTCTCCACAAAAACTATAGCAAACACGTACAGCATAGAGATCCAAAAATGATACAGATGGGTTTTGTAATTATGTGTACCACTGCTGGATCATAAGCTGTCTAGTACAAAGATGTACTTTCAGTATTAAAAAAAAAAAAAGTGAGAGAGAGATCAAATATTACACTTATCCACCCCTGACACATACCCTTCCCAAGATCTCGTCTTACAAACTTGGTTGTCTTAATAAGGGGTGACTACCACTAGATTTTTTGCAGAAGACAAATCTAAGAAACAGGACTTTAGTGTCTTTAGTGTACAGGCTCTTAACTAGCTAAGTGCCTCAGCTCCTTGTTAGGGACTACAGTTTATCACTTGCTGAATATGAGTGATATGAGTTTTTGCGTGTTATTTATGAAATTAGTATGTATTATAATAGTCTTCTAAAAGTGTTTCTTCTTTATCAAAGATTCCAGTGAGTTTTTAAGAACTTTAATAAGCTTTTTAAGCAGTCCTATTTCATTGTCCTCTGTCATTTTCTGACTTTGTACTTCATTTGTTTTCAGTCTGCTTGCTAACTAGCTATTGCTTTTGCAAAATTTATTTCTGAATATTTTCAAAGTAAATTTGTCTTGAACAAACACTAGAAATGAAAATGTTCATTTTATCCTAGGACAGAAATTTTTCTCTGTTGGATACTTTCAATTTGATTTACCACCCCCTGAAGTTTTAATACATTTTGACAATTGTTCTAATTCGAACCTCTAAAAAGAAGGAACATTATTTCACTGTGATTGACAGTGGAAACTTTGCAGTTCATTTTAGAGCTGCAGGTAATTAGTCAGTCATTACAGTGAGCTTCTGTTAGATGGCAGAACTTCTGTTAGATGGCAGAACTATTTTCTGAGCTACCCAGTCATAAGGGCATGACAACAATGTGTCATTTGCCAATGACTGCAAAATGAAAGCTTTCAGTTTAGCATGTGATAAGAAAAACTAAACCTTTACAATAAGCTTTGTGTTTTAATGCTGGATCACCTCTGAAACTGCTATCAAGCTATGCTTTGACCACAGCAGGGGTGCATTTGATTAACTACCAACAAGAAAGAATGCAGTGAACAATGAGACATCAAAGATGACAGCTTTCTGACAGCATTTATTGAGCAGTGATTAATGAATGACATAAATGAGGAATGTATAACCTCCAGTATATTTAAGAAGGCTAATCAAGTATCATGAGATGAAGTTCAAAAGAATCATTAACTGGTAAAAGAATAAAGAACAGCAACTTAAAAAATAGGATTCAAACTTTACATTTGCTCAGATTTAAAAAAGATTAATTGTATAGTGTGACTAATATTTATATTGAAAATTTATTTTGTAATGAACAAATCTTCTTGGAATAGAATAGTTTTGGGGAAAGATATACGTTGATTGCAATAAACATTACAGTACTGGCTATGCTTTCAATAAAGCCATTTTGTATCATAACTAGTTACTGGCAAAACTGAAGAGTTTAAGGAAGGGTGGAATTGTTAGAAGCTTCAATGATAAAGGGAAAGGTAACTGAGTACTTTACAACTTAGGTGATTTTTTTTTTCTAATGTGCCGTTGGTTTATGTTGCCTAGAACTTATGCACCAAATATATATGTAACATGTTTCATTGTAATCAGATGTATATGTCCAGACTTGCATTTCAAAACCTGCTAAATGGTGTATTTAGTTTATGCTGAGCTTATTTTGAATGTTTGTATCCATAAATGGCTAAAAGCACATTTAATTTTCTTTTGCATATGTAAGAACTGAGAAAATACATCCTGGGAATTCTAGAAAACTGCTCCTGGTTGAGACAATCCAAAGCAGCATGCTGTTTCTCTGCAAGTGCTGTGGGTCCTCAGCAGCCTCACTGGCTGTGCCAACAGCAGATCAGGAGCTCTGTAGATCAAGAACTGTTGAGGACTAGAGGTGGGATCAGACCTTATTGCCATGTCCCAGCCCTATGTGCTGCTAGTTTGTTATATAGTTTTTAATATATCTATTTATATATATATATAATATATATATTATATTTTTATACTGTTGGCAATTTTTTTGTGGTGCTTTGGGATGCTTGAGTATGCTACTAAAGTACCTAAAATCTTCAAGTGCCCTCAGGGCTAGAGTCTGTCAGTGTTGCATACAGAGGTACAAAACTGCTTATATTTTGTGTGTGTGTGTGTTTGAGCATGAGGGCTGATTTATGTTCAGACTAGTGCTAATCCTCTAGTTTATTTATGCTTCCTTCATGCACTACAAAATCCCATCTCTACTCAACAAAGTATGATACTGTGGCTATGACATGGTCAGAAGATCAAAATGGTGACAAAAGAAAAGCTTGACAAGTTTGTGTGCTGTTTCCTCCTGGTAGCCACTTGATGCTGGTTCTCGCCTCCCAGAAAGCATTTCTTACCGCTTGATGTGCTCTACTATAAATGCAACCACACTCCCTGTGTGGCTCAGTCCTTTTGTGTGTCATATTGCACAAGCTCTATCCAGCTGGAGGGAGCTATGGCCAGCATTAGAGGGCCTTGCATGCACCTAGTGGAATTCATAGTTCCGAATTAGGTTCATAAGATTTTTTTTTCCATGCATGGAAAGCTGGTAATACACTCAGATCGAAGCCAGCATGTTAGACTGTTGACTGTGTAATTTATGTTTGGAACTGAACAAGACACGCCCACAGCTGGGGTACAGCACAAACAGTAGTTTTCTCAGAAAAGGTGGCCACTAGAAGCCCCTTGCTTCCCTTTGCAATAGCACAAAAATGAGGGTGGTCAGTGGGATTAGAGGAGATCAGATTCAGTTCCCTCCCCTGCCTACGTGGATTGTTAAATCTTTCAGAAGAGTCCTAATTTGTGTGCTCTGAAGTATTCTAAGGAAGAATGCTCTTGGTCTCTTGGTCTGTCCTGATGTTATTGCACAGTTTAAAATTAAATCTTAAACAGTTTAAAATTAAATCTTTGTTGGAGGAATAATGCAAGGGGAAGGTAAATGGGGTGGGAGAGAGCACATGGGCACAACTTTTAAGAATAATGTCTGAGAAAGGCAGACTTCTATTCTCATTCCTATAACTACACCAACATTTCACAGTGCATTTTGAAGGGAGAAGGGAGAATACACCTCCCTGTTTCAAATAGCTCCCTATCAAATTTTGATTGAGACATCAAATCTTATTTTAATTATATTTTAAGAGATTTCTGGGAGACTCACAGAACATCTGTTGTTACAAATACTCATAGTTCTTCTTTCCTTCAGGGAGGATAAGACACCTTCCCTGAGAGGAAATTTGTTAGTGTCCCCAGGTAGTTGAATTTGAAGATAAACCCTTTCAGTTGTGGATTGCTAGGTGTCTAAGAGGGAGAGGTTTATATATGTGATCTTGATGCTTCTGAAGTGAAATCTTAACAAGGGACAAGGCTGTGTCACTTGTTTGTGTCACAACAGTGTTTGGCTGAAGTATTTAATTTGATTAGGATGCTGTAAGACAGAGGCTTGGATGATTGTACCTGAGTTTTTGCTATATGAAAACACTATGATGCTTTTGTTATTTGGGCCATGACCACAGCTGGAAAATAGCTGCTCTGTTTGATGTCAATCGCATTTGTGACTGAGTGACTTATATAGTAATACTGATACAGTTACTTAAAACCACTCAAACGTACCTTTTCAACTTTTTTTTCCTGCTGTATGTGAGAATTATTTATTTATTTATTTATGCCCTCGATGTTGGCTAGTAATATTTTCTTGTGTGTGAATCTACATGTAAAACATACCAGACAAATGTTCTTGGGAAATAACTTCTTCAGTGAAAATTATTTATCTGGTGTCTTTGTAGGTAATAGCCTAAGTGTGTAAAGTTTTTAGAAACTGCATGTTAATGCAGTGATAAACATGTTCAATCATTGTTATATCTGGGCTTTTTGTAATACTTTAATAAGACAAAATGATATCTGAAGCTAATACTTTTCTGTGGACAATTTAATATGTAATCTATTAATACGAAAGTATCTTGTATCTTTCAAAGATAGTAAGCCTTCTGCATTTATCAAAACATTTTTGGGCTTGAGAAAATAAAGGTCTTTTCTTGAGACTTCTAGCATTGCTTCAGTCAGGCTAAAAACAATGTTTCACTGTTTTTAAACCCAGGAAGTGTCAGTTATAATTAGTAATGTTAACTGGAGAATTTCAAAGACTGTTAGAATCTGAGAAGGCTTCAAGTGCCAGGGAGGGCAAGGTCACAGTTTCCAGTGTTATGATCCTATTAGTACAGAGCAGTTAAACTAATCTGAGCTGTGTTAAGACTAAGCTAACACCAGCGTTCAGGAATGGTGTTGAAAATTCAATAGACAGCACTTAAGAGTTGATGCGACCTTAGAGCTTCTGCATGGCTTGAAAAGCCATTCTGGCAGTGGCTGATGCATGTGCCTTGTTAAGTGCTCTGGGGCCAGGCTGCAGGTACGCTATCATGTTTTTTAAGAGAACTTGCTGTACAGCACCTCTAATTGTGCTGTTTGTGGCTGGAATTCAACGCACCAAATATGCTCACTTCTATTAATCCACCTGACTCAAGTCTGCCTGGAAATCAAAGTCCATGCACCTTGCTGGACTCATATATACAGTTTCATATTTTAGCTGTCCAGTTACATAATAATGTAACTGGACATAATAATGTTCTCTACCTGATGTATGCTCTTTAATCCCTCATTATCCCAAAGGAGAATTCATTTGAGAGATGAAATAAATGATCCCTGTATATAACTTGTATTTTCTGGTATTCCTGTACTCGAGGGCACATTTTAAATGTAAAACAGAAATATAGCATTTTGTTCTAAAGTGGCAAACACAAAGGAAAGTTATCAAGTTCCAATTTCTCTGAATTCTGACAAAAACTCTGGTGTCTTATACTGATATTCACTGTCTGCAATGGCATAAAAAACAGATGGGAATGCAAAGCTTTATGTTTTGCATACCCCATATGTGTGATGCTGGGTGAAATTTGACTACAGTTACATTATGAAGACAGACTCTTCAGCACTCATCTGGAGTGGAAAAATAGAAAGCTTCCAAAAGTGGTGGAAAACTGAGCTTAAATGCTCAAACGCCAAAGTGTAGAGAAGATATCTTCCAGTCTTAATATTGCAATGCACCTTAGCTTTCAGACATTCTTATTTTCGTAGAGAGGTTATCTTTATCTGAAATTAGTACTTGTCACTCAGTGTGGTCATTGTGGAAACCTGTAGGTTTTGCTAGTTGTGACTCTCTTTCATGTCAAGATATGCATACTGATACTAGTAAATAGCTGGCAATTCGGTCTGCTTGTCAGACCAAGATAGCTGCCATTCCGCCTGTGTGAAAGGGCTGCTCTTAGACTTGGACATTTCTCCAGGCCCTCATGTGTACCGTAGATTCATTCTGTATGGTTTTCAAAGAAAACACCTGTCACAACCAACAGTTGCATAATCTCATGACTTGGTTATGGCAGTAGCTTTGCAGCATTCTCTGCCTTGACACTGCTTTGTGCAGGTTTTTTTTGGAATCTTTGGGAAGGTTGGTGTCTTATGAATCCTCATGCTTGTAGCACCCTAGCCTTGGCACAGTTTTACTGCCACCTCCTGGACATGAGGTGAGCAAGAAACTGCATCCCAGGCTCATCAGACTTGGGCTTTGCAGTCTGCCTCTGTAATTATCCATTGCCTCTTTTTTCTTAAATGACAGATCTTTGCATCAATGACTATTCATATCACTTGCACCATACCTTGGGCAGATAGAAGAAACAATTTTTTTTTAAAAAGGGGTGGAGGGGGAAGCTTATAAGTAAATTTTGAAAACAAAGGGGTGAACAAAAATATTAGTCTGTTTGTTTATCCCGTTTTAAAAAATAAAAGTACAGATTACACCACTACTTAATAAGTGAGTCATATTTGTAAAGCTCATATATGCTGACATTTGTTATAATCAAGAGATTATTAGAATACAGCAGATTTAAAATGCAATGTCAGTGACTCACTGAGCCATGAAATAGAGTGTGTCAAGCCCTGATCATGCTCTCTGCTTCCAATGCTCACCTCTCTGTCATGAGTGAATCCCAGCACTGGACTCTTTAGCTGGTGGGTTGCTGCACTGGAGCAGGCTGTTAGGTATAAATCTGTCATTTACACCAGTTCACAGCCTGACAGGTTGGACCTCTTGGCTCTGTTCTTTTTTGGATCCTGCAGCAATGTTAGTAGCTTTTTCCTTTCAGGATCTGCAGACCTACGACACCAGTTTTTCTGCTGAATTTCGAGACTATATCTTTTCTTCTATTACTGCACTTATTCTAGTGTTGTTTATTTCTGGAAACTCTTTAAAAAGCTAAAAATTTACCGTAAGCAAAGCATGGCTTACTCAAATGTGTCTACCTCATTTCTCCCCCAATCTGCATGTTCTAATCAATGTCTATAAACAAAACAACCACTTGAGAGAAAAATGAAACTCGATAGTTCATGAAAACTGACTGTTTGTTTGTCTTCATTTTATCTGTTTATCCTTCACAGATAGTTTCATGACATCTTTTGACAAGGAATGATTTTCTCAGCAAAAATTCTTGGTGTTTGCTGGAGAAGTAACATTAAGTCCCCTTTCCTTTCCTGCAACCACTTCTTTTCCACTGAAAGTTCAAGGCTCTGCTTTTTCTCCTTGTATAGGTGTGAGGA
Organism: Anser brachyrhynchus; assembly: GCF_964034855.1. Classification (NCBI taxonomy): domain Eukaryota; kingdom Metazoa; phylum Chordata; class Aves; order Anseriformes; family Anatidae; genus Anser; species Anser brachyrhynchus. The sequence goes on along the minus strand of NC_137708.1, from coordinate 5,444,055 downwards.
GTTATACTAGAAAATGCTGGTTTTATTTACAAAATCTGTACATATACTGACTTTACTCATTATCTATTTCCAAACTTATTTTCACTCTCATACTGTCATACTCACAGATATATGTGTGCCGAAGTAGTCTGCCCAGGGTCACTTATGCATAACACAGGATAAGAGACACCAATTATTCAATCCTCATCATGTCTCTGAGATACTTCCCCAGTGCAGCAAAATCATTTTTGGACATTTGGATCCTTTGGATTCCGCAGTTGTGGTGAAGTGGGCCTTTTCTTCAGAATCCTGCCTGCGTTAGTCTCCATAAATCACAGGCAATGTTGCCATCTTATTATCTTGTTCCTGCTTGAGACAGACCCATTTACAGTCTGTTTTTCTTGTGGGCTACCTAGAAAAGGAGTGGGAAATGTGGCATGCCGTAACCTTGGTGCTATCACCCTTATTGCATAAAGCGCAGTCTTCCTCCAACATGTGACCTGTGGTTGTGTCAGAGCACGAGACTTCTGGATTTGGCAAAAGCAGCCCATGCCTCACTTTATTGCCTCATATAATTTCTTCTTATATCAGAATAGGATATTCCTTTAAGTCTTGTTCTGCTGCTTCATCTGGTGCTTACATTCACATATTCAGACTTAGTTCATACTGATCTTAGAACTTCTCTTATGTGTTCCCAAGGACACTTAAGCAGCATGCTGAACTGAACAAACTAAATTGCACTAACATATTACCATTGATAAATGCATTATATGCCAGCCCTGAGATACCAGCGCTTTTATAAATATTGCCCTCTAGAATACAGTAACAATGGACTGTGGTAAATATATGATTCATACCCAGATTGTGGCCTATAGCAGCTATGCTTGTACTTTCTTTCTCCTGCAGTTATCATTTTCCCAATAAACATTAAAGTCCCAGCTATATTTTATCTTTTCTGTTTGTCATAATATTGTGTTAAATACTTCTGGAAGACATAGAGACTTTTGGAAAACAGTTATCCTTGTGCTAGTAAAAGGTAAGGCATGAGTTCAGCCTTCTATAATACTGCTTCATTTACCTAAGACATTCCTAAGTTTGTTGCAGTATTCTTAAGTACCCTAATTTAATTGCAAAATCAATGTTAAATGAATTTACAAGTCGTGCACACTTTGCACAAGTACCTTCTTCCATGAACTTGAATTGTCATGTTAATTCAGTTTTCTCCTAAAGGGCTTTGAGAGTGATAATCTGATTTTTTTTCGTCTAGTTTCATATGTAACAGAGAAACAGAGATGACAAACTACTGGCCTGGAGTACAAAATCCTTCAAGAGCACAATGGTATTTTATGAATCTTAAAATACAGTGAGCTCAATGTTTTCGTTTAAAAAATATATTCAAAATGAATACCTGATAAATATGCTGTTTAATGAAAAAAGATATGAAGTGATTGCCTTGAGAATAACTTTTAAAGATGACTTCTACCCTCATGCTCTATACTGAACATTTCTCTTACATACTAGTTTCGAAGTGGATTTTAGTGTCAATATCTAATGAGGCTTTAAAATGGCTAGAAGTAAAGAAAATTTTGCTCCTATGAATAACGAATGCTTTCTTACAGAATCACCTCCACCCCCAGACTTATTCTGGAAGTAACCTGCAACTACAGTGGGTAACCCACTCAAATTTGAATGGGCAATCAGTTGTAAGCTTGTCTGAATACCCAAGAATGTCCTCTTGGGTGTATTTTCTGCTGCACTACTCAGTTGTCTCATGGTCTGGGAAGGCACAGGAGCTCAATGATAATGTCAGAGGTCAAGCAAAGTAGATCTGAATGTTTCCTGGGAATATCCTGAGATATGAACATTGATGGCTATGCAAACTGGGAGCACAGTAACTGAAAACTGGGAAAGAGAAGGCACGTGTAGAGAGGAACTGTCCTATTGAATAGGCTTCTGTCCCAGAGGTGTTTCAGAGCAGCCGGTTGCTGTAGAGACCTCTGCAACTCAGAGAAGTCACTATGCAGCTATTAAGGCTTACAAATTTGGTTTGAGCATCAGCTGTACTGGAAACAAAGCTGACCATCAAAGCTGGCATGTGTAAGCTGGGCTTTCCAACACTGATGTTCTGAGAGAGGTTATGACACTGGGTAGAGGAGTGTCCTCAAGGATATTCGGTAGCACAGTATAGAGATAAATATGTCTTTAGAATTCAGATCAGATCTCACAGCATTTTGTGTGTCTAAATTCACATTCTTGGCTATGAGATAATGGTGCAGGATCAGTGAAACTTTCCATGCGTTGTGCAAAGTAGGTTCTTCGTAACTTCTCTGTCTCATACCATACACTGAATAAACCACCACTGGAACAACTTACTAAAAGTTATAGTAGATTTTCCAACAGAATTAACTTACAAAAAAAAAAAAAAAAAGAAGAAAAAAAGGCAAATAGGTTTTGTGTGAAATGTCCGAGTCAAATAGCAATTATTTCAAGAAAATCCATTTTCTTGAGTTGAGCAGGAGGCTCTTAGAGATCATAATCATGATTCTCTCTGGGTTCAAAAACTTTACAAGGTGACTCGCTTAGTGGGTGAGGGAAAGGCTGTGGATGCTTTCTACCTAGACTTCAGTAAAGCTTTTGACACTGTTTCCCGCAGCATTCTCCTGGAGAAAATGGCTGCTTATGGCTTGTATGGGAGTATTCTACTCTGGGTAAAAAGCTGGCTGAGGTGGCCAGGCACAAAGTTTTTTGGTGGATGGAGTTAAATCCATTTAGAGGCTGGTTGCAAGTGCTGTCCCATAGGGCTCAGTACTGGGACCAATTCTCTTTAATGCCTTCATCAATGGTCTTGATAATGGGGGATAAAGTGCACCCTCAGTAAGTTTGTAGATGACACCAAGTTAGATAGAAGTGTTGATGTACTTGAGGGTAGGAAGGCTTTACAGAGGAATCTGGATGGGCTGGATTCGTGGGCAGGGTCAACTGTATGAGGTTCAACCGGGCTAAGAGCAGGGTCCTGCACTTGAGGCACAACAACCCCATGAAATGCTACAGGCTGGGGGAAGAGTGGCTGGAAAGCTGTCCAGCAGAAAGGGACCTGGGGGTATTGGTCAATAGATGGCTGAATATGGGCCAGCAGTGTGCTCAGGTGGCCAAGAAGGCCAACAGTATTCTGGCTTGTGTCAGAAATAGTGTGGCCAGCAGGACTAGGGAAGTGACAAGTGACTTTCCCCCTGCACTTGACTGCGGTGAGGCTGCACCTTGAGTACTGTGTTCAGTTTGGGGCCCCTCCTGCAAGAAGGACATTGAGGTGCTGGAACATGCCCAGAGAAGTGCAGCAAAGCTGGTGAAGGGTCTAGAGAACAAGTCATATGAGGAGCAGCTGAGGGAACTAGGGTTATTTGAGACCTTATCACTCTCCACAGAGTCAAAAGAGAGGAGAGTCACAGAGTCAAAGAAGGTTGTAGTGAGGTGGGGGTCGGTCTCTTCTCCCAGGCAAGAAGTGGTAGGACAAGAGTCAGGTTGCTCCAGGGGAGGTTTAGGTTGGATATTGGGAAAATTTCTTCACTAAAAGGGTCATGAAACATTGGAACAGGCTGCCTCAGAAAGTAGTTGAGTCACCACCCCCAGAGATATTTAAAAGATGTGCAGATGCCCGGACATGGTTTGGTAGTAGACTTGGGAGTGCTAGGTTAACAGCTGGGTATGATGATCTTAAAGGTCTTTTCCAACCTAAATGATTCTATGATTCTATGTTTCATCTTGGTTCTCCAAGTTTGTATGGGCCAGTCTTTTTTATTTTTATTTTATTTTGCTAACATTTAAAGGAGAATGCCATTTATGTGCAGAAGTCTTCTTACGAATGCCAGAGACTTGCCTATAAAGACCCAGTGTGTCTATTTTTAGGTATGCATAGTTTAGATGCCATGTTCTTAATTAGAATTGAGATTCTGTTGCTTTTTAAAAAAATAAATAACTCCACTGCCCTTGTATCTGTCTCTCTTCCAACCTTCTCTTGGTGGTAAAGAGTACTATAAATGATAGCTGAATCTGATAATTAGACAAGACTTCCCCTTTCTGCCCTGCTTTTTTTGCTGTAATGCATTTTGTCTGTTTACTGGCTTGAGGTCCCTTTCTCCCTGTGAGACTTATCTTTTTAATGGCAGTCATTTTTAACATGCACAATTTTTCTGTAAGCATGACATTCACTATCTCTATAATAACAATCATTTGGCTTATGATTTAAACCATTACAGCAATATACCATGCTGTGAGACTCAAATGCTGGCTTCACTTTTACATTGTTTACTTTCCTATCAGCATGTTGACAGTTCATAACTCTTGGCTACTTTCACATTGACTGAAATTTCTGTAAAGCTCTAGTGGAAACAAAGAACTCCATCAGACGATTGTTTTTTGGATAGCTTGCCTAAGCATGCTGTAGACTTGGTTTAGACTCCTAGTAAGATACCGAACTAGCTAGTCATTTTAATGTGGCATGAATTTAACAGTAAAAGTGTGCAATGGGTGTAGCACAATATTTTTAAACTTAAGTGTAATAGATGAAGATCAGTTAATGCTTTGTACCAACAGAAACGTGAGATGGGGTATATTAAGTGCTAAACTCTTACCTGATAGCTTTTGTTTGTCTTTTTGCTTCTTGCTCTGCTGCCCCCCTCTTTCTGCCCTCCCCCCCACCCCCAATATTACTGCTCCATTTGAGAACACTTCTTGAACATCTAGCCATGATGCTCTTTGAGAGTGAACAAAGAAGAAGACCCTGGTTTAAATATGAGTTTATTTATTTTGATTACTGGTATTTAGTTGATTATGTTATGAGTCTACACAGAGCTTTGACCCCTCCACTCATTTCACCCATTTATGCTGCTCTACATTTTCCAACTAAATCCAGCCCAGCCAGCAGGAACATGAGAATGCATTTCTAGGAAAACTCATCTTAGTATAAATGAAATTTAGTACAAAGAACTCTTGAATGTGTGCAAATGACTGGGGTTTTGGTTTTTTAGAGGTTTATATCCTGAATAAATGAAATTTTTGCAGCTGTTTCTCAAGTCATCTCACATCTCAACCGCATTTTGAATCCTGTCCTATTTCAAAGAAAAGATCTAAAGATTTTTTTACATAGAGAGGAATTATTTTTCAAAGATATCCAACCTGAGATGTACATATGTTTAACTTGGGCAATGTTTTATGAGAAAGACAGTTTCTGGTCTGCATATTTTAATGTTAATGAACCTTTCTGATAAAATACAGTCATGTTCTCATCTTCTATATATGCACGTACTGGTATAGATGGAAAAAATGATATTAAAGCTGAAAATTTCTGTTGTACTCATATGCACTTTACTACGCACTTTTTGTTGTTGTGGTTAACTGGACTTTGTTTCTTTTGTGGCAGCTCTTTTGTAATTAAAATTATAAAAAAAAAAAAAAAAGAATGAGGGAGAACTTCTTATATTAAAGGTCATAGAATCATTAAGGTGGAAAAGACCTCTAAGATCATGTAGTCAACCAACCACCTAACACCATTATTGCCCACTAAATACCACTTATACTATTTCCTTAGACACCTCCAGGGACAGTGACTCTACCACTTCCCTGGGCAACCTGGTCATCCAGAGATAGTTAACTCTTCCGGTCATAAGCAGTATGGAGTTAGAATTTGCTATATGGAAAAAATAATTTATTTAATAAAATCTCTTTTTCCAAGCTCTAATACTAATGAGCTGGGGATCTTATATTTTCATGTGTTACCAACTACTTATGAGTATTTTACGCTTTAAACAAGTACAGTAATATCTAGTTTCTCAATTATACCATAAGCTTTTCTTGCTTATATTTTCTTGCTTCAGAAATTGTTTGATTATGACTTTTAAAGAAAATATTTCTAGTATGTTTGGTTATAAACTTGAAATTGTGTTTTTTTAACATTTATTTTAAAGGCTTAAAACCTAGAAAACTTAGAAATATTTGAAAAATGCTTTTTAAGAAATCTTATTTAAAACTTTGTGTTGAGAAATTGACTGAAGATATCTGAGTGGCTGCAGTTGTAATGCAGTTTTGCATAACTACTATTCGTAACAATTGAGCATGTAACTGTTAGATAAATTGTGTACCTTGAGGGTACTATGCCCTTTTTATGTCTGGAGTTTAAAATGATGTTTTGTTTTGTTTTCAAATTTCTTAATTATTTAGTGTTTCAGTGGAGTAGAACTATACAAATTGATGACATATTTTAAAGAATATTTTATAACATTTTACAATTTGGATTATTCTAGTATACAAATATTTCTAACCTCTCCTTCCCATTTAACTTGTATTCTGGCATCCAAATTCATATTCTTGTTAAAGTGAGCATGTAATAGAAGGGTAGGGGAGAAACTATTATTGAAGCATTCTTCTTCTATTTGGAGTTTGCCTGTTTCTCATCTTGAAATTAAAATTGATGGACAGAGAATAATCTGTGCTAATGCAGCTGTTATTCAGTTTGAAAGATGACTAACAGGGAGCTAGTGCTCTTATCTGGGGAAAAAAGGGTGACAAATGTCACTCTGCACATCAAGATTTTCCCATGCTGCTTCTGAAGTAGACAATGTACCGGTTCAAAAAAGGAAAAAAAGGCATTTGAACCAGTACAGTGTCAATATGGTAGAACAGTCTCCTAAACCTCTTGTCATCTGTGATAAGGACATCAATAATAGTCATTGTCAACGTTCATTAAATTCAGATCTTCCAGTTTTATGTCCCTCAGGATGCTTTTCATTGATATTTTCCCTAGAAAGGGAACAGGCCCTGAATCAAGATAGCGTATAAAGCTTTTTTCCTTAGTTAGTTTTTAGAATCAACAAGTTTTTTAGAATCTTGTTAGCTTTTACAATTTGAGCTATGAGCTTCAAGCAGAAGTGTTCTCATAACTGGCAGTTTTACAGTCCAGAAAGCCTTTTGGTGACAGTCCTGCAGGTGTCTGCAAAATTAATTGTGCAAGCTACCTTGCAATTAATTACTTAAATGTTCTGTAATTTTTACAGTTACTTGTTATACCAGCATGCCTTTTCTCACCTCAGAATTGTGTATATTTACTCCAAATTAGGGAATTTTTAGTTTATTTTTTATTTTTAGGGAGTTTTTAGGGTTTTTGTTTGTTTGTTTGTTTTAGAAATAGATTTACTACAAAATCCCATGGACTGGATGCCATTTTCTGATTTCACCTAGATCTATGAAAAATCATTCTTTTTTCACTATAACTTGTCCAAACAAGTTTTATTGCATTTTCAGGATCAGTTAACAATCCAACTGATAGTAAAACTTGAAGAAGTGAATATACTTCTAGCCTGGTTATAAATAAGTCTCCTCCAAAATCCTCATAAATCTGAAATGAGTTTTCAGCAAATCTAGACTGATTGATTTCAAATGTGAATAGGTGCAACATTTGCTTAATCTTCATTATGGTTGTGACATATCTAAGATGCTTTGATCACATTTTTGTGTCACATGCAAGGTATTTCATGAGACATCTCTGCTCGATGTAGGAGTTGGGGTACATCTTTAAAAATATGTACCAATGGAGTTTCATATATTAATTAACTTGTTTGCTTGTTGATGAAGTTTCTTTTTTTCCTTCCTTTTTTAATTACTTTTGATCAACCAATCCCAACTGAAGTTTCATTAGGACAGTGGCTGCCGAGTTCAGGAAATTTCTTTCTTTGGCCTGTGTTATAAGAGACTCTTCAGGTGGTGAATGTACTCATCATCCTTCTTTTGTCAGTGTTACGGGACTTCATTACAGTGTGCAAGCACTTAAAAGGACAATACCTACTGTGTGAAAGACCTGTGCAGCTTATAAAAGAAGACATCCCATAGTGTCATTATGAGTTGTCAATGCAATTGTACCTCAGGCCATTCCCACAACATATCTAATTCTGTTCCCTTCTGACCCCTTTCATGCCAGAAAATGGCAGAATTGTGCAGTTTTGTCTTTGAACGTAGTGTAGAGCCTGGCACAATAGATTTCTTATAATATCATACAGCATATTGAGCTAGACCTACAGAGATTTTGAAAGAGATGAAATTATGCCGATCATCATTGACATACATTTTTTTTTCATTGAAAGCCAGTCTCTAAAATCATGCGTAATGTGATCATGAAAGCCAGTGCTGGCTTGAAAATGCACCATATTTTTAAAAATAGTTCAGATTCAAGGATTCTGTGTGAGCCTTCCTAGCACTAGAATACTGTCAGACCCAGATCCACCACTGAATCTGCATTCTGTGCACTTAAATACCTCTGGCATTCCAAGTGGTATAATGCTCTAAGAGTTTCTTGCATGTGTAAGGAAATTGGAAGGACAATATTGTTCTTTAATATAGCATAATATTAACAATATTAACAGTCAGCTTAAGCATTTCTCTTAGAGCAGACTGGAACTGGTCTACATTACACAGCCCTCTCTCATTCCAGGGTGGACACACAACCTATACTCATTATCTGGACCATATGTTCATGGAAATGTAGTCACAAGGTGTCTGAGATAAAGGAAGAGCACTGCAGAATCCTGCTAGACATAGTTTACGGATGACAGACGTACATATGAATCTTGAATTTATATGCAGGAAAGCACTTCCCTCATCTTACATTTACACTTTGCTAAATCCAGATTTAGTTCCTGATATTATTCTTCTTACATAGTTGTGAGAACTTATAGTCTAGAAAATCTTGATTTGATTTACTCATTTTTCTTTCTACTTCCCCAGTTTAAAGCCATGGTTCCTGGGAGTTTCTGAAAGCAAAATTATGTTCACCTCTTGGCTTTCTGCTGTAAGCATAATATTCTGAGTGTTTTCACTATATTAATGTGTAGCTCATAATTGTTAATATTGCCAGTGATTTACTGATGAGCCTCTTAACTTTAAGCAATGCAGTGGCTCAATCCCTTTCCCTGTAGTATTAAGAACTAATTTGACAGTTGCTACAGGCAAAGCTGCAAGATGACTCAGATTGTCAAATGTCCTTTGTCCTCATAAATGCAAAATCCTCCAGCCAAGTTTCAAATGCAATTCCATTTTATTCTAATTTATTGTTCATTTCTCTTTTTGACTTAGCAGCTCCCTAACAAGTCCATACATCATTACTTAAATGCTTGCTCACAAAGGACTGTTGTCAATCACAGGCACAGAACATCAAGCAGAAAGAAAGTCTGATCAAACACATTTTGAAAGGTCTGCCACAGCAATAGAGAAAAGCTGAATCAAACCTGGGGGAAGGGAAGGGCTAAACAAGACTTATTTGTATCAAGCAGATGAGATTATTTTAAATAGGCCTAAGACTCTGAAAATACTGTGGAATTAATTCATTTATAGCTAATTCTTAGAGTGCATGTTTTTTTAAACATTGATGATAATGCAAGTGGTGGATAAAATATTAATAGCAATGAACACGGCAAAAATTAACCATCAGACCATTCAGACCTTCCTGGGGCTGCAAAGAACCTTGGAGTGAGCCTGAGCATTACTAAAAACAAAATTAGGAATTATTGCTCAGAGGGTGTATCACTACCAGGTCATCTATATAAACATTAACAACATTCTAAAAAACTCATAATTTTTGAATGTGTCTTCTTAAGCCACAGTCTTGATTTTATTTGTTTTGAAATGCCCACAATAAGAGAATATCTGTGGTTCTTTTACAAACAGTATGTTGCTTTTAATTTATTCTAAAATACAATTGTTCTTTACATAATGGATCAAAGTCTCCATCAGTTCAAGAGTTAAACTACACAAAGGAAAGGATCAATTTTAAATTCAAAATACTAAAATAGACTTTTTGTTTTGTATACCACAATGAAAAGAATTAGATTTTTTTTTCCACTAATCTGAGAGGAATTTAACAACCGTGTATTGCTTTGAACTTCTCCTGATCTCTGCACTGTAGCTGCATATAGATCAATAATACACTTCACTTACAAGAGTTTATGTCCTTGTCAGCTCAAAATTCTGGTCACTCAGGGCTGTCATGCTGAAGATGAGCTTTGCACATCTTCTCTTTAGATTGGTTTATCGCTTCTGGAGGGGCAGGGAGTCAAAGTGGAAAGAAAATAGCAATGGTTGTATGATTCTCTGCCAACCATACTTCACCCCCAAATCTCAAAAACAGCAAAATCTTTCTTACAAATTGGAAAATGTTCCAGTCCCTGAGCAATGTCTGGTGTGAGGTAGGATGGGCTGCAAGAACAGCTGACTTAGTGTTTCCATTGTACTACATAGGATTGCTGCTCTAGGAAAGGAAAAACAGTTTGTGATTATTTAATATAGCAGTAGCTGACCTGCATAAAGAGACAATGAAGTATGGATAGTGTTATTTTATCTCCAACTTTTAAATGCCTCACTGTGAAATTGCATTTTAAGTAGCCTTGATGCAATTCCCTATGGATTTTTTTTTTCTATTTAAAGTAAATAAAAAAGCCTCCATTGTGTGAAAATGCAGTATTCCCATGGTCCACTCACTATCTGGCTTTATGAACAGATTTAGTTGATAAACCAAAAACGTGAAATAAAATCATTGTGTATGGCTAAACAAAATTAGATAAAGTATGTAAACATTTTTGAGGTAACATTACAAGAGACCTGGCTAACAAGCACCATTATTCTCAGGAGAGCTGAGCAGTCCCCTGAACCATTAAAAAGTTTTAGCAAAAAACTTCTGGGAAATTAACAATAACATTAATGGAAGTATAAAAACTTTTCTGGAATACCTTCAAATTTACAATTCTAGGAAGAGAAAAAGAAAAAAAAACACAGTAGGGTTCTTGTTGAACTTTTCTGTTGACTGTTGGGTAATTTAGTAATTCCTTGAAATACTGTAGATCTGATGACATTAGCATTAAAACTTTCTAAATAAGTGGCATAAGTGGCATAATTTACCCTGTAGAGCTTGTGCTCTACCTACAGAGTATATCATGTAGCTAGGCTTGTTGGTAGCATCACGTAGCTAGCATCTAAACAGATGCTAGATTTTGAAATGTCTTTTTTCCCCCCGTGTAGAATTGGTGTTGAGTTCTGGCTTCAGTTCAGAGATCAGAAACCGGACGAAAGGTAGTAAGTACCATTTGGATAGAAAAGAACATGAAATATACATTAACATTGGGTAAAACTGAGCAGCATCAGCTTGAAAGGGAGCAAAAGAAAGTGACGATGTTAAGTTATATATTGGTATGGTTTATATTGGATGAGAAAATTGCTCTTAGGTTTATTTTATTGAAAAATTAAGTAACAATTAGTTTTTGTTGTTGTTGTTTTTGTTTTTTAAGTACAGATTGCTTTTCAGTTAACAAACCACAAAACCAATTCAGTGTTTCAGAAGTGGATATCCATTTCTTTTATTCTTTTCCCTTTTTTCTCTTGGTGATTGCATAAATCACTACAGTGTCATAAACTACAGTCTTAAAAGTGAGTTTGAGACAATATACACCTATAAAAAAGATCCTTATTTTCCAGGGTTTAAAAGATTGTTTGATTCACTTTTAGCTCATCTCAATGTGGGTGCATCGACAAGGTCAATATTTAAGTAACTTTTTCATACAATTATAATAACTGGAAAAGATTTCTTTCATTACACTTCTAGCAGAAAATGAATTGAGATGTAGAAGTAAATCTTTTTGTAAAGTGATAATCTTTAAACAGCTGTAAATTAGCTTCCAGGCTGGGAAAATCCATATGAAGGAACAATTAATGATTCATAATACCACCAAACACATATTTATTGCTGTAGTTTTTTTGCTTGTCTGTTTTGTTTTGGTTTTAGTATTATCTTTTTTTTTTTTCAGTGGGGATCAAGGAGTCATTAGAATTCTTAAAAAAAAAAAAAAAAAAAAAAAAACTGTTTAAATTGTGGATAAAAGAATCCCTGGACTTGATAAGGTTGTTGAATGGTCTCACAAGCTACGTGCTTGTATCCTTTAAGTCCAGAATATCTAGAAAGCTTCAAAAATGCTGTGTGTTTAAGCAAAAACCTTCTGCAGTAAGTCTAGCAGTTCTTAATAGCAGTAGGTTACTACCATGAACACATATTTGTATAGCAAATCCCATGAAAGCTTGAATACAGAAAAATTACCCAATTTCATAGACAATACCCAAGCTGGTTTTCCTCCCTTTTGTCATTCTTCCCACTCCCTTTGATATTCTTCCTTCTATAGTAAGAAAACTAAAAATTATTTCACTCAAGAGACTGAGTGCTGTTCCTTGTTACCCAGAAACAGGGTTTCATCAAGATCTAAACCTCCTTCCAAAAGAAAAGGTTTTTACAAAACTGTTAATTCTGCTAAGAAACAAGACACCTAGCAAATGGTCAGACTAAAATGTTGCTACTAACATCAAGCGTGATATGTACTGTTTGCAGAATAAATGGGTTTACTTAGCACATATTCCTCATCTCTTTGAATGTAAGGAGAAAAAGCAGTAATTCTGTTAAAACTCCCCTCTTTCCTGTCTTTATTCTAGGTGCTCTAAAAAAAGCATACCTTAAACTGATTGACTTTCATCAAGAACTCTTTCAATGTCACAGAAATAGATTTCATTGGCTTTGACAGCCTGGCTTGATGCTAAGCTTGTTTCAAAAACTTACCAACAGGAAAAAGACTGCTGAGCTGAACATAATGGTCATATTTGGGGTTTCTGCTGTGCATGTCTCTGTGGTGGATGTGATTTCCTCTATTTGGACCCCAAGAAGCTTGTACAGCAGCTCATTTAAAGTTCATGGCTTCAAAAGGAAAATAGTGGAAATGTGAAAAGAGAAATGATCAACTGCACTTTCATTTTGAGTAGCCCTCCCACAGGCTGGGAGCTCTGTGGGGGAGCAGGAGATGGGAAATCTGTGTTGCCCTTAAAACAGAAGAAAATTTTTGTAACATAATATACGTGAACCACTTCACTATTCTCAATTCCTGTAAACGATGGAAAGACAGTAGGTGCAAAATCTTACAATGTGGCCAGTTCTTCTAAATCTCTGCCCTCTTCAAGCTTCCCATGATCACGTTCTTGTTGCCTTTGCCTATATACATAGCATTATGTGGCATCCTAGAGGGTCTGTGAATAATATAATTATCAGTAACTTTCACATCTTCTGAGAACATTCCCATTCCTTAAGCAATTTGGATCAAAAGTGTAATTAAAACAATAATCTGAAAACGTATTTTTATACCAGCCACTCTGAAAGCCTAGTCCCAAACTGAATGAGCCATTACTTCTTTCTGTATCATTTTAATTTCCTATATAGTCATTGAAAACAAACAAACAAACAAAACAAAAAACACAAAACCAAACAAATATAGGAACAGTCTAACACTGCTCTGAAGCCATGCTTGCTTATATTTTCTTGTTTGTAACTGGTTGGCAGTACCTAATAGTGCAAACTTGGGGAAAGAAATATTCTGTCTCCTTCATGTACCCTGACAGACTGTTTCCTGTGTAAAAATGGAGGAGGGCTATAGTCCTTCATTCTGTTTCTTCTTCCCTAAGTCTAGTCAATGGCAAGTTCATAGCTGTAGTCAACAAATCATATAAATGCACACAGCCTTTCTGTGCGTGCCATTCATTTGCTTGTGTTATTGTGATGTCTCCTTAGTGTGTGATACTGGGAATGTAGCGGCTAACAGACAAATTCACTTTTGTCTCCCACTCCTCCCACCGCATTAAGCAATCCTGCTTTGAAAACAGAACAAAAACAAAACTTTAAGCAGCAGCAAAACTACAGCTTTTATGAAACTGTAGCAACATCTTAAAATGTACCAATTTATTCACATCTGCTGGGTAATGCTTATACTAGAGTTTGCTCATATTTTTTGCCAAAGAAGCAAAAGTAAGTTATACTTTTATCCTTAGCTATGAATTTTTGAGAGCATAATTCAGCCATAGAAGGGAGCTTGTGTTAAGTATTACAGTTCAGTAGATGTGTGCAAAACTGTTCCCTTATACCTTTTTTGATTTTATGAACATTTTATTTTATGTTATTTTTAGTTTATACAGATGTAAAACTTCTTGTGTGGGATGGGGTTCAATTAGTGCACAGAGACACAGTTAATTGTCTAAAATACTTTTAAAATGGTGTTATTTGATATGAGTAACTTGAATTATAAACAGCAAAAATTAAGCTTGGTGCTCATTGCTCTTGTGTTCCTCCCACTTGGCAAAAATAGAAAATGGCTAGTCAGCTTTCCCATTGTTTACATAGTTTTGAGTTTTTAATTAACATAATCTGCTTATTGCAATGTAGCTGCTAATTGCAGCCAGTTGAAGGAGAGGGGTACAAATTGCTGTGTTTATGTGGCAGAAAGAGGAGCCAAATAATTAGGGAAACTGTTTCCCATATAGAAAACGATAATATTTTCTTTCTTTACATGAAAATGTAAATAAATCTGTGACCAACTGTTCAGACACCATTTAAAAAGCACTGTAGCAAAGCAAAGAACTTCAACATCAGATTGGTTCATTTCTTCATCAACTTGACTGAACACTCCTTTCTTATTAAAGAAAATGCAGCTTGCATTAAAAGGAAATTGATGCCTAGTTTTTAAGGATCTGGGACAGTGAGTCCACAAGGGCTCATTGTCCTTTCCCAAGACCACTCTGCAGTAGAACTCCAAAGGTGCAGCAATACCAGCCTGGACTTTCAATATCTGAGACCATTGCTGGAGTTTCCGAGTCTTTTCAAGGATGAGTATAATTGTACACGAACACTCCAGGGCCATCTTAGTGTCATCATTATTTGCAATTAAAATCATGACTGCTTAGATGTTGAGCATTTCTATTTATTTTCCTTCAACCAGGAATGTTTTAAGCAATAAAAAAAAATAGATCAATGGTTTTGGCAAATATTCAGATAATAGATCTGGCTCTAACCATGCTTTATTAATATATGTAACTCTGGAGGGTAATCTTAGGCAAAAAGGACCATTAATTTTGAATTTTTCTGCAAACCTAAGGGAAAAAAAAATAAAAGAACTAATTACAGAACTGAGTTTTGTCCTAGCCAAATAATCCACTGTGAGAATTTTATTCTACTTCACACTTCCACTGCAGCCAAATATGATAAAGTTTATTAAGTAGTCTAATCTTGTAAAATAAAAAGAAACAAAAATGGATGCTGTTAAGATGACTAAGTTCTCTTCAAATACAGCAAGATTTACTTTATGCTAGAATGAACAATGATTAAGAAACTTTGACTGTGTTATTAGGAATCTTTAATTGCAAAACGAGAAGCAGTTATGTATTCTGTAGAATGTAATCGAAATTGTTTGCAATAGCAAATTAAATGTATTCATGAGTGAAAGTTCCAAATATTTTATCTGTTGACCTTTACCATACATTGTAAAAGTTTAGTATTGGCACTATTCTATGACTTTAGAACCAACAATGTTGAAATGTGTGGGCCTGATTCTGATTTCATTTACTTCTAATGTAATTCTTTTGAACACTGGAAGCAACTCTTGACTGGCAGTGCTGACAGCTAATTGGAATCATGTCTTAAGGCACAAAGACTTTTCTTACACCTGCAACAATATGAATTTCTGAAATTAATAAAAAGGACGATAGCTATTAATCTATTTCAAATTACTGCACCTGAGTCCAGGAAATGGGTGATGTGGTATTTATCCTGATGACAGGATTAAATACTTCCTCATCCATTTATGAAATTTTTTTTTTTTTCTTTGAGTATTCCAAACCATGGTTACCAATGAAATACCCATATCATGGTTTATTTTCATCCAAAATAGTGCCAGATATGCTCATAATGTTTCCCTAACTGGTGCAGCAGACAATATGTTTGCTGTCCTAGGACACATGTCAACACAATATTTAGAATGCATATTGGGGTCAAAATATTATTGTTCTTTCCTTCTGCTTAAGAGAAAGAGATGTTTGAGTGATCAAACAGATTCACTGGTCCTAGCACAGAACCTGAAGCTGGGATCAAAATCCACGTTTGCAATGTATTGAAGAAGTTGAGGTAGGTGCCTATCTCATGCTTTCTCATTTGGTATATCATGGGCATATATTTTGTATATACAAATATATGCCCATGATATACCAGATGAGAAAGACTTTGTCCTTGAAATCCTAAAATAGTCTTTTCCAACATCTGATCTATCCTTTCTTTGAACATCATTCACAGACTCAACAAGTAATATACCAAGTGTGCATGTATGATCACCAGTTGCATAAAACAGGCTCATCTGAGTTTGAGCTGACAAAGAGAATGTCTGAATGTTTGATGTGAGCTGAGCTGACAAATTCTTAGAAGAGAAATCAATTGAAGGTTATTAAATAAAAGACATCTCCGCGTCTGATCTGCAAAGTATTGGTGGCTATAACTACTTCATGTTTGACCTGTTTATATTCTGTCCCTGTGGTGTTTTCACAACAACGGACAGCTAAACTCCACCAAACCTCTCTCTCATTCCCCCTTCTCAAGAGGGTTGTGTGTCTTTATGAAGTATAAAGAAAAAGTCTCACAGGATGAGGTAAGGATAATTTAATTAAACGGAAAAGAAAGAGAAAAATAGGAGGGGAAAAAAAAAAAGACTGCATGGAAGCAAAGAGAAAAAACAATCATTCTCTACTTCACATCAACAAGTAATGTTTGGACTCATCCTGGGAAGCAGGGCCTCTGTGCACATAGCGGTTGCTTGGTAGGATGAGAGCACTCCTTCTTCTCCTTCCCCTTTCCCAGCTTTTATTGCTGAGTGCGTTGTCATATGGTATGGAATATCCCTTGGTCAATTTAGGTGCCTGGCAGTCACCTCCCCACCTCTTGCCCAAGCCCAGCCTACTGGCTTTTGAGGGGTTTGGAGGGAGTCTTGATGCTTTGCCAGCACTGCTTAGCAATAGCCAAACTGTGTGATAGCAGTTCTGTTCTAGCTATGACTGCAGAGCACAGTGGGCTGCTGTGAGGAAAGTTAACTCCAGCCAGCCTGCCCCAGTATAATTTCCTAAGCACATACTATTTCTTGTCCACAACTGGACAAAAGCCCTGGGGCTGGGTGGAGCTATGTTCTAATGATCTTAAACCTTGCTGGTGTTTTCATCACTCAGTTACAGGAGAAAATGTGAGATCAGCACATGCTAATGAATAATTGAAGCTGTTTTGCAGCGATGATAAAGGAGTAAAATTTTAATATGTACTGTCTATTTTTGAGCTTGCACTAGGAAGTTGTTGCAAATACCCTCTTCAATAAATAAACTTTGAATTTCTGTTCCAAAACTTTATATTATTTATTTCCTATTTCTTCTGTTTTTCTAAAATGAAGTTTGGACAAGTGTTACAAAGATAATATTTAGTTGGGACATAATGTTTTATACTCTAATAGTTTGTTCTTTAGTTCAAACTCCGGGATGGATGCAATCTCATTTGAAGGTAAGATACTGCAGATCTATCTTATAAGCAAACCAGCATCTGGAACTGTATGTATTTTTAATGTTAGCTACTTATTCAATGATTTTCCACCTTTTCTTCCTACAGTTTAGTGTGCGAAGCTTGTTAGCCCATGCCATTGAAGTAAGGTCTAAAATTTCCTTCCTTTTTTGTGTTCATCTAGCAGCAATACCAAGAAAAGACCATACATCCCACTGTAAGGTAGAATCTGGGTTCTTCAATTGCAATGTCAGACCTGGGTCATGTCTGTTATTGTAGAAGCAGAAGTGGTATTATTGCAAGTGGGATGCAAATAGTTTCATAATCAAGCAGGGAGTGCTGAAGAAAAATAGTTACTACGGAATTCAGAGTTTTTGATTCTACCACGCCAAGGTCAAGTGACAGCTACATTCAGATTTTTTTTTTATATATTTTTCACTCCATGGCACTTTTTGCATGGTGTTGGTAATAAAGCAGCTGCCACAAGTGACAGAACTTTGGCGTTTATAGTATGATTTCACTCAGTCTGATGCTACAGAAGAGTGTCCTAATGAATTGTGTTCAGTAGTTTAGCAGATGATAATAGATCTTGTAAAAATACTAATATGACCATGAATGCTGTTTTTAAGGAGAGGCGGTTCTCCTATTTATAGGATATGAAGAGGGGTGATAGAGAATCCTTTAAGAAAGACAGTAATCAAATCTTAAAACACCCTGATGACCTCAGAATAATACCTTGCCCCCTCCTCCTCTTTTTTTTTTTTAATATGATTCCAATCACTTTTGAGTGAAAATGCTACAATGAAATGTATTATCCCTTTTATAGAAATGACAGAGATAGAACACTTACCAAGCAATTTAAGAGACACAGCTGAACCTAATCACTCCTGAAATCAAAAGAAGTGAAGGGAAAATCTCTTTTTCCCTGTAATGAATGTGAATACTTAGTTTTAGAATCCTTTCACCATTCTGCCTTGATAAATGGGAATAGGTGAGGAATAGATCTTCACATAGCTATACTGCTCGCATCTTAGTGCTTGCTGCTCCTTTATCCTCTGCTCCGTTTCTCTAGTGCATCACCAGCTTTTTAAGTGGGTTTGCAACAGTGGTTACCAATTGATTCAGTTTTCAGAATAGCTCTTCTGTAACTATGCTGATGAAAAAGTAAGTATGAGAAGAAAAGCCTATGTTTTCTATAAATCAATGTTCTTGATATACTACACATTCCCTTAAATTCCATTTTTGTTTTTGTCTGCATAAATGGGTTAAAACCTCCTGGTTTTCCCTTTCAGCTTTTTGCACAACAAATTCTTCATACAATCACTGGTGTCCTGCCAATAGGGTAACTAGTAGCTTAACTATAAACTAGTTAAGAGACAGGGTAAATTAGGCAGGTGAGAATGGCTTACAAATTTATGGCAAATGCCTTATGTAATTGAAGATAACAAATGCATAGAATTTTTGCTGGAGAAGTCTGAACCAGGTGAGGGTTTTACTAGTACTGTTAGCAGCTTTAATCCTCTTGATTGGTACCCACAAGCAGACAGTGATGACAAAGATGCTACAGTACCATGGTACTGTACGTGCTTCTGCTGGACCTTGCTCCTGTAGAAGGGCTTTGGTTGCAGGCAGCCTTGTGGTGAGTGGGTGATGGCCATCAGTGCCTGCAGTACCAGAGTGCAGGTGGTAACAAGGTGTTGTGTCAGTCAGTTTAGATTATTTTGCACACTTCAGTAACCTGTGGAAGTTGGTGCAAAACATTGTACTGACAATTGAGAGAAGATTAAATAGAACATGTATAACAGACTAATATGAGACAACCTTTAGGCAGTTTGCTGGTGGGAAGGAAACTAGGGAGGGGAGAGAGGGGGGGATGTGTACAATGTGCACAATACACTATGGTAAAGTAAATCAGCAAATGAAGCTTTTTTATTTTTTTATTTTATTTTTTATTTTTTTACATTCCAAATCTGGAGAAAATTCAGTTGCTGTAATAAGATTTTCTCAAAAGCCCAAGGGATAAAGAAAATGGCTGCTTGATACAGTGACATCTTTGCAATTCTGATGGCTTCTAATGACGAATAGGAGAATCCAGAAACACTTATTTTGTTTTATTTTCACTTTTAACATGTCTTCGTAATAAACAAGCTCTATGAATAAATATGCCTGATGAAATAGTGAAATATACTACATGCTATTGAGAACATTTCTCCCCCTGCAGTACTGTAGCTGGAAAATTATGGTACAATCACAGTGACATAGTTCCCCCCCATGGAGCATTTTTGTGGCAAGACAAGTTAAAGGTAAAAATAAGATAAAATGTTATTATAAGGCTATTGATCTTCTATTACCTAAAAAGGAGTGAATATAGGTGTTACAGCTGACAAAGTGCTAAGCTATCCCAGCTTATGCAAGGCTCAGTACATAATAGTGAAAAACAGCCTTATCAGATCTTTTCCCAACTTGGGGTGAGGGGTGGGGGTGGAGGGAGGGCAAGGGAAGGTCTTTAGAACCAGTAGGACTATAAAAGCTGTCAGGTTCACAAACAAAACAAAGCTTGGATGACAGCTACAAATGCAGAATCCATGAAAATATAAATTCCACTTTAAAAAAATATTGCTTTGAAACATCAAGCCTACTTGCCAACTAATATAATGGAGTCAGATTTTATTACATAAAGTCCTAATACAGAGGTTTTGAAATAGAAGTGTTCACACAAAGTGATCTACAGAGACTCCAGTTGTGCAACTGAAATGGCTGAGCTCAATGCTGAGAGCTAGCTTCCAAGGGTACTGACATGTCTCAGCATCACTGGACTCTGCTGCATCTTACCATCTTATAACAAGATTGGCATGTATAAGCATAAAATCCTAACACTGCTTAGTATTTAGTGCTATCTGCACTGCAATTTAATTTCTATGGTACTCTATGTTAATAATCATAATAATAAAAATGGATTCTTTTCTCATGCAATTTGTGTTGATTTTTTTTCCTTTCCCCTTTGTTTTCTTTCCTCACCCAGTCCCCTTTAGTGCGAAGATCATTCTACTACACCTCTTTTACTGCAGAGTTGCAACAGGTCAATGAAATGTATACTTCAGGGCTATTTTTCTTTCCTTGTCATGTGATGTCTCTTTGGATTAGCGCTCTTCTGTTTTTAATGAAGTTTTAGAAGATTTAGTCTGAGCCACTTTCAGCACTGGCACTCTTATCAGGGTTGGAAGTAGAGCGATCTATTTCCAGAAATATTTTGGAAGTATACTGAAATATAAATATATGTGTGTGTATATATATGTATATATATATATACACTTGGTTTTCTTATCTATGAATTATTCAGGAATTGACTGAGAATTCTCAGAATATTCTTTGTTTTCTATCATACAGGACTTGTTTGAAAACTCCTCTTTCTGCTATTTGTTGGGATGACTGGTTACCATTCAGTATGATTTCAATGGAAATGTGAAAACTATTGGCTTAAATAACTCTTCTCTTAAGCTTTGCTTAGGAGGAGGCTTCTTGTTGAAGAAAAAAAAAATACCATAAGGGTGCCCATGTGCACTTTCAGTTGAAGGAACTGTGCTTTCAGAAGAGTATTGCAACGTAATATCATAGAGTAAGAAAAAAACATGTCTAATCCAGTATTAAAATTCACCAGGCAACCTATTACAGTGCTAAACCCTCTGCTTCGTTACAAAGATTTTTTCACTGCCCCTCAGAGCATAAGTTCCTGCAAAGGAATGGGCCCAAATACTAGGCTCATGCTGCAGTCCAAAGAAGGTGAACATTGTCTGAGTGACCATCAGGTATTATGCTCTGGCACTAGGTGTAGAGGGAGTAGCCTTTCCTTCATTGACTGCCATGGGAGCTGACCTGGCCTCAGAGGAAAGATCTAAAAGTTGTAATGCAAAGTGGCTCCAGGAATGAGTCGTTGCTTGTTCTTTTCTGTGTATCCTGTCTGCTTCAGACAACACTTTTTTGTACATTTTCCTCCTGCATTTCTCAGATGTCTGTTTATCTTCCATGTCTAGTCCAAGAGGAAAGGCTGCCACTGAGCTGCTGGAGCAATGCTGGAGCAAGGACACAGCTTTTGGTGCTCACTCAGCCTTCTTTGGGCCCAGGTTACCAATCTGGCATCTGTATAGTAACGCCGATTTATAAGAAAGATAATACTCAGAAGGTAACACATAGGATTTTTGGTAGTCGAAGCAATACCCTTATAGTTATATTGAATAAAAAGATTGTCAATTAAATGCCTTTTAAGGCATTTTACATGGTGTGGTTTCTTCAAAATTGTTACTAAAGTTTTCATAAGTTTTTTGGTTTGGTTTATTTTTAAAAAAATAGTTGGAATATGAGGAAATCACACCAAAGCATTCCTTGTGAGCACAGAATCTGCGTATTTCTTTTTACAGAATGTGATCAAATCCAACTAAAATAAATAGCACTGGCATATAAAGAGCATGGGGAAAAAATGTCAGTTCAGAGCTGGTAGTAAGCCCAGTTTAGTGGAAGACACATCTTTGTCAGGAAGGGGAACTACAGCCATGAACTACAGCCTCTGCAGTAAAAATTGCGTGTTAGGCATTCACAGAGCAATGATGAGTGAGAAGGGAGGCAGACATTAAACAAACCCACCATAAGGTGTAAGGGAAACTGAACTGAACTCTATCAATCGTTTATGCTAACAGTATCAGGCCACAAAGAAGCAAAATGAAAGCCATGAAGTCCTACAACTTGTTCTGTTATAAAATATCTGATAAAGCATCTATAGTTAGACTGTCATAGACGAGGACCTAATAAGGACCATTTAACTTCTCAGCTGCTTGCAAACGGCTTAAACAGAAGGGTTTTACAGACCTTAACTCATATGCTTATAGATATTATGACTATTTTATTTTTTTTTTTTTCATTTATTGGCAGAAAACCAATCATATTGATAACTATTGAAAATTGTGTTTTCTTGGCAGGAACATCATCAAAATATCTGTTATTTTGGGGCACAACTCTGTATGAAAAGAACTAATACTTCAAATCTCTTTTAGGTTGTTTAAGTTACATATTTATGGTAGCTTTTTAAGCCATTGCAGGATCCAAAATTTTGTCTTGATATATAAGTCCCTAGAGAAAAATGCATTTTTTGGGGTGCATGAACACATACAGCCTCTCTCATGGGAAATGAGTTTCCTTTTCTTGTATCTGTCCCTAGTATTGAATATCGGATATGAAACAAGGAAGGCACCACCCAAAGACCATGCTGAAGTGAAATTTATTGAGACACCACCCCCATCCCTTGAAAGTATTCAAGACAATTCAAACCTATCTGCTGCATTGGAGCAGTAATATCTGTACTGTGTTTAACCTGACTAAAAGATGTGATCGTAGGCTTTATATTAACTCCAGCAATCTGAGCGCTGCATTTATCCTCTATGTCCTTTTCAGATTCTAAGTTGCTTTGTTTTGTTTTGTTTTCCCCATAAAAATGTATGTTTTCTGGTCAATGAGATTAAACAAAATGACACAAAACAAAAACTAATTAAATCACGTGTTTATAATTGTTTATCCTTAGATAATAGATTATTAAAAAAAAAAAAAAAAGAAAAGAAATTATGTCAAGAACAGAAATAAAGTATTGCAGCTAGTAGCCCGCTACCAGCTGAGTCAAGATACACCCTCATTCCCTGCTCTCTGCCTTTGAACAGCAGTTATGAATTAGGTCCGACAGTACGAAAATAAATGGCAGAATGTAGCTGAAGCCAAGCATTTATCAAGTCTGGTTGTACTCTATGCAAGGCAAGTCTGATACAATTTAATAAGACAACAGAAAACTTAACACTGTCTTCAGGATGTCAAAATAAGGATTTATGCCCTGTGCCAATGCTACTACTGTTAACTTGATGAATTTTAAGCTATTTTGGGTTCTGAGTTTAGCATCCAGAAGTCAGCAGTGTGATAGAAATGCTTTTCAGATACAGAATGGAATACTTGGACATACTTATGGTAGGAATATTCAAAACTATCTATTATTATTATTAAGAAATCAAGAGAAGAACTGGAAAAAACATTAGGATAACGGCTCATCTCATTATATGTTATACTGCACTTTTCATTCTCCATTTTGTTTCAAAAGTTTAGGAACTAAATCTGTGAATGCAGGAATAGAGAGATCGATAATAAACTAAAAGAACTTTTCCTTTTTTGTTGCCCTTTTGCAACTGGAGATGCCTGTCACAGACCCTTTTTTCTCTGTTATTCATTAAATTTAAGCTGAGCAAACTTGAAATGTCTTCCTCAAAAAGAACATTATTTTTCTGTCACTCATTTAATATTCCAACTGTTAACTGAAACTCTGACTAAGACAACATCCTACCCTGTGGGTTTGGTGACACTTTGTTGAAGAACCCTGCAATCTTTCACAGCAGAGTACATCTGGGCCGAACTGCTGCTGGTAGCAATGAGAGGGATTTAAAAATTGCAGGTGTTTTTTTTTCCCCTGTTTAATAAACATTAGAAAGATACCAAGTCATGAGTTAAACTAGCCTTTTGGACTACATAGGAAGAATCCCCATAGTCTCTCAAATACTGTTTATCATACTTTTCAAAAGTGACTTTGACCCAAATTGATTGTTCCCTCGTGCTACTCTATGTTCATGTCTTTAACATACACTATGGAACTATCTGTTCTGGAGATGGCAAGGGCTTTGATAAATATATCCAATCATGACTGCTTTTTCTTACTACGTATCTATTGATTCTTATAATATGAACTTTCAGGATTTGCATCATTTGATAGAATTCCTCTCTTTACTTTTAAAGGCCCTCTACATTGATACACAAAAAAGTCAGATCTTGCTTACTAGTTCCTTTCAGCATTCCTTATGGCTCCCTTTATCAGTCATCCTGGCCTCAGTTCAAGAAGGACATTGTCCCACCTAGCTATTGAACGAAATACCACAGGACTGGGTCCAAAGCATTCTAAGGGTCAGGCATGAAATGCTTGACCCTGAGCAGATACTGAGCAGAAGGAAATAGAGTAAGTAGGTGATATTCCTGAGCCTAATTTTCAGATACACTATAGGAGGCTATGTTTAATGCAGAGAAGTCAGTAAGTACATTTTGTCAGAGAGGTAAGGAACAGCTTTGCCTTGATCTGTTTCAGAGATCATCAAAGAACAGATTAAAAGGCCTGAAAGCTCTGTTCAGCCATCATTCAGCTGTATGCTGTATAACAATGCAAACATGCTTCCCTCCTGCCTCACCGGGTAGCTCAGTTTAGACAGGCTTTTTTCTCTTGTGATGACAGTGCTTCCCTCACCGTTCATATGTTTTTGTTAGCTCCATGTGTAAAAGCTAATTGAATTTATCTGTTAGCAAGTGGATATAAGCTTGAAGTTAAATGAAATAGGTGTCAAATAGTAGGTGCAGAGCTTCTGCTAAGGACTCCTTGCTTGATGGGGTAAGGACTCCTCACACATACACTGGGATGGAAGCAAGGAGCAAAAGGATCAGGGAAGATTCTCAGTGAAGCAAAATTGATGTCGTTTTAGAGCATAGTTTCTCCTGTAGCCAAACAACGGCAGTTACAATATCATCCAGCAATGAGCAGGCTACAGTCTGAAGAGCATCAGAGAAATAACTTGGAAGCTAACATTATAAAGAGTAATATTTAGTTGAGGGGATACATGGTAGTCATACCTTTAATCTGTTTAAGAACTGGAGCAACTGAGAAGCTACTCTACATGCAGGCTCTGTATTGTCCTTTGCAATGTACATTTAGTTAATCTGTTTTTTCCTTGACTTATTGGCCTGCTAAAATGCTAGCCCCCCGATTAAAATTAATATAAGAAGATGAATTTCCAGTGCTATTTCATATAATAAATTGCCCATGGTTAAATGTTCAAGTTCTCTTACCACCAACTATTGTGTTGATTTCTTCTCTGGAGTTTGATGTACGAGACATGAGGCTATATTGCTAAAATCTCTTTTAATCAAGGGAAATTTAAATACGATTGTTAAATACAATATTTGATTAAAATACAGAAATATTCCTGATTATTAAGATGATAGGTCATGTATTCTATTTCAGCAAAAATACCAGTACATTTTGCTCATGTGAGAGCAGACAATTCTCTTTTCATTGTTACATTTTTGTGAATGTTTATCATTTCAAAACATCTGTTTTTAAATATAATATTATAGATATTAAATCATTTGCATTACAGTGATAGACAGACATTCAAAAGCAGTAGGTTCAACAGTAGAAATTTTTTCATGAATTCAGTTCTCTTTGCAGTCATTATTCAGTGGATTGGAAAACGCTTCTCCAAAACAGATGCTGGTACTTGTTTTCATTTTTGCTGAAGAAATTTCTTATTAAAAAAAAAAAAAAAGTGTAAAATTTATAAGGTGGAGCGCAACAAGTGATGAATAATGGTATTTCTCCGGAAAAAAAAAAAAAAAAAAAAAAAGTGAAACACGGGCAAATCAAGATGCTTGCCTTGATTTTTGCAGTATGATAATTTGGCACTAAAGAACAGGTCTTTTCTTCTTCAGTGGAGTTGTTCATGGCCATCATGGTCAGTAAGAAAAAGCCCCAAATGTGTTCCATTAACAGGTACTTCTTTCTTCTTTGTAATGATATTAAAGAAGCCAAATACTACTAATTCAATCTGGGCTAATCATTATGTACTTCATTTTAGTTTAAAGGAGCCTTAAGTGTTTGTTCACTGGGATCATGGACTAAACATTAATGCAAAATTGTAGGTAATCTATAGTTTTAAAAGATAATGAATAAATTACATCTTGTTCAGTCTCAAATTGTTATTTTAAAAGAGGAATCTATTGTGTGACTACTGGGCTGTCCTGCCTGAAGTTCTTTTTTCTTTCCACAGAAAAGTAGAAAAGGCAAAAGTGGCTAGGGTCTAATATATCACTTGATCTCTTTAAAATAAAATAAAATAAAATAAAATAAAATAAAATAAAATAAAATAAAATAAAATAAAATGGATACAGAAGAAGTTATACGTTCCCTGGTAAAAATATGAAAATATCTTTTGACAGGAAACAGGCAAGTTAAGAACCTGGAAAACCCAGGGGAGAGGTATGAGTTGGTGGGGCTTTGGTGACATGTACACTTGTAAGAAATGTTATGGAGCTTTTTCACTCACTAACCATGTGAAATAGAGCTGGTAGTGTACTTTCAGGTCACTGTAACCACCTTAGAGAACTGAGAAGGGTTTTAGAAGGAAAAAAAAAAAAAAGAAAAGAAAAAAAAGAAAAAGATTTTGGTGGAGGATGCTGTAATGACAGTCCAATGCTGTATGTTATATCCAAGACAGTGAAAGATTGAAGGCAGTATGATGTGTATGATGTGCAATTCAGGGTAATATTCAACATTACAGAAAGTTGAATGATAAATTAGAACTGCACAGCATGGAGCAGGGAACAGTAGCCAACACTGAACATTGTGAAGGGATCAAACATTTTAAGAGATAATTATCTGAACAGTTGTCAGGTGAATATAATGCACTGTTCAACTTATTGGGAAGTCAGATAATTTAAAGAACGTGTACTAGAAAAGTGCTAGTAACAATAGACTGGCAGTTAGACTTTTTTTTTTTTTTAATTTGAACAATATCAGGGTGAACTAGTACCTCACCATTTTACTGAGCAGTGGCCCTTTGTAAATCACAGATTACAGCACAGAGAAGAAAATAAATACATATAGTAGGGTTTATACAAAGCAAATAGTTACTTTGTCTATTAAGGGAGCATCAAACTAATTACAATATAGGGGGAAAATCAATATGCTATGACTCATAAATGTAAAAGTAATATAAAGGATATACAGGATGAATTGATGATCACTTTATTTTGAAGAAAGTAAGCAGTCCAGTGATTTTAGCGGCAAATGTGAGAAATTTGTAAAATGTAATATAACTCTCAAAACCCAGAGCTTTTTTGGGGCCACAATACAGAACTTTTTGAAAGGAGAAAATGTCAGCAACTTATTGGATCCTTCAGAGTTCTGGATTTCACTACTCTGCTTAAAAATATTTGTTTCTTCTTTCAGGAAGAACTGCACTATTCATGTTTCCTTTCTAGCTTAATTAATCATAAAAAGAGTAATGATGATTTCTATTGCTCACATAACAGGAATGTATGCAAAAAGAAGTGTGTAACCTTCCTTCTCACAGTTAATATCTTCAAATGGATATTCTGTGTGCACATTAAGATTTTTTTTTTATTATCATTTTTTTACTTTGAAATACAAACCCAACAACCATGCTGTGTGCATTTCAGGGAATTTTACTTCAGATTGACCCTAATCTGTTCTCCTGGACTGAAATCCCATTAACAGCTGGTGCTCCACCACATAAAGCAAAGCACAGTGAGTGGGGAAAGTTCAAATATATATTGGTTTCAATATATGTGACTGAAGTACTTAAATTAATAAATAGCTTGAGATAAAGTAAATCAAGAAATTAAGTAAAGAGCTTGAGCTCTTGAACTACTCATAAACTTTGAATTCCATGCTTATTTTTTATTTTAAAAGGTTATCTTCTCTTTATTCCTTTCCTATAGGGCTGCCAGGTCTGAATAATCTGATTTTAAGGGTTTAAATCCAAATTACAATATTGGTTTCATATGTATATAAAGTTATTACAAACCTATATACTGTAACTCCTTGGTCTTGCTTCTGAATTTCTTTAATAATAATATTACTATTATTATTTATTTGTATAGTAGCATACAGTGGCCCTACTCCCAGGTCAGGGAATCTGTTGGGCTAGTAGATAAAATAATCAGAAAGAAAAAGATGTTCCAAATTGTGTACCAACTACAAGTCATTTATTGATGTATGCAGAATTTGAAGCTGATAAATAGCTTAATTCCCATAATGAGTGTATTCTGTATAGACGTAATCTTACCTTTGCTAAGTTTACTGTGGGAACAGTAACAGAGTCTAAATTGAGACTAACAGGAAAATAACGAAAGATACATCTGTTTGTTCTGTTTTTGTTTGTTCGTTTGTTTTGTTGCTGTTTGTCTTTTCTTTTGGAGGAGATTAAATCTTATATGTGCTTGCTCGACCAAGTGGAAGCCATAAAGATAGAGTTAGTAGCATATAAGAAAAAGGTACTTATATCTCCCTGGAAAAGGCTGTGGGGTAAACCCTGAAATGGCCTTGTATGTATTTTTGTAGAAAAGACCTCTACAGTGTGAAGAACAGCACAAAGGAAAGAACCAATGTGTTTGTCCCTAACTCCAGTAAACAGCTGAACAAGCTGAGATCAGAAGCTAATCAGTGGTGGCACTTGATGTATCAGTAGTTCATGCGAAATGACGAGTTGGAGGAAAGGCCAGATAGGCACATGACAGTCAGGTTGTCTGCTATGTGACAGAAATGGGGGGGGGGAAGGAAAGGATGCAAAAGAAAGGAGAAGAGAAATGCTCTTTGCAACAGCATTTTGAATGGCTGTCTGTAGGGCAAATCTGTACTTGTAAAATCTGTAGAAAATATTAGTGATATAAGATAAAACCTGGACAAAAGCTTGTGGATGGAATATGGCCCATGTGATTACAGAGCTGAGAGGTCCAAGCCCAGCTGGTGTTCAGGTAAGGGATCTCAGCAAGGAGAATGCAAGACAATTCTACTGGGTTCACTTAGACTATGGTCCTGCCTCTGAGAAAGGTGAGTTGCAGATTCCTGTGGAAGAGAACTAATATAAAAACTGGAAAGGCAAGAATGGCAATACTGAGCACAGAAATAACTTGTGGAGATGCTAAAAAAGACTTTTGGGGACAGGAAAGACTGACTAATAAAGCACAGCTAAGCCAGATTGGACACTTTGGGTTTTTCTCATGTAAGACTAGCTTGAATAGTAGTCAAGAGCTCTTTCTTCCATATCCCTTCCCCAGATATCTCAGAGGAAACTGCCTCACTAGTTCCTTAAATACACAGAATGCATAGAATAAAAGTCAGTAAATACTAGACTTCCAAAGGTAATGCTTCTAAAAGCTAATGGAGGGAGGAAAAAGAACAAACCGGGGTTTTTCACACAAACTGTAAAGACAGATGCCTGCTTCCTATGATTGTAGGTCACTCTTCAGTGCTTCATCCTGATATGAATAGATCCCTCAATAGTTAACTTAGCCAAGGGAGGATTCAGATCAATCCTCCTCACTCCAGCCATGCTTCCTTCTAAATCAATAATGGCTGATGAATACTGCTGCCAAGCTCACAACACAGACACAATGGAAATCCTGCTCTTTCAGAAAGTTCCTTTGCAAGCCCTTTGGATAAAGGGTGCTTTACTGCTTCTCTGCAAAATCTCAGCAATGAAGCTGAATACCTGATGATGCTGCCATTCTGCAGAAGCAGCACTACACTGGTAACCTGCACCTTGCTGCTCTTTGAGGATTTAGTAAGAGCTGTTTGAATTCCTTTCCAAACGAATTCAAACACATGCTCTATAGAGCTTTCATCTTTAATAAAATCTGTAAATCTGGTTTTTTTTGTTGC
Source organism: Anser brachyrhynchus (assembly GCF_964034855.1). Lineage (NCBI taxonomy): Eukaryota > Metazoa > Chordata > Aves > Anseriformes > Anatidae > Anser > Anser brachyrhynchus. Next base: position 5,414,131 of record NC_137708.1, on the reverse strand, counting down.
TGTTGTTGTTGCTTTGTTTTGTTTTTAAGCTAGCGTGTCCTTTCAAAACACATGCAATTTTGTTTTTCAAAATCTCTCTCTGATAATTGGAGGAGTGATTTTGTTTTAGTTATGTAAGTTGGAGTTCTGTAAACAATGTAAGCTATCTGAATTAAATAGTTAGGTTGTTCATCTTTTGGAAGAATTAGGAAAACATAAAGGTAGGAAAGCCAGATGGATTTTGCAGTTCACATACATAAATAAAATCTCTATTGTACACTGATAAACTAAACTAAAGCACTAAAAGAAGATTCCGTTTTGTTAACTAGAAAGATATGATACACTCTTTCGAGAATTCAATCCTTTTTAATGTGGATATGCCCAGTAAAAACTATGCCTGATTATAAACCATAAGATCATTGTCCATAACTAACAATGCTTTATAGGACACTTATTTTAAAATTCCAATAATTAATAATAAATATCACTTTTCAATGGCACATGAAACTCTGATACTAAAAATAATACCAAATTTACAAACATGCCACTCCATAGTATGCAGTCAGACTTGGTAGTTATAAGTACAGATTTGTGGCTAGAAGGATGCATTCTCCTTGAAGCTGTTTGTGCAACCTACTTATCAGAAGAAAGAGATTTCCTGGAGATTTCCTTTAATTAGCTGGAACAAGCCATTAGTAAAACAAGCAACTAAAACCATAAGTATATAAGCCATTAGTCTTCTAGCATAGTTTATACAAAAATAATAATTAAAAATATATCCTAAAATTCAATAAGGAAGCAGCCAGATTGAATAACAACCATTTCTACATGGGCAACAATGTTTATGAGTGTAGGAAGGGAAAAGATAGCAGTCAATGAAGATAACAAAAAGAGAGGTCAGACATGCTCCATATTAATGTGGTTTATGTCCCTTACTTTTTAGCTCATGAAAGGCTCCACTTATCCTTGTGGCAATCAGAAGTAATCATTGGTGCCAATGATGTGTTTGTATTTGGTCATTAATATGATGCACTGTCATTTCAAAAAAAAAAAAAATGAATCAGATGAACTTCAAGGTTTGAAACGTAGCTATTTTATTTTGACTGTTTACTGGAGTAGCCACTTCCCAGTGTGATTTGAATATGAACTGTGAGGTGCACTTCCAGGGGCTCACATGAGGCAATAGACGTGTTTCTTCTATTAACTATAATGAGAATTGCATGACTCATTCCACTCACACCAGGCTCAAATGTACCCCTGCGGTTCTGTACTATGTATATTGACTTGAATGAAGCTTTGTGTAATAAGATTTAAATTGTAATGACTCATTATGTCAACCTTTTTCCTGGTATTTTACATAGTAAGTGTACTACATAGTGTGCAGTATGCTACTGCAGAAAATCCTAGTAAGTATGACAACATGGCAGTATGTAGCTTAAAAAAAAAAAAAAAACACTGTTATGAAAACTTCTGACAAAATCTTGGCACAACCATAGTTTCAAAAAGAAGTTTGGTTGTTTGTTTTTTTTTGTGTGTGTGTGTTATCACAGACATTATTATTGGCCCAGAGTACACTCCTGAAGCCATCACATTTAGATGTGTGTCCTCATTTAGTGGGTGGACCAAGATATTTTTGTTTATATGGGCTTGAAGTGAACGATGTGAAAGTATTATTTTTCACAAATGTTTAAACATTCAGACACACACACAGAACTGTTTTCTAATAATCCTTTTATCTGCCTGAAGCTGAAATAACTTTCTTTCTTGTAAGGATCTGTTATTGACAGTTATTTATTAGTAACTAGGTGCTGACCTTGATTTCATTAAAAAATAAGTACAGTCCTAAAGAGCTCTTGATTTTCTTTTTAAATTGCATAACATATAGACTATAAATACAAACTGTTTTGCTCAGAACAGTGACATTTTAACTGCTTGAAATAAAAGGTTTTCTGGATCAGCGTTTTCTCTCATTTTTTCAGTGTATATTGGTGGCATGTTACAAAGATACCTCTGAAACTTCCAAAGCTGGCTTGAGCTGGATATGATGGGGGAAGATTTTTTTTATTCATTCAAGAAAGTGTTAAAAAACAAACAAACAAACAAACAAAGAAATAAAAACTCTAACAAAGAACTTTATCCTTACAGGCTAAAAAAAGGAATGGATATTTTGTGCAAAATCAACTGTAGATAAATATCTTTCCTTCTTATAATGATTACCTATAGAGTACTTAAAGAATTACTATGCCCTGAGATACCATTACTATGCCCTGAGATACCATTTTATGCCCGATTACTTTAGTAGAAAAATCTTGCTAATCTACACACAGAAGTAAATGGCTTGTAAGCTTAGACTATGGCTCTTTAGTGTCAGCTTTTGAAGGGAGAGGTTAATGAAACTATGGAACAAACATGCACACACATCTTGCTATATGTATCTGCATTCATCTACAAAGTACTGGTTTCTAAATGGTGTCCCCGTTTAAATATCCACTGCAACTATGAACACCCTTCTCTCCGTCTGAACTTCCTGTTTCAGAATTTCATATCATCAATCAAATCATTTAATACTAAAGGTTAGGAAAGTGGGAAAGGGACCAGAATATTGACAAAGAAATAAGAAAGATAACTGAAGCTTAAAGCTTCTTTATAGTCTGTCACAGCGGTTCATGTTACTCCTACATTAGTGCTCTTGCTTCTTTTAAATATCTAAGTATTTACAGGGTAGCTACCAGAGGCAGTGAAGTGAAAGCTGCAGAACTGGCAGACATCAGTTTCTAATAGCTGATGGCCTTCCTCCTTTTCTCCCCTATTATATATGCTCTGTGAAATGTTGTCAATGAACAAACAGCAACCAAGCCAGCTTTTAATTTCCCCAACTCACTTAGATGTACTTTGTCTCACCCTCCCAGCAAACTAGTAGGAATTTTTGGTTTGGTTTGCTTGTCTTTTTTCTGGCAGCTCTTCCTGCTCTCATTAGTACATGAAAGTCTAATTGTGTTGAGCAGCTCTGTCTTGGCAAGCACCTTGCAAATTATATGTGAACTGGGATGGGAATCTCAGAGAAGCCTAGAAGAAAATGTCATTAATTCTACTCTTAGTAGGTAAGTTTTTCTCAGGTGAATGATATGCTATGCTTCTTACCTGAAAAGATGGTAGAGATTTTTTCCTAAGCCTTCTGCATTGTAGTATCAAGGTATACAAGAAATATACTCATAACTAATTAGAAATCAGTCAGGACTTCAGTGTGAAATTTAGAGAAAAAGAGCTTAATACAGTACAGAAACAATTACTTTCTGCTTAATCTAGTAGTGACTCAATATCTAGCTTGTTAGCTATGTTTATTTTTTTTTATCAGTATCTTAATTCAAAAGTACACAGGGAATATATCTCTGTTTTATTTCCCTTGTAGAAAAATAAAAAAATTAAAAAAGCCAAAACATAAGATTGCAGACTCTTTTTCTTTTCTTTTTTTTTTCTTTTTTTTTTTTTCCCAGTAGGATCATAAATTATTTAAAGTTTCTTCATCTACAGAATGCCCAGATGAATGCACTGAGATATTCAGAGATAGGAACCTAAAAAGATTATAATGACTCAATGATTCTTGCCAACAAATGAAATAAAAATCATGCCTTTTTCATAATATTTTAAACATGGAGAATTTATTTTTCTCTTTTAATTTTTCCATTGTATCAACAAATCATTTAAGACACATCAGTGTCAAATGAAAGGGTATGAACATAGCTGAAATGCAAATGTATGTTATCAGTCCATTTTCATTTTCCTTGAAAATACTTAAATACATTTTTTTCCACTCTGTTCTCTTCAATTGGAAAGGCAATTTTGCTTTATGAGTGCAGTGGTAATTAATTCTGGCATTTTTTTTTCTTTAACTACTTCTTTTCTTGGTGCTTACAGAAGAACTTTTCAAAGTTGAATACACAAGGCTCCTTTTCAACACTAATATTGATCTTCTTTTGTCTTTTAACAAATAGACAGAAACAGTACCCAATAAGGAAAAAATAACAAGCTGACAGTACTCAAAAAGCAAAGTCAACTTTTTGTTCTTTTGCTAATGACTACTGTGAGCAAGCCAAAATCCAGCAGCACCCCAAGAGAAAAGAAGAGAGTCCTTTATTCTTCAAGTATCAGTGATATGGTCAGTAGTTAAATCCAATAGATGGTATTTTTTTTCCCCTCTTGAACCTAAAAATTAAGAAAGAAATTCAAATGAGAGCTCTGCAGTTCTTTTTCTTACCTTAACATGCTTTTCAACATCCAAGAATTGCTTGAATGGCAGTGCCTTTCAAAAGGGGCTACAGATACTTTAATCCACGAGTATGCAGGAAATGAATCCTAACCATAAACAAACGTTGCCTCTGTAGTCCAAGTATACAAGATATGGTTATGCACTCTCCACCCCTTGTGCATAACATGGCAGGAATGCAAGTGACAATGTATCATAGCATTTTGTGTATGCACTTTTCAAAGTTCAGTCCTTTGGATCTAGAAGTACCAACCTGTGTGAATGGACAGGTAGTTAACAAAAAATAGCAGGCTAAAGAGAGAGTAATTGTATACTGAGAGATAGTGTTTAAATCCTTCTGAGGTCTGATAAGGTCTGGAGGCTGGTGGCCCAGATGAATCTGCAAAAAGATCACTGTGACCCTCCATGAGTTGGCCTGCCATTTGTTAACTCCATGTAACTGTGAGTGACCATGTGAGAGTATGTGTGTGTCTGAACTGTGAGTGGATATATGGTATGAATAGTTACCTGTGGTTAATAATAAAAGCTTAATTCAATTAATAATATGAACTTAAAGGTATTTTAATAAATATTGGTCATACTCTGTCTCCCCAGCTTGATGTCCTACCAGGAAAAATGTTATTTATAATAATTTAATATTATTTCTATTTGGAAAGGGCAAGGGATGAACCATTTAATGCAAGGTCTGCTAGGTAGTTGCAGAGGAGACCTGCACCCCTTTATCTAAGTGTTGTGCAGTAACTTCATTTCCTGAATGGGTAGGTTCCACCAGCAATAAACACCTTACAATTTCTTTTTAGTAATATATTTATGAGCCTTCAGTTCATGTTAAGTTTAAAAGGGTCGTACTCTTTTGTTTTGATGGTGCAAAAGATTCTGGTTTGCTTTTTGCTGTTTTTAAATCTTAACTACAGCCAGAAGGCTGGATTGTCAGTAGACATAATGTATTATCATTAACTTCATAAAGCAATTTCTCATGTACAATTTTGCTAGTGCAGACATTCTAGCTTTTAGTTTAATTGAATTTGTTGATAAATCTGTCATGACATGCTTTCTATATATGATCTTTCTACAGAAAAATTATTTCTACAGAATAAAATTCACTTCATGATTAGTATCAGAACAAAGCTTGTACACTTTTTAATCACATATTGAATTAGTTTCTAATAAGCAGTAGGAATGACTTAGATTGGCTGTCTCTTCATTTATGATTTTCCGGTTAACATTTGCAAAACAGGCAATAAGAAACAACAACAACAACAACAAAAAAGTATGTTGAGATCACACATTTCAGCAAATGTTTTCATTAAATATTACCAACTTTTTTCATTACTAAAAGTGGAATAATCTTCATTTCATCAATGAAGCCAGTAAACAAATGCACTGTTGCCTGCAGTGTCTTTTGCATTAGAATTTCAGTTTCTACACTTGTCCCCAAGGCCAAGAAAGAGCATGATTTCATGTTCCCAGTGTGCTGTGTTTCATCAGGTTGTGTCTTAGTATATACATGTTACTTTAGATCTAAGGAGATGTGACAGAAGGTAACGGACTATACTATGGTGCTGCAATGTCAGCCTGCTCACCAGAAAGATTAGAAAATACAGTGCTGTAAGCACATTGACTGGAAAGCAGAAAGCAAACATAGTAACATCCAATTTTTTTTGACAGGAAGTCAAATAATTGGAGTACACTTGCTCCGTCATTGAAAAACAAACAAACAAAAAACTGTTACTGCCATGAGAATAATAAGTTTGCTTTTCCTTTTGGTATGGCAGCAAGTGATTATCACCTTCAGTAGAACTGGATCAGACAGTCAGTACATTGTAGATACATGGAAAAGGAAATAGTGACTAAGCACTACTGGATTTAACACACTTTATTGTATGCAATAGTAAAAAAAATATATATATTTTAAAAAAAAAATCCCTTTCTGAATCTGTGTTTTGTTACTTTTTGTGGTAGCAGTGATATATTTTATTTGTTTGTGGTTTTTTGGTTGGTTGGTTGTTTGGTTGATTTTTTTATTTATTTATTTTTGGTATGAGAATCTTACTGACTTCAGTTCACATATTTCTTTTGGTAATAAGACAGCCTTTCTTATTACAGTGCTTTTGTGTCTCTTTGACCACAAGATGTTCCAGTTACTTAAAGCTTTCTTGATGTTATTGCACTGAGAAAATTTACTTCAGTAGCCCTAAAAGCCATTCCAGGAATAAGACTTGATCCTGCACTCAATTATCTGTCCACATTCCATCAAACATCTGAAAAGAGGTTAAACAAAATGTAAGGACACCAGGCCTTAGATTAGCCAGTAAATGTTATCTGGGAATTGACTTTTTTGACTTTTTTCCCCCTAATGCAACAAAAATTAATGCCAGCACGCATCTTGGTTGTATCAAAACTAGCCTCACTTTCATGACAGCCAAACTGTTTTTACAAACTCAATTATCAGTCATTTTAATTTCCCTGTAATTCATAAAAAAATGCAGAGGAGGACTCACATCTTAGAAGAGGATGCAATAGCGGTGTGGTCATGCAGAACAACATTGCCCTTAAAAGTTATTAAAGCCAGTCAGTGGGAGAAAGGAATTAAAATTAGCTCATCTTAATTCAAAGTCCTATTTTATTTTAATTGTCATTTGGCTTTTGGGAATCACCAACCTTATCCAACCTTCATATTTATGTTCTCTCTCATTTTGTATTTATGTTTTTGTAAACAAGCAAAAGCTTACCTTTGAAAAGTTTTTAACTGGATGTTTCTCAAACTTTTCAAATAAATTTTTTCAGTGAAATGTCTATTTGACATTACTGAGTAATCTGAAGTAACACACCATGAGTTACCATACCATACCTTCTTATGTTAGATGAGACATCCAACTACAAATTTGGTGACTGTGGCCACTTCAGCATGCTGAGTATTCAGGAAAATTTCTAACAAAATTTTAGTTTAGTCTAAAACTAAAAAGAAGATAATTTTTGACAGTAGCAGTCCAGCTAGTTATGCCCACGTGCATTTATTAGCACACTAATATGTATGACAGCACAAGAGGCAGGGAGAGAGAGTGTAAGTGCCTAAGTGGAAATGCAGTGAATAACCTTAAGGATTAAAGTGCATCAGATCCTTATAGCAAGTGACACAGTCCTGCTGTCAGTTACTGGAAAAATACCTCTGCTCCTTCCTTTTATGAAATAACTCTCTCTGTGAGGTTTCAAGGACAAAATGAAGAGGATTTTTTTTCTATTTTTTTTCTTTTTCTTTTCTTTTTCTTTTTTCTTTCTTTTTTTTTTTTTCCACTCAAATTTTTAATAATGTACTGACATGAAGCATCTTCGTTGTTTCGGCACATGCTAATCTCCAATACTCCAGTCCCCATTTTAGGTACAAATTAATTTTGAAATACCTGAAATAAAGGCATATATTGAGCAAAAGAGTTCACAAGTTTTTTGGCTCAGTATAGATGGGAGGGGGAGCAGACAGGAAGACCTGAGCAATATGTACAAATTGTTAAACAGTACAAGGAAAAGCAATGTGATATAAGAATTTAGAAGACCAAAAATAAACTGAAATTAGCCATCTCTCAGTGTTTACTTCACCAGAAGAGGAATTTGTGTTGGTTGTTTATAAATATCACCAAGAAAACAACTAACAGTAATGCTATCTCTTCCTATTACAAAGAATTTGTGCCATGTTTTACCTCATCCTCCCCAAACATACACCTCATTTTGGACACAAACAGTGAAATTGAAATATCTGCATTCCAGGAAGCTTAAAATAGGAGTGTTTTTAGTAATATTTTCCCATCTGCCATATAAAAGCCAACTCTGATTTGGGGACATGAAGCAAAATTTCACCTAAAATTTAGTTTCTTACTTATGTGCAACGTTATCTTTGCAGAAGAGCTAATTTCTAGAAATTAGATAGTTCAGGAAATGTCTTTTATAACAATAAAAAAAATCTTTCACCATCTTAACCTCCACATTAATGCAGAGCTTATACTAATCTACCTGCACCTCAAGTGTAAAAAGAGTGTGCCAAAAAAAAGAGTCTGAGAAGCTGCACTCTCCATCCCCTAACCGTGGATACTAGTGTCCACTAGATCTGCCTGTTTCTGAGGCAGAAAGGCAAAGCAAGTAAGAAAGAAGATAGTTTTACGTTTCTCTTGTAAATCTATCCTGCTTACTTAGAACAAGACAAAGAGATAGATCTGTGGACTATTCTTAAATTTTATTTAAAAAAAAATATTTAAAATTTAAATTTTAAAAGTAGCTGGACTGCTACTGTCAAAATTTAATTTAAAATTTATTTAAAAATTAAATTTTATTTAAAAATAATAATTTTTGTTGTCTTATATTCTTCATAGTGTGTTTACATCCCATTAAGGAAATGTCAGAAAGCTCTGTCTGCCTGGCAGCTCACAAGAGCTGGGTATTGAACTCTTACCCCATGGAGATAGTATCACAGCCACCCACAGTTATGAACTTACTGGAGTCACTGCTGTGCTAGCAGTGAGAGCCCCAGTCTTATTAGTGTTTATGAATTTTCAGAAGATGATATAAGCACGCAGTATTAAGACTTGCAAAATTTGCTGAAGCCAACATATTCCACAAATTCATCCTTTATTGCTATTTACAACCTGAAAACAAAAATGCTTTCAATTTTGGAGGTTTAACTTACATAAACATCAGACAAACCTTTAAATTTCAAGTGTGTTACATTTTTTCAGCTACCCTTTGGGACCACTAGCCAAGGTTTTACAAAAGAAGACACTTAAAGGTCAGAAACTTTATTCTAACTGAATTGGTTTTGTATCCTGTGTGCTGAAATACAGGAAAGAGAACATCAGATGACGTGCATGTCAGCTCTCAGCTCAGGCTCTTAAACTGATATGCCTGTATTTATTGATCTTGACAAATCTGAATGCTGGAAACCAATGGAAATCCAGAGTTTAGAAGCACTGGCTAGCAGGTGAACCCAGTTAAAGAAGGGACACCTGCTGCATAGACAGGCTTTGTTTCTGGGGCCTCAGTGCATAACAGGACAGAGTAATAACCCTCAGTGACTATGAGAAAGCTGAACACTTGTGTCACAGACTCAATTTCTCGTTCATGTGTTTTTTGTACTGCAGATTACACTGCTGTCAAATGAATATTCCATCTAAAGAATAAAGAATATTCCATCTAAAATACTTCTTGGCAAATAAGTTTTTGAATATCATCTTGAAAAAGAATGCTTTCCATTAATTTTAATAAAAAAGATATCTTTGTCTTACTCTTCCCACACACAGATTGCGATGAAAACAAGCAAATAAAGTCATAAAGTATGCCTGACTCAAACCCTGCTCTGTGTGTCCAGCAGATAGCAGTATGTGGTGGTTTTACTCGGGTGGGCGGCTGCCCTCCACCACAACCGCTCTCTCACTCCCCCTCCTCAAAGAGGAACAGGGAGAAAATACAATGAAAAGGGCGCAAGGGTTGAGATAAGGACGAGGAGATCGCAGAGTAATTATCATGACGGGCAAAACAGACTCAGCATAGGGAAATAGTAAGATTTATTACCTATTACTCACAAGCTAGAGAAGCAAGAAACGAAAGAAACCAAAAGTGCTTTACCCCCCAACCACCCTCTTCCACCTCCTCCCCCCGAGCGGCGCAGGGGAACGGAGGAATGGGGGTTGTGATCAGTCTGTAGCGCTTCTTCTCCACCGCTCCTTCTCGGTCACTCTCATCCCCTGTGCTGTGGGGTCCCTCCCACGGGATGCAGTCCTTGGTGAACTGATCTGGCATGGGCTTCCCACGGGCAGCAGCTCTTCAAGAACTGCTCCAGGTATGGGTCCGTACCACGGGGTCCGTCCCTCTGGAGCAAACTGCTCCAACCTGGGTCCCCCATGGGCAGCAGCTCCTGCCAGGTCACCTGCTCCTGCATGGTCTCCTTTCCACGGGCTACAGGTCCAGCCTGGAATCTGCTCTAGCAGGGGTCTTCCACAGGCCACAGCCTCTGTCAGCGCAGGTCCACCTGCTCCACCGTGGTCTCCTCCACGGGCTGCAGCGTGGAACCCTGCTCCACCATGGTACTTCATGGGCTGCAGGGGGACAGCCTGTTTCACCATGGTCCTCACCACAGGCCGCAGGGGACTTCTGCTCCGGCACATGGAGCACCTCTCCCCCTCCTTCTTCACAGACCTTGGCGCCTGCAAGGCTGTTTCTCACTCCTCTCACTCTCCCAGCTGCTGTGTGGTGCAGTGTTTTTTTCCCCCTGTCTTAAATATGCTCTCACAGAGGCGCAAAACAATATTGCTTATTGGCTCAGACCTGGTCAGCAGCAGGGCCCTTACCTAACATGGGGCAGCTTCTAGATTCTTCTCACAGAAGCCACCCCTATGGCCCCTGCCACCAAAACCTTGCCGTGTAAACCCACTACACAGTACAACAGCCTAAGACGAAATATTCACCTTGTAACACGTGGAGATTTGCCTGGTTGGTGTTTGCCATGGGATCTTCCTCATCCCTCCCCTTCACGTAGTCTTGGTGAGTGTCTTAATCCTGTATACTTGTATAAATGGTCAAAAATGTCTGGAACAAGTACAGTGTATCCTATCATACTGAATGACTTCAGCTACCTGAGATGGAAACCCAGAATCTCTCAGAATCTCTCAGAAGGCTGTTCTACCTCTTCCATTCATGGAAATGTAAAAGACAGAATCAGACTTTTAGTTACTTTATTTTTTAAATTGCATTGACTTGTAATTGAAATACCCTCTAGAAGTCTTACACAATTCTAAGCTGCAATGACTCTGGCATTTTTCCTTTTTTTAAAATTTGTGTCTATCCATAGGAGCTTCAGCAGCAATACAATGGCTTCATTTCATTTTTGTAAAAGTATTAGAAATTATCCAGGCCTCAAGACAAAAATGCTCGAAGTTGAGTTTTTTATCACTTAAACATCAATACCTCTGGCTGCACACAAACTATTCAGAATCCTTTCACAGAGTTGGCAGAAAGCAAAGAAAGACATTGTTCACAGTACTGCTATCAATTAAGCCTCTTGTCTCACAAAGGCAAACTCGTGCCTTTGGATGCTTCCTGTCCAGGACAGATTTGGTCACTGTCATCATCAAACAGGAACCAAGGATGTCTTCCATGTATTGATCTCCATTATGTGGTTGCAGAAACTTTTTTCTTTTTTTTAATGTAAGATTGTAGACTATACTGGAGAAAGCAGAAGCTTCATAGGGGAGAAATACCTGACTTTTTTTCCTTAGATGTAAGGTCCACTTGTTTGGGTTTCTTGTTCCAGCCCTTAATCTATAGTAAATCATTTGTCCATGACAAAGTTATTAACTGACTCAGCTTACTGTCTGGGCAGGCAATAATCAGATCTGGGAGTGCAAGGCCAATCCTAATCAGCATTTTTCCAGGAACATGCAGCTAATGGTCTAATGGCAAGAAATTGAATCTCCGTCCTTATTGAATCAAAGATTAAGAAATCTTTGAACATGAAGATTTCAGGCTCAGTGTTTCCTCTTTTTAGAACAAGTCTCTCCTCCCTCCTCTCCAAAGAGTGGAGAACAGAATATTTCCCCAAACCTCGAATGTCACATTCAGTCCTTAGAACACAGCCCGCAGGAAGTCTGCAAAACTTCATACATACTGAGTAGGTGCATTGGGCAAGCGTCTGCATATTTTCGGGGAGAATCAGTCACTTGACTATTGTTTCTTTCTGGTCACTTATGTCTTTAAAAGCCTTTGTAACTGTATGCATTCAGACTTTTTTAATAACCAGACTGTCTTACATAATTACTTAGACCCTGCATATAGCCAATCAAACTTCTCTTAGCTGAAGTTTTTGGTGGAGGAAGTTGATTCACATTTGGCAGAAATAGTCTGAGCTCACATTGTGTGGAAAATTAATTTCTCTAAGAATTAGGTACAGACCTTATCATCAGCATCAGTAAGTGCGATGGGAATTCTGAAGAGATTTTCCTTTCTCGTCAATTTTGCTCAGCAAAGACAGAAAAACAGAAATACGAACATTTCATCTAGCATCTCTCTCACATAAGTGGTTCCAACTCCTCTGTTTCTAAAAGGAGAAGATACAAATTGGAATAAGCTCTGCAAGATTTATTATTTAATGTTTCATTTTTGTCCACAGAATGTCAACCAATCTTGCTTCCACCATTAATTTAATGACGACCATGACACCAGGTAGCAGAAGCTTAATGAAAGTTCTTCCAAACAACTTCACTCACTCTCTTTTGATGCATCCAAATAACCTAACTAGAGCTCATGGCAGACTTAAAAGCTAATTATCAACTAGTTACTGCCATTTTAGTACTGTATATATATGTATAAATTATACCAATACTGGCATTTAAAACAAACAACCCACCCACCCACCACCCCCAAAAAAAATATTAACAAATTAACTACCCAAGTGACACTGTAGTACCAGGAGCAATAGGTGGCAAAAACAGAAACTGGAATCTGGTTAATATCTTCCAAAGCCAGTCTTAATTGGCTTATTAGTTGGAGATTGATGAAAGAATTTTTTCAGCCATCAGTTTAAGTGAACGCTAAGTTATTAGAAATAACTTTGAGAATCAAATAATTAGTCACATAATACATAAAGTCAATAATGTGTGACCATCAACAAATGACAAATGTATGAACAATGGAACACTATTATTCTTTTAATACTGGTTAGCTGCAGAGAATTCCTGTGTATCCAACAGTAATTGTTTATTCCGGTTATTACATTCATTCAAATGTATGAGAAAGCAAACTATTGATTTACTAATGTCAAGGAGTACTTAGTGCAACAGTTTAAACAAAGCATGGCTGTGTCCATATATAATTCATGTTTATTATAAACGTAAAGGAGAAGAAAAATGCTACAAGAGTATGTGTAGGCTCAGCTATGTAAATTCCTGTTGTTTTCTGAATGTAATAAATACTCTGTTTACCTGTAGAAATAATCAGAAATTTCCTGCACTAAGTAGGTAATTTCCAGAATGAGAGTCAGTGTTATTAAAGGCATTCTCCAAACACAAATTGCTTCATTCCAAATTAAAGCACATCATTTGATATTTAAAAAACTGTATGGATTTGTTGCTTTATTCTTAGCATGCTTGACACACGTGCCTCACAAATTTTCAAATGGATCTAAATCATGTCCTGTGTTACATTTTTTGTGGGATGGCACTCATTTAGAGAAGCACAATGGTGCAATCTTCTTCTCCCCTCTCAGAACCCTGTTCTTCTGTTATTGAGCTAGTAATATATCAGTGGTTATGTCAAGACGTCTTTAAAATTTTAAACTTCTGGTTCACTCAATTTCATTAGCAGATGTTTTCTCCTTTCCCACATGTCAGCATCACATTATGGCAATGAACTCTCTCTCTCATTCCAGGAGCTTGTAATATCTTCACTGGATACCCCCCACTTTTTTTCTTATCCTAATAAAAAGCAGAAAATCACTTGGGATTAGTTCATCAATTACATATTCACCATATAACTGACATAGGAAAAGTAAAGTTCTAGGTGCACGTTTCTAATTAAAATACCATTCCAATTACTAACCTGAAATCAAAATCCTACTGTGTAGTGGTTTATTATGCAATGTACCTGAACAAACCAACACAGGGCAATGCATAGCCCCTTTTTGTTTCAGTGTCTTCAGCAAAATAATAGGTCCAGACCACTAAGCTACTCAGAAATAGTGTATCAGAGTGAATGAGAGCATGTGTAAGTCCCTTGAAGGCATAATAACAATAGTGCTTGTTAAGGTCACTATTTTCATTTCAAAGTACAGCAACAACTCTTTAAAAAAAAATCACAACCAAGAAGAACTCAGAATTAGCACAGTGTCACAGCATATTTACAGATGCTATGTCATGCCTATACACAAGAAAATAACCCCAGAGTAAATAATTGTCTAAAATACAGGAACTCATTTAGACCATAGAGAATAGTCAACCAGAAATCATAAATACTTTGGATAACAGAAGTGATCAATCACCATACAATTACCTGTGTAGATAATCTGTACGCTTTTAGAGAGTGAGTTGCTGTGCTAATTCTTGTCTGTTTCTTTGCTTGTAAGGTCTTCAAAAAATAATAATTCTGATCTTGAAATAAATAAGGTTTGAACTTCTCTTTTACTTTATTATAATTCTTAGCAGATTAGACTTGGTAAGACTCTTAGCATTTTAAATCTTAAAGTACCGTCTTTAAATAAGCTTGTCTTTGCTGACCTGTCACCTTTAAGTTATTTGCAGAGAACTTTGATTAAGTAGCATTAAGTAAGTCTTTTCCCTAAATGATTCAGAAAATGTAACTTTAAATAGGTCATTTAAAAAAAAAAATCTGCGCTGATTTCCTCAAGTCTTTTCCCACTATTTGTCTTAATAGGTAAAGCCCTGTCTGCATTTGCTAGGGGTTGCAGCCCTTGCTGCCGACAAAGAGAAGGTGGTCAGTTAGACACATTCCTACAGTAACCTCAAAGTTTTCATATGAACTCTCTGCCTTCTGGAAATACTGTACTTTACTTGGAAAGCACCTTTCTCAGTTCCAGTCCTACAATCCCTGAAAATTCTTGAGTTCTGCAGAGCACACTCAAAACTCTCTGCAGTCATATTTAACTCTCTGCAGTCCTGTTTTATTTACTTTTATTTTTCTTACTTGCCTTTAAGAACTTTCAATTTTATCAAAATAGTTTCATCATTCTCATATTTTTTATTTTATTTTTTATTTTTTTAAAAAACAGAGTGAAGTTCCATTTTATGTTTTCCCATTATGGTTGGGGTCAACAGCTAGCCATGGTCTAATAATAAGAACAACAATAACAATAATGTTTTTAAATGGCTTGTTTACAAAGTTCTTTGATGGTCTACAAAAGCAAAGCATTGTTCTTACACACAGTGTATAAACCTAAATAAATCTGCAAAAATGGCCTGGTTAGCTTGTGAAGCACATCGCATCTGAATCCTATCTTGCAGCATGCTAGAAAAAGCTTAGGAGCAGAGTACTATTTTAATCTCTCACGTTCTCAATTTTGACAGAGGCATTGAAAGAGAAATTTCTCTATGCATTCTTTTTTAAAATTTCAGGTGAAGTCTAGTATAAGGACTTGGGTGGGCTTCTTATTAGCTTTGTCATGTCCCTTTCAATAGTCAGTAGCCCCTGACAGACTTCAGTCACTACTACAGACAGCAAATATTTACAGATGTTTTTAAAGTAGTATGTGAAATCAAACCCTGACTCCAACAAACTGGTGAGCTAGAGTTGAAAGGCTTTTTTGAAGGTGGTGACTCCCATAGTCACAGAATCTCCTGAGAAGTACATGTTAGTAAGGAAGACTGAGTGATCACACAAATGTATTACCAAATACATTTCTTTTACCTTTGAGAACTGCATATACAGCTAAAAGTTGCCATTTAAGTTTATGTGGTTGATATATCACACTTTATTCTGTTAGGTCACGCATTGGGAAGTAACCTACAGCAAAAGCAAAATGACTACATGTATTTACTTATGAATAAAAACACCCTTCTTCTTGAAATATTTTCAGCTGACCTTTTTGGTCCTGTTAACTAGAGAAGGGATTGTTACTGAGATTGGTTTAGATGCAATAATTGCTTAAACATGACATTTAGGATTTGCTCAGAGGTGAGAGGCAATAAGGGACCTTTTTCCAATCAGTGAGCAATGTCTTACATTTCTTCCTAGTCTCCTTATCCTCAGCTGTTTCTAAACACATCTTGTACATAAGAACTTCTGTAGACGATGCAGCAAATTTTCAGCCTGTAGGAAGTTTGAGCAGTTAAGAAGACTAGCATAGCACTAATAAAATCTAAACACTTATAGTCAAATCTTATTCCTGATGCTGCTAAATGGGAACTTACAACTTAACATAATAGGCAATTTAGCATATAAATGTGCCCCATAAAAGCAGGATGTTGGCAGTGCAAAACTATAAATGTTAACCTTTGGGCAAGCTGTTAGAAATGTGCTACAGGCTTTTGCAATTTTAATGAACTTGTTTGCACATATGAGGTTTATTTTGTACTAAACACTAAGGATACACACACAGACTAAGAGGAACACCTTCAGAAACGCAGACCTGTAGGAGTTCATCATGAAGCACAGGCCTACAAAATTTGTTACCTAACTTTTTTTTTTTTTTTGCCATTCTGAAGCTATGTCCTAATCATTGAAAACAATTTCATACTAGTGTAAATAAATTAAATTAATGGAATTAACATTATTGTACCTTACCTTGCATCAGTAGTACTAACATACATAGATCTAAAAGATGGAACATTTTGTGTCTGAATTTTAAGAACAGAACATCACCTGCATACTTGGTTGCTTTATTGCTCTGTATTATGCCACTTCACATACTGTTAAATATATCCTCGACATTAATTTTGTGTAGAAAGCAACTAAAAAATTTATTTGTGTAACTGTAGAAAGAAAAACCCTTTAAATCGTTAATACTAAAAATATTCACACTCACTTACACTTGGCCTAGGAAATATATGTTTCAGTACATTCCAATTAGAATTTCTTAGTTTAAATTAGTCAAATCTAAGGTAATTACCTGTATTCTCCTAAATTCAAGACTGCAATATAAAGCTTCTTAAATTTAGGGAGCAGAGAAATCTTATGAATACATGTAAGAGAATATGTATGATAATGTAGATATTATACTTCTTGCCTTTGTGTAGCTATATTTATACAGCAGATGGAAATTCATTCTTTTGGTATTATTCCTGTAACATTTTTATGGTATGAAGCATTACCCTGAAGTACAAAAGGAAAATCCTTGGGGTTACACTTTCTTTTTCAGATCGTTGCCCATTATGATCCCTCAGGATCTCCATTCCTGCTCTCACCAAACAGAGTCATTTTTGTTTGCTGTTAAAGCAGATCATGTGTTGTATATCCAAATTTAGTGGCTCTTTCATGAGCTATTATTGCAATAGTACAATAAATTATTCCAAGGGTACTTTTATACCTCTTTGTTTTCAAAATATATGTTAATGATAAAATTCAGACAAAAAAAGAAACTCTGTTACTGTTTACATGTATATAAACAGTACTGAAGTGCAGAAAGAAATCTGTTCAATGAGCTAGACCTTGAATTGCATGCTACACATTGAGTTACTGATATCACTTCCTGCATCTGCCATACCATCAGCCACACTGCTGAATTAAATATAGTATCCACAGCATCTGGGATATCACTTCAACCAGGGTTCATCACCTTTCAAATGAGAAACATCACCTAAATGAATTACGTACATTAAGAACTGAATCTAATGCACAGTGTATTAAGTGATTCAATGAAATCAACTTGTGTTATAGAATAATGCAATTCTGGATTTTCTTTCTAGATTGCCTACATCTTTAAGGAAGCTTGTATGTAGTTTCTTTACTACAATTTTATATTTAAGAGGGGTCCATGCCTTTCAATGAGACCAACAAAACTGCACGACTTTTCAGAAAAACAAGAGCATGTTCATCTCGATATGTTCAGAAACACTGATAAAAATATATATATATATTTTTTTTTTAAAAAAAATTATTTTTCACTACACAACTATTTTGCTGCCAAACATATCTTGGCAACTCCTTTTCTAACATAACTAGATTTTTTTTTCCCCTAAAGAGCTGATAATCTGTTGCCAAGCTTTACTATCTACTGCTTGGTACCATTCAATCAAGTACATTCATTTTACTCATGCAAAAACCTCTGTGAGATTGTGCTTATCAGAAAAACATTTTCTGAACATGTTTGGCTTCACTTTTATGGTCCTATTTCAGTACTAGCGTCTGTGTCTAGATATCCCAGAGTAGTGATAAATAGAGCCAAGTGTTGTTTATTACAAACGTTTGCTATCTTGAATGTGTTGCCATCTCATTACAATGTTTCAACTTCTGCATGGTCAGGTCTCTTACGCTCTATTGCATTTGTGAAGGGAGCACTAATATTTAAAATAGTAGAAAGCAGAGGAAAAGAACACAGTTTCTAATACTTCTTGATATTTTCTTTTTATTATTTTTAACATCAGAAACTGATGTCTCAGTATCAAAAACTTTCTGATTTTAGGATTCCCAGATGAAGATAGCTATGGTTAAAGCACAGGACTAATATAAAAAATATTAGTCTGTGTAATCCACATGTTTGGGAGCTGTCAGCCAACCAATGCATACAATGGAAAGTATGGATTACTTTGCTTCAGACTGCCAAAACAAGTTTGAGGAAACTATAGCAGAACTGCTGTCAGATTTATAACTTCCAGATGAGAAGGTTCAGCTTACCTTTTTTCCTGCCCTGGCCCCTGTTAATACCATTGTGTGATTTCTGACATAAATAAACATGACGAATTTTACCTGTATAGCTGTATACAGCCTCTATGAAATACTGGCAGGTAGATAATCAGGACAAATTCTGTAGGCAATACTTACTTTAGCTGTATTTTCAATGAGTTCTGTAAAAAAATAGTATTATTATCATATGTAACAAGTGATTAAATTACAGTTAATTTATGGAATTCCTTAAATAGACAAAGAAATTATCCTAAATATAAACTAAGAGCAATTGTCAGACCTAACATGCATCAGCTGTTTGAAGTCTGCCTGGCAGCTGATTAAACTGGCATTTGTTAGAGGTGGTTACCATGGCCCCTCATAATTAACATGGAATCATAGAATCATTAAGGTTGGAAAAGACCTCCAAGATCATCTGATCACCCACTAAACCATGTCCCTAGGTACCAGGTCCAACCTATCCTTAAACACACACAGGGACAGACTCCACCACTTGTCTGGCTCTCTGGAAGGTGGGTGCTTGGCATCCTATGCAAGCTTGTAGGTGACAACTGGCTCCCTGGCTGCCCTCCCTGCCATTTAGAGGGATTTCAACAGACTGAAAAAAATGAACCAACAGAAACCTAACAAAGTTCAACAACTTTGCAAGGGAAATGCAAAGGTCTGTACTTGGAACATCACAACCCCATGTTATGCAACTGGGAGGGCACCAACTGTCCAGAAATTGGCTTTGCAGAAAAGGATCTCAAGGTCTTGAGGGAAAAGTTGAAAATGAGACAGAAGTGTGTCCTTGTGGCAGCGAAGACTAACTTCATACTATGCTGCATTTACAAAAGCATAGCCAGTAGGTTGAGAGAAGTGTTTATTCCCTTTAATACAGCATTTTTTGAATCACATCAAGAGCACTTTGCCCAGTTTCGAGCACCCAGTACCTAGACAAACTTTTTAAAATTGAGATAACTTATCTCTTATTTTAAAAATATCTAATATCTAATATCTTTACATTGCATGTAAAGTTAACCCTAGAGATATCTGATATATATTCTCACTTACCTATTGAATGTTTAATAAGGAAGACAGAGATGGAGTTTTCTCAGATATGCACAGCAGCAAGACTAGTAGTGATGGACATAAGTTGTAACAAAATAAAGTTTTGGCTAGACATAAGTAAAATTTCTTCACACTGAAAATGGTCCAGCATTGTAACAAGTGCCCAGTGAGGCTGTGAAATCTCCATCGCTGGAGGTATTAAAAACTTGAGAGGAAAAGGCACTGAGCAACCTCACCAAATTAGTCTTATTTTGAAGGGGGGAGATAAGTTGATGCCCAAAGGTCCCTTCCAACCTGAAATATTCTACGTATTAGAACATTCTAGTCTGTGGTTCTAGAATATTGCATCTAGATAAGTTGTTTGCTTGTATTCCAGCACTAGTTGATCTTTTTCCAGGGGGCAGAGCTGTTGAGTTTTTTTTCTTATGAAAATACCCTTAGCATCTGTTCCTCAAAATAAGGTTCTGATGCCAAAATCATGCTTCAAACGACACTGGGTAACTGAAATTTTTCCATATTACAGATTTCTAAGGAGGATAATTCATGGCAAATATCATGTTTTCCCCACACTTCCAGTAACCTATTTCTTCAAGATCCAAATAAACACTGTCAGAACAATGAATAAACTGTTCTTGCAGAATGTGAGAATTGCAATCTTTCCACATTATACTATCTAC
Source organism: Anser brachyrhynchus (assembly GCF_964034855.1). Classification (NCBI taxonomy): domain Eukaryota; kingdom Metazoa; phylum Chordata; class Aves; order Anseriformes; family Anatidae; genus Anser; species Anser brachyrhynchus. The sequence continues at coordinate 5,393,830 of NC_137708.1, read as the reverse complement.
CTCTCTAAGGAGCTAAAAAGGATTTGCTTTGGTAAAGAAAGCACTCTGTTATACGACTTTCTCTTTTGTAGTCTCATATCTTATGTTTCAATGGGTAAACTTTGCAAGTCAGATTTATATTCAAGTCTAAAGTTATGTTTTGTTGCAGTAAAATCAAAGGAAGCAATGACATTGATGTATAGAAGAACAGGTGGGAACTGAACAGACCTTATTAATCTTTTTCTCTACTTGGTGGCACTCATATGCCTTTAGTATATTGAGGGAATTTTATCCATTGCATGTAAGGTAACCTTGAATGGGAAGTAGATTTCCAAGTACTAGATGCAATTGTTTGTATTAATAACTTGCACTTTTTTGGCAATTTGGAGATTTTGGTAACAGCCCCTTGTCCTCTGTGTTCAGAGGTCAATATTTAACATGGATCCTCTTCTGAGATACTGCTTCCCATGTTTTATATCTAAGACAGTCGACTGAATTCCCTTTGTGGAACAGAGGCCTCCAGAACTTGACTTTTATACTTTTCAGGCCACTATCTAAAGCATTTTAGCAATTTTATAGTGCATGATAAAGAGCTTCATCTTCCTGTTTAAGTGACTTTATTTCAGTTTAAGAATTAAAAATTAATTGAACTAAATATAGGCTAGTTTAAGCATGACATTTGAGTCTAACAACTACAAAAGAGAAGGGAGATTCCCGTGCTTAAGCACCTTCTGCTCTGTGTATTTTACATGAAATTGTTTTCTGTAAAATACAAGCTGTAGAGCACAGAATGACATGCCTCTTTTATGGCTCCCTTCAGCTGCCCATTCAAGGGATCTAAGTATAAAGCTAATCTGTTTGTAAATACAGTCAAAAATTACAAAGTTGATTATAAGCATTGCATAAATATTAGTCGACTATCATTATACATGCTAAATGTTTTTTACTTGTAACAATTTATACTTTAACAAGTTCAGAATATTACCTAGCAGTATCTTCACAACATTATTTATTTCCCTTTGATTAGAAGGACACTGTAATTTCTATCTAATCAGGCACTGAAAAAATGCAAGTGAATTTTTTCTGTCTTAGACAAAAAACATGAAGCTAGGTAAATAAAAGCAACATTATTGTAATGGTTGACCTGTCTCATCTGGAGTGAAAGTGAACTAAGCTGAAAGACAGGTTACAGGGATGCATAGGCTAGGAGGGAAAATCATCCCCCCCCCAAATAACGTTTTCTTTTTATACTTGATCTTCTTCTTGAACTGTTTATCCCTGCTGAAAATGCCCAGGAGCATGGCAGAAAATGAAGAGCTACGTAAGTCATTGACTGCTGTTATTGTCTTTCAGATAGTGTTGAAAAATGCATCTACTGGTGTTAATGCCATTAAAAGAATTTCATAAGTTAATGCAATAAAATGTAATTCTGTTGATTTAGCTGTGTCTCTATTTGTTGCATTTGCATAATGAAAGTTCTATAAGACTCAATATATAAAAATACTCCAAGTTTTCTACGCACAGTTGCTAAGAGTTGTTTCAGAATCAGCAGCACCAAAACGAACATTTTATTCACTTCCACATGGTCACAAGCCTTCATGCTTGAAAGTTGAAACCTTCATGCCACAGCTGAAAAGAAATCATATTGTCACAAATAGCCTAGTACTGAATCTCTATTGATAATAACAGGCTTTGTCCTGAGTTTGCAAGGTGTCAGGACTAAGGTTAGTCAGGATCTGTCCAAGCATTAATTGAACTGCCAGCAGGTGTGTTTTACTTGGTGTAGCCACAACAGCAATATTTCCAAAGGCCCAGTGGCTATGCCTGGTTTCTTTTGGAAACCTTTGGTCACAGACTTTGTTCTTATGTAGGTAACAGTAACAAGTAGTTCAGTTATGCTGTGAGATATTAGATACTTATGACTGCAGCATAACGATGTCATGTAGAGGAATAAGGCCTGGTAGGATAGCAGAGATATCAAGAGTGGGGACATAGGTTGGTGTGTAGAAGTGTGCAGGCTTTGGATGACAACCAACAGACACTGGCTGGCACTGGAGCCCCCAGGGCCATAAATGACTCTCAGATGGTTGGTTCAAGAAGTGCTGACCAGGAGCTGGGCAGAACTATTTTCAGAGGTAACAGAGAAAAAAGACCAAGTAGGTGACATATGTTGATCATACTATATTTAATAAAATTGGACGTAATTTGGAGCTGCAGGTGAATAAACAAAGAGAAAGATATAAAAAGATGTTAGAAAATATTTAAAAATAATAATAATAAAAAAAAAAAACAGGTGAATAGAAAAATAAGGAAGGAGAAGAGGAAAAAGAAACCCTCAAAACCTGCATCATACTCTCCAGAGCAAAGGATTTAACTATACCCTGAAAAGATATACCCTGCCACCCAACTCTTTCCAGAATGTCCATGATTAATTAACTGTAATTCTCTGATGAGATGTTTAAGATTTTGATTATGCTAGCAATAACTTCCCCTCATATTTTCATATAAGATGTGTTTTCTTTTAGTCCAGAATGAGATCTTTAGCATAAGGGTACGTAACAGTACTTTTCTTACCTTCTAGTGAAAACTATTTCAATAATGTGAAATAAAAAAATGTAGAAAAAGTAAATTTTCTTCTTGTTTGCTAGGCACTTAGAAAATCACAACCTTTGCCGGAAAACAATAAATTCAGCTGAAGATACCATAAGACGGCAGAGAAAATGTGGTAGATTGGCATAAACACTTCTGTGGATCTTTGCTTGATGGTTGTTTCTTCCTCTTAGCAATCCACATTCTGTAATCCAAACTAGCCCTCTTTTTTTTTTTCCTTAATTCTACCTTCCAGTAATACCCAGAAATAAAAGCAAAGCCTCAGAAATACACGTAAATGCAAGTCATGGAAAAAATTAATGAGAAAGTAAGTAGCAATTTTCAGGTCATTCTTTCTACTACTCATCCTTTCTAATATTTTTCATGGTTAAGTGAAGAAGCATTTAGAAAAATCTGTAAAAGGAGGTTTACAGTGATAAATACTATTAAAAAAAAAAAAACAACACTATAAAAACTGTAAAATCTACATGTATTTTTTACCTGTTCAAAATGACTTACAATTTATACTTATCATTGTAGTAGTATGTGGAGTACTGATTGTCAGGTTTCTGCCAAAAAAAAATAAAAATCGGAATCAATTATATCCTTATATATTAATAACACGTGAAATATAGGGAAGGCAAAGTAAATCGTTTAATTGGAATCACTTATTACAGATATGCTGGTTGGCACCAAGCTTTTGTTCAATATAATTTAAATTACGTAGGTATAACAATAATAGCAGTACATCAGAGTGAAGAGATTGAGTAAGATGTTATAAACCCAGGCTGGATGGTATGGAGCAAACATACTGGATTTTCACAATACTAGCTGTGCATGCCTCTGCAGACTTTAACACATTTCTCTCTCTTCTGCCCTCTCATCTCAGTTGCTGCACACATACAGTGTTAGGACTTGACAATAGTTTTAATGCTTAAATGCCTCACCTTACTTGTCCTTATAGGTAGCTCTACAAACTAGTAACGGCTTAATAGAATCCTATATCAGAACTCAAAATAGTGAGTGCTCCAGTTTCCACATGATCACTAATGAACTTAACACAGCAACTGTCAATCACTTCTAGCACAGTTACTCTTTCCAGGAGTGTACTCTTCATAAGTAAGGAGACAAAATGAGAAAGCAAGCAAAAACAATATAAGTTTATGAGACATCTATATACAGTTTCCTGTCTTAATTTTCAGATCAGTGTTGAGTCTGACTATCGAGTTGGTTAGGGTTCTCTTGGGTGACTGTGATGTCCCTGTAAATAATGGCTTCTCCCAGAGGTCACAGAATCTATCTTTCTGTTTGCTCTACACTTTGGGAATTCAAATCTAAGTTTTTCACAGAGAGACATTAGGGAAATGTTTTGTATTGGCAATGAATTTGTTCTCACCAGGCAATATCTGTTAACGGCAGAGACTCACAGGCAGACACCTAGGCATCATTTCCCTTTTTCTAGGCATGAAGAGTATAAAAAATTCCATTAATGTGAAATCTCTTTCTAAACATATTTCAGAAGAGTTGAGGAGGGTTACATGTTGCTGGTTCTGAGAATTGTATACCGTTTCAGAGTTCTGTTGTACCAATTCCATTACAGTACTGAGAACCTTGTCTAATTCATGTTACTGCTTAATATTCATGCTTAACATCCTAAAAAGGAGTTCTGAAGTCTTAAGATTTTTTTTTCAAAGTGTTTCTGTAGATCAAAACAAAGTAAAAAGTAGTGTTTTTTTTTTTTTTTTAATTTCTAAAATTCTCCATAATTCTTGTTTATTAAAGTTATACAGGTAGTATACTCCATCTCCAAATTCACAGACTGTTTGATTGAACTGAAATATATCTCATATTAAAATAATAATAATAATAATAATAATAATAAACAATAATAATAATATAGCAGATTCTCTTTTCTTTCTGTCCAAATTCACACCCATACATGCACCTGGCAATCAAGAGTTCTTTGTACTCAGTGTTAGAAATACTTCACTGTTGTTACTTGAGTTAACTGTTTTGAAAGAAATTTCAGCCTGGAGAGTAAAATGTGTTTGGGTTGACTGATGTCTCCTTCATAAATCTTCAGACTACATAAAAGGAGGGTTGGGAGAGCTGAACAGAGGATGAGGTAGCTGAAAGTAGTAGAATCTGGCACATCTATTTTTTTACTGGAAGACTACAATAAAAAGTAGATGAGGAAAAAAGCTACTCAGCAATACGACTTCTGGTTAAGCTTCTGGTTCTATCAGCAATACGACTTCTATCCAGCTTCTGGTTAAGCTGGATAGTCCTTTCCTGCATTTCCAGTGAGTTCGTCATTCCTCAGTTCAAATAACACTGTTTTGGTCAGAGCCTTTCATCATCTGATTATAATTGTGTTTCCTAACTGCAAATATCATGATAATTAGTTAACTAAAGAAAGAATTGGCTGTCCTCAACACATAAAAAATAATATGTCAATTGATCAGAGATATTGTTTAGCAAACCACAGGATGAAGAAATGTAACAATACAAAAGTTATGATTCTATTGTGCACACAAGTCTTTCAAAGCCAAAGACTGACTGAGTAGACAAGAAACCAGATTTTCTGCTCTCAGATTCCATTGGTCTAACTTCCACCAGAGCCTTATAAAATTGTAGTCAATCACTCAGCAGTAGCAAATCTGTGTGAATATCTGACAAAACAGATTTACCATTTTCTAGCTACTCCCAGTAGCTCAGGAGATGACTCTGTGGTTTGCATCAATGTTGCATGTATTTTCAAGATAAGGCGTTCACACTTGTTTTTCCAAACTATGATCACTTGTGAGTAGCTCTTCCCATAGGACCTGAATGATTGTAAATATTAGTCAAGTGATGTTTGTCATCTACTTCACTTCATTGGAAGGTAGATAAATTATTATTTCCAGTGATAGTACCAATGTTAAATTAAGTCGTTATTACATTTCTTCAGCTTCTTTAGGAGGACTGATAATTTAAATAAAAACATATCGTTTTTTCTTTCTTTCTTTCTTTTTTTTTTTTTAATGGATTTGGTTCTTGCTTTTCCTTGCTTCTTTGTATGCTGAGTTAACCACTTCTAAAAAGAATGCCATTAGATAGCTATTGTCACACATAAGTATCACAGAACATGAAGGAGGTTGCTGATCCAAAATGAAGGAAAAACAAGTATGTCTCTCCATAAGCTAAATAGATTTAATGAAATTACCTGCAGAGGTTATTTTTACCATAGCCCAAGTTACACTTGATCTTGTTCTACAGGCTTTTAGCAGCCATATGGTATTATATCTTTACTAGAACAATGGCACAATAAAACAGTCTTAAGGCCATAGCAATTTAATTTAACATATTAGGCAGTAGCCAGATATCCTCATGCTGTTATCAAAATCATTAATATGCTACAAAAAAACACGGAAAATAAAAATCCCTCATTTATTCTCCCTGCATATCAGCAGGATTAATGTCAAAAGCTCTCCAACTTCCTGAATAAAAGGTTTCTTGTTTTTGCTGTGACAAATGAGAAACAAATCTCAGCCTGAACTTTTTCATGAGCTGATTATTTTCCTTCATGATTTTCATTTTTTTGACAGCTCCAGGTGGACTGGAGGTAATACCTGTCACCAATCCTTGTTCACAGAAAGGCAGTAAAACTGCCTTTTTTACTACAGGCCTGTACAAAATCCTAATTCTGAATATTCTGTTCCCATCTCTGTAAAACTGAGGTTTTCCTTGCTGTATTGCATGAGTTACAATAGTGATGTGATTCTATAAAAATAAGGGTAGGATGTGTGTTAAAGGTTTGTCTGACACTAAGATATTTTGCTACCGTTGGAGAGACCTGTGGAAATTATCACTCTTAATGTGGGCTATCAAGTATGTGGATGCACATCACCAGGGAGTGTGTGATACAATGTCTATACCTCAGAGAGGCAAACTAATTCTATTTGCTTATTCCACAGAGGATAATAGCAATTTCTCCCTGTCTCTTCTTCAGAAAAATGCAAAGTCACTATTCATGTGGTTCTCTCACTTTATTTGGGGGTTTATTATAAAGCTATTTTCTTGAATTATATCTGGAATCTCTAATTTCACAGGACTGCCTTAACATAATCATGGCGTGAGCTAAGAATGAAACTTGTAAGAAAAAAATTATGATACACTTTGAAATTATTGGTCCTAGATAGTAAATGTCAGTTATTTTTGTATCAGAACTTCTTTCCTTTGCCAAAACCACACAGCACAGCTAGGAAAAACAGAAGAAACCATAGAGTATTAAACAAAAGACCAAATCCTTCACTCTTCCCGCTTTACAACATACATTCCACAAGAACATTTTCATGCAGGAGGAATCCACATCTAGAGCAAATGAAATCAATTATTTATGCAGGAGCTTTTTCAGATCATTTTGCTCTTCTTCAGAGGTTGGACTAGAATGGGAAAGAGGGATAAGTTTAAGTTAAGGTGTTTTAATGCTTCTATGCTAGGAATTCCCAAGTTTATTCATTTTCTTTTGCGAGCAATACAATTTTTCTTTGAAATAAATTCCCCTTTAGTGTCATCTTCTTTCTTTGGGGAGCCTTTAAGGCAGTTCTAAGAGTCACATTCTGCATATTCAGTGGGAGGGAAAAAACATCTAACTGTGAATTTACTAATGCTGAGAATAACATCTCTAAAATGAAAGGAGCTTATCTATTAACTATTACCAGAGACAAAGCTACTGCTTTCAATTCAGCTAGACTAGATAAAATGCTGTTTATGAGCTGGATGCAGCCATCTGGAATAATCACAGCAGTTACAAAAGAAGAAAGAGGACTGGAAGGGAACTGGAAATTTCTTTCTTTTTAACTCAACCAACAGCAAATCTCTTCCTACCACTCTGAGATTTTCAAGCTGATACATGCTAGATTTTTGATGGCTAGACACAGTCATCATACCCCAAAGCTGACTTTAATACTAAGAAATCTAAAAGCTACACCTTTAGTAATTACCTTTAAGATAATGAGGTAATTGGTATACATGCCACTGATGCAATGTGAATTTTCACCTTCAGTGAAAATTTCCAAGAAAACTCTTTCTAGAGAATTCCACAGAATATTTTTTGTGACCTGCTCTAATGCTCTGCTTCAGAATTCATCTGCCCAAAATTAATGTAGCTACATTAAGCTCAGACGTTCTGAGTTGTCTTAGCTGTCAACATCCTTTGCCTCAGTCTCTGTACTGTATAGGCAACATCGTGTGATTTTACATTTAGGACACTATCCATCATACTGTGATTCTGGATTGTAATGTCTCCCCAGAACAGCAGTTAGTACTGCTAGATTTGTGCAGCCACTTGTGTTGTCTTTCCCAGTTCAGGAATCAAATTTTAACTACCAGCAAAGAAGAAAAAAAGAGGAGGATCTTTTTTTCCCAACTCCTACTGTATTTAAATTGATCATTTGATCAAATTCCTGTGAAGAGTCTTATTTTTCTTCTAATTGTTATTTTCCTGAAGTTATTCAGTGTTTCTGGAAATGTTTTGTGTTTCCCAAAGATATGTAGATTTTGCTTCTTAAACCTCTAGTACCATAATGTATGATTTTCATTCTTTTCTGCCTTCACGTGAATAAGACTGTCTGCAGTCATTCTGCTGCTAGTTTATGCCAATGTGAAACTTCATCTGATAGCTAAGTCTTTCTATCCTGATCTAAATTTCCTAGTGAAATTTGTGGTTATGTGAAGTCCTAATTATATCTATCATGTTTCACACAGATTTAGAGATAACTTCCTACAAAATCAAGTATCACAGAAGGATTGGTAAGATGACTGACAGCATTCAAGATACCTTCTCCCATATGAAATTATTTTATTTATGAAACAAACAAATTTAAATAGTACTTTGAAGTACTATTTTCATTTTATTATATCGTTTCTGTTGTATGATATGATGTTTTCTATCCTCAAATATATTGGCTTGTCTATTAAATAATGGTCTACTTAAATTGGTAATTCAAAACAGATCAGTTACATACATTAAACACAAGAGTCTCTATGACAACTAATTGCATTGTATATGAAATTTATTTACTTGTAATTAGAATATATTGGTTTGTATGTAGCTAACTATTTACACTTTGTGCCGTCTGCTGTGATCAGTAATCATCACATCTAAAACAGATGGGATTGTGTATAGAGCATATTGGATTTTGTGTACATTATAATACATTGTAGCACTTTACATGCTCAAATATATGTATGAAGTTACTGAACTCTATTAAATAAATGTTCTTTGTACCACCTCCAGCAATAGATCCTATACACTTCAAGAAATAGTCAACATATTAGAAATGTGTATTTATGCTTCTATTTATTCTATTCTCATACTGCGTCCAAATGAAGGAACTACATCCCAATAGCTGTTAATAAAATGAAGATTCTCATTAGACTGTATGAATTTTACATGAACATATTTTGCTTTTGACAAGAACATTTACTCGTACTAGTATGTCCAAGACAATCTGATGATTGATAGTCACCTGGAAAAACTGTGGTGTAAGCAGCATGTAATACAGTGGAGCATCAAGGTTACTTCCTTAAAAACAGATTTTTAGTTTTGTTTTGTCTCAGTAAATGAAATCCACGTTGTACCTTGAAAGAAAGTCAGGCATATCTGTGGGATTGCAATTGTCCATTCTCTATGGAGGTCCAGCTGCTGCAGGGATCATGCACACTGACAGCCTGCTCAGGGTCCTAAACAGACAGGGACCAACGCTGCAGTAAAAGGCATAAGAACCTGAAACCCAGCTTCAGGGAAGCATGCAAGGGAGACATGGGAAATTTGAGCAGTGCAGGATGTAACCCACTTCAAATTGCTCTTCAAATTAAATATGAACTATCTGGAAAAACAAGTGAATTACAGATTGAGTTACATCCATTTGGTTGCATATTCTATAGTGTCATATTTATATCAAGACTACAGCAATGTAAGTAGTTTTATAATAAAACAGGAGGAAAAAAAAAAAAGCTGATTTTTTTCTAAGAACCATGTAAAGTAAATAAGGTTTTGATTTTTTTCCTCTATGTTTACAGACAGCACAATAAGTATTGTTCCACTTCCTCTTTCAAACCTGTTTTTAAATTCCTTTGAATAAAGCGGTTGTCAGTATTGACACAGCAATTATAAAAGAATGTTAATCATTACATAATATGTGCATATTTAATTGAAAGGTTCACGATTATTGAAAAAATGACACATTTTATGCTATTTTGTATATGCTGATATATATAATGTTCATTTGACTCCCTCTGGAAAATTAGATAATTATTTGAGTACAAGGTTTATAAGTGGCTGATCTCAATTACATTCTGAGTGCCCTCAAACATTATGCGAAGTGCCTGTTGCCCTGTTAAAACAAAACAAATTGTATATATACACATACACTATAACAAGCTCTTAATGAGAGAGTGCCTATTCCTTAGAGGTGCTTGGGAATCTGTTCTTTATGGCTTCCTCTGGTCTTTACGGTCCTTTCTGTTTCCCCTCCAGTCTTTATTCTGTTGATCTACTGTTCGATACCAAAAACCTTGTAAACCTCTCTATGCTTTATCCCTGGACGTGCAAGCCTTCTCTCTTCCTGGTTTCTTACCACCACTGTTCTTAGAACCTTGCAAAATCTTCAACAGTAATTCAGATCTTGAGACTAGCTTTCACAGAAAGCTAATAAATAACTAAGTTCTACCATATTTATAAGTATTTACCAGAAGCCTTTCTGAGTCAGATCCATTGTATCTAATACCTTCACAAATCGTCATAAGTCATGAAATGTTTGCTTTTATTTATAGAGCACATGTACTACACAACATAGCTATTAAAAGAGTCAATATATTTTAATTATATCATGATTTATATTATTTTGATAGTTTTTTTTTTTTACTTCAGGAAATAATATTTTACAGTAAAATTGCAGTGATCACAGATGTACAAACACCTTCTACTTAATTTCTCGAATTGCACACACATTCGAGTAGTCACGTAATTCATACTACAGTTAATGGGAGCATTTCAATTTTATCTCCTTTAAAATGTGGATCATACCTTAGGAAAAAAAAGGTATTTCCAACAGTGTTTAGCATACATCTCTTTTATTATTATTTTACTTTCCATAAAATTAGGTAATAGTTTAAAAAAGAAAAAAAAATAAGGTGACAAATAAAAGTCCTCTCCTCAGTCAGCTCTTTGGCAAACTGTCCAGAATTGTTGGGTGTGTGCATGTGGAATGGACATGAAAAAACAATACTCCAGTACTGAAGGTTCAGTATCTTAAGAAGGTAGAGAGAAGACCAGAGACTATTATAGGAACAAGACTTCATGGTTCACCAACTACAATTAGGAATCTCACAGTAAACATTTTCCTTCATCATGTATACATAAACTGGACAGAAGTATCTATGATATTTGGGTTAATAACAATAAACAATGAAGACGCAAGTAGTTACTTTGCTGAAAATATTTGCCATGTGCGAGGAGTGGGCAACACCTTGACCAGCACATGAAGCCATGCCACAGCTGTGTAAGCAAAAGGGGACTAAAATTAGGCCTGTTTGTCCACTGGGATACCCAGCACCTAGAATTCTTGATTTGGACTGTTTTTTCTGAATGCTATGAATTTGACCCAAAGTCCTTATCTTTTTAAAGGCTTTAGATGACTTTGGATAACTTTCAAATTGTACTAGTTCCCAATAAGATATAGCCTATTAAAGAATTTTCTTAGGACCACAGACAGTTTTAGACCATACAAGTGACTTTACATATTTCAGTGGCTATCCACATTTCAAAAGACTATTGAGTTCAAGAGGAGAAAATTGCAAGGGACCACAGAACAGAACTTCAAAGGACATTTGTCCTTGTAAGACCTCAAGCAAGTTGTAGCAGAACACAAAATGGAGGATTAGATTTGAATTTGTTTACCAACAATATTTATTTTCCCTAACAATAGATTTTCATTTAATCAGTTAAAGTAACTTCATACCTTTAAGGTCATCAATCTCAAAGTTTAAAATGTAGCTTTTTTTTTTTTTCTCACTATGTATGAACATATTTTAAAATAAGTTTATGAATAGAGTAGTGGCAAGTAGTGCTAAAAAACAGATGCATTTAACACCCTAGATTTATAAAAGTCCACTGACTGAAAATTAGAAAGCTGTTATCTTGCCTAAAATGCTTTCAAGAGTTAAAAAAACATTCTTGGCATGATTTTGATATCATGTTTCACTAAAGCTCTATATAAGAGGAATTATCTCCATGTTTCTAGAGGCAAAAAGGGGACAGACGTTCAGGTAAATCCTCCAGCTTCTCCCTGGCAGGGTAGAGGGGATGACAAATCTTCAAAGGACAATTTTTGTTTATGTACGTATGTTCATGAGTACTGGAACTTTGGAGAATTGATTCCAGGTCATAAGAAAGCATCCAGATGATAGCACAGAGATACTTAGTATGTAACTAAGTAAATTGATCTCAAATGTTTCAGTTAGAGCCATTCATCGACAGGTCTACTTGTGAAAAACAAGGGCAATGAGAAGAAAGCAAAGGATATTCTACAGCAGTAGCTGACTCTCCAGCCTTTAGACATGGCAATTCTAAAGAATGCAAGAAAATGAAGCAGTACATTCTACCACGCAGAAACTTTAAGAGAGATTGAAATTAAAAGGAGCAGAGATGGAAGGGATCAGCTAGTTCATCCTGCTGACAATTCAGTAATGTTCCTGTGAGGATTAGCATATTGTTCAGCATGGTGTTAAATATTCCCTGCTAGGAGCTTTTTTTTTTTTTTTTTTTTTTTCTTGAGGGACCATTTAAACTAGAACAGATATTACTATAAGGAAGTAGTCTTGTCTGTTGCCTAAATATTCATATTTCTTAATTTTATCCTATTATGTCTGCTTAAACCATGACACACACTGCTCTGTCAAGTAATGACTACCCTGTTTAACTCCTTCAGATACCGACTCTAGTCTAGCAGGGCTTGATTAGTCAGAAAATCAGTCCTGTTAGACACTTTTTTCACATTTAACCTCTTGCTCCATGACTGAATTAGCCATTGCAGCAGAATTATTAAAATCATATCAAATACTCACTCATTCTAAATGAAATAGAGTATTTGATATTTATCATTTAAAAAGCAACAGTGGGAGAACAAACTCCAGTGTGAGTTACTTTATGTCAACTGTCTTAACATTTGCTTTAAAAGTTCTCATCAGTCTGCCACAATAAAGCATGAAATAGAAGACATACGTTCCTCTGAAAACATCCCCAAAGGTTCAGACTTAAAGATTCCTACTGTGCCAAATATCAGGCAGTCTGCCAGTAAGCTCAATTAGAATTTTTGACTGAATTAAGTAGTGCACAATCACAGCATACAAATGAAAAAAGCACCCTCAAAAAGAATAGCTTTCCTGTAGGTGTAACGAAATCTTTTCTTCTCTGCTTGAAATAAGTCTCAAATTATAGTGATGTTATTTGACTTTAGGAGTGCACAGATGTGTTAAGTATTTCATTGGGAATATAGAGTGGTTAGTTGGACAAGCATAAAGCATACATAATTAATTTCAGTCTTGCAGTGCCTCTGCTCTTTAACATGATATTTGTTACCCTAGCAAAAGAAGCTTACCCGGCACCATGTTTAGCTAACAACATTGAAGGGAACTGTTAAAAAGAAGAAAAATCTGTTTTCATTCCACTCTTAAATTTGCACCTAGTTTCAGACCGTATGTCTGCATTTAGTATTTTAAAGCAGGCACAAGAAGAATGGCAGGTTCCTGGAGAGAAATATGTCACTGGTGATAAACAGCCGTAAAATCAGTAGAGCAGATAATGCATTGCAGGTCAGAAACTACACCCCTGACAATACTGCACATGCAGGTAATACACCAAATGTCACATTTGAAAGGGGTAATGCTTTTTCTACTGCTACATCCTCAACAAATTGTAGTACATAGCTGAGTTACAAATTGTAGTACCTAGCTGACATGGAAGCATGAAGGATTTTTAGGAGGCAGAAAATACAATGAGAAACTGAACAAGATAGACCACCAAAACAAACACACACACACAAAAAAACCACCCAGCAAAATTAACAGCCCAGCTCTCAGCAACAACGTGAGCCAAATAATAAATCAACTTAGACTGTAATCGTAATCTATTAAAAAAAATAATTTTTCTTTATAGCTCTGTATGAAAAGATTAAGCCCTCTAAACAGAAAGACATCAGACCTAAATAAGGTTAAAAATTGCTTGTTTTAGTATGGACATTTTTTATCCTTTATGTACATACTTTTTAACAGCACGTTTCCTTTTAATGAATGAAGGTGAATTCGTCTGTGTTGTTCATAACTCTAGAAGCATACATATTAGCATATTTTCCCAGCACTGATATTAACTCATTAATTCTTACCACACATTAATGAGCTAGAAATGTGGGGAGATAGTACTGGAAAACCTGCCTAAAATCATACTGGCATTGCGACTGGGAAACAGCATGGCTGCCCCATCCCTGGGAGAGTTCAAGGCCAGGTTGGACGCGGCTTTGAGCAACGTGGTCTAGTGGAAGATGTCCCTGCCCATGGCAGGGGCCTTGGAACCAGATGATCTTTAATGTCCCTTCCAACCCAAACTGTGGTTTTGTGATTTCACTCACATGCTCAATCTCCTGGCCCATGCATCTTCTTATTTACCATTGTCACAGAGCACTGAGGAAGACATAGACTGTAGCATTAACAGTCTTTAATACAAAGCTGCAAAAACCACTCATAGTCAAACAAAAAATACTGAAGCTCCTAATGAAGCTTCTCATCTGGACCAAGATTTCCAGTACCTTGGGCGAACTAAACAGTGGTCAACACCCTGAATATAAACATGTATGAATGCACACATGCATGAAGGAACTGCAGCAATCTCTAACTCACAACTGGGTGAGGAGGAAAGAAGCACTGCCAATTAAATAGACCCCCTAAAGTCCAGGGAAATCTAAGAAAGGAGTTATAATGGGTTTTCTTTTGTTGTACACAGTGTGCAGCTTCCAGATTAGCTCCACATAAAACTGTTGAGTTCAGCAAACCTCTTCCAAGCGGGAGTGTCTTAAAATGTAAAAACATTAAACAGTGGAGTATGACAGGTCTGCTTTCTATAATGAGATTATCACTTCTTGATGATCTGAAGATGTCCCTCTTAGGTCTGGAGCCAAGGAAAGACCTGGAATATTTTTGAATCTTCACTTGTCTTAGCCAACAGGCAAATCTACTTCTGATTTACTGGCCCAGAGCACAAGATGTGCACAAGATGTGCTCAGAGTTTTAAAGATCAGAAAATCTGCTTAACAGAGCAACATGGTAAATGGTCTCCGTTAGCACAGTAGAACACAGTTAACATTTATCTTATTTATCATGATCAAACAAGTGTGAATTCTTGATTTCTCAGCTGAAAATATTAGCTTAAGCAGATTTTTCTAAAACATCATGTTATCATCTATGAACTGTCTGAGTGCTGACTGTAATAGGGATGATTCAGATGATATGCAGACTCCACAATCCACTATTTTTGGTGTTTTCTCCGTTTTTCATAGTACCCTTTGCAGCATGTTTTAAACAGGTATATGATGATTCCCAGAATTCCTCCAGGAATATGCAAGAACAGATAATAATAGACAAACATGATGAAAGCTGGCAGCAAATATGTAATTTTGGTTCTTCCTATGCTGTGCAATACCTTATATCCAGTTCTGCAGCCTTTTAGAAAATCCCGTGATGCCTTTGTACTCTAGATTTTTAATTCATGGAATAAATAGGAAGGAAATGTCTAGAAAGAGAGAAGCAACACATAAGTGCCTAGAATTACCATGATTCTGTTACTTTTATTAAATCTCATAAGTGGATAATCACAGCAGTGGTTCACTCTGCACTGTTGTATCTACCAGTCTAGCTGGAGAGACCAATCTTTGGGACAGTGAGCTAACTGAAAGTTTGCTGAAGGAAATAATGTGCTTCATTTTTTAAAATTACGGAGAAGAGAGAGCTTTGTTACAACGCTATTCCTGGAGGAAGAACACTCAGAAACTTCAGATTTGTCTTTGGTGAGAAACATAATGTAAACCAGAGATACTGTACATAGATACAAACTGCACATAGATACAAACTCCTAATATGCACTGAAGGAAGAAACTAACTACATTTCTTACTACATAGATTTACTAACAGTGGAAAACAAGGATTTATGTGCATAGATGACCTACATTTACCAAAAAGATCATAATGAGGAGGTGAATTTGATCTGGTATATGATAAAGCTGAGTCATATAGTTAGCAGGGCATTAGTGGATTGCATTTGTTTATGCATTCCACTATAATTACATTAATATTTATTAAGAAATCTACTAAAATTTAACTCATTTCTCAGTAATCACTAAGAAATTCTTCCATGTGGACAGGAGGACTTAATGCAGCATGCTGTTTGTACTACCACTTTTACCTTTCAGTTTTCACGCATTTTTCACTACTGGAAAAGAAATCCTCATATGCCTGTGCAGCTACACAGCTACAAAAAACTTGCAAAGTCTGGCATGTCAAAATACAGATATCAAATACAGGATGTGACAATCCCAGATCAAAGTAACAAACTGTATATATGACAGCTGTCTGTGGCAATAGCCTTGTCAAGTGCAGAAATGATGGTTAAAAGTTGATGCTAGGACCAGGTATGGAATAACACTTCCTGACAGACAATGACTTTAAATATTTCACCTTGTATGTCCAATTCTGTCTTAAGTTACATAGGTTCAGCTGATGTTAATCTTTAGGCCAGAAAAGATCTGAAATCTCATTTTTCCTGCTCTTAAAAACAAGAATGATAAATATAATCTGTAATAAGACTATGATATTTTTCAAGGCAGAGAGGAGAACTATATATGGAGCATGCTCATACTACAATAGTAGAGTAGCCAAGAACCAAAACAGAACTGTCCCATTATGATCCTTCTAATGTTGTAATTATGTAGCTGTTCCTAACAGAGTAATTAAAAACAGAGAGTTAGACTTCTACATACTCTTTAGCAGCCACTACAGTGGATTGACCCACTGATTCCAAAATCAAAGAACCTTGAATCCTAATCTATTTCATGGTTTCCAATGGAATATTTTCAGGGTGGGTTATAGCACTTTCTGCATATATACCAAAATGCTAGAATTATGAAAATATGCTGTCAGTCAACACAATGGCTTGATATGAAATATTATACAGGAGCCCAACTTTATGCCAAACTTATTCTTTCTTTGTCCTTTGTATATTTTCTTCTGTTTAGGGCAATGACACACCATTGACTACAGCAGTTTTAACAATTGATAAAGTCATTGCTAATCAGTTGAGCTAAGAAAAGAGGAAGAATTCCCATTGACTGCCCAGTTCTGAGGTAAAAACGCATGTGCTTAAAGTCTGAGTTCTGAATATCTTCTAATGTTCTTCCTCTCCCCCCATGTTCTTCTGTCTCAAAGCAAACACAGTCAGTTTGATGAGATGTTCTTCATGGTTGAAGTCTTTCTCTTCTGTGGAATGTTGAATGATCACTTTCAGTCGATGTGTAATACCAGCCTCTACTGTGCGTCAGCAGTGTGTTCAAGCAAAGCCCCTTTGTGCCTTCTCCCATGATGTCCTTGCTGTAGGGAAAGCTGCTTCTGAAAATCCAGAAAAGTTTTTAATATCCTTCCAGCAGCTGACTTGCTACCATGTTTTCTTAGAACCTGGGTCTGGAACGCATCACATTGGCCTCATTACACTCATAACACTATATACATGTTCATCTATTCTACCTTGACCTATGCTTTGTATTATACTTTGAAGCCCCTTGGAGCTGGGATCACCATGTTCTGTGTTTATACAGGGTCTACATATACAAATATGAAATAGGACTGCTACTAGAACTTACAGCTGTTAAAAAAAAAAAGGAATTGTACTGAATTCAGATTATCTTCTCTCTGCTGTTATATGTACATTGAAATTAGTCTATTCCAATATTACCTACGTGAGACTTAACCTAAAATCAACAACAACTACACACGCTAAGGACAGTTACTGAGCAGTCTCTCTCACTGTTCACACTGTTCTGGGTCTCCTTTCTGGTAGAAAAGCTTGAATTTTAATTTTATATTTTGATAATTATTTTCCCAGATTTATATACTGAGCTGCTGCTGACTCACTCTCTTCAAGTTAAAGCAAATATGTATAGCTATCTCAAGTATATGAATTAGTTGTCACAGATTATTTATGTACTGGCTATTCAGAGATGATAGAAAAATACATGCCTTAACTCCCAGGTCATATTTAAGTGCAGCCTTGGCCATTTCAGTTGTATTAGGATTACCGTATACAAGACAGATGCCTGTTTTTCAGTTTCTACTAGCTTTATATGCCAAGGTGATTGAGGTGATTTTTGTTAGCAACAGACTGAAGGTTAAATTTCTCAGGTAAGCACTGCCTTAACTTGAGATAGATGTCAACGCATCTATGTTACAAAGAAGACAAAGTAGTTACCAGACTGTTTTCAACCTTTGTCCCACCTGTTACACCTGTCCCACCTGTTACAAAGAGATGGGGTTTCTTGGGAGTATCAGGTGATACACAGAGTACAAGAAGGAAAAGTCAAGTTCATTCCACACTTACTACCTTTTTACTGGGCGATGCATTGAGATGGACATGTTGCCAATAGCTCCAATGCAGCAAAAGAGACCCTGAATTTCTGTCACTGACAGGATAATAGAAGATTGTTTCTGAATGGAGTCTGCTACATGACTCATGCTGACTTTATCCAATTTTGCCATTGTCTAGATTATTTATTGAACTATGTTCAGTGTACTGGTAATATTACTACACCCTTAAAGTTACAGAGGAAATAAGATAGTCATTTAGTATGTAGGTAAGTAGAATAAGAATGAATCAGACAACACTGATTCTAAGTCTCAGATAAAGACTTTCACTTGCTTGTACAAAACATCTTCTGCTAGCCTTCCTTTTCTCCGATAGCACAGAGGATGCATTTGGATATATCATAGTGCTCTATATCCAGTCTTGCAGACTCTTCTTTGTTCCACTTGCGCCTTGCAGCACCATCATGCGGTTATTGTTGAGGAAATAAGAATATTTGGCCTATTGCCAAATACCACCTGCCTGCCATATTTACAGATGAAATTGGTAAGCAGTCTAGAATTGGATGGAGCAAAGTCTATTTAGAGGGAAAATGGGAATAACAAGTACTCAGAATGAGGAACAGTCTGAGCTCTCTCAAGGTCATTTGGTTTCTTCTCTCTATTAAGTTTAATAATTGATATTATTTGAGCTTTTTCTGCTTTTTATGTGCATCTCACCTGAATGAGATTTAGGTCTTTGCTTAGCCTTTCTGAACATAAAATCATGTCTGATCTTCATACCTTTGCAATTTCACCTGACTTTTAATGCATAAAACTTTTCTGCTCAAAATTCTGACTATAAAAGAGGTGTGACCACTTGAACTCATCCAGCTTCTCTTCTGTTTTTTTGGATGGAGGGGAAGGAAAGATACTCTACTGGGGATAGAAGATGGAGTTTATATATGTTCACTCTCTGAAAATTCTTTGAGTGTATGATTAAGAGATATGCTTCTTAAGGACATTACTGTAATATAATTTTCCCCCATTATTTTTTTTTCCAAGAAATGTTTTATCTAGAGCATTATAACATTGAACTTTGAGGATTTGCTTCACCTATGGGATATATTCAGGATATGACACCAACTATGTTCTCTCTTAAGAGATATTACCATATGCCTGGAATTACTCATACTCTGACCTGGGAATAGATCATTTGTGATAAATTCACAAAACTACTCACTATTCAATATTACTGTATTAGGAAAATCTCTTAAGTTTTGACACAGAATGAAGCAATTTTATTTGATTAAGGAACATCCACATTAACATTCTCAACTTGTCAAGAATTCTGTTATAACAGCTAGTCTGTGGGAGCCTGTACAGTTCAGCTAGAAGTGCCTTAAGTGTTAAGGATATGAATATTACTTAGTATGAAGGAGATAGCAGGTCTCTACCCCTGTGAGCACAAGTACTTGTTCCTTATCTAAAAAGATAGACTGAAGAATTGAGTTGAGCAAAAGTCACAGCAGTGCAGGTGGTGTAAGAGACTACTGCAAAGATGAAGATCATGCTTTCAGTGTTCACAAGAGCACAATAAACAGCAGTGAATCACAGTATTATAGCAAGGCAGACTAAAGTCAGACATTATGAAAAGCTTTGTAACATTAGAGACAGGTAAATTTTGGAACAGACTGCCAAGACAGACAGTTGATAACAGCTTACAAAAAAGGGATGGTCCCTGTGACTTTTCAAGCTCTTTCAGACACATTCCTCTACCATTATGTGATTGTTTTTTTTTTCTGAATAATTTGGCATTTGATTCCAAAATGTCCAAGTTAGAAGACTGAAAAATAATTTGTATTTGTTTACAGTCTTCATATGTCCTTTTATTTTTGATTTCTTTCACCTTTTTACTCAGACAAAAAATTCAACCATTTTAAACAGATAAGCAAAGGACCTGACTTTAGATATGTTTTATGGCTTTGAATTCCACAGATAGTCTTCAACATAGTCACTGGAATAACACTGCTAAACACTTCAGTGATTTTGACAGCTTTCCAGCTATTGCTTGCTGTTGCTTTCACAACAGAAAATAAGAGTTGTTATCCATAAAATATGAATGATAAACACAAATTGTAGCCTTCCACAAGTTCTCAGGCTTTTGTGGCTTTCTTAGACAGCACATGCTGCAGTGTACCAATGAGATGATCATATTGCTACTTGTCTTCATCACCACTCTACCATTTGTCCTTGGACTGCAGAAACAAGTCATATCTGAGCAACAGAGGATTGCTGTCCCAGGGTGAAAATGCAAGAAGCAGACTGAGAAATCATTATGGCCAAATATGTAAATATTTTTTCTTCGGTTGAGCTCACTCATTTTTCAGGGTAAGAGTGTGATGGTCACACTAATCTTAGGATTTGGCCTGATATCTGAATAAAAGTCTACATATATAGCCAAACAAACACAGAAGAAATATCAATCTCCTGACATTCATATGAAAATTAACCTCACAGGAATATTGCCATGTCTTGCCATACTTCATTTAAAGACAAACCTGAAATACCGATCTCCTAATTTTAAATTGATGAAAACCCACCATTTATTTAATATGCATAATGCAAAACTGATTATAAAACAATCTCTGACTTACAAGACCATTCAAAGGTAGATAAATGGAATACAAGATATGGGTATCACTTTTCCTAAAATTTTAAACTTCTCAATATTTTTTAGCTTCAAATTCAGCCTGTGTCTTATTTTACTTCTAGTACATAGAACATTTTTCTTTCCTATCTATATAAATGACGTTAGTCCTGTAGAATGTGATTAATTAAAAATTAAAAGATGTCAGTAGATCTCGGGGGGGGGGGGGGGGGGGGGGGGAAGGGGGGTGAGTGTCAAGGTTTTTATTTAATAAATAGTATGAAAATACAGAATATTTATTTAGAATAAAATGTTTTAACACTCTCTCCCCTTCTCTTCCACCCCCCCGCCAAATAATCTAGATAGACAGATAGATAGATGCAGATGTATTTGATACATATTAAAATTTCTACAAGTAGTTACATGGGTTTATATGTATACATGTAACTACAGAGATGTAGTAACATCAGATGTAGTAACATCTAGGCTGATGTGAAAAAAATGTAAACACAATTATATTTACTCTTAAGAGAATGTGTTTTAAATTCACAGTACGTACCAGTAAGCTACTCCAATATATCCCTGTGAAGGAAAGGTGTAACATGAAGCAGTATCCTGATGGATAGAGATAATCCTTGTTTGACTGATAATCTCCTGTTAACTTCCTGAGAGGGGAAAGATTTATTAGTTACTTTGATGCTGCTGGAAATTCCTACTTAGATTTTGTGTGTCACTGTGAACTGAGCTGATACGTGTAAGAGTTATTTCAGGGCCCTGCTGCATAAACTAGATATTACATTCAATCATGCTTTGGCCACTGTAACAAAAATCAACAGAAATTTAAAAATATGATTAAAGCATATCTACCCAGGAAAATGTATTGGTATACTCAAACTAATATAATTATACCACTCTCGATGTTAGCATAAGTCTCCACTTATGTTTGGAACTGGGTGTTATTTCTTTTTCTTCCTTTTTTTTTTTTAATTTATTTTTGGTGTTTTGCTGCAATTGAACCATTCCATGGAGACATAACACCCTAAAGAATGCTGTACTGTATACTCCTTATGTTATGTTTGAGCTTATTTAGTATCTTATAGGCTATTGTTTTGTTTAAAAGCAAGTGGTATACGTGACAGCACAGCTGCAAAATCATGTTATAGAAGATGAGTGTAATTGCTGTCATGGTGAAATAGTACACTCAAGTCACTAAAGACACTGTAATGCAACGCACTGAAGTTCATGATTTGTGCAGCACAATGCTCATGTATTCCAAGGTACATTTATAGAACTCTACCCCTGGATCTTATGGTAATTAAAAACCACTTCTTTGCTGAAGCCAGCTTATTTTGGCTGCTGTTTAATCATGCCATATTTAATATTATCATAATAAAATATATATAAGAAAACACCTTTGAACATGCAGTCAAACACATTCTTTAAAAGCAAATTGTTTAATCCTCAAGGACTCCAGATGGCACCAACTTCTTTTTTTTTTTTAATTTTATTTATTTTTTTTGGTTGTAAGGAAGTCACTGTACATGTCTGTTAGTTTACTGCATCTTCTGTAAAACTATTGGAAGAGCAGAGGCTTTCCTGACAGGAATAAAATGCATATAAAGAAAGAGTAGAAATAAAAGTGAAGAGTTCAGGAAGTTCAGATTATTCTTTAGTTGAGGCTTTCACAGATGGCTCTTAGTACTAGTTGCATTTATATGAATTGCATTCAGCTGTCATTGACTTGTCATTGATTTCTTAACATTTTTTTCTCTCATTAATTTCATTGCCTTGGATTTTCTTATTCATTATATGGAGACTATCTCTACAAATGAGAGTTACTAACCTCCTGTTAGAACTGTTAAAGCTTGGAGATATCAAGCAATGCCTTCTATTTTATGGAAAACACTTAATGAAACACCACTACTTGTGGGTGCAAACAGGAATTCAAATTTATAAATCCGACTAATTTTTTCTTTAAAAGAACTCTTTTTTAGAACTGTTCATCTCTGTCTGCAATTCAAATGACCCTGAATCTGGTGTGAGAAAGCAACTGAAAAAGAAAAAAAAAGAAAAAAAAGAAAAAAAAAGAGGAAGAGGAAAAGAGAAAAAAGGGAAAGGGAAAGGGGTGATGGGTAGACTGAATTTAAGATGAAAAGCAATTAAACGCACTAATGAAATGTTTTTAAAACAAAGTACTCGCTTTACACTGACCACTGTTCAAAGGACAAGTTAACAATTCACGGTGTGACATGATAGCTCATTCATCTCTATTCAGCATCCCAGAGTAAGACTGCCACAGAAGAGAGAGCCAAGAGCCATGGCACACTAAATAAATCCGTAAGAGGCAGCTTCTGGTAGTGTTTGGCTTCCACTCTCTTCCAAACCCATCAGAGGGGTGGTATTAGCACTGTCTGCATCTGCATTAAGGAAGAAATCAGTAGCATCTTGCTTCTTGAGAAGGAAACTCAGCAGGAGTCAGGAGACAATGAGAACACAATCTTTAATTTGGAAAGGAAAAATAAAATTTAACACTTAAATAAAGTTGCCAAAACCTAGTCTGGAGGCCAAACTCTCCAACTGTTTTGATCAGTGTTGTGTGGGAAAAATGAACACATAGTCTGGGATAGGGAAAATTAACTGGCAACGGGATGATGCTGAAAATTTTGACAGGCTCGAGAATATAATATTTGATAAGCCACTGATGGCAATCATTTATCTGGAAGAAAAAGAGACTGGCACATATATCCACATACAAAAAGTACAAAGATAAAATGGCTTTTAGAGACGTTCAAGAATGTTGAATGATTCCTGCCAATATGAAGCCATTCTTGGTCTTCTAGGACCTGGAAGATTTATCTATTAAACTGCTCTGCCTCTCAATGGGAGAGGCATTTACACCGTTACTAAAATTAAAAAATAAACCATTAATCAGTTTTGCACAAATGAACTATGAAGATGTCAAGGACTGGTCCTACTAACAAATAACATTTTTTCACGATAACCATGACTTACCCTGACTTTGGGTTTAACTGCATCCAAACGAAAATCTAAACCAAAATTAGTGTTAAACATAAATACCTAACCCAACCTTTAACTGCATCTTGGTGACAAAAAGCTATTAAAACAAACAACAAAAAACACACTGATTAAGTCTCCACAGTGGCACAAACTCAATCTATGTAGAGTCCATCAATATAACCTGCACATCGGTTCTACTTTCAAAACATCCTACCAAATCCTTCACCTCATTTTATGGGCTGTACATCCATTTAGCAAGTTTTTGCCACCTCCAGCCCCCACTCTAAACCTTAGCACCTCAGCTTTAAACTGAATGTACAACCAAGCCTAACCAAGTACTTACACCAAAACTAATGACCCACACTCTGTAGAGTTTTAGCATTACTTAGTCCCTCTGTAATCTTACTTCAGAACCTCTCTCTATATACCGTGCCTTAAACTTCGACTATTTTCATGTTATACACATGTACTGAAACTAAACATATATCACTAATACATCCTTCACTCAATCTGTTGTTGATCTAGAAGATTCAGTAACACATTGTTACTGTAACCTTCATGCCTTCATAATTATCCCAAAGCCATCTCCAGCATCAAAAAGCACTAGCCAACACTTTAATTTTGATATCAGCTACTAGTCTTGGTAACAGTAGGCTTCTTTCTAGCCTCTCTAGGTTTCAAAGCAGCCAACAAAAACCAGACATCTACAAAGTTTTTTTCTTTTATTATATAACTGATCAAGCCAGTCCCAGACTGGCTATACATGTGAGACAAGACCCTTTTAGAATATATTTGTCCTGTGTAAGAAGTTTCTACAAAGCAGAATAAAATTTCAGCTCTTCAGGATGATGCTAAAAACCTTTTCTGAGTGCATATACCAGCATGTCACATGGCTTATATTTCAATACTGTGGAATCAAACGTCCATCATTCACATATGCATACCTGCCTTAGGGACACACCTCTTGTGTATCAAGAGGGTATCTTCTACTATCAAGACAGTATTTTTAACTACATTTGTCCAAATTTGTGCTATAGCTAGCCTGTCTCACATCAAGGCTGTAAACATGTAACTTTTATTTCTGTCTAGGTAGGAATGTTTGAAATATGAAGCTTACTGTTAACCAAAGTAACTGAATGCTGCATGTCTGAAAAGCTATCTTGGAGATAGTCTGATTAGAGGTGTGGAATATATTGCTAGAAATCCTTGGTAAATTGTGGAAGATAACAAACCAAGTAAATAGCTGTAAAGTAAGCAGTTTATATTCCAAGTTCATTTAACCTCTAAAGAAAGCAAACTGAATAAATATAGGGGTTTGTTTTTTCTTTATACAATGAAGAATCTCTTCATGAAGAAAACCCTGAATTGGCATGTTTGCTTCAATTGAAAGTTGTAACAGGAAAGCAAATCTTTCATGGCCTTAATCAGAAGCATTAGGGCTTGAAGCCTGAACACCTGTTTACTATTCCACTATTCATAAAACTTGAGAACCCTAGGGAAACTAATTGAAAAGAAAGACCCGAGATCTAGACAAGCTACAGCAAACAAAATTAGTCCACCAAACAAGAGAGTTTCAGTTAACCTGGGAAATCTCTATCTGAACAGTGGCATTGCAATTAATGAACATTAACGAAAAGAAGAAAATGATAACCACTTCAAATCCCTTGATTTGCAAGGCTAAAAACTCACTAGAAATGAAAGGAAAACAGGTTTCAGGATAATTTTTGTTGTAATGTGTGCTACCTTGTAACGATAAGGAAAGTACGCTTAACTCTAAGTATTTGTTAAAGAAGGAAAACAAAAAAACAATGAAGTCTGCTAAACTGAGCTTTGATATCTTCAACTGGCTTTAATCAGAATGTGCAAGGTGTTTAGGGTAAATTTTATTCTTCATAGTTGATACATTAACTATCACTTAGAGTATTATGAATTATGAGTTAAGCCCCTATTCAGCAAAATATTTAAGCATCTAATTTAATCCTTCCATATTCCACAAAGAAATGTACCTGCCATTGTACAAACTCTTAAAAAAAAAAGAAAAAGAAAAAAGAAAAACCAACCAAAAAACAAACAAACAAAAACAACAAAAAAACCTTTGATCAAATAAAATATTTAAGTGGAATTAAATAAGCACATTTATTATATTTAAATATATTTCCATTTTCTTAGAGATCTTAAAATGTTATAGTGTTCCCTCTAGTTTATTGGACACAATAAGTCATCCCTTAAAAAAAATGAAAAAAACAGAAGTGTTGATAAACTAAACATAAAAACACTGTAAGTCAACCAAATAAGAAATCAAGAAACAAAAAGCAAAAGGAATCAAAGCTTTTTTCCATAAACATCAACAGCAGAAATGTTTTCAATAAGTCTGTAAGGTCAATACACGTATTCCAAGAGAAATATTCAGAGAAGATAACACTGTTTCTGAGAAGCAGCATTCTTCGAATGTGGCAGAGAGGAGATTTTCTTGGCAGAATCCTCCTCTGTGAAGGGTTCAAATGATCTGTCTGAAAATGAAATGACTACAGAACAGTTTTGTGGATGTTTTGACGTTATGAACAGTATCAAATCACAAGAACTAAATGGTATTCATTCAAGACATCTAAGACAAAGAAGACAAAGAGCCAAATTACTCACAGCAGTGAATAACCATTCACTTAAAATCACCTTGGGATTTGAGCATCGGGGGCAGCATAATATTGTACCAAATTTTAGAAGGATGACAGGAAAGATATGAGAAAAGTGTCTGGAAGTCTGACATCTGTAGAAAGTGTAAAGAAAAAAATTAATGGACATCTGGATAAAAATAATGTACTTTGAGAGAATCAACAGGCCTTCTGTTAAATGAAATTGGCCCTCATAAGCCTCAAGGAATTCTCCAACAAGGTCATCATATGCAGCTAAAATGATCCAACCGATAAAAGTCTACATGTATTTCTAAGAGGCTTTCAACAAATTTCTCCATCGAGGCTTTGAATGAAACTGAGAAGCCATGGCATAAGAGGGAATGTCATGGATAAATGATTGGTTAAAAGATAGGAACAAAATGTAGGAGTAAATGATCTGCCCTCATGAAGAAGGGAGGTCACTAATGACATATTGCAGGGATCTGTACTGTGACTATTGAACATTCACAAGATAGAAAAGGGAACAAGCACTTAGGTGTTAGAAGTTCAACAATGTAAAGTCATTTGAAGCAGTAAGGACAAAGAGCAGCTGCAAAGAACTACAGAAAGACTCTTAAGTTTGAGCAGCTGGGCACTCAATGCAGACAAAACTCAAGAAGAAAAACATGAAGCGATGCATGTTGAGTGAGCAGAAAAAATCCTAATTTTATATATAAACAACAGGCTCAGAGGTGAGTATTAGCATTCAGGACTGAGACATCGGGGGTTATTATACATAGTTCCATGAAAATATCAGCTCAGCAGTAGACCAAAAAGCAAGGCAAACATTAATTATTGTATAAGAAAGCAAGAGAAAGCAACACAAGCAACCACAGTAATACATGATTCATTGATAACTTGCATATTGCATATTGGTCTTATTGTCTCACCTTGAAAAATATAATAGAACTTGAACAGGTTCAGAGGATGGCAATAAACATTATCAATGCTATGAAAAGGCTTCCTTATGAGGAACGGTCAAATAAATGAAGACTCTTCAGCCTGGTAAAGAAATGACTGAAATAGGATACAATCCTAGTGCATAGCTGAGTGGCATTGACTTTGTAACAATTTGTTCTCTGTATTCTTAGTATAAGAACTAGATGTCATCAAGTAAATAAGCAGGAGACAGGTTCCAACCTGCATCAGTCCAGCATTAACACAGTATGTCATTAGGATATGGAACTCCTTGCCAAAGAACATCCTTGGTGCCAGAAGTTTACATATGTTCAGTAAGAGTCTGGATGAGCCCACAGAAGAGAAATCCTGCAATAGGCATTACTAGCTACATAGAAACTACATCTGCTTAAGTAAGGAGGCAAGTAAAAGTAGTTGAAACTACAGGGAAAGTATTAGGTGGCAAACTCAGCTAATAGAGGTGCCTTGTCTTTCTTTTCTTCAAGCATCCATTTACAGCTACTCCAGGAGATGTCCCAGAGATAGTACTCTGTATAAGCAACATAGCATAGCTCTGCTCATAAGGAACATGAAGTCTAAACATAAAAAGAATTAGAATAGAGTTTGTTTGTTTTCAGAGTTTCCTATCTAGTATGTTACTTTAAGCAAACCATATCTGGAAGATGCATTTTCACTCTTGCATGCTTGGCCAGAACATGTAACTCTGCTCAAGTAAGATCAGTTCAATAGGCCTGAGGGAGGCCTCAGGCCCTCCCTGCCTCCCTAGAGCATGAAGAGCTGAGCCCTTCAGCATGGCACCAACACCACAACAGCCCCTCTGAGGAAGTTTTCAGCTCCTTACCACATGTAGACAGCCCCCTCTGACAGGTTGCCCCTTACCAGCTAGGGGCTTGTCCCACCACAGGTGCTCATCAACCCAATCAAGCAACTAGCAGCCAAAGACTAGCCCTGTAGATGCATTTTATTTAAGAACCAGCCAAGCAGGAGTCAGCTAACAACCAATCACAACTGATAGAAGCTACGGTCTCTAGAAGCTTCTAAAAGCTTCCAGAAGCAACTGAAAGCAGCAGTAAATAAAATAAATAAATAAATAAAATAAAATAAAATAAAATAATAAAGATTTTGAAAAATCCAGTAGAAATGCAGAGCAAATAAGTAAAACACAAACAAGTAAATGAGTGGTAAAGTTCTAATTAGATATGAGTGAAAAATAATTCACAGGGAAGGTGGGAGTGTGGCCCAGGGAGACAAGACCCAAGCAACCTGTCCTAACCTTAGCTTTGCTTGGGATGGTGAGGTGAATCAGATAGCCTTCAAAGGTCTTTTCCATCTTAACGCTATTCTCTGATTTATACCAGTGAGCATGCACAGATTGAATAATGTCATGTTTATTGGCAATCTATCCCTGATCTCAATAACCAAACTGGATGGCCATGAATATGAAACATAAAAGAGCTTGTAGTGTTTTCAAGCCAATTGTCTGACTAGCCCAGTGGATGCATACCTTGGCAAGACACTATGATAGTGCTAAAGCAGGTGCAATGCTTTCTCCTGTTACTCTCTCAGGAACCAACAATTTGTAGCTTCAGCCTTTCCTGAGCTGATGTTGTTGCCCAGGAATGATGTTTAATAACACAGAGAATTTCTCCTCTAGTCATTTATTGTGTCTCTTGAAGTGATTAAGTGCTAAGCAGTGACAGTATCATGTGACTGGGAATGCCAGACGTGAATTGCAAACACATGTAGAGCCACCTCCTTTTGTAAGCTTTCAGCTCTTGCTAGTTTTGTTCTAGTTCTTTGATGAGCAATTAATTGCTCTTCACCTGTCAGAGGCCCTTCATAATTTTCTAATCACTCTACTTGTGAGCTTATTGCCACTTAAACATGTCATTCCTGAGTGACAGGACCAAATGAACCTGTGACTGCAGGGTAAATGTAGGCATTGAAGAGATCCAGACTTAGCTATAGAAACCTGTGTTGCAGCTAGGTCTGTTTCTGAGAAAAGGTTCAAGTATTAGCTTTTCTGAAAGTCCCAAGACAGCTGCTTCTCATCTGTGCAGACACTCCAGTCACTCAAGGACCTGGATGATATTGTGTTTGCTCTTGATATATGAGCTGTATCATCAGGTGTCACTGTCATCTGAGTCTGGAACATATACTATCTACTACTGATCTGATAGATGTTGAATAAGAGAGAGGACAGTATTAGTTCATGTGAGACCTGGCATATGAGAGCTTTCGGTATTAAAAATGGCTGCCCATCTCAGATCTGGGATATATAACAGAAAAGGAGTGAAGACAAGATAATGTCATCTTAATGATTCATGCCATGTTGTGTAGCTGGGCCAATTATACTTTGTGACTGACTGATAAGACAGGAAACTGAGATATTTTTCCTACACACTGACAATGCTTTGTGTTTTCTGTATTATACTTAAAACAAAATCAGTTTTTACAAATTATTTATATTAGGTTTTGAGTACCTCCCAAAACTTTTACATAATTGGGATACACAAAACTCATCCTGTATACTGGTCTTGTACCAGCCAGTCATCCCTTCATCCAGACAAAGTTGCTTCTGTATAGCTCCCAGATTCAGTCTATCCAAGAGATTAGATCAGTGTTTGCTAAATACTGATCTCAAAATCAATGCATAACAAGATAGCTTAACAAATTAAAAGACTTAGTACACTTGTAATTATTTGTGTAGATGTGTTCCTCTATAAAAATACACTGCAAATAAAGAATTGTTTATTTTATTTTAAGCATAATAATCTGAAGAGAAAAAGGTGATGTACAGGGCAATAACAGCAGGGCAAAAAAAATATGCAAAATATTTCAGGTGGGAAGAAAGAGAGCTAATCTTCAATGTAAATATAAATTTTAAATAGTCCTTACTAACTAATGCTAAGTAATTTATTTATTTTTTTAACAGTGAGAGGTATAGCAGGTGTCCCTAAAATAATCATTAAGAATAAATGATATACTATTATCTTCTATAAGAGAATCCTTAATTATTTTGTATATGATTAAAAATCCAAGAAGAGCTGATGAAAATCTTCTGGTGAACTTCACTGGGTTTTGGTTCTGAAGTCTCAGCTCCTGGAAATTCCAGACCCCAGCAAAAGTATATGGACAAGGACTCAAGATTTAAATGGAATTATCTATATTTCACTCCAAGACATATTATTAAAAAATCATCTGGGTAAAGAATGTGCCTAACTTTTTATCTGTAGCATTCTGCCAACTTAACCATTCACATGCCTGCCATATATGAAACAAGGAAGTGTTTTGTTGGATAACTCTCATACTGCAGCAGAAGTTTTATCACATGTTCGAAATGGAAAGTAATGCTGCTGTTAAAATCTAGTTTTCCTAACACATAAATCTACTGGCATTACCGAGGTTGTCCTTCCAGTGCATTTGAGTATGTTTTATTAGATTTATGATGAGTAAACACAGATTTAGAAATAGATTAGATTGAATAGAAGGTATGATAAATACATTCTCTCTGGCTTTGCATTGACCTGCTCACACTGTAATGAAAAAGTACTTTTGTGTATGTATATATAAGTTATCGCTTACCTACCATTAATTGAAAATATTTTTTTATAAAATCTACTTATGTATGCATTTAAGTATTCTCAAAACTGGGTAGGAAAATATATTAATACTTAAACTACTCTTTCTTACATTTCAGGTAATATAGAAAGACTTCAATATCTACATCATTTCATGTTTCCAGGTTAATATTATGTCCTGAAGAAAATTTGCATAAACTCCAAGCAGAACATGCTTTTCTTCAATATATTGCAGATTTTTCAATGGATTTGAAATAATAAGCAGATAAAATATCTTTATTCCAGAGACATAGCACACAAAGCTAATGGAAATGTAGGCACTTGGAGACATTTTGTTCCTTCAGGACTAAACAAAACAGGTTTGTAAATCCCATAGCTCCAGCTTGTGGCTTTTCTCTAGGGAAAACACTATCCAAGATTAAAAAGAAAAAAAAATCCTCTTGCCATCTATTCTTTTTGTCAGAAAATACAAAGCACATTTGGTTTGAACATATGGCCACTGAACTCAGTGGAAACAATCCATTGATTTCAATAGGAATTGGATTGGGTTTGAGGTCTCAAACTTGCTAGTAGATCTGAGAATAAATTTGATATCTCTTGGAATAGGATCATGGGTTTAGGCATGCCTGCCAAATCTCAGGCTCCCAACTGGAAGCTGCAATTTCAAAGCCTCTGGAAGTATAGAACTTCCAGGTTGTTGATTTCGTTTAAAAATAGCTATATGATTTATATTGCAGCACCCAGGTAAAATTAATATTTAGATGTCTAAAATATGCTCCTTCAACACTGGTTTTAAGGCTTACATAACCAAAATTCTAATTTCATAAAGGCTGTTCAAAAGTATTCTAGCAGGTCTTTAGCATATCAGCCCCAAAGAAATGTAGTTTCTCTCTGTCTGAAGCACCATGCCATTACTTTTCAGATGTTGAGAGATGATATGCATGTCTTCTTGAACACTTCTTCCTCCCTCTTTCCCCATATGTCCCTTGAAAAAAATGTATTGATGGTGAAATACTAGGAAACCACTCTGTGTTGAGTGGGCAAAATGAAATCAAGGAAGAATTGATTATCTCAGGAATTAAACATTAGATCACAGAAACAGCAAGGAAAAACTCCTGAAGTTATGCCAGAAAATTCATTGATATAAATAGACTGTAATAGGAAGGAAACAAATTCTGGCTGCAGGAGCTGTTTTTAAGTAAATGCCTACGATCTCTTCATTCCTGTCTTGCCCTTGATGATGTCACTTAGTGGTTCAAAATGCCATCAAATCAGCAATACTCACTATCTCACAACAAATGGTAGCATTTTTTGCATGTTCTTTGCACAGCTGCTTAATAACCACCAAACTGCAGCTCACCATTAACTGAGACATAATTCTGTTTCACAAGAATAGTTTTGCCTGGTTCATTTGCAATGTGGGGCATCTGCCCTGACCCTGTTGCTCATATGAGCAGAAACACTTATTTAGATGACTGTTCCATAATGATAGGGGTAACAAAGTGCAGAAACCTAGCCTGGACCTTTTCGCCCTTGCAAGGAAGGTAAAATATTTACATTGATTAAAATAAATATAAAAATCCCATTTCCTGTTATGAAAATTGAGTGGTTAATATTACTAGAGATTTTGTTATATTGCGAATATTCTATTCACAATATTCAATTTGAGTACAAGTTGCACTCTTTGAGGTTCTTTGAATAATTCAGATGCATTCATTTACTCTTGATTAGTGGATCAGGTTCTTCAAAAAGTGAGTATTTATTTTATTTTATGACATGTAGCATTAATAATGTATTACCTTTCTCACAAGCTGCTTTTTAAAGAAAGCAATAAAAATATTCAGGGAGACAAGACTTCTGAATAGAGATTAAGGAACCATGGAGCCACTTAAGCTGTCATTTTGAAAATAGTCTAACTGCTATTACTCAGGGAGGAGAAATACAATCTTGATAATGCAAAAGGGTGAGTAACCTGTGTTGAACAGATGATTCAATGCCAGAGAAGAACAGCACTGACTTCTGTACAATACATGACAGAGAGGCAATAGTATTCCATGCCTTCACTGTGATGAATGTGTGTTTGCAGAATAGCTTTGAGTATTTTTATGAAGCAGTACATGGAATATCTCTGTATTCTCAAAAACTGTGTGAAAATTGCAAAGGACAAAGGACAAATAAAATTACTAGGACCACTAGTAATATTACTTAGCGCAAATGAAAAATAAATCACAGCCGCAAAGTCTGAAGCCTTTAAAACTTTTCATTCCAAGACAGGGAGAAAATTTAAAAAAACACTTGCTTTATGCAGAAAAATCTTCTGAAGGCCGTATCTACAGACATATTAAAGAAGAGGTTCCTGGGATACAAGATTAGTTCCAGTGAGCTGTGAGCATTGTTAATTGTCCAGGTGTCCCTGACAGGCTGTGCAATCACATGAGAAATGCCTTATTCGGTGAGAGTAGAAGTGTGTGCAGATCTGTGTTTAGTCTCTGATAGGGAGAGCTGTTATTGCTGCTTCAGAGCAACTGAACTAAGTAACCTTTTGTCACACTTTTGTCACAACTTTTGTCACAGCGGTCACGCTTTTTGTGTTGGGGTGTTAGAAGTTGTACCCCTGCCCATTCCTTTTAGCGTCTGGTTGTCTAACTTTAACCTATGGATTTGTCTAATCCCATATTGATCCTGCTGTTGCAGTCTGCCTGCACAATCTCCTGTGACAGGTATGAAGGTATGCATGTAGTAAATTAGTTAACCACAGTTAATTAAAATGTTGCTATCCCTTGTGAGTATGATCTATATGTGTGCTTAAGTTTTACAAAGTTTTCTTTCTAGCCTAAAGTATAAAGGTGTGAAAAGGAGAAAGTTAAAAATAGTGATAGCAGAATGATTTTTACTTACCTGTAAAGGTATAATTTTTTAGATAGTGAGCCCAAAGCAGAGCGTCTGACAGTGTAAGAAGTTGACTGTAAAAGTTACGAAGTTAATATATATATAATATATATTAATATATATAATATATATTATATATAATTAATATATATTTTAGTTAATATATATTTTAGTGTTTAATTTCATTCCTTATAGAATCAAACTCCTAAAACTTTGTGATAACATTAGAAATCAGGATGTCTTTTCTTGATAACTCAGTTTTGCCTGCCTTCCTTAAATGTTCAGTAGCATAACTGTTTTCTCTTAATCTCACTTGCTGACTGATATAATACAATACAACGATAAAATAGTTCAGTTAGAAGAGACCTACAAAGATCATTGATTCCAACTGCAAACTTAGGAAGATTCAGAAGGCTCAGTTACATTTTCTAGTTTCATTTCTAGCATCGCATATAAATTACTCAAGAATACAAACTCTCTTAAACAGAAATTGAGATGTAAATTTGCTTTCATTTTTGTTAAAATCTGTTCCAGAGAAGAAGAAGCTGATGTAGCACCCAGAGATGTTACCCGACCTTTTCTTATTCTCCAGCTTTTCTTAACTATGCTGTTTAAGGATAGAAGTGTGTGATACAATACTTACTGGTTTGCTCAAATCAGCTTCATCACGTTTGCTTCAATATACACGATTTTCCATAGTAATGATACTATTATAAATTAACAATTTTCTGGACTATAAAGGAATTTTAGCAAATGATTATACCATCTACTGTGTGAGAAACAAAGTTGTGTTGTTGCAGTAGAGAATTACTTTTCTGTATTCCAAGGTAGTTGTGTAGTCATAATAAGGAGAAATGCTAAGTAGATAAGTGGACAGTAGAAGGCCTCACTGTTCCAAAATAAGGTAGAAGCTGGAGAAAAACAGGATGAGCAGTGTGAGAACAGTAAAACAAAGATCACACATTCTCAAAACATAAGAAAGGAGATAGTAAAGGGTTGAAAAAAAGAAAAATTGTACATATATGGTATAGAGGAGCGTCGAGTAGCTTGTGAACCTGTAGTACTCAGCCAATGAGGAAACAGGGGAGGTGATCAGGTGTCGGGTAATAGGGAATAAAAGGTTATGATTTGTTTACTAAAATGTGCTCCTGATTGACAGGACGCCCGCCATTGCAATCATGAATAAAATAGCTTCACAGAAGATTTGAGATTTTTCTCACATACTGTAATAAAGATCTGTTTTGTTTATTTTTCTTTTGTTTTTACACAAGGTTGCAACAACCTTGATGAATCCAAATTTTTTATTGGGCAGTATAGTTAAAATCTACTTACGTCAAAATTCT
This sequence comes from Anser brachyrhynchus, assembly GCF_964034855.1. Lineage (NCBI taxonomy): Eukaryota > Metazoa > Chordata > Aves > Anseriformes > Anatidae > Anser > Anser brachyrhynchus. Next base: position 5,358,555 of record NC_137708.1, on the reverse strand, counting down.
TAGACTTGTCCTGAGCAGCTGAAGACAGCACTCAATTGATCACTACATTTTAAACCCTTTACACACACTCTCAATTATAGAATCAATACTTGCAAACTCTGGCTTTTTAAATCAGTGTTAAACTGAGCAAAAAATTGGAACATTCATCTACAAAAATAATCTGTAAGTCCTTTAGCTACTACAGCTGCCATAAACTCCTTTTAAGAAAATGGCAAATAAGTTTATAAAGTCTGTGTGAAATACAATATAAATAAATAACTTTATTGTGTGCCTACACCTGAGAATGGTAAGGTAGCTGTATAAAAGAATAATTTTCCTACTCTGAAAATGAACCTTCTGCATGGCAATCACAACCAGAGCTTGTTTGCATTTGTATTTGTAATTATTATTACAACCATTATATTGTTGTTATTACAGATGTGTGTGCCATACCTGGTCTGTGAAGGCAACTATGTAACTAGGCAATGAAGCCGTAAGGAATGAAACGGGAGAATTTTGAGAAAAAGAGGTGAATAAAAGAGGAGTGGGTTCCAGTAGTTAAAAAATGTTTATGATACAAAGACTAAAGTTGAGGGGAAAATGTAGAGAAAATGATGTAGAAAGATTAATTCAATAAAAAAGCACAGTACCTATTTACACTAATGTGCATATTCATATGCAACTGAACCAAGCAAACATAACTCTAGTAGTCATTTACCTCATACCTGCTTCCTCACTGTTATTATCTGTGCATATTTCTGTTGTTAAATGTACATCTCAGGTCAACTGCCCTGAAGAATACTACTAAAGATGTTTTTCCATCAAATCACAGTCTGAAATTACCATTGTGTCTGCCTCAAACTTTCTGGCTTTACACGTTCCTTGTAAATTTCAACCAATAGCATTATTGAAGCTGGTGTTACTGAAGCCAGTGTTACTTTAATTAAGTAGCTTCCATCTACAGCCCACTATGACATTTCAGAATAGGTGTTTCTGGAAATTTCCTGACTTGGAAACCTTTCTAGAAAGCAGAAAGCTGCCAAAAAAAATCTTAATTTTGGTGCCACCTTTTTAGTGTGTTAGGCACATGTGATGACTAAGGCAGATGCTATTAAGTTATATGCTTTTAGCAACTCAGTCTTGAAAATGAGTAGAGCATGCGGTGTTGACACAGTCCAGCAAATAACGAATTAAAAATGAGCAATAAATTGTCAAACCAGTGGCTGAAATAAACTTGTGAATCTTAAGTGAGAAATAGAGTTTGAAATATGCATAGAAGGATCTGGTGAAAACTGAAACAATTTACTGGAAAAAATAGATTTTAGTCATTTCCTTTTAGAAATGGCACTGACAGGTTTGTGTGACTCTATGACATCGATGATGACTTTGCAAGAGATTCCCAAGTAAAAGAGACCCAGGGATATCACCAAGATCAGTCCAGTATGACCTTCACAATGAAGTGCTATTTCCCCAAGTGTGGCCTTCCTTCAGGTGATCAGCTATTACATATAGGCAACCAAGTTCATAGAAAAAATTGGTTTTTTGTTTGTTTGTTTGTTTTAGTTTGTTACAGTCACCGGTTATTCAAATAAAAGCACTTAGCAAACAGGTAAACTCATAAAAATAAAAAATCTCTTCCCAGTTCATAAAACTTTTTTTTTTTTTCCATGAAGAGACAAGACAATTTATCATTTTTTTTCCCCTGCATTATGGCAATGCTCCTTGCAGCATCTTTTTGCTGTTGATGTTTCTCCTGCACAAAGGGAAACATTATTTAATGTTTTCATTTGGTTCGCTATGGTACAGGTGCACATGCCTAAGCACAGTTGGCTCCCTGTTAGCTTTCCGAAAGACTTGTCACAAAAAAGAAAGTGATGTGCCAATGCAACATTTAGTAAGGGAGTAAAGAAAGGGAAGTGGAAACCCAGCAACTGTTCTTACCTTCTTAAATAGATTCTGTTTTGCACTATAGGAGCACACTTCTCTGCATGGCTGTCTCTTGTGCTAGTTAAGCAAAGCTTGTCACAGGAAACAAAAATATTTGCCAACTTGGCTTTAATGCAAAACCTATTCTTTGTTCTTTTGCATACATCAAATGTCAGCCTCTCTATACCCCTCTGACAGGAAGCTGGCATGAAAAACAAAACACTACCAGGTGCATCCTGGCATGCAAACTATTCTGAAGAGCTTAGTAGTCTTGCTTGATGGGAGATGAGGGGTTGGGCTTGTTTTATTTGCTATCCACCAATCACACTAATTTTCATACTTAGAATATAGAATACAACCTTTTATGAAAATACCAGACCTTACATGTATCTGATTTTAGCCATATAAAAAGACATGTAACCATAATCTTGTAGCTTTCCTCCATCATCAGCTGGGTACATGCAGATTCTTAAGTTTTAGATTTGAAGGAATTAGCCCTACAGGTACCTTTTTCCTAATACCCAGATTAGAAATACTTTAGACAATTAACTTAGACAAAACGCCCCCCTAAAATCAAGCACGAGGTATCTACCTTGGATATTGTGTGTAGTTAGAAGCCGACATAAAGAATACACTTTTTTCCGGTATGTAATAGGCAAATGTGTGTATATGTTTGCTTCTATTTAGCCTACTGCCTAGATTTACTTTCATTGTAATTACTGTCATGTACTCACTTTACATCAGGTATTCTGAGTAGAGGAAGCATTAACATTCTTGAATTTTCATTACATTTCATATATCTGAGGAAACATTTATATGCAAATTCACCCAAATTTTACAGCATAAATCTTTAATATTAGTGGGGTTTTTTTGGTCATTTCTGCATATTTTAGTAGCATATTTTGAAGGAATTTCAGACAAGCATTTCAAAAACAGCAATAGGCTTCAATAACTGCCTTTTGTAGACTGAAATGACAGCTTTTGGAGAAGAAAATTTGATATTTTCTTTAATATTCAGTAGTATTACAGTGACAAAATACATTTGCGATTCAATAGGATGAAACCTGATAAAAAGCATTTAAAAATCCAAGTAGACTGATTGTGTGCAATCATTGCAAGAAAGCAAATTCAACTAACAAAAGGGCTTTTTTAACATGCTTCACTGTAAAAAAATTTTATATGGGTATAGCTGTGCAATACATTATTTGCATCCTGTAAGCTGCAAATATGACCCTTTAGATTACTTTTCTGCCTTTAAAATACTTGTTTAGGTTTTCAGAGACTTGTTTGCTTTGCCAGTTTCATCAGCATAGGTTTTATCAGCCAGTCAGCTCAGACAGTCTAATCTTTTTAGATGTCAAGGTCTTGTATTACGTTTCCTATGTTACCAGGCAGGCACAGTGCTAAGTGTCTCTGCTGCAATTAAAACAAAGAAACAACTTCTATCTGCCAAGACAGGCAGATTTGACTTTGTGCACACCTACATAATATAATGAATATTTTTAGGTTTTAAATAGTAATCAGTGTGATGCTCAGTGATGACACCTGTCTCATATACATAGATGAACTTCAAAAGCAAATAAAATTAAATTGAAAATGTGTTTGTTTATGTGTAGATAGATTGCACATCTTTATTTTCTTGTTGAAATTCAATGTATATAAATATCTGAAGGGAGGGTGTCAAGAGGATGGAACCAGACTCTTTTCAGTTGTGCCCAGCAACAGGACGAGATGCAACAGGCACAAACTGAAGCACAGGAAGTTCCATCTAAATGTGAGAGGGTACTTCTTTACTAAAAGGGTGACAGAGCACTTGAACAGGTTTCCTAGAGAGGTTGTGGAGTCTCCTTCTCCAGAGATATTCAAAACCCACCCGGATGCCATCCTGCGCAATGTGCTCTAGGTGATCCTGCTCAGCAAGGGGGTTGGACTAGATGATCTTCAGACGTCCCTTCCAACCTCAACCACTCTGTGATTCTGTGAAATTCAGTTTTTAGATCTTTATGGTCCATTTTGTTAGAATCATTTGAAAGCACTAGCTCTTGCAAAACAATAGAAAGAGATCCTTTATAATCATTAGAAATTAAACTGTAGTCCTACCTCATAAAAAGGCCTTTTAAATAGGTCTAATCACATTCTAGATATGTCTACATTATCACTACAGATGTCAATTCTATTGGTTTAAAAAAAAAATAAAGAGTGCAAAACTAAAATCTGAAGTGTCTACAAAATCTTTACTATTAAAATTATTTTTTAAGTCTGTCAACAACCCAGTGAATCTTAGCCTATTTTTTAACTGGAGAAGTTGCTCATTTTGTCTACTTGCTTCTCTCTTTATAGTATTTCTCCTGAGGTATTCACCTTCTTTTTTTCCCCCACTCACACTCACTTCACTTTTCAGTCTAATTTTAACTTACCTCAGTTCAATTATTCTCCTGAGAACTATACACCAGTTTATTTTGGTTTCCTACATCTGTAAATTGAAGCTTGCTCTACACAACAAAGAAGCAAAAATACATCCTTTATAGAACAGCTGATTTTCAAAACATTTAGACAATCTTTTGGGCATGGAATCTTTTATTATCTCTGATGACTAAAAAACAACTTCAAGCTAAGTACAGGTTAAAAACAATTTCTCTTAGTTTAATCTAATTATGTTAATCAACTCTTTTACTACATATGTAACAGCTGCAGTAGCAATGAATAACTTCATTTCAGTGCCTTAGAAAATATGTTTTTGATTGCACATCCTACTCGTCTGCTCTAGAACACATCCCAGCTTATAGCTTAAAGCTATGAGCTGAAGGCTAGCACAGTGCTTCCAGGCACCTTATTTATCTGTCTCTTTTGTTCTACATGTACGTACTAACTTTCGTTCTTATAAATACAAAGACAATTCCTAGTCCTATGAAAGAAAAAGCATGTAAGAAAAAACATCAGCAAGGACAGGGGCAAAAGCTATCCAAAAAAGCATGGACCTACAGATTTAAATTCCTGAGAAAAAGATTACTTTGAACTAAATATGAAAGCAGATTACAGACCACAAATGCATTTACTATTAGAGCCTTAGTTTCAAGTATGAAATTAAACCCCACCAAAATACCTCTATATCACTAAAATAATAAAAATAAAAAACGTAAACATATCATCAGTTTCATTGCAGTTATCACACAATAACTTTTTCATGCTGGATCATGAATGTAAGGACCAGGAAAAAAATTACATCTTCAAAAAATATTTGTTAATTGCAAGTAGAGTCCATATGTACCGTCTGAAAGCATGACTTTCACTACCACACAAAGTAGGAGAGTTGTCTTCTGCCCATTGTAGAAACTACCTTCTTGCTCATTTCCTTCTTTTGCTTGATACACAGCTGAGTCCTAAGGTCACACCTGGAAGAAACCTGAAGAAAAGGCAAAGAAAGTGCTAAATGAACATATGGGCAACACATCTCCAATATTGCCTGCTACCAGTAAACCCACATTCTTCTTTAAATACATCCCTGAGTACATTCTTAAAAGCAATTACCTTACCACAGATAACTAGCAGGAAGTCTTGGAGTCCATCTTAAAGGTAAGAGGTGCTTTCTGAACACTGCCAGCCCTCAGTGCTGCAGCACTTTGCAGGAAATGCTGCACTCTACGGAGCTACACGACAGATGTCTGGGATCCAAATATTTCCAATACAGGCAGAGAAGAGTACCATGCATTCCCTTGTACCCACAGGGAGCAAAGCAAAACAACGACTCTCAGGTAACATTACTTCTGCAATCCCCCTGCAGTTTTTGCACAACACTATCAATGCTAAAATTACGCAGATCTTCAGGTATTGCAAATTTCTGCCTTCCTCTATTATTCTTAAAACTGGCTTATAATAACATTGTAAAATTCCACAGAGTTTCATTGCCTCCTGAGGTTGCCCTTCCAAACCATTACTGAACCCAACTTGAGAATTTATGATCCAAACCAGGAAAACCTCCTATCTCCTAATATTTTCCTTCTCCTCTCCTCTCCTCTCCTCTCCTCTCCCTGTTCTTTTCTTTTCTGAATTTGGAGGCTCAGTATATTCTTTAGAATAAAAACTAATGTAGTAATGGTTGCCAATGAAAGCACGTACTCATGCATAGTTTTGATGCCAAAATGGCTATTATATTTTCCTGCCTGGAAAGGATCCTATGAAAAAGAAGGCTGTGCTTAACACATACCTGTGTTAAAGAATAAGATACTACTGCCTTGATGTTAGGAGAACTATCAAAAGCGTTACTTTTAAATACGGACTTAACTACTTTAGAAAATGTATGAAACGTTATTTCCTTAGTTCCTTGTTTGGCTGTTGCTTCATTATATGACATCCATAGTGAGAGGATAATCTGTTCAGCTCAACAATTTACTAATATATTAGTACATATAGTACATATAATTTACTACATATTCTCTCAGTTAGAAAAAGCTTTTTTTTTTTTTTTTAAACAAAACAAAACCCATAAGTACTCTCACCTCCAGCATGTAATAATTTTCAGTAAGTAAGAGTACAAGAGGCATAGTAGGAGCTGGGAGCATGGCGTGAAAAAAATGACACAGAAGAGGAAAATACATCTTATAATAAAAAGCTAGAGTGGTGTACAAATTGTGTGTGAATGTTTCCACTGTCTACCAAAAGCACGCTACTCAATTTGATGAAGCAACTGCAAGCTAAGTTAACTTTTCTGCTGGGAATGGGAGGGAAGTGTAGCTGGAAGAGTACTTTTTAAATGCCTGTATTTCAGAAACAAAAAGAAGACAGTGCAAAGGAGGAAACAGTTTTTGTGGATCTAGTTTATTAATAAGCATTGTAAATAACAAGACAACATGCTGTACAGAAACCTGAAATAGAACTACTGCAAATTTACTGGACTTTAAATGCTGCTGGACTATGATATATGATGTCCAACTGCATGATTTGTAAAGCATGGTTAGGGCTGTTTCAGTACATAGACATACACTGGTCACTCTCAGATCCTGTAGTATGCTATAGAGGAGGGAGGTTTTCCAGAAATACAAAACCAAATATTTACAAGAAATCATCAATCTCTTTCTTCTCTAGGGATAATGTTATACACAATTTTCCTACATATACCAAATAAAATCTTTGCCTTCAACTTTACTTTGTGTCTGCACAAACCAATCCCTCCCTTTTTGTTTATCCAATTAAATAATGGTAGTAAACTGCAAACATTTAATCAATAAACTTTCGATAGGAACTGGTATTAAAACTGCAAAAGAAAAATTTGTGCTAGAACTGTTGGAAACAAAATACAATGATTAAGCTTTTCAAATTAAAGCTTTATAAGCTTGAATCAAACAACCTTGCACTAATCAACCATTAGCGACTAGGAATTATTTAGGTCTACTCTCTGGCTCAGCGACACTAGAAGAGCAGTAACAATAGTAACTTGAGGCTGATGTGTTTGCACACTGGATTAGAGCTAGCTCAGAATACAACAGAACAACCTTCCACTTCTTAAAAAACAAACAAACAACAACAACAAAAAACCACACCAACACCCACAAACAAACAAACAAAAACCCCTGCACACACTGGGCTCATGAGTTATCTGATACAAAGTGGCTGCACTTCTCCACCTCTGTGCCAAGCAAAAAGACCTGTCTGGACTCAGACTCACATAACTAAAGTTATGTCAACCTAACTGTCATGCTAACATTCATAAACCCTCAGGTCCTATTAGCATGGGCTCATTGCCATGATAATTAGCTAAATGACCTGCATCCGGCCAGCTCACAGCCGAGAGAGCAGGTGCTCAGTAGTCTCTGTCTGGCCAAGCAGACGTGCCTAATTATTCTTCCTTTAGAATTAAGTTACACAGCACAGCTTATGAAAACAAAGAACTGATATATTTTACTTCAACCAGTTTGACTTCAGTTCATCTTTTTTTTTTTTTTTTTAAATACTTGACTGCTTTACATAATCAAAAGTTACCTTTCTTTCTGCCACCACTACCTATATCTTTGATGCAATAGTTCAAAGTGCAACAAGCATGTATTGAATTTGGAGAAAAAAAAATATCTAGGCTAGACTGTGTGACACATTACTTTGAAGGCAAAGGTTTTCTTTTATTGTTACACTGTATGAAACAAATCTAATCATGTAACTACCATTTTACTGTATATTGTATATAGGACTGTTTTCTCCACAAATTCACACAAGATGAAATAAGTGACTAAAAAAATTACACAAAAATATACAGCCTATGCACTAGATAAATTATTTATATATATGGCAAGATGTGTAAAGAGTCTATAGTAATGTTATTCCTCTGGATACTGACATGCCACTTGTACATTTTTTTCAGAAAAAATGTCACCTCTAATGCATAATTTTATATATGTAATATATAAAAATGAGGGCATAATTTTACTTCCAATAAGTTTACAATTAAGTGTTATTTATCTTGTTGACAGAATTTTACAATACCATAACACAAAATCATGGATATGATATTTAACACTTCCTATAATCAGATTCAACTTTACAATTCTTTTTGTTTAAGCAATTGTTTTTTTTGTTTGGTTGGTTTCTGTTTTTTACTTTTTTTATTTTTGGTGTTTTATTTGGAGAAAGGATGGCAGTTAATTTCTTCCATATCTCAGAAGAAAAAAAAAATCAAAAAACAAAGGGTTGGGGTTTTTGTTTGTTTGTTTGATTGTTTTGTTACCTGTGGGGGGGGGGGGGCGGGGGGAAGTATAATTCTAGTATCTTTATCTTTTCCTATTAAACTACTAATGTGGTAGAAATTGATTGTTTTGCCAGGAAATTTCAGTTACAATCTTCATCCAGAAAGGAAATGTTGAAGGCAAAATAAATAAATAAATAAATAAAGTTTTCAAATGCAGTTGCCACTTGGTATGGCAGCCATCTTTAACTAAAACTAAAGTCCTCTGCTTACAATAGGAAGTATTACATGTCAGTTTTATTTTAAATTTGCACAATTAATATGTTTGGTAAAGCTGTGTAAACTACAGATAAGCTTTTATTGTGTATCCCTGAAAAGGACTGATGAATTTTCTCACTGTGATGTCTCCAAAGTAAACAACAAAAGGCTCTGTATATATTAGGTGTGAATTAATTTGTCAAATTTTTAGTTTTCCTGGAACTGGAAATGAGCTGCGTCAACTACTGTGTGTCAGTAGCCAAAGGATTTTTTTTATTTTTTATTTTTTACCCTGGATTTACATGCAACTGGAAAGCAGTGTGCCACATTTTTTCTAAACATTATTGAAAAATACATTAAACAAAATAAAAAAAGAACAGAAGTACCTCATTAGATAATCCGATGTTTATTAATTAAACCCTATCAATAGATCAAGAGTGAAGCTTCTTTTATTTTGCACATAAAATGTAAATGTGATTTGAATAGATTTACAGTTGGGACAACAACATATAAAGCTACTTATACCTGCTGGGCACATAAGAGAAGCTCTTTTAGTGTTCATTGGAAACCTTCAACAACTTGTACTTCTGTAAATTTTACAAGCAGCTAATATTACAGCATTTTTACACTTTTTTTTAAATAAATTACACATAAGTTACAATATGAAGCCTACACAGAAATCTATCCACAAGAAATATTCATACACTGTCATTTTTCCTTCCACAAAACTTCGATTGTCTCACTTAAAGTATCAATAAAACTAAACAAAGTTATGCAGTTTGATAAGGAAAAAAATCTTGGTATCATAAATGATGAAATAGCTAAATGGCTAAAGAGCAACAAAATACTAGAAGGGAAAAAATTTGTTTTGTTTTTACCTAAGAAAGGAATTTCCTTTCCAATCCACTGTAGAATTTACTAGTTTTTTTTTTTTTCCTGCCACTATTAAGAATATAAATATGTCCAGTTAACAGAACACTGAAAAAATTCTAATCTTTACAGAGAACCATCTTGAGACTTTATCAAATAACATACTCGGGGTGTACTTATAATTATAGTTATCCAGCATTCATTACCTTCTTTCTTTGCTGAGAAATGTCAGCGATTCTCTAATAAACTAAGCTACAATGACAACTACTCCTTTATCTAATAGGTTTGGAGTGAAGTAACTAATATTTTAGCTAATCTTCTACTGAATACTTGTAATAGGTGATTATAGCTGTAAAACAAACATATACATAACTATAATATTATTTTAAACATCAGTAGCTTAAAGCCACAATATGACACCAGCCAAAATAACTAGCCCAGTTTCCTACTGTTTTCAGCAGTGCCCATGTAATTTTCAACTAACAGGAACAGTAGCCAAAGCAAGCTCTGCAAGATAAAAAAAAAAAAAAAAAAAATTAGACTTATAGCTTGAAAAGCATAGTTATCACACTTTTGCTTCCATTACTGTAGAAAATAAAATCTTAGAAATAAATTAAAAAAAAAAAATACTGATCCTTATTGTATTGTCATGTTGTCAATTTCACACGGAAAAGCCTAGTTAAGAGTTTTCTATTTCATCTATTGCATTCTTTCATAGAATAAATACCTGTGTATTCAACCAGTTAAAATTAAATTCAAAAGCAGTTGTCATGTCTTTGAGTACATTTTCCTTCTTAATTACATGAAAGATAAACTTTGTTGAAAACATATACCATCCTTCCTAAGAAGTAGATCTTACAGATTCTATTATGTAAGGTAATCAAATGAGACATTGCCTGCTTGATCTCTATTGCTAAGCAAATGGAAGGTGAAATCTATGAATATGCTATAAATTATAACAACAAAGATAGAAAAAAATTAGTAAGTTATATTACTGTAATATTCCCTAAACTGTACTAAGAAATTGCTTTCAACAGAGAGGAAGAACTGCTAGCAGGTATTTGTGCTATATGACCCATATAAGAAAATCAGTGGGATTTTGTGTTTTCTTTTGATAGGTTCTGGGTTGTGGGTTTTCTTCCCCATTTTATATATTTTGCCAAGAACTATGGTCAATTTTAACTAAGTCCTAAGTCCTAAGGATTTAGCTTTTCAAATTCAAATTCAAATTTAGGATTCTATATACATAAATATTCACAAGCCTAACAAGTTTGTATGTGCACTAAGAACAGAGTTAGGCTTAAGTTACACTTAAAGCCTGAAATAGCGGTTTTGTCAGATATGCATTTATAGCTGGTGCTCATGGATAAACGTAGTGCTGCTCCCAGACACTGGTGTCTGGTGGGATACAGCAAAGTTTGCCAGAGGGATGACTTTGACAGGATCTTCACTGGTGCAGTGTCTTTCACAGGTGTTGTAGAACTGGGGCCTGAGCCCACCTTGGACTTTGTCAGTGTCATCCTTTGGAAGGGACCTCCCAAGAGTGTGGCATCTGTCAGGCCTGGCTCCTCGGCCCCAGCCCTGCTGGAAGCCAAATGATGGCAAAGGGGTGTTGGACTGTTGATACTGTGTCAAAGAAGGTGGCATCCAGCAGTTGTCTGAATGGCCTAGGATGAGACACTCCTGTGTGCAGGTTTCAGAGGCTTCAGCCAGGGCTTTCTGGAGATTTACTTCGATAGCTGGGAGGGCAGAAAAAGACGAGAAATTATCAAAAGATCTGAAGACTGACATATGCAGGGAATCAAGGTTAACAAAGCAATTCTAGTTCAATGATAATGGACACAGTGGGGAAAGAAAATACCTGCAGCTGTAAAAATTAAATGAACATTTAGATGTTTGCAAGTTTGAGGCCCACAGTATGATCAGAAAAACTATTAAAATTTCATCAACAGATGATACCATGACTTCAGTCAAGTAACCAAAGCCCTTATACATTCTACTTATGACATTTTTATTTTTTGAAATTGTCCCTTGTGTAAAAACAAAGTAATAAAACTTTATAATAACCTAATACCACTATTCTATATGTTTTCATATAATAACTTGAAGAAAAGTTAAAATTTGATTATTTTTATTTAAATATTCTCTTGAAGCTGGATTTCCTGTTTGGTTTTGCTTTGTTTATGGCAAAAAAAAAAAAAAAAAAGTTAACTTGGACACATAGCCAAAGATGGTGCAGTGGCTTCAAAGATGCACTCAAGAGCTTTAAGAATGAAAGACAGCCTAACAACTGTTTTAAAGAGAATTGATTTCTCTGTGCATTCAATACTGGAAACCTTGAAAAATCAAAGGGTAATAGCCAATGAAGCTGTAACCTCTGTAGTTTACTAGTAATCGAACCAGAATTCTTGAGTAGATGCAAGATTTATGCCCTTGAAAAGAGATTACAGAAATTATAATTTGTTCAAAGGCAAAGTAAGCTACTAAATCTAAAAAACATAATTTGCAATACATAAACAATCTTAATCTGTTTCATTTAAATTATTCTGGGTTTACTGTGTTGTGTAAATTCAAATTAATATAATTTAAATACTACAAATCATTCCTTGAAATATTTTTCATCTTATATACGTTAATTTTATATTATCTTGCTATGTACATGGTTTAAGTATATCAGGAGAAAGAGTCTGATTAGATATTGCGTTGTCTTGTCTTCACAAACTGCAAGAACATCCTTTTTCAGAAAGATACGTATATATTTTTAGTACTTGTCTTCATGAAAATATTCAGAATTGGATTCACAACCAGCGACTCACAACCAGTGGAGAAGGTATGCTGATACAAATTACTTATTGAAATAAGAGTTCTGAGTGGGAGCCTCTCATCTTTTGAGATGTGTTTAAACAGATGCTGTATTTCTGTTCTAATAAATACTTTGCATGTTGAATACTTTGCATGTAAAGCTACAAAGCACTAATGCATATTTCCATGTTACATCTAAATACAAATTAATTTAGTTTTTCCTTCAGTCATTGAAATATATAATGCTGCTGACCAAAATACAGGTTACATCTTTTTAAAATCTACCACTGTTAAGTGGACAATTGGTTCTCTGTTGTTTCCTGAATGTTATGTTCTTGATTATTTCTTCTAAAGTAAATTGTATGAGTATGTGCCTGATAAAGAAATGATTGTTTATAAATATTTTTGTTTTGCCCTGTTTTTGGCATTTCAACATGTCTTCAGTCATCTTGTCTCTGTATTTTAGAATGTAATCCTGACAAAGCCTTGGCACCTTGCTGTTGAAATACTAATCCAGCTTTGATGGGCAGTCAGAGATATAAATATGGAAATAATTCAGTAGAGGAAATAGTTCATGAAAAAAAAAAAGTTACTGCTGGTAGATTAGTCTAATCTTTCTGTGTCCTACTATCTGCTATTAGAGACATAAATTTGAGTATATACAAGCTCTTTAAGCTCTTTAATTATCCAAGTTTTCTTCTCTTCTAATCAAGGCAACTCACGGAAAACAGGTATGTCCTTGACTGAGTGTTGAGTTAGCACTGATTTATGCAGAAACTGATATTTTCTGCATTTATTAACAAAACCCTGTTGATACCCAATCCCCCCAGGCATTCCTCAAGGCTTTCTAATATCTCTTAAAATTCTGTTACTTAGGTGAAACTGGAAAAATACTATTTTTATTTGGAAATAATAATTATTATGTGTTGCTAGATCTCCATAACAATTAGTTACTATACTTATAAGGTAGTACTATCTCAACCTAGAATAAAAAAGTAAACAAAATTAAACCATCAAAACCGGTGTTTGGCAATACTTAACTTGAGCTTTAGACAAGGGAAATGCAGAAATAAAAGGTCGTTTACAAAGCATTCTCTACACCATATTGACATATCAGTAGGACAGTAATTTTGTGCCATGTGTTGCCAGACTACCTGTAGACTTGGAACATGCTAACATGTTAAGAACAACAATGTTGTCAGAATGACATTCTCATTTATCCTCTCAATAATGAGATTTGTACACAAGTTTTAGCAAAAACAAACAAACAGAAAACAAAGAAAGCAAACAAACCTTTAGCACAACCTACCTAACCTTCATGGGCACAATCATATGCTGTGAATACAAGTTATTTTGATTTTTAGGTTTGGGTTCCATTACATAAAAATCCTGCATTGTCAGACTATTGCAAAGAAACTTTTTGTAGCAGTCAATCTTTCAGTATATGTATTTTGTACAGGTAATCTTGACTGTCAGAGTATTTATGTTTTTCATCACTGCTTATGACTAATAACATGTAAAATATACAGTTCTTATTAATTTTGAAGAGTTAAAACCCTTTACTACTGAGTATCTCTGCAGTGTTGCAAGAGAATAGAAAGTTAAAACGTATTTAGCAAATACAAGTACTTTTCTGTATGATGTCTGACATCTTTTTTTTCCAACAGTAACAGCCAAGCTTTGGTTTACAATAAACTGCACTCATTAGAAAGAAAAAAATAAAATAAAATCAATGATATCCTTAACCCTTAGACTAACTTCAAAAGGAATCAGATTTCAAGAAAAATGAATAAAACTGGTTTGTTTTTAATTTATATCTTCTGCATATAGGCCATAGCATTAGTGTGGCCCTGAGGTTTTCTTTAGGAGACTGGGTATGCTGTAGGAAAACAAATTAACTGAGAGTGTGACAATAAATATATTGCGAGATGCATAAGGTCTCCAGTATTTGCCTTTAAAGGAATCTTAGATAATCTCAACAACTGGTCTGCTGCAGTAAGACGTACTAGCAAGGATAACTCAGACACAAAACAGCTTTGTCTTGGTATGAAGTAAAAATAAATACATAAAGCCAGGAGTATTAAATATTTTTAGCACAATCTAGGAAAAAAATGACTGTTGGAACATAATTCTTCGGGTTTTCAGTGAACTAGCACAAAATGTAGGAAATTTTCTTCATGAATATTCACCAGGCATTATCTTCTTTGACTGTTCTTCCAGGCCATGAAATGTAGCTTCCTTCAGTCAGTATAATTCATTCTCTATTTTTCTAAGATATCATTCTACTGCTTCATTAGCACTTGAAATCATTCTAAATAGCTGCCTAGCCCTGGCATTGTATCGCCATCCAAGCTATGTTTTACTTATAAAAATTATATTTCTAACAATTCCCTATTTTATCAAAGCAAAGAGCTGTTTATCAGCAATATATCATACCAACGGTGCCACCTTAAGATATAAAGCAGCTGATTTCCAATATTCTGTTACTGACTTAACATGTAAAGAGGTCACTGTAACTAGCATTACGATGTTGTCCACAGCACCCAAGCTGGCTTCCCCTTCACCACTTGCTGCCCCCTTAAAAGGAGGGACTCAGGCTGGGTCAGGAGAGCATCCCAAAAGACCATCTGAAGAGGATTTCAAGCCACACAGTTGTGTCAATGTGAAGTTCAGTGCTCAAGTGGCATTTATCCAAGCCTGGATAAATTGAGCATGGCATTTTCTAGCTGCTCCTCTTTAAGCTTTCTTCTGCTTTGCATCTTCTTATGCAGGCAAGTGTTTGCAACAGTTACTTCTTGCAAGTCATTGATTAATGTGGGTGATAAGAAAAAAAATTTGAGCCCTTCTCTCATTCAAAAGAGGTAATGTAGGTGATTATTCTAGTCCCATAAGTATTCTGGTAGGAAAGATCTGTGACATCTGCCTCTAACAAACAAGTAAAAGAAGGTTCCTGCTGTCTTTGAATATTTTCAGAAGAAATAATGGTTTTCAGTGTCTGGTAACATGTTCTCACATAAGATATGACAGGTTTATAAGTGGAAATAAAACTGTAAATATCCCTCATGTATTAAAAATTAACAATATGTTCATTTCAACTTTTACCAGTTTGCCTTGTTTCTTCACTCATTAATAAAACCTTAATTTTATATATTTTTTCATACTACATGGAGGCTCACCAACCATGACATGCAAGTTGTATGAAAGATAATTTTTAATTCATACAATGGAACACACTTATGCACATGTGAATTTACCATTGTCACTTGAACTCCAGATTGTTTTAGGAATTAAGCTGTTTTTTAAATTGTCTGCCTCTGAACTAAGAACATTTTTAAAGAAGGTGTCTGTCAGCTGTTATGAAATGTTTAGATCAGAGCTGTCAAGTATAACTAAAAGCACAATAGTTAAAAGACTTTGTTCATTGTTCCACAGTCTTTATCATTTATAGGTCAAACCAGTCTTCAGTAAGAATATTTACTTTTACTTAAAATGTGGAATTTCAACCTTGCCAGGTAGCTATCCTTCAGTCAAAACAATTATAAAAAAAATACTATTTGATTTTTTTTCTGTTTGTTTTGGTTAGAGACTTTCTGTAATTATAAAGCCCACGTACAGTACATATAAATATAAATGAAAATATAAATGTTGATTGTTCTTCTTGCGTATGGGGTATGAAAGCCGAAGAACAATACAATGCAGGTTGCACTTGGTGCTATGTATTTTGTAGACTGAATGCTGCATACTTTGACATTTGTTGCTCAATATTTGTTGCAGGTTTAAGAATATTTCTCATACAGAATTCTCAAAGGAAAACAGGCTGTTAGTCTGACAGTGTTATCAGCATTCTCATAATGTTGAAGCATATACTTAGTGTATACATGGTATACTTTCTTTTCTAACCCTATGCCCCTCCATTCCGCCAAAAAGGAGAGGTACTACTAGGACAACATCAAGAGGACCAGTTCCTTTTTCAGTCTGTCACAAAAGCCATCCTTTGCATCATGGAATCACAGATTTAGGTTGGAAGGGACTTTTAAAGATGTCAGGTCTAATCTCCTGCTCAAAGCAGTGTATCTTGTTCAAACTATAAGAGAACATTTTTTCCAAAAGTCTGGGCCAAACTTTAAAAACGGTACATCTCCCTTTGAAAAAAATTGAGTGCACATTAAAAGAGATATGCATTTCTGAAAGCTGGACAGTCAACACCATGATCTCCTGGACAAACCTTAAAATGTCTCCACCTTTATCCACTTACACGTAATAATGATCAAAAGAGATTTGTAAATGTATTCATTAGCAAAATGCTCAGATTCAATAGAAGTTCAAAAACTGACAGACTGCATGGTATCAGTCCAGGCTTAGGATTTTTATAAATTGTACGAAGAATTCAAAAATAATTTCAAAAAAATTACGAAAACAATTTAAAACACAGGATATAGATAGAGTGCTTGAATTTAACACCATGTAGCTGAAGTCTTAATGAAAAGCCAGTACTGAATATGACACATTTTGGATGCAAACCATCCAGTGTTACATTCAGAGCACTCTTGTTTCATAATAAAGCAAGCAACAATTAGCAAGCAATTAAGCAAATTGCCCATAATTATGCCATTGCTGAGCTATTTTTCATATTTTCACAACACAGCACATATATGAATACATGGCTTGCAGTGCCAATGCTATTCTGTCAGCATCCAGAAGTACCTCTCATTTACTGAAGCATTTCATATTAAACAGCTCCCATCACAATTTCAGTGCTCTCTGCTCAGCAGGAACTCACCAGAGTGATGAAGATGACAACCTTATACTGCACATCTCAGCCAATAGCTCCTAAGGAATGGGTTGTGTTCCCCCTGCATCCCCCTCATTTTTTCCCCCATGTGTATATACTAAATGTGGTACTCAATCTAAGTAGGAATTCAAGCATAATATAGGGAAATTACAGTCCAGAATTACCCTTGTGACAAAAAGCGGCCACGTGGGCAACATCATTTAATGGTCTCTGCTGCGTTAAGAGAACAGAAATAACATTAACAATAAAATAGGGAGGGCAGAATAGTTTGTTAGTATAAACTGGGATACTTTAATAAGGTCAGGAGGAAGAAGCTGAATGTAGAAACCCTGAATCATTGCTGTTATAATATATATATATATATATATATATTGCTTTTATAATATAATCCCTGTGGGAGAAGATTCCTATGAATAATTTATTTCCTGTATGGATCTCAGTAACTTAAAAACCTAAATAAATTACTAAAGTTCTAGCCTTTGAACCCTTTTATTCCAAGAACAAGTAGGACATACCACTTCCCTTAGTCTTCAGCCTCATGTACAGAGCTTGCCTCCACCAGATCCCATGAGAAATCATACTCTGAGGAAGGTTTATCCTCCAGATGTTCTAAATGTGGAATCAACAGGTATGCAGGAAATCACACATTTTTGTGTGCCACCTTGGCTGGCCATGCTATACTGGGTATCTTGCCATTCCAGTGGCATTTAGTAGTCATTTCTACAGATAATTCATAGCAATGGTTCTCTCTTCTTCAAACCTTGCTAAAGAGGTTACTCCCATTTTCATTCTTACTTACACTCAAATATGTATATATACATACATATGTAGATTTAGAGAAGAATACTGTTGCTTACAGTATCCACAATGTGAATACAGTGTAATTATACAAAATAGTTTTTAAAGTTTAAGGTGTGAGAGTGCACGAGAGAGAAAGGCAGCTTAGTGATTTTATTATAAATCACTAAATACCTCTAAAGCCTGAAGATTCATGAAGAGAACTAAGAAACATTGAATTTACATAAACTCATTTGATGTGGAAACAGAAGAAAACACATTTTTTTAAGCTTAGGCTGCGGACACTGCAATCGAAAAAAAAAAATCAATTATCTTTTGTGGCTCTCTGGCTAGAGAACAAAGATCTAGCCTTGGAGATAGGAAAACAGATGAACTTCAAAGAGATAAGGAAAAAGAATTTCTAGGTGGAATAAGGTCAGTAACATTTATTCTTGATATCAGACCTACATCAAAGTATAGAGTACTTTCATACTACTCTACTAATGAATTCTAACACTTGTGACTTTATAAGGAGATGAGGTGGAAAAGTCATTCTCAGCAGAATGCAGGGTGATGAATAGGGGACAAGCAGAAGTTCCTTTTCAGGTATGTCTGAGATACCTCACATACAACAGCTTCAAGTGATAAGTATGGGTTAAAGGACCTACAGGTCTGCTTCAAACTTCAGTATTTACACCCTATATTCACTTGAGTAAGTTTTCTGATGCTTCTCCACACCAAGTGGGCTCTGTTTTCATGAAGTTCAAAAAGCTATTATTTTAAAAAGTATTGACTTTACAGTAAAAATAAATTAAAATAGAATACTAAGTAATTTTGTTAAGTCCTTGAACAACTGTTGGCAATTATTCATGGTTCAGACACTTAATGAAATACTAATTTTCAAAAGAAAACCATAAAAAAATCCAATACTAAGTAAGCATCTCTTTCCTGTGGTGACCCAAGAGGGTCAAGATATTTTGAAATTGTGCTTTCATCAGATACACACAAACAGAAATTTAAAGTCAAAGGCCAATAAAGCAGAAAACAAAAACCCTACAACATTCTAAAAATATTCTGTGGCTTTTATGCTGTGACTCTAATTACATTTCAAGAAAAAAAAAAAAAGCATTTTTATTTATTAGAATGTAAGACAAAACAAAAAAAAAGTTCTTATTCTTAATATGTTGCCCTGAATTTATTTTGTGAATACTTCTAGACACTTTCATGATATTTGAATGCAATGTTTTATAGTGAAATCTAAGTAATACTGTTTATAGCACTGACAGATATTACATTTGATTGGATGTTCAACAGCATTATATCTGTTTTCTTGGATTCGATAAGTAAGTAAAGCTGGCTGAAGCTTTTTTGACAAAGCATTTTTCCATCAAAAATGTTTCAAGTTCACCTGTTTTGTGATCCTGTTGATTCAAATAATGTTTTGGGGTATGAAGTATGGAAAAGAGTAGTTTCAATTTTCTCATTTTATTTCCAAGTAGACTTTTAAAAGATGAGAATCTTTGCTATTCTAACATTATGCAGAGATGACAGTATTGAAAGGACATGTTCTCATTTTGCCAAAGCTTTTCCTCAGATTTTCCATTTCACAATAAATTTCAAGTTCAGCCTATGTTTCTGAAAAACAACGTTGCTTGTAGTTAACTATACTTGCAGCATGGTCTAACACAATCCACAATCATTTCCGCTTCCTAAATTCCCTATGATCCCCTTACCATTACTACAGAAGAACAAGCCTTGTGCTCCACCTAATAATTATGTTTTGCTAGATTTTCAAGTTTTTACAAGTGATTAGGATAACTATTGTATGCTCAAGAAGTCACACTTTAAAATTTCCGTATACTGACCAGCAGCATGTCAGATCTCTTGTACTTATTAAGCTCATTAGTCATGATGTAAAACCTTGTGGAAAGACAAGAGATAAGTAAGACTGACATTTCATATCTCCACAGGACAAAAGGATTCCCCTCCTGCAGCTCTTGTCCTCCCCAGGAGGACACTCTCCTCCATATGGCTGAAGCCCAGGTGGGTTTGTTTCTTGGAAACCCCTCTGAACTGCAGGCTCCTTGATGGTTAGACAGCATTTTCTAACCATTTTTTTTCACAGCAGTTTTCTGTCATTACCACTTTGTCAATCTGCCACAGACTGCCCTCAGTGGAACCAGGTATCTACTCAGCAAAGACCCCCCTCCAAAATGTGAGATGGCCATGTTTGATTAACAACTTTGTGATTGATGTAAAAATGAAATTTGAAAGGTAATAATTACATTTGTAATTACTTAGTTCTAAATCACTTATGTTTTCTGTTCCCTCTCTTTCTGGGCAGCTGGAGCAATGACTCATTAATAATAATAAAGTCATTTAACCCTGCAGGCACATTACAAGGAGAAAGATGTCATTTGTCACCAACGCAAATAGAACAATCACTGAAGAATACAGAAAGACCACTACTTCATAGTTGTTGCAAATGATAAAAGGGACATTTTGCACTCATTCTTAACATGACATCCCAATCTGCTTTTAATTATCAGCAAACATAAGGGGACAGCATACAACATATGAGGGACTACTAATAATGTATTGTCCTGCAGTGACATTTCCATAATCATTTTAAAACTATCCTATACATATGTACTAGTTAAAGCTTTCTACTCAAGAAATCATACCCCCTAGTACGGAATGAATTATCCTTTGCAGATTTAGCATACAAAACAGCTCTTTCCCAGGTTTTGAGGGTCTGACAACTGACATGAATATTACCATTACTTTAAGTGATAAGATTTGGCATTCTTTTGCACTTACAGTTGCATACAGCATGACTTATATCCAAGTACATTTGTACGTTTGTATTCTTTAGGCAGGAATCTTTACAGTTTTAATTCTCACTAGCACTAATTTAGCCATAAACTTCTGCAAGTTGCTTAATTTTGCAATACTTTTTAGTACTGTTCTGAACTTCACTACTGAAGGAATTTTGCAAGAAGCACTCTATATGAGGTGAAACAAATGCCCTTATTTATAGGGAACTCATGTAAGTAAATCAGAATTTACTGGATTTTTAAGAATTACTGATGTAACTGCCTATCTAGGAACCAAATTTCTGATGAAGAGATGAGGCTATTCTTTTAGATGAGGTTGTTCTTTTTATAAATGACTTTTTCTGGAGAGAGAGTGTGTGTGTGTGTGTGTGTGAGAGAGAGAGAGAGAGAGAGAGAGAGAGAGAGACTCCTACTATGGTATTAATATGAAAACAAATGAAAGAAGGAAGTTTCGTGTACATGAGAGTCACCATAATCTGAGTTCCAACTCTTTCAGGCTAGAACTACAAATTTTTCTTTGCTTTGCTTTATCATCAGCCTTTGCTTTATCATCTAACCATCAGGTGTGTAGAAAGACCAGAGAACAAATTTTAGTGTATGAAGCTAGACTGTTATTGTGTGGGGTAGAAAGGAGGTAAGCAGACCTCCTAAATCTGTTTATATTTTCCCTAGGTACCACAATAGGCTCTATATAAAGACATTCTTTAAGAAAGTTAAATAAGTAGTGTTAAGAAGTAAGGCACATCAGGAAGGAGTAAAATGCACAGAGTAAAATGCATATTTTCACTCAAGATAGTGACAACACAGAAAAGCTTATACATGGAGTGAGATGTTTTGTCAAATTGAAAAATAGAAATAATATGAACACTACAATTTTCACATCAATTTGAGGTAAAATGTTTTGAATTACAGTCATTTTAATCTTGTTTTATAAAGAAAATTACTTCAAATGGGTGATAATTTAAAACAGCATAATCCAAACTTCATTGTGCTCCAGTCAGGCATAGAAGTGAGAGTGGCTCTGAGTGATTTGGAGCAATATCTGCACTGTAGCTCAGACCCTCATTCAGAATAGACAGTTAAAAGAAGAAAGGAGATACCTGACTAGAGTTTCCATCATTTCCCCGTGAGTACAAAACCACTTACTGTGTTGTCTGCTACCCTCTAACTGGGGTTTTCAAGGGATTGCTAGCACCTTCCGAAATTTTGGCACGATTCTGATGAGGCACTAATTTCACAGTTATCTTTTTAAGCATTCAGTTGTGACAACTTTCTCCACTGTAGTTTTGCTGTTTGATTGTTAAGTTTCTCATATCACTTCACATAAGTCTTTTCCAACTATTAAGAAGTCTTTGGCATCAAGGATGCTTGCAGGTTAGAAATATGTATTATAAACATTCCCTTCTTCTTTGCTGAGGGAAAAAAAAAAAAACTCTCAGAAAATCCACTGCTGAGTTTTAATTCTCATCTGTTTTCCTTTGAACAACTTCCAACAGTGACTTTCATAATTTCTTTAATATTCTTTTTACTTTTCCAAACCATTTGTCAAATAAAATATAAAAATATATTAATTTGAACTAGGGTGATAGAGGGTAGTTTATTTTTCTAAATCAAATCATTTTCTCAGCACTTTGGACAAATGACACATGATGGGGATAATTTAGGCCAGATCAACTTTTGACACAATTCTTTAAAGAGAGGATTTCTCATAGCAAAAAAATAAAAAAAAAAAATAAAAAAAAAAAACAGCTTTAGGGAACAGTCATGGCTGTGATTATTCTGGAAGATTTTAGGATCAGCAATATCATCCCAGAAAATGAGAGAAAGCAATTGCTGACAGTAATCTTTTCAGCCCATTTCAATCGCTGTTAGGATAACCACAAGCATTAGTTTGACTCTTGAAACAAAGTGGTTTTTTTGTTTGTTTTTGTTCTTTTGTTTTTTCTTTGCTTATTTTTAGAAAAAATATTTGAGTTCACCAAGTATAAGAGGGTGGGGATATAAATTTAAGTATCCAAATTTTCAGGAAAGTAAATTCCATTATTTTAGAAATGTTTTAATATAGGAATATAAAATTGATTATCTCTAAATTGTGTTATTTGCATAAACATAGTTCTTGTATCATCACATGGTATGTGTCTAAATTGAGGATTCTAGAGAGGTATCTGTGCAACTCCTAATTTCAGAGTCAGTGTTCAGTTTTGATTCAGACCTATTTGCATAACAAGATGTCCTAACAAAATAAAATTATTTGGATTTTTATACATCGAATAGACCATAATTTTCTTTGAAAAAAAGTGATTTTTACTCCTGTTTTATAAGTCTGACTAGGCTAATAAAAACCTAATATGTGTTATTAAATGAGGTTAAACACTGCCATTCAGATTTGTCAAGGAACTTACTGCTTTTCTTAGTACATGAGATTCAATCAGCCATTTCTCTACTACGTAGGATAGAGGATCCCTTAGAAAGGGATTTAAAAAACGTTCAGTTCTTATAAAGTCACTAAAGCTTAGCATCCAGCACCTTAGAAAGTTTAAGCTTCAAAGTTTATGTTTAGTTTGTTAATCCTGGATGTAGCATGCATACATCAAAGTTAACCAAATAAAATTACATCAGAACAATTCTTGCTAGTGATGGAACTCCCTATACTGCCCTCATCTGTTGTTTATAAAAGCAGATCCACAAAAGCATGTAATTTTTTTTTTCTTTTTTTTATAAGCTCTACAGAAAAGATATTTTAAGTCTGGGGTATGTGCTGCTCTGGCAGATGTATATATAAAGTTCTCAAAATGTTTGGCACTCATTTCTTTTTACGGGGGTAAAACCTGAATTTCTGGAGTTGACACTACCTAATCTTTAGTGGAATACATTTGACAATCATCTTTTTTACAGCAAGTATGGTTGGCAGGAGCAGTTCATGCTTAGTCCATATTCCAAATGGCTGCTTTAAGATCTTTCTGTGGTTTTTAATTAACCATAGGATACAAAAAGACCTAAATGAAAAGCTACCAGTCAATTGCTGGCTAAATGTTCACCAGACTGTTATTGAACCTCTTCAACTATTTATTCCTTAATTCATCTGTAGTCTCCTAGAGATGTCATTAATATGCTCAGAGTTAATTCATTATCATCTATTGCTTCTATTCAAGCTCATGTTAACAGAATAAATTCATCAAAAATGATCAGACTTGAAAAGACAGATTTGGACTCTGACAGGGAATAATTTATCATGGCTGGGAAAAAGCCTCCCACCAACTGGGCTGTTTGAATGCTGGGAGATGAAATTGTAATGACTGCAGAGCCTCTGTAGAAAAGGACATTAAAGTCTCAAGGAGAAAACAAATAAATGATAAAGCCAAGGCTCTACTGCCAAAATATGTATGTTCCTGACACTGATTTTTTTATTTTATTTTATTTTATTTTTACACTCAGAGGCCTCTCACCCTATGTGCTGTCTTGAGGCAGAAGTGATTATTAAGGCTCTGCTGTCCATTTGCATACTGCAGAGCCTAGGAGGTACAGAGGGGCACCACCACACAAGTGCAGGAGCAACAGTGGCTTTCAAAGCTTTACAGAAATGTTACTGATACTCTGAGTGTTGCAAACTGTTAATCAATAGATCCATGAGACAGAAGTCTTCATAGTAATAATGCATAATGTAATGCTAATCTATTTTATTCAAAATTTGTTGTAATTATCACTTAAATAACAGTAATTAACAGATTGAGTAATCTACTATTCTAAGTATGCTATGCTTTCTAGGTATCTACTTATAATCTGAATTCCAGGAACAGATGGAGAAAACAACATTTATAACACATTTTAGGTGTTAAATTGATTTTTCTCTCTCCTTTTTTTTTTTTTTTTCTTTTTTTTTTTTCTCATTATAACTCCATTATATAGAAGAATTGGAAAGCACTGTGATACTGTCATGAATGTGGTACCACTGCAATATGACTTGTGGACATTTATTTTAAAGACTGGAAACATTTGTTTAATCACCACATTACAGGCAATATTCTAGCTGTTACAGTTTCACCCAGTTATTTTATCACCAGGTGGAGCAAAGGAGGAATTTCCCTTCTCCTGTACTAGAACCTGCTGTATACTGGACACACCCATTTCCCTAAGAGATTGTTACTCCATTTATCTATCCCTTTATATACTTTTATTCTAATTCTTTATGTACCAGAGCCATTTTTCTGTTCCTTGTCTTGTCACACTGAGCAATTATGCTACTTCAGGACTCGAGTAATTCAGTTTCCCTGGGGAAGGGAAAAAAACAAACAAAAACCAGCAATGAGTGCTCCAGACCTGCTCAAGAAATAAAAATCTTACTAGGCACTGCCTAGATATTTTACAGATGATCTTAAAGGAGCTTAAATAAATATTTGTAAATATTGGTATGAAAATATCAGTATAAGTATGTAGGTTTATCTGGCTGTTTCAGTCAGAATATACATCCTAGTTTTCTTCCCCCTTCCATTCTTTCATATTCCAAAACCAAATAGAATCATGCTTCCAACTTCACTGCTATCACTATTTTGGCATTCCATTTTAGATTCAAGATATATACTTTATTATATTAATGCCTTCAATCTAAAAAATTCAGTGGGGTGAATACACCAAGTGTCTGATCCGTACATAATGCGACAGTGAAGAAACACTATATTATTAAAAAAAAAAATGTTAACATTTCCCAGTGAAGTACTGAAAAGTTAGGAAGTGCAAATTCTGCAGTATTAATTCATCTCCCTTGTGTAAATGTGTTTTGATGCAAACTTTAATTAAATTATCATATACTATTTTTCTCATAGGACCCTTGGGCCCAATTCAGAGAGTAGGTAGTTATTCAATATTTCTTCTTATCTACTTTAATCAGCATGTGGCCATACACCTTTTTAATTAATACTTTCAAAGGCTTGTCTTGAATGCAGATTTATTCATTTCATTGCATGCTTCTTATGTCATTTTCACAGCACAACCAAAAGTTTCATGAACATAAATAATATTGCACTTGGATTATTTGCTTTATTGAGGCTATTTGCATGCTGGGAAACTGAGACAAAGAAATTAAGTAAAAACACTAAACTTTCAATGCATATCTGTTGGAGTGGTGATCAATGCCATTGGCACCTAAGAAAACCTCAAGGAGAAAACATAGGAATCACAGAATGGTTTGGCTTGGAATGGACCTTTAAAGATCATCTAGTTCCAACCTCCCTGTTTGAACTTCACCAAGTTCAAAATCTGAATTTTGTGAAGCCTTACAAATTCCACTATATTTTAGTACAGAGAGAAATTCTAGCTTTTTTCCTTGATAAGTTTACTCACATAAAATTGACCAGATGTATGACAACTTTGTCTCTATATCCAAGTGGTGAAATCTATATTACAATACTAAATTTCCTAGAACAAAGTTAGTTTTTCTTTACTTTTTATAGTTTTCTGAAAGCATTCCAAAGAATGACCTATTTTCTATTTCAAGCTCCGCTTGAACTGTTTGTTATATTATACATTGCTTCTATTTTTCCTCCTACTTGGAATAGACATGTTAATGATTTATCTTCCACTGTCGTTAGTAAATCTAACCAAATATAATATCAGTAAACCAATATACACTTTAAATAATCCTCCTGCGACAAGAGCTCATTATTTTTATAAACCACTAAAAATCCCAGGAGTATATGTGCTTTGATGATTTGATATGGTATAAGATCTTTCCATAAGATAAATCTGAATATATTATTAACTGTAAATTAATAAAATGTAATGATTTCATGAAATTCTACATGATAAAGCAATTTCTAGAAATTCCTCAAGGTGCTTCTCAGAATTTAACTTCAATTCTTTCACAAAGTAGATTGGACTACAGTTAGAACTCTTCCCATGATTTTTGTATGCAAATTAAAAATAAATTTAGCCATATGTAAGTAAAAATACAAACATACATCTGCATATCTCAAAACTACTGTGTTATTATCTCTACTGATTAGTATTTTATTTTGAAGACTTTTTCATGTATATTTCTGACATGGGTTGTAAACTTTCCTTCCTAACCCCTACAGGCAGACTACAGTTTCTGTGCAGTGAAGTTAAACACTTTTTTCCTCAGGGAACAAGCTAAATACAAAGACAGATAATGAAGTGAGGGAAAGGAGACATATGCAGAAGAAAGTATAAAATATTTGAGTGCTGAAAGTCTGCTCTTCCCCCTTTCTATTTCCAATACAGTCATCATCTGTGGAAAAGTAAGTCTTACAAATCATTATCATAGAGATGGCAAGAAGTTAAGAATTGATTCAGAAGGGCTATGTACAACTACATATAGAGGTCTATTCAGCAGTCCACACAATATGCCAAGATCAATTAGTTACATCCAAGTCAGCTCAGGCATAACTAGCTTTAATCTCCCTTTATAATACTTACTGCTTTAGCTTCTCCATCAAAATGACAGAAACAAAAAATGACAAGAACAAAACCCCACAGAGCACTGCATCAATGTACCTAGCATGAGGCAAAATTTCAACCTCCCCAAAGCAAAGTCTTGATCATTTTATTTCTTCTACTTCATAACAAAGATAGGTAATACATTAGGAAATCTTCATTATATTCTCAATGGTCAAGCTCTTAAGAAACTAATACTAAAATAATACCTTGCTAACTGGTATACCATTACCATAACATCACATTAGATCTATTACATTAGCATGTTATTTCCATGCTAAATGACCAATACCAATTTACTGATCATGCTAAATGGCTAGTAAAATAGATCACCTTACACAACATACTTGATTTCTAGTCAGCCAAGTGTGCTTTTCTTCTCCTATAAGATATTAGACAAAACAACAAGTTATCCTTATATCTGAAGACTTCAAACTACTTTTATACTTTGCTAAAATTGGGTCAGAGTCTCAGATCATGAAACATACTTGAATTCAAGCACCTGTGTACTTGAATATCAGTGACAGTTCATGCTAATCATTTTGTGCAACTTCTGTCATAAAACACGGTGAATAGCTCATAAATCGTGTTAGGAAAGAAGAAAAAGGTGAAAAAAATCTCTTCAAATCACTGTTTTGAAGTTTTTTTTTTAAATTTATTTGTTTTTAATAAAGACAGCTGAGATTATCTAGAAGTTGCTTTTAGGAATATATATAACCTCATCAAATTTTGAGAAGTAAGAATTGCTGGAGATGCTGGAGACAACATGCAAGAAGAAGGAATAAAAGAATAAAAATAAATCCATGGGAAATGATTGGGATGTTTCCCTTAGCTATAATTTAATATTGTTATAGTATGCAAGTCTATATTGCAGGGGGGAAAATCTTTGGATATTTGGGAGTCTATTTAAAATAAAGACTTTTTGGAGTACTCTTCATAGATCCAACAGTTGATAAAGAATTATTTTAATTTCATTTTTTGTTTCTAAGGAAGATGAAATAGTATTTTAACAAGGGATTGATTACAGAATATATAGCAGGTACAAATAGTTAAGTTGCTGCATAGAGAATGATTTCAGTTCACAACAGATTAAATATTTATCTAATTTATTGCTCATTTCTTTGTCTTTCCTGTCCTTTCCCCAGGTTCCCTCCCTTCCCATATACCCTATGCAGAGGTGAGGCCTTATGTTTAGTCAGTAGCCAATTACAACTTCTCAGGTGCAGTTTTTCATCACAAGGGAATATGGTAATCTTACACTTATTAATTAAACTACCGTCTCTAAACAAACTGTTAAAAGTCCTATATTCACAGCTTGCATATCTAATCTAGATAACAGGATAAGCAATGTGATTGCCAAAGTTCATGCAGAAATGAAAACAAAAACACCCTGTATTCATTCCTCTTTGTAGAGTTCCTAAACAAAGAATAAGTTGTACTTTTGGGTAGAAAACCTAATCTGCATTTAAATAGAATTTTTCCAAATAATAAACAAAAGCCTGAAGCAACATTTTTACAGCAAGTCATGCTGGTAGTTCACAGACTAATCCTTCTATCTCTATCTGTAATTCTTTCTACCCTTGTATATTCATTTTCTTACCAGTTTATCAATGCATCTTGACAGTTGGAGTTCACAGTAACAATAGTAACTTTGCATTTCCTCAAGTTTTTTCAAAGCTGAGCCTAAAACTTAAAACTTTGGGTGATTGGCAACGCAAGGCAAACTTCAGTAGAATCACCTTTACAAAAAGGAGGAGAAATTATTAACCTGAAGAGTGAGAAACATGACAGATTGAAGGGATGTGCTTTCCACGTGAAATACTAACTACAACAGAACAGCTTCTAAGGTACAGCTACAATGTACTATGTGACATTATTGAAAGCTTCTGATGCATTTGAAGGTGGTATTCTCTGAGTTCTAAACAGCTGCTGATGCAGATCATATAGATAACTATGCATCTCATGTGATCCAGAATAAGCATAATGGCAAACCAGAAGTCACCAAATCAGCAAGCATGTGCAACTTTGTTAACAGCTAGCCAAATGGCTAGTTATAGTGAAAGAACGGGCTACATCTTCATTTTCTGACCATCACTTTGCTCCTCTTTGAGGCTGCAGGATAATACCACTGCCCACTTGCAGAAATCAAATGCAGCGGCCACATAGAACTCCCCAAAATGAGAGATTTAGATTTCAAATAGGAGGCTGCTAAATGCTAGAAATTACTTTTAAAAACCTTTGGAAACAGGGAGAAGTTCAATTTTCAGATGCTATCTTGCTACACAAGCAGAGTATTTTATTCTTCTGTTTAAAGGAAGAGATCTGATTCTACTTTGAGTACACAACTCTCCTACTGCTTTGCCTCTGAACGGATTATTTGTATATCTCAGTGCAGAAATTAAAAGATGACCTGAGAAAAGAGAGCTCTGTTCTAAATGTAAAAACTTTGAAGAAAGACATTACTAAATGAGAAGATGCCTCAGAGGGAAAAAGTGGAAGGACAGAGTTAGCATTCTAGATGAGATTTACCAAATTCTCAGATATAAAGAAAGCTAGTACCAGATGGGCTATAACTAATTTAATTCAGAGTTTTCTCCTTTAATAAATGTCACTTCTTATTAGTGAAATGCCTACTTTTTTTTTTTCTACCTGACTCCCACTTTAGTCCTAATATTGACAGACCATCAGCACATTATCCTTTACAATATTTTCTCATTCTACAGCCCAACAAATTTGACCTATAAATCTATTTCATTATTAGATGTTGTTCTAAGCTGGCTCATTCTTTAAAGGGCCAAGCAGACCTGTCTTTCTTTGAACCAATACTGTCCGCAGGTATTGTGTACCTGTCAGGCACTGTGATCATTTTGTTTACAGGACTCAGTGTAGGGGTTTTTGTTTCTTTGTTTGTTTCCAGAAAATAGAGTTATAACTCAAGTTATGAATGATATTTATTTATTTATTTATTTTTGATTTCAGGAAAAAGATAACTTAGGAATCAGTTCTCCTGCAGACTGCAATTATTCATGTTCAGGGAAGAAAAACAATATTAAGGATTCTGTATAAGGACTCGATAAGCTTATTTAGTAAGCAGGAAAAAACAAATTACCAATTACTCTCTCAAGGAAACATTCTCTTTATGAAATAAAGCAGTGTGCCAATAAATATTTACTTTATTTTAGGTAGAAGACACTTAGTCTTCAAGGTAGCAGATGATTATTATGTAAATTACTAGGCTGAAGGACAAAATGGTTCTAGGTAGGAAAGAAATAACCTCTCCACTTTATAACTAGCGATAGCAAGTTCAAGAAAGAAAATTATATAAATTTATTCATTATTGATGGATAAATAAAATATTAATTAGAGACAGCATAATAAAAATAATTTACTTTTCATCAATAACAGTCTGGTATATCTAGAGATTGTAAACTGTTCCACAAAATGTATAGGGGCTATTTTAGCTATGACTGGAGGCTTAACGTTTCACCGTTCCACTGAAGAGTATGTAGGCATCCAGAGGGGAAACAAAGTCCCACTTAAAAGTCAGTCAAATCGCAAAGAATAATTAAAACACTATTATGTTATTTGCAAAGTCAACTCTGGAGATTATTCTTCAAACCTGTAGTACAGAAGGTCAGGCTTCCTCACCTTGATGGCAGATATGCAGATATTGTGCAGAACTTTCTCAAACCCTTTTGTGCAGTCAGTTTAAAAGCCAGGCACAAGACACTTTTCTGCTCCCCTGACGGGCAACAAGGCACAAGGAAGTGAAGGAGAAGAAAAACTGTATGTATTCCCTCAATTCTCATTTACTACAGAATTAGCAGCCTGTATCTCAAGGTCCTTACAGAAGAATATGTAGTGCTGAAAAGAAGAGGCTGACATCTGCCCCCCTTTCTTTTGAGGGGACAGTGAATTTTTATACTAAATTTGCTATATTTTGACACCAGAGACATCCAATGACACACAAGAACTGTCACGTCTCTTAAGCCTAAGCAAACATGACGTTCTGAGAAACAAATTCAAAGATCAAGGAAAATGTCATATTTAGACACCATTTTATAGAGCTGCATTCAAGTGTACCTCTGATTTTTGCATCTTCGGGATGATTTTTGTTTCAATCCACATAGCTAAAAGCTTCTTTTTCAAAACAAGTCCTTCATTGCAGGTCCACAGAAATCAGAGACCTTAAGCAGGATGTAGCATGAAAACAATAAGGAATCTACTACGTAAAATTGAGAATCATCAGTTTGGAGAAATTACAGAAGTGTGAATACAACAGGTTTTGGCCTACCTTAAAGAATATTTACGTTTTCCAAACTATAATCTGCCAAAGAACAAATTTACCCACGTAATGCTCTATTTGAACAATATTTTCTGTAGGTATTTTGTTATTCTTACTGAAAAAAATATATAATGTTATCAGAGTTCCTCCTTGAGGAGTCATACAATATAAATAATGGCATTCATAAAGTCAATTAGAAGTCAAAAGTAAATAAGTGTTGAACTGCAGTAATTAGACTATGCAATATAAATGATTAATCCATTAGAGTTCACAGCAAAGGTAAGATGCTGATCCTGCAAGTACAGTGCCACTAATGGAGAATGGATTTTAAAAAAAACTCTAATTAGGTAGAATTAAGTGGTCACCTCTCTTAATTGGAAAGAAGACAGAATTCAAACGTAAAGAGGAAAAGCTCATTTTTAACATAGGCTCTCCCACCCGCCTCGCTCTGGCACCATGCTGAGCGGTCCCACGCAACGGGCTTTGACCTCTGCCTGTTGCCACATGCCCAGCCGACTCAGCCGTGCTTCACCCAGCAGAGCACTGAGCTCTGACTGCTGCACCTCGTGGAAAGGGTTGCTGCTAAGGTGTAGTGTCAGCTCTCCCCATCCTTACCTCAAAGAGCTGAGCACACTTAACTTTCTTACCAAGTTACTGGCAGTCCAGCCTGAGGAATCAGAAGAAAATCAAAAGGCAACTACTGGGCCACTGGCTACTCCAATGAAACAAGTATTTTGCTGTACTACTTAGAACAGATATTGGCAAACACACGTCTCCCCTTCATGAAGTTAAATTCTACCTTGAGTGACTATGGCATTAGAGAGCAATTGAAAGATCAGGGGAGAGCATTTGGAACCAGCTAACAGGAAAAACAAATAGATAAATAAATGAATGATCAGGCTATATTAAACATTTCCACACCCAATACCACAGACATGCCTAGATTTTTAGGGTAACTCCAAGTTAGCACTATCCTTAGGAAAATAAACAAATAAATAAATTAAATCAGAATTTTAGCCTTATAACTAAAGAAAGTTGGTGGAGTTTTTTTGTTTGTTTGTTTTGACGAACAACACTAAAAATCTAGCAGTCACCTCTGAACAGTTTTTGTTTTTTGTTTTTCCTTTTCATTCAGTGTGTTGTTAACATAAATCACACTTCTCCCACAATCTTTCTGGTACACATGTGGATACCATAGCAACTATCACAATGTACAAATCCTATGCTCATAAAACACACAACTGAGTGATGAAGGGATTGTTATCTGTAAATCCAGAGATCTGCAATCACCCCATAGCCATGGCTTAAAGGTACAAATAATTATAACATAGTCTTTATTTTTTTTTAACATAAAAAACCAGCAACAACAACAAAAAGTGCAAATATGCTTTTCCAACCTAGCTATGTCGAGATCAGCATTACAGCGCTCTTAAGAAGCTGAGTAATTAATTACATTACTTTCAATGTTAGTGAATAACTGTCAGGAAATAGCCTTAAAATCCAGATTCTGTTTTAATTTATTTATAGGCAGAAGTCAGGCTTTCAGGTCACTTAATACAAAATAACTTAGACTGTGAATACTAAAAGAGGAGTTAAAATAGACATAGATTTAAGTAGAGGAGGTGCTTAAAATTGTACAATTGCTTGAAAAGAAACCAACCTAATGATCAGAGTAAACGTAAGGATGGGAGTAGGAATGCAAGGCCAAGGCACAGAGAAGAGCAGGATGGATCCTTCCCTGGTAGCCCATAACCATATGCCTGCATTAGCAAGGACAAGCTATCTCTCTGTACTAACCCTTCACAGAACCATCTCACATCCTGAGTCACAAAAAGAGAATATTTTAAAAGATTTTATAATAGGTAAAAGCTCATTTTTCAAAACACATACTTCAGTTTACATTGGGTGAGAGAAAGTGTGTAGCAACAAATTATGTTCAGAACTGTTCTTGTTTTGCCTGAATTGCCTTTTTTCAACATCCACACTAATTAAAGAAGTGTTCAGAAGAGTGAGATTTCCTTAGCCTTTTTTACTATGGGCAGGGATGTGTTTCCAGTTACTGGATTGCAGAGGTTATATTCAGATAATTGAAAAGAAAGCCAGAAATTTGCAAACAATGGAAAATCAGCCTAACATTTGATTTGTGTTTTCCTAATGGTCATTCTTACGGAGCTTAGTTTGTTATTATATTCAAGTTGTCAAGAAATACCAGGAAAAAAACTTCAGCTTACCGTTGAACAATATTTTAGTTCATTTTATAAGCATTATAAGCAGCATCAATTAAAGAAGCAATAACTAATGTAATAGTGTTTTTTTTTTTGCAGGGCCAGAGTCAGTGACTCTGATCAAGGTATCAGTGACAATGATCAAGAATTTAATGTTTTTGCTATAACATCCATGACAACTGCCATTCATTAAAATATATCAACAGTAATAAGTAAGTTATTACTGTGTATCCCAAATGATTAGAGGTTTTAGACGAACCTCTCTGGACCTCAGCTGTTGCCAGTTACCTCTTGTAACTGGCATGCTCGTCCTCGACCTCGACCCATGTGTTCACATGTGTAAGATGCAGCAGCCACGATAAAGCAGTCAGCTTTCCTCTTTACTGCTCACCCACACTCTTAGAACGAAAAATAGTATAAAGTACCAATACAGTGAATTGCAAAAAAAAACCAAACTAGATAGAATAGACATCAGGAAGAGGTTCTTCACCAAGAGGGTGGTTGCACACTGGAACAGGCTCCCCAGTGAAGTAGTCACTGCACCAAGCCTGTCTGAATTTAAGAAAAGATTGGACTGTGCACTTAGTCACACGGTCTAAACTTTTGGGCAGACCTGTGCAGTGCCAGGAGTTGGACTTGATGGTCCTTATGGGTCCCTTCCAACTCGGGATATTCTATGATTCTATGAATCCACCATAAAGAGTCACAGAGGATTAACCTGGCATGGCAGATACTGCATTAACCAGCAACTACAATGAATCGTGATCATCATCGCACTGTAGGGAATCACTTTATTGTTTTGTTAGCAAAGTACTAACAGTACTAACCCTGGACTAAATTGAAATTGGTGTCGGGAATGCTGACTCAGATGTACCTTGCTCTATGTTTCTGAGAGCCTTAATAAAAAAAGAATAAAAACAAACAACTGTATGATTGTATGTACTATTGTTGCCTGAAGAGAATCAAATGATTTCAAGCAAGCAGCTTAAGAATTCTCATTAACATGAGCTGTTAAGATGCTAGTAAGAAGTTGTTAGAAAAGCATTATACACACACACACACGTATATATTCTTTTGATATTGCTACATAACTTCAATTTTTGGGAAGTCTGAGAAATTTGGAAACCCCGGAGTAAGAATGCTAGGAACACTTGGATGACCAAGAATGTATTGAGGCAGTCTCAAGCATTTCTTGGCAAAAAATGTCTAAGACATGGTTCAAAACACTGTTAATCTGTTACCAAAGGAGAAACATATCCTTATGGATGTTTCACAGATGAACACATTATATGAGAAAATATATGATCCACAAGATGAACAAGCTACCTGAGAAAACAAAATTTGATGGATGGTCCACAGAATGGATACCTTAGCAAAAGAAAGCAAATAAAAACCCTTTACTTAACCCTTCACAGAAATCACACAACTTAAACGTGGAGAATCAAAGTTGGCCATAACTAATCAGAGAGGTGTAACCACATTCAAAGCATGTATGCAACACTAACAAAAATTAATGAGGTGTACAGATACCCCTTTTCTTCAGCATTGGGTTAAGAAGAATTAATCATTCTGGTAGCCTGTACTGCACTACTTCTTTATATAGAAAGTATTGTCTTCTCTTCATTAAAGGGAACTACATCTTAGGATCTGGTTTAAGGTTGCTTATATTATATTTGATGGGTCTGGTTATTCTTCTTTGAGGATTGGCTGTTAAGGGTGGATGCAACACTACACGATGAGAACACTGATGAAAATGTGAGCTGTTTTCATTCAAGTAATAACACTGTATCATATCAGAATACATTCTCCTGTGCCAGAGTATGCCAAATGTAATAATGAGGTGCCATTCCCCTGTAAAAATGCAAGCAATATGACAATGACTAATGAAGAAAGAACTGAAGGTTGAGTGAAAAATAATGGATTAACGAGAGCTAGATGGAATTTGGCTCAAGTCTCAGATCACTTGTAGATAACACTTCACACTTCCTGAATTGTAGAGTTTGGGCATTTTGAAAAAATCCAAGTTAGTCCTAATTAATACTGTAACATGAACAGCAAATTCATGTTTGGCCTGAACTTTAAGAAACTTGCTGCAATCTCCTTGAAGACATGACATTATAAGAACCCCTCACAAATTAGCTCATATAACAGAAGATAAAATTGAGTTTACCCTTTAGTAAGACAGAGTTCACAGTCTTCAGGTTTTGAAAGTAGAAATTGGAGCTGAAAAGAGGCCAAATTGTTTTAACATTTAACCAATTTGGATCAGATGGACTGAAGTCTGCAGTAACAATGAACTAACCAAAGTATAAAGGAAACTTAATTGTCCCATTTTGTTCTACTGAAAAATGGGTTTCTAGTAAAGCAGTTAATACAGTGAGGAAATGACCTGTCATAGTCATGGCACACTTGTGACAGTGCTGTTGCTTCTAGTTTATGAACTCCATGATTATTTGTGATTCTCTTCATGTACCAAATCAAAGGCTGAGGGACAGAGCATTCCAGGCCTGCACATGAGCTTGTGTTGATGGCCAGCTTGTGCATTATATCCTTATAAGATAAAGATATCTATTATATTTACCATTTTGAAAGTTTGGGAAGCCACATGTTAGTATAACATAATTAGATATAATTGCATGGCTAAAGTTTTTGGGAGCCCTTTCAATTTCTTTTTGGGTGATTTCAAACATGACAATCATTCCTAGCAAATAAGCACTCCAAGAAATACCATCTAGAGGATAATAATAATTTTTGATTGATTCAGGATATACTTCGCCTTAATAATGCCTTTATTTTATATGTGCTCTCTAGGAAGTCCTTTACTGAAGGGATGTTGCTGAACAAAAAGTTTCTTGAAAAAATATTTCACACAAATGCACACACAGGAATCCATGCAGTAGGGGCTTATTTGCTATTTCATGTACTAGCTAGCAAGAAAAGATGTCCCAACTTTTAAACCTAATTCCACTGGAGATGACCTACACTTCTACTCATTCAGAAGTGGATGGAAAAATGTAACAATTCCCACCTGACCCAAAGTTTTGATATAGTAATAAAATTCAAAGCATTATTTTTCATCAGGTTGAGTAATCACAGTGTTTCTGAGAACGTGGACAATAAATATATTTCTGCTGATTGAACCAATCCAATCTGATGGAAATCGGTGCAGGAATTCACACTGATGTGGCCTGGAAATCAGTTACATGATGTAAAATGGTAGATTGCATTGTTAATGAGAATGTGTAATTGAAGTTTCCAGTAGCATGTATTTCAAGCAGAACCATCCCAGTTTCTGCTTGAGGAAAACAAAAAATATTCTGCAACTACGGAGGCAGGCACTTAAAAAAAATTCTAACACCAAAGGCATAACAATGATCACAAAATAACATGTAGCCTATGACAGACATGCTGCAAATTAGATGTCACCTTAATAAGCAGGAGGAAGAATATTTTTCAAAGATGTAAAATAATTTTGAAGAAACTGATATAGTTACCTCTGTATGTGTTAGGCTTAAACAATATTTAAGTGGCTATTATTCTGCTCAGGAAGTTTGTTCTGCTGTGCATTCCACTGAATTAGATCAAGAATAAATTTGGGTGAAGTTAAAGTGCCAGCTCCATCAGTGAGAATGGAACAGAGATCACAGTCAAGTCAGAGGAATAAAAAGAATGATTAAAAGAGTTCTATGTGCTTTTTGTAGGACATAAGGCTGGAGGCTCTTTTATGTGAATCTAGAGTTCAAAGCTGTCTCGTAGGAGTACATTAAAAATAAAATAGTACCAAAAGTAGATAGAGGGCAGAATTTTTACCCTGAAAGTTTCTGCTTTCTGTGCTAAATTATGGATAACCCTTATCAGCAGTACTTAAGCCCACTTCTCTTCCAAGAACTTAGTGGCAGTCAGGAATAGGATGACAGTTCAGCTTCTTTAAGTGGTAAAGATACAGCCTAGAAACACCAAAGTGAAAGGAAGTCTTAAAGGTATAATGATTGTAGGGACAAATCTCTACATGGAGAAGCAATCTACTGCATATACTGTAATAAAGACAACATTCAGCACAAAGACACTACGTTGGATTTTCTAATCTCAGACAACATGACAGATTGACATTTGTAAATTTACATACACCAGTACTTACTGTTGCTGCATCCAACCCAATACTATGTGTGCACACTGGTACAAGGGAAGAGAATACCTTCTGTCGTTTTTAGAGATTATTTATTTATTTAGAGATTATATTGTCTATTATTTACAAAAAAAAAAGTCAATCCCAACTTTCTGAGTCAATCCAAACTGAAAAACAATTTTACTCCTACAATTACCTTCAGAAGATACTCAATAATACTAAATTTCAGTTTGTAAACCAGTGTGAACCCATTATTACTTACAAAGAATTGAGAGCATAACAACACTTCCTTCAGTGCACTAAACAACCAGTTTAATATATTATCTTTCTTTGAATCTAAGAGAAAATGTCACCATGGGTCTATTCTGGAGAACTGGACCTGTGGAAACTTCTCTCTTAAGTTGCTGTGTCCAGGAGTCACTTATCTAATATTTGGCAGGGATAGGGACAACAGTATGAAACGACTGTTTGCTCTACTATTTGCTTTAGACTAACAGCTCATATCACCAGCCTTGAAACTGGGATGAGATCTTGATGAAACATGGGTGGAGAAATCTTTCCATACACAGATTAAGAGGAAAACTGTACCACCTACCACTCCCTGCTAACTTTAGCCATCCTCCTACCTATACGAGACACTTCATTCTTTTGCATTTCCTTATTTTTGTTATATTTGTGAAAGAACATTTTTTTTGCACAGAGGTTCAGCACTTCTTGCTATTTTCTTCCACATCATGACCTCCAACTATAACAACCTCAGTGCAAAAGACCACTGTGTATGGAAACAAAGCTGGTGATCTCTTTCCAAATCTTTTGATGCATTTTTATGGAATATTAAGTAAGACTGAATGCAACAGGCAATATGCCCCAATATTAAGCTATTTACTCTTGAACAATAATAAAAAATCAAAATTGTTATCTTTTTAGTAATAATCCATGCTACTGAAATAACTTAATTATGCATTTTTTGCTGTTATTGCTGAGGGGGGTGGGAAGAGGAGAGGGAGAGAGTGGAGAAGTGTAGAATAAAGTAGAGGCTAGAAGGGGAGTACTCATAAAGCAGTTCCATTTGTCACTTAAAAAAAAAAAAAAAACAAAAAAACCTACTCCATGAACTTGAAGGCAATTTCCAAAAGAATTTTCTCCCTTACAAGTTAAATCCTTTTTCTCCTCCTCCTGTTCCACTGCTGTTAACAAAAAAGCAGCTCATAAATCAAACTTTAATCAAGCTGAAAATCCCAATTTTATTTCTTCACTTCCCTAGGGGGTTGGAGCATTTTGCAGAATCTTTTGTTTTCTGAACTTCTCCACTTCAGAACTTCTGTTTGCTGCTTGCTTTCTCTCCTAATAAAATTACTTTCATTTAGGATTACTACCCTCCTCCCCTTCCTGACATTGCACTTGCTTCTTCAGCCTCCTGTGACTGAAAGTATTTAAAGCCCTGCAACTTAATTGGAAGAAACATGATTGTAAGGGATTAGCGACCCCTAAATTCAATATACAGAATTATGTTTACACAGCCAAAGAGAGATTAATCTTTTTTTTTTTTTTTTTTTAATTTTCTTCTGTTTTCCTAGCTTTACACTTCAAATCTTTATAAACTAACATGGAGACCACATTCAAGTAGGACAAATGACAGAAGCATAGGACATTATCATTGACTACTTATACTGTTGACAATGATTATGCTGAAATCACTTCTAAATATTCCAACAACATGTGCAATTCTCTAAAATTCTTTCTCATGCTACATTTCTGAAAACAGCCTGATGCAAATTTTAACTGAGCCTGCTCATTTAATACATTTTGAATCAATTCCTGGATTAATTTATCCTGGAATGAGACATGACACTTCCTTTTAATTCACAGTTAAGATTGCAAGCATTTTTGTAAGATTATATATATACACACACAACTGGTTTGCTAACAAAAAACAAAACACTGATTTGGAACAGACAGGTTCTGCCTAAAAATTTGAAATAGATTATAAACATTTTTCCTCACTTTGTTATTACTGCTCCAAAATATAGTTTAAAATGTCATATTTGAAGCACCACAAGACTTCTTTAAGGCTTATTTATGAATAGGACAGAGGAAAGAATGAATGAAAATAAGCACACTGTCTTTGGATAGCATGATCAGAAACTCAACCATAGTAAGCAAATGAAAGGAACGTTTCCTATGAGACTCCCATATGAGATTTCCAGAATGACTAAAGATTGTCTTTAAGGTGATAAGCCAAGCTTTATATTGCAGTTTAGGGAATCACTTCCCAAGAATGAATAGAATTATGCCGATGGCATTTAGTAAAATCAATGTTGAAGGACAAGAAAGCCCTACAGCTAACAGTTAAAATCTCTCTTTTGCTTCTTTTTCATTACCTTGTTTTCTTTTATTATATGATAGGGATAGCTCTGAGCTGTAAGATGTAAATAAAAAGGAA
Source organism: Anser brachyrhynchus (assembly GCF_964034855.1). Lineage (NCBI taxonomy): Eukaryota > Metazoa > Chordata > Aves > Anseriformes > Anatidae > Anser > Anser brachyrhynchus. The sequence continues at coordinate 5,318,115 of NC_137708.1, read as the reverse complement.
AACTGCTTTACACAATGGAACTTCCCAGTTCAATCTGTGGTAAATTCAGACATTCCAGATACAGAATTTAATTTCTTTTAAACTTCATTACACACACACAATAATAATAATAATAATAATAATAATAATATAGAGATAAACCCCTACCAGTAAAGAGAAAGTTTTACACCAGGCATACCTTCCTTATTTCTTTTAAGGAAAGACCTCTTTTATTCCATAATAAAAGTGAATCAATTAAATGTATATAACTGCAAAACACTTCCCTAAATCAGTCCCATTCCAGGGGACTGTATTTTTATAGCACAGAATCCATGACACAAAGCTCGAGATTGCATTTCCTGTCATAAGGAAGTGGAAACATCTGGATTCTCAGGGCCAGATGAAGGAATGAATACTTTTGGAATGTGTGGCAATGGTTTGCTTTGAGCCACATTTAAATGCTATAACTTTATACAATATTTACATGAATATCAAAGTAGAATATAAGCAATACTTGTAAATCAGCACTATAATTTACCCAAGTGCTACTGGGACAGTATGAAGAGTTTAAAAAGTGATATGTTACAGACTACCTGTTCTTTGCTTTCCATGGGTTGGAAGTCTCTCCAGGTAGCTGGTGTTTTCTAATGACTTTGATGAACGGTTAAATGTTTTTGGATTTTGCTGACTATCACTTTTGTTGACAAATAATGCATCATCATAAAAAAAATAATTTTGGGGTTTTCAGCACTAAACACTAAGTAGAAGACATTGCTTGTCATGAAAGCTTCCAATGAGCTAGCCCTTTTAAGCAGAGATCATCTTATTAGTAAAAGACAAGTAAAAGCCTACAGTAAGGTCACAATCTACGTATGTTAAAATAAGACCTTTGCTTTATAAGATTATTATTATTTTTTTAATTTCTTCTGGTGCACCAAAGTCATTCTAATCACTGTGGATGGAAAATCTTTACACCTGATTTAAGTAGGCTTAATGATTTGGTTCAGTCAGTAATATGAACAAAACCCATTGAACTCATTATTAATGCATTTTCCTTTTTCTCTTTGGGTTTTGTCTCACCGTTCAAATAGAATTTCAGCAAAGTAACTTCAACTGTGACAAATAATGGATTAATTCTTTGAGGAACTGCTATTAATTCAGCATTGAATGTCATGAGTTTACCCTTCTCCAGAAGTTTTAACTGTTTTTATAAAACTGTGTTATACCCTTAATGGGACATTGTATAAAATTAATTCTCATAGTAATTATCCATATTAAGTAGCTGACTACGTCTACTTCAACTGAAAACATCGAGTGTGCACATCTCAGTGTGCTGCATTTTAGGTGTATCTAGCTATCTAGTCTGCCTGCAAACAGCATTGCACGGTTTAAATATGGTTCAGTGGACTGTGTAGATAGTATACCCCATCACTTTCAAAAGTACAGGTAGGAGAATAGGGATTTGCATGAAAGTGCTGATGCTTTTGAGAAATGGGGGACTACGTTAATGTGTCCTTCACACAGCAGATGGTACGTGAAATCTGTTTCATGGTTGGTAAGTTTTGTAAAGGCTTGTAAAGATTTGTTGCCCACAGCTTCAACCACAAAATGAAGATATATACCCACACCAAAAGCACCCAAAAAAAAAAAATCAATTGTAATGGCACCACCTCATAAAATAATCCAAGTTTTTCTTAAAGTAGGAGAAATGCTCCTTAGTTTCCGTTAAATCACAGGCTTTGACAGACAGTAAGAAATTGTATATCCCAAACTTGAACCTATGCTTGTATACCTCTGAAACCATATTTTCCAATTAAAAAGAAATCAAAATAGAAACATGGATTGACAACTTCCAATAGGATTTAAAACATTCATTGCCACCGCACTTTATAGGAACGTGGAGGCAGGCCAAACTCACTTGGTCATAAGGTCCATATCATACTCATGTCCCAGACATAAGAAAGAAGTCTAGATGGATAGCTCATTTTGATAAATATCCTCTGCTATTAATCAAGTAGTAGTTCAAATTAACTGCTGTTCAAATGCTATTCAAAGTTAGTTATAAAATATATTTCCATATTTGTATTTTCTAAATGTAAAGGCCTAGTGAAATCCAGTCACGTGTGAAAACCAAGAAGCTGTATCATACTTGAAGGATATAGTAAAAAAGAAAGCAATCTTTACGAAATGGTGTCTTGAGTTATAACAGCTGGGTTCAGCAGAGGGAATGTTCATGTTATATCTTACTGTAAGGACATTGCCTTTTATTATAATCTCACTTCTGTATAGTATGTTGTCATTCTAAATCTTTCCAGACCGAAATATAAGATTATCACTGTACTGGGGCAAGCTGGCTGGAGTTACTTTCCCCACAGCAGCCCACTGAGTGCTGTAGCTAGAACAGCATTGCTATCACACCAATGTTTGGGCTATTGCTGAGCAGTGCTGGCACAGCACCAAGACTCTCTCCAACCTCCCCAAAGCCAGTACGCTGGGGGTGGGCAAGAGGTGGGGAGGGGACATCGATAGGGCAGCTGACCTAAACCGACCAACCGTTTGTGTGAGCAAAATAATTATCATATTATGCTACTATAAGTTAATATATATATATATATATATATATATATTATTAGAAGTGACTAAATGTTCATTCTTCACCTGAACTGTAAAGAGATTAGGGCCAGAGTTTGTGTAGTAGCCTCAGCATGGTGCCAAGCCCATGCTGCTATATTGAATGTGGGTATTCAGTGATTAGTATCCATTTTTTATCTGACATCAAGCACACAAATATAACAACCAAGACATGAGATATCAGCCGAACCTTAGTAATGTTAAAAAATATGGAGTCTGAAAAATCTTGGAAATTAGTGACTATTCTTCAGAAATGAAACATCACTTGTTACTAAAATCTCCTCTAGAGAATAATCTTAATCACAAGAATTTTTTTCAAAAACTCTCAATTTTTTTTTTTTTAGAACATAGGTATCTATGTCATTATTTCTGTCATGATCAGTTTGAGTTAGGTGAGTTAGAATATGAGATTGTAATTTGAGAATTTGAGATTGAATTTGAGATTACAAATAAATATAAATATATTTTTATATATTATTTTCCATAGCGGAATCACGAACTTGCTTGCATTTTGACTACTTCTGCACATTGATCAAGGGACCTGTGAAAACTGCTATTGGTATCTTGTGTAAAAGTCTGAAAACACACACAATGAGACACAGTCATGAACCAAAGCCTGCTTTCCTCATAATTTTCCCTGGCAAGGAGGAAAATTAAAAATAAATACATAAATAAAAATCATAAAATCATGAGATGATATATTTTCTTAATTTTAGGAACAAATCACTTTCTCTCATTAGTGACTTTCCTCCTGCTTGACCTTGTTTTCCTAAGACACGGGATTTCTTTTACTAACTATCTCAGCTTTTGTCATACAAGATTTCTAAGAGCTACATTCTGGAAATTGGGTTTGTGCACCATGGCAGGTCTGGCATGTGAGGAAATCAGCCACATGCTAGATTTTTTCCCCCCCATATCTATCCAAAAATACACAGCACAATTTCCATCCCATCATTTCAGCTAAGAAGAAAATCTGACAATTTATTACAGTCCTCCTGTACCAGATAATAGTCCAATTGATAGTATGTGACAGAGCAGCTTAACTTCAAGAGCCAGCGCTTCTTCATATAACTGCTGTCACTTTTGCTTTTCTCAACTTCACCTCAGTAACTGATGTTTTTTTCTGCTGTTTTAATTTTGATATGTCTTGTTTCCTCAGAAGGTTGCCAAGAAAGTGAATAAAACATAGGCTGATACAAAATACCTTGTCTAAGGTGCATCATTTTCTATCCATGTATCCACAGAGAAGAATAGTGTGCAGATATTTGCCATAGGTCTTGTGCCTACAAACAAATGCCTAAAGTGTTCACTTTGAAAAGTATCTGATCCTGCAGATCTGTCTGTACCATATATGCTGAGAAGCCCTGCTAGTTTACACTGTGGTCTATATTGCTGGGGTCAGATTGCTGCCATAACTAAACTTGCCCATGTAAAACTAGTTTGGCTGAGTTGCACTGCATAAGCATTTACAGTACAAAACCGTGTTACTTTAAATAAGGTGGAAAGGACAAATAGAGGAACAAGAAGTTCTGGAAGTTTTATGCCAGTTTTGTACGGGGGAAGCATAGCATTTTTGTACAATCTGCACTATCAGTTCAATGTCTTTTGACAATTTACAGAGTTTCTAAACATATTTACCATTGAAAGCACTGCCAGTAATTTAAGATCATAACACAAGAATAAGAGACACATTTGCCTCTCTTCATTGCAATTTTGCCAGTCCTACTCTCCTATTAACATCACAAAATATCAATATACTACTTCTAAAAGAACTCGCAACTTGAAGAAGGTCTAACATTGCCAAATCAACCAGACAAACTAAAAATACTACAAAAATAAATTTGAAATCACAGGACCTTATTGACTTCAAATCAGATTTTTTAATTTCAGAAAATTGTATTCTCTTTACACAAAATTCCCTGTTGCAGCCTAATGAACTAACATTGGAAGTGACATATTAACAGAGGTCCATCCTATACTACTGCTCATAAGGAAAAGAGTGAATAAGTAGATAGCTTAAAAGACTAAACTTACTAAAGACTAAACTACATAGCAATGGATGCAATAGCATCAATGAAAAGTTTGTCTAAGGACAGTATGGGTTCATGGGAATCAATATGTATATATGAATACACACATTTATATTTAAATAGTTACAAATATACAAGAAACATATAAACTTAACACATGCACATATATCCATGTATATGAATATTGAAGAAAACCATATAAACATAATACATTTATTTATTTTTTGTAAACATTTCATAATTTAAATGTATTCATCATAAGTTAAATGTATATGTTTATATGCTAATGTACACAAGAAAAAATCTTCTCCCTCTCTTTTTGTATATAAACATACACATATATTTCAATTCAGGGAGAATTCTCCCTCGGAAGCACCTTAACCTCACTATGTAAGAACATTTGCACTGGTCATGCCAAAAGACCACCTGCCCCAGCATCATGGCTCTGACATTGACCAAGTATATGGCTATACCATCACCTGTCACAATTTTCAGCTCAGGAGCTGTCTGAAGCAGTGGAGGAGTGGTGTTCATGAGAACTGAAAATGCACTGCAAACGAGTGTTTATATTCATTTACTATTCTCAGTAAAATTAGTATCTGTACTAATTATATTACTACTATACTAATTATGCACGTAATATATATATTAATTCTATGTAAGTATATATATGAATATATATGAATATATATGAATATATATAGTAAGTATATATATGAATATTATTATATTAGTACTAGTGTCTTCAGTTCTCATAGTAAAATAGTGAAAATTATAATTTAATATAGTATTTTAATTTATAAAATAATGGTAACAATTGTAGAATACAAAGCAGCTCAATCCTTGTCATAGCAAGGCTGGATGTAACAGGAGACTCTACAGAAATGGGGAAAAATTATACCTGAGTTGTGTTAACACATATAATCAGGTTTTTAACATACTAAAGGTATTAACCTTCACAAGGGCCCAAGAAGTTATATGTAGTGATGCTCAAGGTAAACATCAGACACTAGAATATCTTAGATGTGAATGAAACAAAGTTACCGAATCTCTTTCAAGGAACGAGCCCTCACTAGAAATTTAAACTAAGATTCTCGACTATTAGCTGTTTGTTTGCACACAACATGTTTACCTTTAAAAAAATAATAATTAAAAAAAACTCTTTTTAAACAGAAAACAAACAAACACAACAAAAAAATACAATAAGTTGGAATTCTTCACTGAATTCTTCCCATAAGTGTCAAAAAAGCCTGTATGTTGGAATTCCATTTTATTAATTCATACTGAAATTGATTATTACATTATACCATTTAATGGCTAACCACTTTTGAAAGGATTAATGAACCATGACATTTTACCTGCATATTTGAAGGAAGCAACAAGAGCACTTCTTTAGAATACTTAAACTTTGGGGTTATGTGCAATAAAAAGTACTTTTCTTTTAGAATTACATATCTTTTTCTAATTTCCTAGCAGCAAGTCTTTTCAAACACAAATGCATTTAAACAATCAAACTTATTTGCTAACAGTAGCAACACAAAATAAAACAATCAGATTGTACTTTGGAGATTGGAGTGGAAGGGGAGACAAGATGCAAGCACCCTCTTCTCTGCCACTCACAAAGAACAGCTTGGGATAACTGCTAGACTAGACAAAAAGTAGTCAATACTTGGTACCCACTCAGATACTGGAAAGGTGAGTGTTGTGCATTCAAATTATGTGTGTACTATAAGCACACTCAATCAAGTTTCTTTATTGTTTGTTTTTGTTATTTGTTTATATTTTTATTATTGTTTGGAATGGAATAGAGCCAATGGAATATGGCTCCATTGTTAAGCATACATAAGTGCGTATCATCAGAGTATTTATTAACGAATACATAATACAGTATAGAGAACAGCAACAAATTTTGAAAGTATTAGTATTTTTATTGAGTCTGAGCTACTGTAATTATACAGCGTACTGTGAAATTAAAGGTTTTAGCCTTGGCTCCTATAGTAATTTCACTGGTTTTGCCTGAGAGAATCTACTGAAAATCAGTGGAAGGTTTTTTTTTTTTTTTTTGCATTAAATGAACAAAGGGAAAAACACTAAGCTTACCACATCAGTTCAGTCACATTGCAAGCTGTATACAGTTGGACAAGGTAGGAGTATCTAATTCTATCAATACGGATCACCCTTGGACCTTGCCCTGAGATTCTTGCTGATTTCCAAAATTTCTTTCAGAATGGAAACAATAGATTTTTCCACCGCACGAAACCCGGAACTAGTTATATTAGTCCACAGATTATTGTACTGAGGTGGTACCGCAGTGGTTGCATCGGACTTCTCTGCCCCTGACTAACTCAGGCTTTTCAGAACCTTTCCTCAAGCACCCCCTACATAGCTTCATCTTGCTATGAAAACACATACACAGTTCCCTGTGAATCATGCTGGACATACTATTAAGAAACTTTAATTCCTAGATGATCTTTTCTTTCTCTTAAAAAATTCATGTCTCAGGATCAAAGAATTACAACGCTGAGACAGTGATCTTGTGACAGTCCACCTCATATTAGCCCAGCCTTATCCCAACTACATGGACTTCTGTGTGGAAAATCTCCATGTCTACTTTCAGGAACTTAACAGTTTTGCGTCTCTGACCTAGAACACATCCCTGAAAAACACTGGTCAGAATGACAAAGTTCCCAAACCTTCATTAAGGTTTTATGACAGCTGAAGAGATCCTAGAGAATATAGAACAAAAAGGATTAGGCACGCTATATCCACAGTGCTAGAGAAACTGGGGACATGCGCTTTTGGAGTAAACGCCCCAAGCAAGGGACATCTGTGAGAGCCTGCTAGAGCACATGCAACAGAATGTCCTTCAAAATGTGGATCATATGGTTGTGAATATATACAAAGTTAAATTGGCAGAAGATCACTCCCAAAACTGGATTAAAACAAAAATAAACAACAAAACCAAAACCCATAAAATACAGGCATAGCCTAGTGCACACATAAGAACAGAACTCAGAATTTCTTAGACACAACAATATGAAGAAATAAGCTATTTTCTATTCCATTAATTTCTTCTAAAATTGAAGATACTGTCATCATCATTTTCACCCCACATTAAAAATCTTCACCTGCTATCAATAAATGATAATGACACTTAGTAGAGTCATAGAAGCTTACACACTCAGGGTTGGTGGGTTTTTTTGTTTGTTTGTTTTTTGTTTGTTTGTTTGTTTTTGTTAGTTTTTTTTTTTTCTGTTTTAAGCATCAAATGAAGTATTAAAAATGTAAGTTTCTGGATCAGCACGTGTTTTGATAGATACGTTCAAGTATTTGTACAATCTCCTTCCAGCCTACTGATTTCAAGGTAAACTGCTCTTCTATGCAGTGTCACTGATCCATAGAAACTACGATCCAAACTTAACACTGACTGAGAACATAAAACATTCATAAAATTCATACAACCATATACTCTTCTATGAACTGATATTTTGGGTAACACTTCTGAAGTGAGCATTAAAGTGAATTTGTACAGTAGGAACTACTTAAAATCTATTAATAAAAAAATCTAAACCAAGATGGACACAGTTAGGAACTATTAACTACCTGACTGAATCACAGCACTCTCCAAAGACCGGAGCCTTTGCATTCCATATGTGCTGTGAAGCTGTCCTGAAAGGAGGGACTACGTAGTGTTTTGCGTTAAAAAAACTTTAATCATTCTTTTGTAAAGATGTGTACAGCAAAGGGAAAGAGAGTGTGCTCATATGCTCATGCATGTGTACACAAGCATGCACATTTCAGTAATTCATCCAGTTAAAATAAGAACAAAACAAGATCCTATTGTTTCATCACTTAAGTAGTCATTATTCTCCAGTTCTTTATGTACTCGTTAAACAGTGTTTTCACCAAAAATTCTAGGCCTGTTTATGACATTATCTAATTGTCAAAGGTACATTGACCTTCATTAACAGTAATGTTGCTTCTGAATAGCTGTAAAACACTAGCATTTGGGGAATAAATTCAGACATCTGCTTATTCCACTCTCAAACCCTTTCCAATTTAAACAAGGGCATTTTTGCTATAACTATTAAACATGTGAAATAAATACAAAAATAATCTTTAGTAGATTAGAGTATAATCTCTAGCAGATTATTTGATGTCTTCTTATTTACAGAAGCACAGATTACTCACACAGAGTTAGCAGCTCCTTATTTTTTTCATTACTATCAACTACTTCTGAGTAGACTAATTTGTCAGTAAATATTCACTGATAGTTAAAGGTTGACTGAAAAATCTCAACCCATCATAGCCTTTTGTCAGATCATGGAGCAGCCCTCCATCTCCCAAGGCAGTCAAATGATCAAAAATCTTTAAGGCAACAAGTTTCACTCCTAGAACTGGAGTGTCAGAGGAACGGCCTGCACAGATCAAAGCAGTCATCCATCTAATCCCAAATCCTGACTTGAAAAGTGATACTTTACAGGAAAAAGAACAAAACTCTTCATTTAGGAGACAAATCTACCCTGTGAAAAGTGTCTTTTTTACCTCATGTGCCACAAGACCATTTATGCAAGGAAGCATGAAGATTTGTAATCCTTTCAATACTCTTGACATATTTTTTAAATACTAATCATTTCAAAGTAGCATGTTATTTTATTCTTATTAATGTTCAGTACAGAATACCATATGGCAATGTGTGATGCAGATTAATCATCAGTCCAAAGGAAAAACAACCTTCATGTGCTGCTTTTGAACAGGCCAGCTTTCCAGTTATGCCCTTCTTCCTTAGGACGTGAAGAATTTAGAAACTCTGCACCCATCTCCATGATCTTGCATCACAGCTTTACCACATCTCTCCACCAAAATTCTCTCCCTTGTATTAGAGGAGTTCAAGTGACATTACTGAAGGTGCTATAGGTTGATAAAAAATAGACTGGGGATTGTTTTCTTCGGATGTGTACTACGTTAAACATTAAGAGAAAATCAGTATTTTGTAGTTTCAAGTGATGGCTGGCAGATAAAGAATGTGAGCCAGTAGACGGGAGAATAGACCACCAAACATCTGGAGAGCTGTCCTACATCTGGAGACTAACTTAGCTACTTGTACCTTCTGCATGACCTCGCTATTTCTATCAGTTCTCCCATAGAATAAATTTTGACCTCAAAATTGCTTTATGAGGATCAGAAGAACTCTGAAGTGCTCAAGTTCAACTTCAAGTAGGAACATACAAGTACAATTATAGGGATAAACAAATTAGCTCTGTAGTGCTGTAGTAAGTGAGAACTGTACTCTAAAAATAAAAAATAAATGAAACAGAAAATATGAAGAGAAGTGCAGGTGACCAATGACTTTTTTTTTTTTTTTTTTAGGGGAAATCATAGTGGTTGAAAGGAAAAACTGCAGGTTTCTAGTCACATCCTTGCTTCTTATCTGCCTGGTTTTTGTACCTACTTTTTGACATCACAGCCAATGTTGTTTCTGTACAGTGTCTATGTCTGGGAGGTTATTAATAATATTAATATAACAATATTAATAATCCTGCTACAGTTGCATTTTTTTAATTATTTTTTACCTTTTTTTACATTTATTTATTATAACTGCTCAGTCAAGTTTGACAATCTAAGTCACTAAAATGGTGCCTCAACTTATCAGAATATACTGCAGGTCTGTGTACATTATAGCTTACACTAATTCTTTAAGTTAGACTTCCTGAAGTAGGAAAGTGATTAACATAACAAATTTCATTTCATTCATGATAATTTGTAAAATCTCATTAGAAAGTTTATACCTGAACTTATGTTAGATGTGGCATTTGTTTCCTGGCTGCTATATGAATTATTAAATGCCTGGATTTCTCATCACTTAAAAACACCACAATTAAGGACAGTGTTAATCACTCAGGGGGAGGAGGTGGAAGAGGGTGGATGGGGGGGAAGAAGTTTTTTTTTCTTTCCTTTGTTTCTCACTTCTCTAGCTTGTCAGTAATAGGCAACAAATCTTACTGTCTCCCTACTCTGAGTCTGTTTTGTGCATCACGATAATTGTTGAGCGATCTCCCTGTCCTTATCTCAACCCTTGAGTCCTTTGCATCGTATTTTCTTTCCCTTCCACTTTGAGGAGGGGGAGTGAGAGAGCAGCTGAGCCGGAGCTCGGCTGCACACCCGAGTAAAACCACAGCAGTTCTGCATAATTTTGTGAAAAAAAGAACATTCTTCAGCATACATATATACTTCTGAAACAGTGGCTTGGACCTACACAAATTTCTACTACTGCTATGGAGTCCTATGGATGATAAAGTACTGAGTTATTTGCAAATGTAGTTGAATATTGTATACAATGCTTTCAGTGTGAATACAAATGTATATATACACCGATTAACCTAGGAGAAGCTACCCAATGGAAAAATACACAGGCGGAAATAATCCTAAAAGACAATAGACAAGGCCAGAAAACAACTTCACAACTTCAATGGAGACCAAAAAATTAAAATAAAATTCAATTTCAATAAAATAGACAGGTTTGGAAAACCACCTGAAGAAACACTGCTTTCAAAGTGCAAATTCATCACATGAGGACAATGTAAGATTGGTCATGTTCATATACATTGTCCCAGCGTGACAAGTCATTTTCTAGGGACAAATTTCCATTCACCATGTTCATAGTGTACAGTGTCAACTGGCTAAAATACCCAATATTGATATTTTAGGGGAAGCATGGAAAACATTGATAAACAATAAAATTCAAGAATGAACAAACTAAGACATTTAGTTTTCTCCTATCTTCATGAACTTTACCAACAGCCAGACTCACTGGTGTAGGAATTAACTCCATAGATCTTACGCCACGCCAGCATACTGGCATGAAAGCCAAATGGACATCTTGTTCCTACTGGAGTTTTCTCACCCCAAAGGAGAATTCCCTATTAAAATGGAATAGCTTTTAGCTTCTCCATTTCTCCTTAGTACTTTGTAGCCTGACTGGGCGGCTGATGGCTCAGACCCTAAGAATATTCTCATCACTAATTGTTCACTAAGTAAATGGTCCTTTCCTCCCAGTGAAAGAAACAGCCTGAGAAATCTACATAAATAAGGTGTGAATATATACAGATCAGTCCTCGTAACTATTTGATAATGATTTTTTGCTATAGGCAAGAACAGTTGTGAATGTGTCTGTTTCCAAGAAGCATTTCCAGCTATACCGACCTGCACAGAGTACATCCTCCTGTGTAGCATGTATTCTGACTGTGCTCTTTTTCTTTACAATATTACATGTTTATGCATTCTGTAAATTATCTGAGTAAAGAAAGTATACATTACTACAGTTTTGCTCTGCAAAAGTCATTGCAGAAAACAAGTCTGACTACATATCCTGTCAGTTTTTTCTTTACAGAAAAGTGATAGGTGCACTGCTTACACGAGTATCATGACAACCACATCAAATAAACTTCATTTTTCATAGAGTAAACTGACAGTGACATTTAATATGAGGAACAGGGGATAGATTTTCAAATATATGGAAATCTTTGACAGCTTAGATACAAAACCAGGCTAGCATACCATAGATATGTCAGGTCAAAATAAAGTCTAACTTTTTCATAGACAATAGACAGGATTTTACAGCTTAGCTATTTATAGACTCATTCAATTACTCTACAGCAAATGACATATTTTTCACTACATTTTCTCAAAACAATCACATTCATCATATTTAAATATTCTGCTTTGAAAGGGGAATTGAATAGCCTCAAACTTCAGGTGCAAGATTTCTCATGGTTTGCCTTTAGAACATCAACCCATATATCCAATGAATTAAGGACAAACATTTTTGTTTGAATAATATTTCTTTCAGTTTTGTTGGGCAAGGAGAGGAGGGTCTGATGAGGTCCCTAAATGAAATTTCTTCCATATCAGCATCTTTAACCTCAATACCTGGAAAGTAGTTGGGTAAATACAGATAATTCATATACACTGAACAACAACAACAACAAAATTTAGATTTTCGGTTTCCTGTATGGGATCCAGAAAATTCTGGAATCCTAAATGCAAATTAATGCAATACTACTGTTTCCCTATAGCACAATGTTTTGATGGTATACAGCAAAATTAGGTTTTCATGGAAATAAAATTTGGAAGTGAAACATTAAGAGAAGCTTATGAATTTCAAAAATTCCTGCAGGTTATGTATTATTTGGTAAGATTTTGAACATTTTAACTAAAAATTTCCAGTTCTTCTGTTTCCAAAGACTCTGAACAGCCTGAGAATTCATGGTTATATTGTTTGTTCACAACCAAATTGAAACAATAAGGCACTTACCAAGGCGTGAACGTCCGCCATTTAGCTGGATAGAATGTTAACATCCATATGCAATTTGCCCAGATTAATTGTTAATAGCTGTACAGATAGTTTGTTCACAACAAAAATTTGCTACCACCCCATTAGAGTACATTGCTAAGTTAGGATACAACATAACTGAGAAAAACAGATATTAAAGTCTAGGTAACTGCACAATTTTAAAAATAGCTGCAATAGGCATGCATCAAGGCAGTATAGATTTCACTTTTGTGACACATAGCTTTTCCCTGAAAAGCTGACATGGGATGTAATTACACAATACATTTTCTTCAAAAGTGTTTAATACACCCAGTCTAGGCAATCACTCTTGTGACTCATTTTGCTGGCCCTCCAAACTGCACCAGTACAGCTATTAGCAGGACTTTGTTGTAAATCAAATAAAAAAAAAGGGGGGGTGGGTGGGGGGGGACATGTTTTTGTTTGTTTGTTTTTGTTTTTATTTTTTAGATCAACTAAGCCAATTTCAAGGTTCACAAACAATCAATGCACATTTTTTAGAGGAGGCAGAAGGACAGAGACAGCAGCAAACCTGATGTAGGAGTGAGAAGGGCAGACAGAAGCGGGGAAATAGGGCAAGATCTTCCCAAACCAGATCTGCTGAAGAAAATATGTCGTCTACTTTAGGGTTGCCAGGACAGTGAAGGATCTAGATGGGGCGATGTATAAGGAGCAACGAGAAGCTTTCTCAGGGGAGGTTCAGGTGGGATATTAAGAAAAGATTCTTCACTAAGTGGGCAGCTGGGCACTGGAACAGGATCCCCAGGGAATTGATCACAGCATCAAGTCTCTCGGAGTTCAGGAAATGCTTGGACACCTCTCTCAGGTTTGATTTTTCAGTGGTCCTTTGTGGAGCCAGGAGTTGGACTCAATGATCCTTGGTGGTCCCTTCCAGCTCAGGATACTCTGTGATTCTATGGTTCTATTCTGAAACTAGTGTCTCTCTGGAGTGTGTAGCATAAGATTGCACAGGCGATGAGTAGGTTGATGATTAGTAGCAAACAATACATAAAATGCGTTTAGCATAATGCATGTACTAACCCACTATTTTACAGTATCTAATACTAAACATTTTAATTTTTTAAGAGTAATTTCAAGAAATAAGGTATATCTCCACAATAAATGCAAAAAACATATCAAGGATCTAATTAACATTTTATAGATCTTTGTAAAATATGATTAATTTGGTTAGATAAAGACCCAGAGTTCAGGGTGGGAGAAGTATGTGCTGTTACTTATTTTACTCTGAGTAGTAGCGCACCACAGTAGTGTTTGTGAGATCTGGATTCAAAGCAGCTACAGGTACTCAGAAGCAAGTGTTAGGTTTCACTGAAAGCAAAGAAGAGTAAACTGACTCAGTAGAAATTGTCACAGGGGCAGGATGCTGCCAATGAGCTGATTGGAAGCACCCTGCCTCTGAGATATAGTGATTTTTCACTCTTAAAGCCTGTTGAACCAGGAAATATAAACTTCTTTAAGATAGTATAGATATATTTAGAGGACTTGGATTTACTCCTGAAATTTTTGTTATTTGTACTTTTAGAACAATGACAAAGTGGATATGATTTTCCAGGTTAACATAAGAAATTCTACTACAAATACTTGGGCTGCTCTCATGAGCCAGGTGATCAAAATGTTTGTGTACTATACTGCTAGGCACATTGCAATAATTCTGTTTTATTCCATTTCCATTTACACATTCATGACCTTATATATATATATATATATATATATATACACACACACAAAGGAAAAATTTCAGCCAGTGTGAATTATTCAGAGAAACAAGGCAGAAAGACAGCACTCAATATAGCCATAAAGACATGAATATTATAATTCCACAAAAAAGGGAGACTTGAGTTACTTGCTGTGTAAATTAGGTTTGGAAATAAATGAGTTACCTTTTATTGTTTAGCTCTTTTGTGATGAGTTTCCCTTCCACATGGATGGAAGAAACCTATGAGACATTCCTTTCCTTGTAAGGACACAGAGACAAATAATAAATGACAGACAGCATGAGTTTAACCACAGCTTTGGATGTCAGAATGATTACTGAATTTATAGATAAAGGAAATGTGTTAGAAGTAATCTATCTGAACCTTAATATTAATCATTTGACACATATAGGAAACTACTAGTTAATCTGTAGAAAATGGTAGTAAAAAATTCTAATGATAGATAAGGAACTGCTTAAAGGGCACTTACCAAAGACATTGCAAAAGAAAAAGGAGCAGCTGGGCTGGAGGCTTCTTATCTAATATTAATGACTTCCCATAAAAAAGCAGGAGATAGTGGTGGGTTTTTTTGGTAACAGGAAGTTGGAAGCCATCAGATTGAAGGGCAATAGAACATCAACCATGAAGATGACCAAGATGACCTTGAGGATGATGGTAAAATGAAATTTCACACTATTAAAATTTAAGTGTACTAATAACAGGAAATGGTAGCCCAGGGGGTAGTTCATAGGAAATGTTACAAGATGAAAATATCTTTTGAATGTTAATTAAACACAGAATGACTGTGTAACAAAATTCTTCCACGCTAGCATTTACTTCCCCTTTACCTCTTTTAATGCCTCAGATTTCCTATCTCTGTTTTGAGGTATCACCTTTTTCCCTTCCTTAGGTATATTTAAAGAGTTACAGAGGTGCTTCTGACTGGGAGAGAATAGGTACCTGCAGAACTGCCTTAGCTGCTCCCCTCTCTAAGCATTCCTAGTTCTCATGATCATGAAAAATACGTTTTGTTTTTCTATACAAGCATTTTTGTTATTTTTCTACACACATTGGGAAACACTCATGCTCTAGTTCACTGAATGAGGTTCTCATCTAGAAGGTTTTCTAGAATTCTTGTAACCAGCAGTGGAAAAAAATGAAAATGAAGTTAAAATGGCATGGGCATAGAGGTGAACTATTAAGACCAACGGATGAATGGTGATCTCTCCCATCAGAACGGACTAAAGGATGCTTGCCCTTTTGCCTAATAAAATGAATTCCAAACTGCACTTATAATTTATTTCCAAACAAACAAAACGAACAAAAAGGATCAGAAGAATAAGTTGTTAAAAGAATAATGTCAGCACAAACAAAAATTTTACCATGAGTAAACTGGCATGGAAATTAGAAAACTTAAGAACCATTAAAGGAATTTGATAGCTCCAAGCAGTCATAAAAATCATTTTTAAAACAAAGCCTGACATAAAAGACATTATGAGATATGGTAGTCATAAACAGAGGCTGAATTTGTTAACCCATAAGTGTTCTGTGGTTATAACTCTGAATTTGGCAAACTGCTTGTGCCTAAAATATGTGACATACTTTAATTACAGGGATCTTTCTTGGTTTATATAAAATATTAATATAAGACACTTAAGTTAAAATACATAGATATTCAGATACATTGTAGACTGAGAGAAAGACACTAGATCCATGCATGACCAATTTTACATAAAGACAATTTGACCACTGCTACTGTTTTAGACATTTCTCTTATTCTGGGTCTACTGCTGCAATCAACAGAAGCATTTGTTACTGTAATTATGAACACGAAGTAGAATAGTAATACCTCAGTGATCGGTTGGTCTACTAATCACACTGATGCTATTTCTGACAAGAGTCAAGGATCTATAATCATTTCCACTGAAATTTTGTACTATTTCTCAGTTTGAAAATCCACTCTACAAAAAATACCTTAGCCACAACACTTTTTTTATACACAAAATTTGATTATTTAAAAAATAAGACTTCATTTGGTTAAAAGGTAAAAAATTGATTTTGATTCTTATTCTCCAACACCCAATAGAAATGGAAGTAGGTGGAAACTCTGTACTTGTGGCCAGCAGTTCTCTTTAGTGGTCTTTTTTCCCTTAATTTTACACGCAGTCTGATTGCCAATAGTATTATTAATTGAGGTTCCTCCTTTTTTCTCTCCATACGACAGATATTGCACATTTCAGAACATTCTCAGGCTCTAGGGTACTTGTCACTTATGTAACCAGAATATAATTTTGTATGTGTGAAAAGTGCATCTTAAAAGTGAATAAAGTTACCAGTACAGAATCAGGAGTTTTAATTCATGCTTATGGAAACAGGAGCGGTGTTACATAAAGCTGTATAACAACTGATTAAACTCCATTGTGAAAACAGATATACATAGCAAAAATTATTTTTTAATCCTCTGAGTAAAGGTTATGCTAGGCAATAGCATATACAGTATTCTAAACTACAAAAACAGTTTCTAGAAGTATGCACTATCTCTTAGTAAGGGTACCAAAATCCTGGTAAGTATCCCGGAATCACCATACATAATTAGTGAGAAGTAACATCATATATCAGACTTCTGATTTGCTTCTCTAGAAAAGAAATAATTACAAATTATATTGTTTTTATTAAATAACCAATTTAAGTGTTTCAAAGCAATCCAAACCCCACATTTTTACTCACAGGCTGACTTCTGCAGACTCAGACCACACAGTCACAGCCCATCACTGCCATGCTGGTTCCCCAGGTGTGTGCAGCATAGGAACACTACCTTACAAACATCCCCCTTCACAAATGTAGGGAATCATCCATTTATATTGCATGTGCAAAAGACAGTGATTGTATACCATGTTTGCTCCCATCCGGTTTTACTGCCATGCTGAGTATTAAAGAAAAGCAGGAGAAAGCAGGACACAGAGTTTGGGTGGGACCTGGCATTATGGAAGTCAGGAGCTCCCACCTAAGCACTGCTTTCCTGGGGGATGCAATGTTTTGGTATTAGATGTGAGATTTACTTTGTGTTTTTTCAGTCATATCCTCTTTTTCTAAGAAGCACCTGTATCAGGAACAACCCTTAGGAATAAAGGAGAGCTGTTCTGCACGTCAGAGGTTGGAAAGCTCAGCAGAGATGAGTATGATGGAGGTCATGGGCCTGACTGCTCTGCACCACCCTGCAAGGCCTGCAGCCTAACTGCGCTCCTGCAGCTCCCTCTGGCCCATACATGAGGGTGTTTTTTTATTTGTCTGTTTTATTTTTTTTATAATGGAACTGTAAAATAAGGTATGATTTTGATGTAATTAATATATATGGTTCTGAAACTTAAGACTGTTAGTTGTTTTGTGCAGTGGCTGCTAGGGTGAGTACATTAAGTCTGAGACTAGGGAGACTAGGTACTTACTGTGCTGTATGAACAAATTAGTAAGGAAAGAAATAGGAAAACTAATTATTTATGTTACCATAAAGAAAAATCTTTTAAATGAAGATTAATGCTCAAATGGTTTCATATTGTTGACATGTAGTTCAAGCATTCCCTTATACACGAATAATAAATGCCTATTTCTTTGTATGGCTTGTCAGCATATATTGCTTTCTGATGTTTATGGTAAAACATCAACACAAAACTTCAGTATATCAGGTCTCTTGTGTTTTAACCCATTTAGTGGATATGGTTCTATCACAGTAACACTGTACTAGGAAAAATGCATAGTATCTTTTCCACTTGATAAGACTACCCTTCAGGGATCCTGGTGTATTGAAACAGTTATGCATGTCCCACAGGCTATTTTATTTTTTCCTCCTACTTCTAGATCCTCATTTATTTTTGTTTTTAACAGAATTTAAAATTAAAATTTCTTAGAACAGATAAAACAGCCAAGTGCTCACTGATGCTTTTAGGAAAATCCTTCTTTTGAATGCAAAAGCTGTTGCAGTTCACGCTATCCATAGCAGATCACACAGAAAAGTCTAACAAGCTTCTGTTGAAGCAGTGAGCTTTTTTTATTATTATTATTCCAGTCAGTCAACTGACAACAGCTCCAACCCAGTTAGAAATCCTTTAAACTGCACTTCGGAAATCACCATCACAATTGCTACTAATTGGCACTTTTGTTGGCAGCCTCAGGAGAAGAAAGCAGCCAATGACTGAATGGGCCATGGAGAACGAACTCCCCTTCCAGCCTGTCAGAAATCCTTTAACCAGAACAGGGCGAAAGTACATTCCTGTAGCAATGTGTTTTTTTTTTTCTTCTTCCCATTATTATTAAAAAAAGAAAAAAAATGCCCCTAATGCACAGCATCTCTGCTCTACCTGGCTTGTACCTAGAAAACATCACTCTCGGGACTAGCAATCTAGAGTGTTTCCAGGATCATTTAGGAAAGATTGTTGAAATACGTTTTTTTGTTGTTTTGTTTGTTTGTTTGTTTTTTTACAGCTACTCCTTAAGCATATTATGCAGTTTGCCTTTTGTTAGTTTTCTAGTTTATTAACTAAAAGGAAATTTCTTTAATAGGGAAAAAAAATCATCTGAAGCTGGATGAAAGAAAACTAGTGACTACACTATGCCCAATGAAAACAGATCTGAAAAAAATTAGAAAACAGATGATCTACTTAAAATTTTAGAAAAGTTTTGTTTTCTGTGTTGTTGCTGTTGTTTTTAATGATACTACTAAATCTACGTACTGTGCTTTGATTTCAGTCCCTACATAAGCAACCTTCCAGCCCACTTTCTCTAGCATGAGCCACTTTTTAATCAGATCCTGTGTAGAAAGGTTCTAACTGAAGGTCCACAACTGCTTTTCATAAACTCACATTTCCATGACTTGTTTTCACTTCTTTCTCATGCCTAATTGTATGTTAAAATCATAAAAAAATAATAAAAACATTAATAATAATAATAATAATAAAAACTAGGTTTAGGTTCAAAACCCATTTTGAACCATTTAACTTCAGGAAGACCAGGTCTTAACTCATGTTAAGGCAAAAGCTTATTCACATGTGAAACCTGCAGAAATGATGTGAATTACCTAAATGATTGCCCTATTGATTACTTGATAAACTTGCTTTCTTAATGTGTGGCAATTAAAGGATTGCAGCATTCCTTTCTTGAAAGGTGCATTATTGCACGTCAGCGAAATACAAAGATTTGTGCTTTATTTGGAAGTCCTATTGCACAGCTGGATACTCACAATATTCCTCTGTAACTATTGAATTGCTGACATTGTTAGGTTGGCTAAGTATATAATTAGCATAAGTTATATCAACCTGTCCACTAAGTTCAAGGAACACAGAAGAAATTATTACACTTATTTCACATTCTAATGGACAATGCTAACACCATTTTCCTATTTTGAAAAAGTCTGTTTTATGTTGAAAGCTTCTCACTGTCAGACATGGCAATAACTGAAGGATGGTCATGCAGTAAGACTAGGATTTGGGCTTACTACTTAGAATTACTTACTATTTTCCCAAGTGATGGTTTAATAAGACTAAAGTCTATACATGGCAAAGTTCACTTTGTGCTGAATAGTTGGTGAATTGTATATCAAACACACCATCAGTTCATTGCCTGTGTCATTAAAAAAAAAAAAAAGACATCTTTAGTCTCTTTACAGTAGTTGACTGTCAAACTACCAATCCTGTCAATGCACAAAAGAGGAAAAAAACCTGCACTTGCAACTCTTACTCAGGACCAGTAAAATATGCCTATTGTGTTGTAAAGAGCCTCTGCAAACTCCAAAAGAGGAGGGCAGACTTATTGCCACCCAGCGTGCATATAAAGCATCTCTCCTACTCTGTAAGTGAATAGGTATTGGCTTTCTATTGTGCCAGCTGAGAATAATCACACATAACCAATCCAGCCCTATCTAAAGATGAATAACTTTACCGTGGGGATGATGAAAGCAAAAATTCCTATATAAAATGCAGAACCTCACTTTACCTGCTCAAAGACCATACTGAAATAGCCTGAGCTAAAAATTTAACCTGTTAATGTTGACACCTGTACTGTTCAAAATAAAATAATAATAATAATAAACAACAGAACAAAAATTCTTGGCATTCGAGGTTAATTATGTAGTAATTGAAGTCTTCTGGTTTCTGAGGGTTAAAAGGTTCATGCAGTATACAATACATAGTGTGCTAATATGACATAGGACAGTTTTATGCCACTTAACTGTAATACAGCAAACTATTGTTTCCTAGATCGGGAAAACAAACCACTTTTTTTTTCTTTTTTTTTTTCTTTTCCTTAAAATGGAAACAGTTGCTGGCAGTATTAAATATTTTTTCTACTTACTGATTTATTTATTGTTCTGTCAAGCTAAGAACATTCAAAGCACTTCAGCACTAAATATACTCAACTTATCAAAAATCATGTACAGAATGAGAAGTGTCAGAATAAAATTAACAAGATTTTTTTAGTGTAAGTTGTAACAAACAGAGCTTTATATTTAGTGCAATGTATTTTTTGCTGTAAAGCCAAAGTTTAGCCTTTAAAATAAACTGCAGAATTAAAAAGTGAAACGCTGTTTTTTTCTGAGGAGGAATTTAGAAACAGTGTTATGCATATAATTTTAATTAATGGAAATTACTGCAAAACAGTAATTATGAGGCAAAAATTTGTTTGACACCTGATCTTCAAGTGGAAAATGAGTAATGCATGTTTTGGAAAAGAAAGGGATGCAATTGTTCAATATGTTAGTCAACTGCAGTAAGAAGGGGGAATATGAGAACACCCACAAGCTTTTTATTTAATAAATCTCTACCATTTCAACTGCCAACTGAAAAAGAGGAAATGACTTAACTACAAAATATTAACAGAAGTTTTCACCAAATTGAGTTAGTCCCTAAAGGAAAATGACTGTAGTGTGGCTCTTAGTATGCTAGTTAAGATTTCTGTGAGTAAAATGTAAAAGTGACAGATACTTAACAGAGGCAGGGCATTAAAACATACCAGTTTCACTTTCTCTGAGTTTTCAGTCAACTAGAGAGAGCTTAAGTATAGCTGATAGCCATTATACTTGATTTTCACAAATGTCAGCTATTACAGGATACCTTTGAGGTTCTTATTTGCTTCCTATTATCTGGAGTAAAAAGCAGTCATACTTGCAAATTTAGTTTTAGTAGCAGTGGCTGGTAGCTAGTTCTGGGGGAGAGTTCAGGACTCTTGTATTATAGATTTTTCCAGAAGTTTGCTATGCAGTCATGTCGGATGAGCAAGAAACAAATGTTTCTTGATTGTTACAGTTACAATGCTGGAGTGAAAAGTATGAGACTTTTTTTTTTTTTTTTAACTGAATGACTGAAATAAGCTTAAATTCTGATCATATCATTCATGACAGACTATAGCTTTCATGTACATTGGCTTTTCCTAACCTTTATTCCAGTGAGACATGACAGCAGTAATAGCATATATAACAACTTGAGTTACCACAGAATAATCTAACACTGAAATCTTTCAGTCTATACATTTTGGTTA
Organism: Anser brachyrhynchus; assembly: GCF_964034855.1. Lineage (NCBI taxonomy): Eukaryota > Metazoa > Chordata > Aves > Anseriformes > Anatidae > Anser > Anser brachyrhynchus. The sequence continues at coordinate 5,295,889 of NC_137708.1, read as the reverse complement.
ATTTTTCTACTTTGATTAATCTTTCAGAGGCGTTTGCGGATGGAGGATTGTAGGCAGTCTTTATTGTGAGAAGTGTTGTATTCTTAACTCTAACTTTACTTTTACAGGTATAAGAACGTTTTAATGCCTTGCACCAGCAACATGCATTTTAAGGACAATGCTGTACTTGATTTGTATGCCTAATTTGCAGTGCAAAGAGAAGAAATCAACTACTTGTTCTTGATTCATATTTTCAATGAGCTTGTTATTTGCTCTGTTCAGTGTTTGTGCAAGAAAAATTGCTCATTGGAAAGTAAAGTGGAAAAGAACAAAGAAAAACATTTTTAGCTTAATTTTAATTTGTGCATGCTGGGTAAACAGCATACATTTTCTTGTAAAAATTGTGATGAAATTGGAGCCATTGAGCTAGAGAGTGTTCAATCTCAGTTTTGCTTGTTTAACCAGTTCTCGATTTCTATGCAAGTGAATCTAATGCAGTATGGCTTGGGGATGTTTCTTACTGTATTTCATTACAGCTGCAGAGAATTTACAGCAATTAGCTTTTCATGTTTCTCTCTGTTTCTTTTTGTATAGTATTCCCTATCATGGGACTACTCTTATTATCTTGTATGTTAAAGCTCATCAAATTTGTATCCTTATTTGCCAGGCAAAAATTAGCTATAAGCTATATGAGCTGAGTTTGAGTTATGTACTTTGCTGATTTTACAATGTGTTTCTCTTCAAAGATCAGCTAGTAAATTACTGGTGTGCCTCAGGACCTAAGCAGATGCTCTTAGTTTTTGTTAGTTCATATGAATTTGGACAACAAACACTTCTAAATGTATGTGTCCTTCTCATTGTCAAAGTTATTTGAAGAGACTGTCATAGGACATGGATTATATCTGGTTACAGTTCTGAAAGTCAAATTGTACAATACTCATTTTCTTTTGCACCAAGTGATTTTTTTTTTTTTTAATATGTAAAGGGCTCTTCTAGATCCTGATTGTCCCTCTATTTTGTGACCTTTCTGATAATCACTCAAGTTTAAATATACCTAAATGTGCATGCAACTCCCAGAAAGTGAAATAGGCATTAAATGGCTTTAAAACAAACTGCCAAAATCTCTAGCAAGGTTTCCTCAGCATGTATGAGATTTTTTTCTTTTTCTTAGGCTGCAAACTAGAGTACGGAAACCAATTTAAAATGCTAACAGTGGTAAGAAATTGCTGTTTCGTTAGTCACAAAAGTACTGCCACTGTGCTGCAATAATGTCTCAACAATGCAGTGCTTATTTGAATGTTTTAAGCTTGAGATGATGCAAGGCTCCAGTTCAGCTAGACTGAGAGCCTGAATCTGGGTAGATTTTCTATTTATAAGGTCCATAGACAAAAGGGCTTTCAAACTCAAAAGCCAAATTTAATTAGAACACATCTGGAGCTATTAACTTCTTAAATAATTCAAAATTGGGATGAGACAATAAACCTGACAGATTTATAAACAGGTCACCCTCTTTGTCACTGTGTCTTTACAGGATATTGGAAAGGCCTTTATTTCCGTCTTGCTCTCAGTCTAGCAACTCTGACATTGTTACAAGCTTTATTCGTTCTGCTCTAAGTCCCTAAGTTGTTTCTGTCTGCTGCATCTGAGGCGTCCACATCTGTCTGCATGTCAGCTCTGTGCTGGTTGCCTCTCATTCTCAATCCTTTCTCTCCTTCTGCATGCATTAGCAACCTCAGAGTTTGATTAGTTGCCCTCTTAAATTAAGACGAGATATGGAAGACTTCTTGCTAGATGACCCAGTTTGCAACCACCAAGTCAAGGCAAACCTATAACCACACTTTTTGAAAATAACATTGCAAAATAAAATGCAAATATAAAAAACACTTCACAAAATAAGTCAAGCTTGTGCATAATGGGAAAATGATCAAAATTCCCTGGCAGAAAAACTAACAGGTGTGAAACTTACTCAGTCTATTTTATTCAAACCAGCAGCCCCAGAAAAAAAAAAAAAAAAAAAAAAAAAGGAGAAAGGGAGGGAAAAGACCCAGATAACTTAGGATATAAAATTCTGCTGTACATCTACCCTTGGGCACCTTACACAAGGTGAAACTGCTGGTCACATGATGAAAAACACTGAACTAGTTTAAAATGTTTTTTTTTTTTTTCCCCAGAAAATTTAAATTGGGTTTAAAAATAGTAAAAACTTTGCTCTATGCAGTGTAGTTGGTATCGTAGTTGGTATCACACTTACAAAGGACACAAACACGGTATCATAAGGTCTGGACAGGAACATGACAGTCTACACATCAAATACATTTACAGAGATGTATCTTTTCAGACACTTTAATAGTTCACAGCCTTGGTGTTGATGAGCAGTAAGCTTCTTATTGGATGTCATTCTTATTTTCTACCACTTTCTGGAAACACAGAATACACAGACAATAAAACAAGTATTTGATGAAAAAGTATGAGTAGTCTAGTTGTAAGCGTTTCATATTTATCTCATGTTAAAGACTAGACAAGAGCAGCCTGAGAAATGTTTTGAAAATTGAAAACTCTGTTTCTATCACATTCATTTTTTGTTCTGTCTGCAACAGTTAACAATGAGCAAGTTAACTATGGTGCTCTTCTTGTTACAGACTTTTTTTTCTGGTAGAAATAGGTTAAATCCCTTTTAATCAGAATGTGCTGTAGACAAATGAATCCTAAATAATCATAAAAGTCCTACCTCAAGGCTTCTGAATGTAAGAGAAACTAAACTTTGTCATCCATGAAAAAAATCTGTAACCAGTCCTGGATTTTTTTCCCCTCTTCTGTAAATAGTAGTGTGTGGGAGCAGGGACCTTTCTTGCTGCAGAGGCTGCCTTAGAAGCCATGACCCTAACACTACCTTGCTGATGGAGCAGTTGCAGTAGGCACAGTTATCTAAAGCTCTCGTATAAACAAGATAGAGCAGCCATATCTGCTTCTCAACTTGTTTTGTTCACGATTACAACGGATCTTGTTCTTCATGCTCTCCTTTCTTAAAGATTCAAGCCCCACACCCACAAATAAGTTGAAAATAGGGCATTTTCTTACATCTTCTGCATTGTATGCATTCTATTTCTTTCAGTTTCAAGGAGGGTTTGGGGTCCTTTCTTCAGAACTGTCATATGGTTAATACTGTTTTTTTTTTTTTTCCTTTTTTTTTTTTTTTCCTGGAATATAGTTAGTACTTCACATCTAAACCTCTGTTCTGCATTTTGACAGTAAGCTTGAATCTGGTAATCTAACAGAAGGAAAAAGCAGTCTCAGCAGACGTGCTCCAACCTTGTGTTCGACCATATTAAGAATTAATACTTAGTCTTTCCATACAACCCAGCTTTAGTAAAGCTACCTAAATCCTCTTGGCTGCTGCTTTGGCAGAGCAGCATCAATCAGAGTGCTCAACTTTTGTATTTGCTAATTCAATAGGCAGCCTGACAAGGCTTTCAGATCTGCATTTATGGGATAATGAGGCTTTTTACATAGTTTCATTTTTTGCTATGTTGACAGAAAAAAAAAAAAAGCATTTTTGAGAATGATGGATTTAAAAAATATTTTCAGAATGAATGCATCCTGCATATTAAATATTCCTGATAGGGTAACAAACTTTCTTTCAAAATGTTTAGTACATCTTCAGGAACTTGGGATGTGCTTCCTTTTTGTAATTTCATTGGCTGTTTTCATGAAAGAATAGAAATCTTAAATTATCATTAGTTTAGACTGAACATAAATGTCAGCTTTCAGAATTGGAGAACATGATTTTTGTGTCTTTTTTTCTTGCATTTTATGTAGCTTCTGCTTCTCTGAAGTAATATCACTACCCATTTTGGCAGTTTCACTTACATTTTAATATTTTAAAAGCACAAACATGCATGTTTAGCTTTGTTTACCTTACTTCTAGAAAGTTTGTACATCTGAGTGGAAATTTAGAGGATGGCTTAGTGTTGATGTGGTTAAACACACACAAAGAATCTCAGCTCTGCCTCCATATAGCTCTTTGTTAAACCCTACAGTGCAGCAGAGGAGCTCATCATGTCGGCTGGCTCTGGCTCACTACAAGGAGGGCACTGTACAAATGTTAGTTTACAGACCTTTTCATTTCAGGTTATATGAGTGAGAGTACTCTGTTATGCGCTTACTAATTCTAAAGTAGATTTATAAACAGACACATGAGAATGAACCTGGGGAGGAACAATGCATTGTGGTAGGCACAGACAAGATTCACAAATTCTGACTTGACTACCTTATCCTGTCTTTAACTGACAGAATAAAATTTGTTATGTAAGTAGAACTGGTCAAATGACTGCTTTCCTCTTTTGCTTTAAATGAAGTGAGAATATGTTTTGGGTTTTGTTTGTTTGTTTTTCATTTGAAATACAGACAGTGTCAAAGACAAAATTCTCACTGATTTGACAATGTCAAAGTTTTACTTATGATTGGGGAAGACAATTTTTCAAATAAATGGAGCTCTGAAAGTAAGATTTTTTTCACTCTGGAATGTCTATTTTTAGGCCTCTCATCTTATATCATTGAAATATTTTGTACCGTTCCATTTTATTTTTTGTTTATGGCGTTTTTCTGTTCATTTCTTTTCCAGTACATTTTTAATTACATTTGGATCTTGATTGGAAATTTTGAACTCTGAAGAGTTTCAGTTTTAAAAATACCTGTAGTGATCAAAATAGTTTTGATTTAAAACTCATTATCATTTACAATTTAAAATCAAGAATCTTTCAAGCATATCTTCAATCAGCAGTTAGGGACCATGGTAAAACTGTTGGCTTCGGGGTGCCTGTCTATTATATGAGCAGATCTACTGGTGTACAAATTACCTGAACATTTCTACTAGGGTTAGATGATAAATATAGCCCAAATGCAGACAATACACATGCCATGATACTGGAATTTGCTTGCCTAGTTGTTCTGGTTTAATTCAAATTACTAATCGAAAAAAGTGATATTATGTATCAGCAACAACACTAGTATTAAGTAGTTGTAGTAGTGAAGTATTAGCACTTACATAGCGATAGGTGCTTTTAATATGCTGGACAGCATCAGTTCAGCTTCATAACTGTCTAATATCCTCAAAGTAAGCTTGATTCCAGCTTCTATAAACTATGCATACTTCAGTGTTTTACTTCAATTGTTATGCTCACAAAGATGGTGAGGTGGTTCACCTGTGACTCTGCTTTGGCACTTAATCCCTGGTAAATGTTGTTCTATATAATTTTTTTGATGAAACAACATTTCAGAGGCTTTATCCGTTTGACTTCTCTGCAACCAGTTGGTGTTTGGGAGTGAACACAACAGCATTTATTTAAACACATACTCACACACACACACACAAACACAAATACAGGATTAGGAACTTTTAAATGGAAATAGATTGTATGAGTATATGGCCTTCTCTCTCATTCTTGATTTCTTCCTCACCCTGCTTGCAAAGGCATTGTCTCTGTAACCCTATAATTTAGTTGTTTTAAGCTCTTCATCTTTTGACATTTACTAAGGTCCTTCATTGATTTATCTTAGTTAAGTACATTCATATGTTGACAGTTCTTGATGGTTTATTCTTATCTGCCCAAATGTAGCTCTACAAGCCAATCTCTCTCAATCTTCTAGGAAAGAAATCACCACAAATCAAAGCCCTAAGGTAACCAAACAAAAAACTTAATGGGAAAACTTTGCAAAGTGAATCACCTGTTACTTTTTTAAAGCATGGTTTTCTTAATTTTTCCTCAGTTTTTGAACCACCCTTAAGACAGTTCTGAATGAAATTACCACCTAATAAGATTCAGTTGTGTCACCAGTTCTATTTATGAGGTTAACTTGTGGAAAAACTTCCATAAACAGAATTTGGCACCTTGCTGTTTAAAAGCGGTATTTGTTAGTTGCTCAAATCATGAATGGCATTGCTGATGTTGTCAAGGACTTAGTCTCCTATAATACCCAGGTGAATGTAGATGGCTGTTCACATTAAAAACCATTTCTCATGCAATATACAGCGTTGCTCAAAATGTGAGTTTGTCTCCTGCTGCTGCTGAGCTATCCCTTCACTTCTCTAGCCCAGGGGCATGCTGGTTTCTATTCATAAAAGCTTTGCAACAGTGTTCCACTGCTGCCTAATTGCAGCTAGGAACTCAAAAAAGCAATACTGTGGCTTTTTCTAATGGGTTGTGGTTAGAAATTCCCATGCATAATATACTGTGGCAGGATATCAGATTGCTGTCACACAAAAAAATTCTAGTCAGCCATTAGAGTTGTAATTGCGTTAACAGCAGATTATCTGTTGCTGAATTCTTTTTGCCCAGTAACAATTTGTAAAACTATCAGAGAGTTTTCTAAGTAGAGAAAGAATTGTATTTTCACTAAATGTGCTTATATTTTTCCCTGCTCTGGAAGTACTGTATTCATCGCCATTTCTAAGCCTCATAATTCAGTGAGCTGCTAAGTCCTGTACTCTCACCACCACTGTAGGTCAGAAATGGTGACAGTTTTGTAGTCTTGAACGACCTCCGTGATCTCTCAAGCCCTGTAATGACAGTAGATTTAAACAATTATCAGCATTTTTAACTCCAGTTACTACGGGGTTTGTGACTCAGCCATAAAAACAATCATGCAGTGCTAAAACCCGACATACAAGCTCTAACTTGTACAGCTATTAATATTGGATTATGCATTTTAAAAGGAAGTCAACAAAATATTTTTCACATCATAAATGTATGACAAAGAACAAATCAATGTGGAAGCTGTTATTATTAAACCCTTTTATTATGGGATCTATTTCCAAATAAGGTATTTGACAAGGTAAAGCAGTATTGAAGATTGCTGGTTATTTAACACAGTATTGTTGGTTTGTTATGTACGTATAACTCCAAGCACAATGACGCTTTGATTGTCCTATCATTACATACAGTTGTTAAAAGAAAAAAATAGGCTACTTAAAAACAAACCTTATACTTTGAACTTGGTTTCTTAATCATTAGATGTCCAAATGAAGCTGACTGAAAAAAGACATAATATAGCTTTATATCAGTCTAACTAGTAAACAGGAGAAATGATGTAACAGTTGATGATTACATAAATTAATAAAACCCTCGCATATTTTCTGTATTGTAATAACAAAATAATAACTCATTATAACTGAATAAATTAGTGCTAACAAAGAGTACAAGTTTTTGTAATATCAATAAGCAGAAAGCATAGCAGCATTGTCTTTTTTAAAGAGACTAATGTAATTATATAAAAAACAGAGATAGACAGATTTTTCATAGCTTCTATGTTAAAAGTCTGTATGAATTTTTGAATTTAGAGGTTAATCTGACTTTTTAACAATTTTAATATAAACCTAGAGGATATCCTAGAATTATACGTGGTCACCAAAGGCACATTTTTCGTGTGCTGGGAAGCTTCTACTTCGAAATCTGTTTTTTTTTTTTTTTTCTGTTTAACATCAATTGTTTGCTTTTAGCTAAGAAATATTAGACATAGTATATATAGCAGGAAAATCTAATATAGCTGACATTCAAACAGTTTTCCGTATATATTTATACAGTGTTATGTATTATATTTATACTCCAGTGTTATAATTCACTGGAGTACTCAAACTTGGAGTACTGCATACAGGTCTGGGGCCCCCAGCACAAGAAAGGCATGGACCTGATGGACCTGTTAGAGTGAGTCCAGAGGAGGCCATAAAGATGCTCAGAGGTCTGGAGCACCTCTTTATGAAGACAGGCTGAGAAAGCTGGGGATTTTCAGCCTGGAAGAGAGAAGGCTTTGGAAAAATCTCATTGCAGCCTTTCAGTATTTAAAGGGGGCTTATAAAAAAGATGGAGAGCAACTTTTTACATGGGCATGTAGTGATAGGACAAGGGGAAAAGCTTTTAAAGTGAGAGAGGGCAGATTTAGATCAGATGTTAGGAGAAAATTCTTCACTATGAGGGTGGTGAGGCACTGGCATGGGCTGCCCAGAGAAGCTGTTGATGCTCCATCCTTGGAGGTGTTCAAGACCAGGCTGGATGGGGCTTTGAGAAGCATGGGCTGGTGGGAGGTGTCCCTGCCTGTGGAACTGCATGGGCTTGCAACCCAAGCCATACTAGGATTCTATGAATTTCTTTTTAGCATTTTGAATATTAAGTTAACATTCATTGCAGTTTGAAAGAAAGTATGCAATCAAAATACAGGGTTAAATGGGACCAGTCAATATAATATATATAACAGGAGTAAAATAAATAAATAAATAAGAAATTCAAGTCAGATACTTTAAGAGATATAAAATGTCATAGTTAATTTTTCATTCATCTAGACCAGAGTGGTACTCCTGCATTGTCCATGAAAGTGAAATAGCTTTTGATAATTTGACAGTGATGCTGCTTAACATTATCCAAAAGAGTTGAACCACTCCATCATTTACTATCTTACATGCACTACCTACTAACTAGTATATATATACGATAATCAGTGAGCCTTCCAAATTATAGATTCTTAATAATTAAAATGTGAAATTTTTGTATAACATATAGTCAAAGAATATGGGCTGAATCCTCATTAGTAAGCAACACAAACATCATTGCTCTGAGGATTTTCTCATTTTTCTGTTCTTTTTTTTTTCCCCCCCACATATTTAGACCAGTTGTGACAGAACTTATTATTTTACTCCACAAGCAGGGTATCAGTCACACCACTTCCACAGCATGGCTGAGGCTGGCAAGGTGTCTGGAGACCATCCAGTCCAACCCTCTGCTCAGAGCAGAGTCAACTAGAGCAGGTTGCTCAAGGTTGTGTCCTGTCAGGTTTCAAGTATCTCTAAGGATTTCATTTTGCAATACAGAGAATAAAATGTAAACATTGGAGCCAAAGGATGCATGTACTCATATGCTGTCTGTCTATGGCATGCTATGTATGTAATGCTCCCATAAGCCATACTGTCTTTACTTAATGAAAAGACAAAGAAGGAAGTAAAAAAAAGTTGTGTGCTGATGTGGACAACTGAGATCTCATACAAGCAGGGTACGAAACTATTGCAAATTAAATCATTGTTTTCTATAATATTAATATTAATCAACTTTTTGTAATAAACTGCAAGCAAGACTTCCTCTGAACTTTATTCTGCCTACTCAGTTGACAAATTCTTTTACTCAGATTCTATTGTTCAAGTGACTGTTCTTTAAAAAGCAAATAAAAAAGCTCTTCACTTCTTCAATATCCTCTGAAATATTTTCTTCTGGTTTTGTTCATCTCTAGTACTCACTCACCTTTGGCTTTTACAAGCCAAATAAAAGTACTTACTAACCCATGGTGATGGTTACTCTCACACTGAAATTGCAAACACTTATGTAAAGTTCCTGTCCATCAACTTTAAACAGGACATGTCTGTAACAAGCTCTGAATGCAAAAAATCTGAGTACTACCTACTGTTTCTAACTATTAGGCAATCTTTTGCTGTCTTGGATCCTACAGTACTGATATTTTCTCCTTTGTTTTTACTGAGACATTTTTCTAACTTGTCTTGGTGGTAACTATGGTGACAGTGATGTCAATGAAGAACAGATCAAAATATATCAGATAAGATAGAATTGATGAGACCCAGATACCTGTGTGATTCTTCGTATGTTAATTTGTATTTAATAATTAATCAAATAAGGATTTCAGATATAGATATACAAAAATACTGGTACCTAACTGGCAGCCATTGAGCTTCGCAGCCTTGAAAATGAATTCAGGATTGGATTACAAAAAAAAAAAAAAAAAGAAAAAAAAAAGCATCAGTCATACTAAGCACCCATCTGGAAATTAAATGTCAAAGATAAATGCAAGAGAGGGGAAAAAAATCAAATCAGAAAGGCAGTGTGCTTACAGAAAGACACAAACTGTTCTGAACAAAATTACCAAAGAAATGAGGTATTTGCTGAATGCCAAATACTTGCTTTGATTTTTTTCAGAGTATCCCCAACTTAGTGTCTTTTAAAAATATGATCTTTTTTGTAAATTCACTTAAAATAGTTATTTCCGTGGCGCATTTCAAAGTTCAGTTTAGGAAAAAAGTAAACTTACCACTTTCACTTTACAGCTCACAGATTGCATTTTATTGACACATAAGGAAAAATCTTAATCATTATATCTGTACATGAATATTTTTCCTCCCTTCTGTTGCTTGAGTGACATTCTCTTCATACACATCCTGTGTGGTTACCATTTTATGACTGATAGAAAGGGCCACATTGTAAAATGCAAAACTTCATATAATTTTATGTCATGTAGAAAAACACCAGATTTATATGGGAAATACTTGCAAGTCCATAAATAAATAGATCTGAAGAAACGGATAGGTAGAACTATACTCCATTTCCTTTAAACTTCAAGTAAAAGTATGGGTTCTTCACTGCATAACTTATTCTAATGGGTTCCTTCAAATAGACTGTTTTAGTTCATGTCACAACTATTGAAAATCTTCACAATTATATATGTGGAGATATTCAAGCTTCTGTCGGAAGAAATCATCAGTGCCAGCACATGGGCGGTTGCACAAAACCTGAGCATTAAGGAGGCTGTTGAAAGAGAAATTCTGGCAGGTCTTCCCGTGATAATATAAGGAGTTACCAGCTGCTCCTGCAATGCTTCTCCTGGAAGTTATCACACACAAAGGAGTTGGGGGAAGAATGGTGAGAACAGCTGGTGGCTCCATATATTCTCACACCCACAGACATCGACAAAAGGGAATGTCTGTATGCATCTTCAGTACTTCAATGCAAAGTCTGAAACTGAACTTAAATCAACCTAGTGAAATTCATCAAAACTAAGTACTAATACTCTCTGTCACCTGCTGATATTTTGGTAATGTGAGATCCCCTTTCTTACTGAGCTGCTATGAGGAAAGCAACGGTTTGCCTGAGAAAACAGGGTTAAAATCAGCTCTCTAAAATGTGTTATGTTGCTCAGTATGCACAGACTGAGGTCTTCATTTTGATGGAGTTTATCAGTTCATAGGGTTACATCTCATTTGTCTCAAATGTGAGGCTGTGAAATTTTGAAAAATTAAAATCAAATTCACGTGCAAGATCTAACTCGTATATGTTGTTGGATGTAGAGGTCTAACTTCACTTTTGTCAGTTTTTACATAAGAAGGAGAGATCTATGAAACTAATGGGAAGTATATAGTTACAAAACCATGAATAAGCCATACAAAATATTACTGTAGTCCTTATTTCATTATACATCTTGACAGGATGAATGGTGCTGATAAAAGCAGTGCAATAGTTTTCACATTATATTCCTAAATCTGCAAATATAACCAAGGTGAAATTATCATTGAATATTATCACACACAGACATGAGAGGATATAACACAACTAGCTTGAACACTTCCTCATTTAGATAGGTGCTCGTTAATGAGTGATTCAGACATCCTATGTCATATTTGGACTTTAGGGAAGTAATTATTTAATCAGCGATCTGCAAAAATTTTCACTATTCCATACAAATTCAACCATTTTCTACCTTACTGATTTATCCCTCTGCACAGCACTAAGCCACCTCCTTTTTGTCCTAAGAATTTTTCACACTTGAGAGAAAATTACTGCAATATTGAATGCAGTCATTTTTATTTCCTTACGGCATCTGTGAATCAAATACAAGCTTAGTTAACCTTGATCCAGTCTGGCCCCCTTTTTCCATACAGCACTAAAGCAGTCTTATAAATGCACTGTACTTTTCAAACTAGATTTATTTATTTTTTTCTTCCCCAAGAAGAAAATATGGTTGACATAATTTTGAAAAACAAACAGTAAAAAACTTAAGGGTATTCAGTGTCTCTACAAATTCTAGGAGAATGCTTATATGCGTTGCAGTACCAAGGTGAAGTTCAGATTGTTTTTAGTTTTAGTGACAATGTAGAACAGAAAAGGAATTTGCTACATAATTAGCAGAAAATATCCTGAGATAGCCATTAGGGAGTAATCTCTATGAAAGTATTACCATAATCAATTAGTAGGGATGCATTCTTAATTAAGTTTAAGCAATGAGAATGGTTTATTCTGCAATGCTAGTATTGAATTAATTTGTAAATAAAACTGTGGGTAGAAACTGCAATATAAAATTCTTGTAACGAACCTACTCTAAAAGCAATTTTATGTTATATTTATTTTAAATTTGGTGTTTTTCGATCTTTAACCTGAATTAATTAAACTCAGTAATATGATTTGCAAAAACACAGTGCTGCCCAGGTAGAGAAGCACTTAAAAATTACCTTTGTTTTAGAAGTGACCACCTAAAATCATGAATTGTGAAGAACATGACCAGTCACTGGAATTAAATATTTATTCAATATCTGCTGCAGAAATAAATGCACTTGAAGCATATTTATCATGTTTCTTCTTGAAACAATAAATTCCACCATTCAGCAGCACCCATATAATTGGTATAAGTTCCCTGTTGGTATAAGATTACCTTGTTGTAAATAACATTACTGAGTATAATATTTTAATTTTATTTAAGTTTCAGTCCTCTCAAAAGTCTATCTCCAGGACCATATAATTTCTAATCTAAGAATTAGATACTTTCTAAGATTTTTAGTAGTACAATAGAGCAGCTAAGAGCAAGGAGTGACCTATATCACTCCGTGAGACATTGGCTTCAATACCAGTATGACTGGACATTCATTACTGGACATCCACTATTTTGTCTTCTCCATAGAAAATTTCACATAGCTTGCCCTTTCCAGGTTGCGGTGAAGACAGTCTTTCTTGTGGCAGACAAAAGTACTTATTGCTTTTGTCATTCTGCTGGGAAGAACAACAAGATTTTTCTTGGATTTCCTAAGTGAAGATCAAGAATAAAATCTTTACTTACAAAAAATGTTGTGCTGCTTTTCCAGTGGCCTTTCAAATGCCAAGGCAAACTCTAAATGCCCTCCAGAGTTTCCTTCACAACTTTATGAATCTGTGCTTCTAGTATTATATTTGGCATATTTCCTCCAGTATTGGCGAATTTTAACTTTCTAATCAAAAAGTATAACATGATGTGAGATGCTGTTGAAAGTGTTTCTAGCTTTCTCATGCCTGCCTCAGTGATTAGTTATACTATCATACAACTGAAATAATTAAATAATCACACCTTACTGTCAAGAAAGTTATTATTTAGTCAAATCAAACTATATAAGGTTTTCTCACTCCGAAATACCCATGTCTATTAGGATCACAGAAAACTAACGTGATAAAGCACATCAGCAAGGCACTCTGAAGAGTAACTACACTTTGGGCCCATCCCCTGTTACTTCTCCTTGCCTCATGGTTGAGACTTTGCTTGCTGGGTGAGAACTTCATAATATTGCTTTCTCTGCCTCTGTGAGAAAATGCTCTTAGAATATATGTTGGTCTCTAGTTCTGTCAGTATGGCACAACTCTAAAACATTTTCTGCATATAAATTTGTAGCTGTCATCACAGTTTTGGCATAGTGCTGTTTGGGTGTCTTTATGTCCTAGTTAGATTTGCGGTGTATGTGACATGCAAACATTCTGTGCAAACACAATAAATATGATGTGTCCAACACCAGGTCTACTTTGCATGCACACAACTTGTCTGCATGGAAAATGTGCGCTTGCTCCGCAAATCTGATGCTGAGCTAGTGGGTCTTGGAGATTCCTTTACTCCAGAGGTTTCAGGCCCTGAGCAAAGACCATATGAAGCCAGAATCTAAGTAAATGCAGTTCTAATTTTCTCTAGGCTTTTATTATTAAACCTTGATTACATCATGTTAACTGTGAATTAACTGTGGGGGGAAAAAACAACTGCTCTGAGGTACCTGTAACTTTTGACTCACTATCCTAGTTTAGTAACAAATGCAATATAATAGTATGCATTACTATGGAGATCCAGGAAGAGGAATGTAATTATCAATTCATTTATTTTTGGAAGGGAAGAGCCTTCAGTAGTAAATGCTAACAGCTAGGCGACAAACTCCATTCATTGCTGAGGGTCTAGAAGGGACACTAGACGAGGTTTTCTGCAATCCAGGCTGGATGCTTTTTGGCAAGGTACTGCTTCCTTCTTCACTTAATTCATAAGGAGAGAGACTGGATATTTAACAGGATTAGAACCCAATTTCATTTTAACTTTTAGTCATCTGTTCATTCGTTACTCTCTATTTGTCTTATATCTGACCACCTGAAGAACATGACAACTTACCAAACATAACCAAAACACATATAATGTTTTTAATAAATTTAGCCTTAGATCCTTTTTCCCTTACATTACTTTTCAGTATATTCTATATATATATAAAAAACTATTTAATAATGGCCCTCAATAGTGAAGAAGTGCTTTCCTGTTAATTTTGAAGTGACTTATTTATTTTCATAAGAAATTGCATATAGAATATTTGACATTCCTTAGCTAAAGGCATATATCCTTAGAATATGCCTTGTTAAATTTCCAAGGAAATGGGATCCAAAGATATTACCATAACTGAAGCATCTAGTGACGGAGTCATTTTTCGAAATGCCTTTGATTGAACTGCATTCCTACAGCAGGTATGCAAGAATGCACGCTGAATGCATTTTCAAAGTGACCCTGTCAAACTTATAGTGACTGTATCTTCTCTCTGAACTTTTGATAAAATGCTCATGATTACATGCTGATTTTTTCAGGAACTCCATCCGGGCAAGAACAGTGTATCTACTGGCAGCAAGGTCATGATAGAGCAAGTTTGCATCCCAAAAAACCTACCATTATGAACTCATTTTTACCAATTTATTGCCAAAGCTCCTGTGGAATGTATATGTAGACATATTCCTTTTATACACAGCTTAGCAGATGATCTGGTATCCAGTGAATTCTAGCAACTCAGAAAAGTGCAAAGAAATTCTGCTTGCATACAGCCTGTGTTAAAAAAGTATCTGGAGAGCACATAAAGAACTGAAGAGGTGTTTCCATGTATTGTTCATTCCTCAAGCCTCTAGCTTTTTAACTATACGTATTACCACTAACTGCATTTATATTATAAAAATCAAAATGCTGGCAAACCAAATTCCATATATTTTTACCTCTTATAACATATTGATTGGTTGGAATGTAAATGCTTGCTATTAACAGGGCATCAACTTGAATGCTTCAGTTCAGATTTGATATTCAGTGTTAAGCCTAGCAGTTCCTTCTTCAGTTTGTTTTCCTACCTCTTCCACTTTTTTTTTTTTAAATTCAATTTAAAATAGTATAGGAATGTATCATTGTAGAGATAATAGAGATTTTTGAGAGTAATATATTTTGCTCTTTCTTAGAATCTAAGTGCTTATTCTTTAAATAATTTCATTTAACTCTCTCTTTATAAAAAAATGAGAGAAGTAAATAAAGACTTATGTTTCACTCTGTTAATGCTTCATATTCATCAGTAGAAACCATGACTAATCAGTGTTTGTGAAAGTTGCAACAATTTCCAAACTGTTTGAAATAGCAGTAGAGTTTTGGACAATCTTTAAATCACTCTTTCTGCTCTGGATGAACAATAAACTTGGGGAAGACTAATTTTTTTCTTTTTAAAAATCTGATTTATAGTAGAGAATGTGCATTAATGTATGTATGCAACAAAGTATAAAGCTATGTACAAAGCTAATGGGGACAGAAGCTTACTACATAGCATGTTTTATAAAATGTTTTTTATACTTGCTCACTTTGACACAGCCAAGAAATACAGAATTTGGCACTATATAGAAATGAAAGATTGCTGACTTTTCTGTAATACTCATCAAGCAAGGAAACGACTTCTTTAGAACTCTCAGTTTTTGTACTTTGTATCACTTAGGATTCTTATTAAACAATTTATTTATTTTTTTAATTTTAGCTGTGAAGAAATGGGTGTGTATATGTGTGTGTGTGTTTGTATGTCTAGACAGATTCTCCTTTCTTTTGCATACAGAACTCACAGTATGTTTCTTCTGACCACATTAAAAATGTTCCCCACAGAAATGCCAGTAGGAACAAGTCTTGGTTTGTTATTATTTTGTGTTTGTGTGTGTGGTCTTTTTTCCAAGCTGTAAGTCCTCCCCATCTTTTTCTTCACAGCATTTTCTAATGTGTTACCCAATTTATTGTTGTTTCATAAAACCATACTTACATAAAATCACTGGAAATGTTCAGTATAGACGTCAAGAGGCACAAATGTACTTTTCACTGAACATGCTGCAGTCCTGAACTGTTTAAAACCAGCAAGAAATGATGAAAAATATCTTATTTATTGGCCTGTTGATAGATTTGAATCAAAACAACACCAGAATCTTTTATGATCTACTGGAGAAACTATCCTTTACCTATTAAAGCACAGATGAAAACTGTTAAGATTGCTTCATGATTGCATACACTACATTTCTTGAATGTGAAAAAACAACCAGCAGTTTCTATGACTATTGAATGCTGAAATCTAGAGGTCACATTTGAACCATGTGCCTCAAAGCTCCGTCTCACAGGGCTATTCCCCATTTCTCCCTGTTAAGTCATAAGAACTCATAGGAAAAAGGTTGTATAGAACATTATAAAAAATTACTAAAGACTGAAAAAGGACACAAAGTTGCAATAATATATTCTATAAACTCCATTTTCATCTTCTTTTACTGTTTATCTCTTGGTTCTGCTTCCTGAAGTTAATATAATTTTAGCAGTATTCTGTTTTCTAAATAGTCATTTTCCCCTTGACACTTACACAATTTTACCTGACAGAACATTAGGGAGTAAATACTTTTTCTAAGACTCCTTCACCTATGCTGTATGCTATTTGAACTTTCCTCCCCCTCCCCAGGGAAGAAGTTGTGTACCCTTCAGGGTGTCTTTTGGTTTACTATCTTTTGCATACCAACAGGCAACAGAGTACAGTAAGAAAAAAGTACTCATGCCATTACTGAGATTTAATGCTGTGTTTACAGAACCCTATGGCTATTTTAGAAAGAGGGTACAAAGGGTTTGTTAAAAATAGAAACAAAAATCATTGGGTAGTAAAAGCACTTGCACTATTCTTTGATCATTTCACAGAACCCCTTGCATACTGAAAGGGTTGTTGATAAAGCAGCCTAGTGCGACTATTTGAAAGAACTGATATAGTCTAGTTCAGTCTTCAGCTGTGTGATGTCAGTGAGCTCATCTAACAGACGAGTTTCCTTGAGACAACTGTTATGAAATTCTTAAGAAACCAGTTCTGACTGAGTCATTGAAACCTGAGGAAATATTTAATAAATACTGAGGTTTTTTAAAAGTCTTTCCCCTTGGCTCTCCTGTCTTCTCAGAGACAAATAATTGCTTAAAATTATTTACTTCATAACTTCACAATCCTGCCACAATATACAATATAAATCACATCAATTCTTTTATTGTATACCTATTTGGCTGTGGTATGTAAACTGAGAGAAAACTTTTCTATGTATTCTGAATGTCATAGATTGACAGAACTATGGTATAATGATATCTGTCAGGACAGGACAGATTTTTGGACAGACTTCAAGACCTATTACCAAATTAGAAATTTATTTTATATAATGTAGTGTTTGATGTACTAAAATATGACATGAGTGACAACATCACTATTGAAAACAACCAAAGTATGTTAAAATACATACTTAGTCATTTCAGAAGTGTGCCCTGACACGTCTTCTAGTATTGCCAAGGAATCTTTCTGCCATTTCTTAGCCACCTCCAGCACAGACTTATAGACAGAAAGCTTTAACACAGCTGCAGCTGTCAGCCTCATATTTCTGCAATCAGGTCATTCTTGTGTTTTCTCGACCTTGAGGCTTTGCAAGGGAAAAACGTGATCTATAAAGCAACCTCTGGCATACTGCAGATTTGAGAGTAATGCATTGTTTTCAAGTTGAGACTTTCCTAATCTTAACAATTGTGAAAGATGACAGTCTGGAAATTGGTTTACAGATTCTTCCAAGAGCTGGCCTCCTCTCATCCCATGGTATGAATTACTATTTTTGTTCCTTCATATGGTATGTATTGACTCTTGCTGTGTGATGCTTTAGCCTAGTGGCATGAAAAATGACAAATGCAAGAAAACATTTGTTTCACACTTCTGTACTGGTCAGAGCTGGCCTATCTCTGACATGCACCAAATGTGGGCTTACTTTTTATTTTTATGTTTTTTTAGCAACAATGTTTAAGCCATTGGTCTTTATCTCTTGTGGTCCTACTTGCCAAAGAGTGACTTCAGAATGGTGCTTTATGTTGTGCTTATGTAGGAGCTTATGGTGCTTATGTAGGAGCTGCACGGCATCGTTGCATGATGTGTAAAGTCCAAACTAACAGCATTTATTATTGTTGTCCAAATAGCCAAACCTACATAATGGCTATGTGAGCCAAGTTCAGTCTTCAGTTATAAAGGCCAAATATTTTACAGGTTCTGCTAAAGATCGTGAATATTCACTTTAGTATATGTTCTGTAAATAAGCTTATTTAAAATATTATTAAGGTTTCTATTTCAGAGAAAACAACAGAACTCCAAATATATTTGTGTGTGCGTCCACATGTCATGTATTATTTTGTGTAACTCTTTGTTACTTTAGTAATATCTTCTATCATTCTAAAAAAAAAAAAATCAATTAAATTCTACCCTGTCTGAAATTTTTGCACCATTTTGCCTTTTTTACCCCGTCTCCCATTCCATCTGGAAGATATCTGATGGTGTTATAATTAACATACATGCTATGTTAACATGGTATGCTTTTACATTTAATGAAGCTATTTGATTTCTGTCTATACAATTTTTATATTTAGCAGAATCATTTTTCTGGTAATTTAACAGACTGTACTTGAGTAGTATTTTTTTCATGCAGACTAATAAAACTTTGATAACAAGCTTAGAATGATTTTATTTTTTTCCTTATTTAAGGGCTGGTGCCTTTAATAGTGTTATAATCGTATGAAGTTGATTTGCAGTTAAATGAAAAGAAAGTGTCTCAGGTTCATGCCATTGTCAGTGATAAGTTCATTTTATGTACGTTTTCTTCATTTATTGTACTTTTTGTACAAAAAATACATACTTTCCCAAAAATAGATGTCATTCTGCAGTAGTGTCTCAGAAAGCAGTGTCCATTATAGTTGTCCTACCCCTGTGTTCACTCACTTTTTGAGGCATATGTTTTAAATATAAATATATAAACAATATATAAACAGTGATTTAGATTTATGTAATCTAAATACGTTCATGAACACAGATAATAGACCACAAAGGAACAGCTATAAAAAAATAAAAATAAAAATAAACCTAGCTTTGTTCCTATTGTTATGAATATTTTTATCTTTCAGTTAACTACGTTTCCTTTTCACAGATTTCACAGATTTCTCTAGGTTGGAAGAGACCTCAAGATCATCGAGTCCAACCTCCGACCTAACACTAAGTACTCCACTAAACCATATCCCTAAGCTCTACATCTAAACGTCTTTTAAAGACCTCCAGGGATGGTGACTCCACCACCTCCCTGGGCAGCCTGTTCCAATGCTTAATAACCCTTTCGGTAAAGAAGTACTTCCTAACATCCAACCTAAAACTCCCCTGTCGCAACTTTAGCCCATTCCCCCTCGTCCTGTCACTAGGCACGTGGGAGAATAGACCAACCCCCACCTCTCTACAGCCTCCTTTCAGGTAACTGTAGAGAGCGATGAGGTCTTTTTTTATTTTGAGTAATAAAATACCATAAAGAAAGAAGTATTTTATTCATTTACTTGCTTTTTCCATTTTCTGTCTCAGCTGACAGCAGGTGTATATGACTTGGTTGTATGTTGAATTTTTGTCTTTTCATAAATTTAATGGTACTGAAGAAACTGAAATGTATTTCAGTATCCAACAAATTGCCTGAATGTGAAATATTAAAACTGTTCCTGACAAACAATGGCAAGACTCATGGACCTTCCATGTCAAGCTTCAGGAGAGAATGTCCTCTTGTGCAGACTTGTAGTATTAACAGCACAGCGTAATCTTTGTGATATTATCGCACAAAAATTGCTGAAGCTTTTCCAGGAGAAGCTTCCAGCAGTTACCTAGCATGCTGAATTTGAGCAGTAGTTAGCAGTCTGACAGAATTACAACCATGTGTAAAAAAGTTTGATAATAAGCAGAATGCTGGGCACTGTCAATGAGGAGACAGCACTATCATGAAGATTTACATAATAGATATGAAACTATTTTCCATTGTATAATCATTTTTAATGCAAGAATTGATAATGAAATGAGAAAATGATTCTTTTATTATCAGAATAATGGGTCAAACACGAAATAAAAAAAGAAGAAATTGTTTTAAAGTGCAGAATATTAGCAAAAAAAAAAAAGTGGAACTAGCTTTCTTTAAACCTGGTTTTCTACTTTTCTTTTTTTCAGTGGCAATAATTAAACACTCCCAAACTGATACTTCAGGTTGCATAGGGCTGTTTGTTGTTGTTGTTGTTGTTTTTTAGATAAAAAACTGAATTTGTAATATATGCCAAAATGCAGGAGGTTTTTATATATTTACACAGTTCAAGAAAAAAAATGACTAGGTGATCTTGGAGGTCTCTTCCAACCTAGATGTTTCTGTGATTCTGTGAAAAAAAGTATTCTGTTTGCATTTTTCCAGTGCTTAATTTTGGCTGACTCTTATCCACAAAAAGTTTCAAATTAAAGAGGCTCTTGCATGACTTTGCTTGCAGTAGTGCCTCCAAATACAGTGATTTGCTCTGTATTGACTTAAAGTACAATTTATTCGATTAAAAGACGCTAAGGAAAAGGAAGGAAAGGAAGGAAAAGGAAGATGCTTCAGGAATAGTGTGAAGTATTGACCTAATCCAACCGTGCTCAGACAAACTGGCAGTAGCAGAATTGAAATGGTACATTTAGACAAGAAGAAAAAAGTCTGGTGCCTCTACAATTTACATATTCTTCCACACAATGATATAAAATAAAGCTTGAACTGCTTCTGCAAAGCAAACCTTCTGGCTATGTGTAAATTTCTGCACAAATTCTGGTAGCAGATCCTGAGCTAAGGAAGCATTAATTTACATCTGCAGATGATTTAGATTGTTTTTTTATGCTGCAGTGTGATAGAAAGATCTGGAAACACATTTCAAATGACCAGCTTATGAAAAACCTTTCCCACAAAGCTCATCACAGGAAGATCACTGCACAATCTGAGATTAGGCAAAAGTTTTAGTCCACACTGCAAGTTTTCACAAGCACAAATAGTGATTTTTTTCTGACCTAAGGCAGTAAGAAGAGCTCTTTTTCTCTGTAAAATGTAAATCACTGCAGATGCCAAATCAGAAAACAGAAAACCAAAACAAAAAACCAAAACAAAACAGAACAAAAACCAAACAAAAAACATGCTATCATATCTACTAGGCATAAATGACACAAATACTGTAGTAATTTCCTCAATGACAACCTCACAACAATCAATTTCTCCTTCTGATCTGAGCTATGGTGCAGAAGAACATGTACTTAGTCTGACATACTAAAATGCAGAAGTTCTGCCTGTTTAGAAGTTTAATTTCACCTCAATTACAAATGAAATCCTGCCATTTCTTAATATAGTTAGTTTCAGGTTATTTTTAGTAAACGCCAAACTATTTTCCAAATTATTTTAGCACTTTTGAAACCAAATAATTTGTTTCAGTTGAATTCAGCTCACTGTTTTGCAGCTGTGTGATATTAAACAGCATTTCTGACTTGTGCACTGTTTCCTAAGAGCTACAGAAAACCTTGTAATCCCATTCTTTAAAAACCTGTTGCTGACTACATCTCTCATTGTAGTATTCTCTCACCTAAGGAGCAGAAACACTTCTTCATAGTTTTATTTGAGGATTTCAAGCATACTGTTCGCTTTATGCTTAAAAAGAGTCATTTTGATTTAGGATTATAGTCCTCCTGTTGTCAGCCCACAGAAAATACAACCTAATTGCAGCTTCTCACAGCTGCTGAGAGAAGTAAGCTTGTAGAGGAATAGTTTTATGTTCTTGTGAACTGATTAAAAAGTGTTTCAAGTTCAAACTAAATTGCATCACTGATGTGAAAATTACATTTTTCTTATTTTAGTGGTGTAAAAAAATCAGACTTTCGGCAGAAAAGTCGTTCCCTATTTCTATTTTACAGCAACTTAATTTTCCTTAAGGAAACCATGCCTTTAGAAAATCCTGAGAATAAATCAGATGGAAAACTCAAGAAGAAATACATGCGTTATTTGGTGCCAATCAAAAGGGACACCTGTTTATATTCCTACAGTAGTGTCTTAATTCTGCAAATATAATGAGAAGTGACATTTTGTAACACTAGTACATATTTGTGAAATAGGAAAAGATTAACAAAAGTCACACAAGATAATGTTTTTTACCTCCAAGTTTATTCTGACTGAGGTTCTGTGCTGAGGTTCAATCACCTTGTCACGTGGAAAGGCTGCAGCAGAAAACACACATACATACAGACACACAAAGCTCTTAACAGTTCTAATTTACTTAACCCAAACATAAAGTAAAAGGTAGCACTTTACAAATGATTACTGAATCTGCAGTAACGATCTGCACTGAATAGCAAATCAAATATTGCCACTGCAGATAAGCATATGTGGCCTCCCTGTCAGCACAGAAGAATTGGAGCCTGTTATTTCTTTCTGTTCTTCCTTTGTTTGTGTGTTTTGCAAGGACTGGACATCTTTTTTAGTACTCCCTTTATATTTTCTTTTCACCATGAGATACTTAAAAGATGTTCATTTCCTCATTGAATAGTAACTGGCCACTCATGATCTGCATTTGTACATTTTGGATCTCTAGCATCATCATGAGCCTGTACTTCCCATGTGCCCGCTGCCTCCTTTGCTTGGCCCCCTAGGGATTCTTGGTATACAGTAAACCACAATACTTAGTTACATGTTTTTTGCAAACTGTGATCATTTATTTATTTATTGTTACTTCTCACTTCTCACCAGTTCTGTATGACATATTTTCAAATGTTTAATCAACTGTAACTTTTAAAAAGATGACCCAGCAGCAGTTTTCGTTGCATATAAGTGAGGATAATAAAAGTAGAGTCCTCCCCTCCCGACACAAATCTCTAATATCCAACTGTAGTCCTATAACCTACAACTGATCCAAACCTCTGTCTAAAGCCAGGGAACAGGTTGGATCAGAAGGTGCCTTGTTGTGGACAGTCATTTCACCCCCCCCGGCTCATGGCTTGCTTCCCTGAGCCCCTGCATACGATTCCCTACTTACTCCATGTTACTGCCATAGCAAAGATTTTCTTGAAAGGGAAACAGGGAGATAGTATTCTCTGTTAAAGTTTGAAGCAACAAAATATTTTAAAAATCTGTTTAGTCTGATTATACTTGTAATAAAAGATTTTTTCTTCATTGTTCTTCACAGTGAACCTTTATTTCTAAGGAAAGGGCTTTTCTTGCTGTTTTCATTTCTAAATCAGTATTAGTTGTGAAAGAAGATAATTGGTTAGGTTTTATCTAAGGTTAAATGAAAAGTAAATTATTTTCTACCTGAGGTCCCATGCAAAAATATAGTATTGGAGATTATAGAGTCATGAGTTTAATCTTAGTCTCTAAGTAAAATATTATTGAATCATATATGGACAATAATAATAAAGATTGCAGAAATGATTATTTGATGTTTAAGGGCATTCTCATTGAAAAGTTGAATTACTTTAATGCAATAATCCTACACTTCAGACTTAGCTTTATGGATATAGCTTTATGAATATGTATTGCATAGCTGTTTTTCTTTCCTAACTTTATATAAAAAGTCTCATATGCTAATTGCCACTGCAGAGAATCTCTAATGAGCCCTGAATTTACTTCTAAATTATGCTCTCTTTTATTATGGACTAACCTTAGAACATTTTTTCCTCAGTGTTCATGAACAAAATTTATTGTTATCAAAGGTCAAATCATGTGGAAAAGTACAAATGAAAAAAAGCATTCTTGAACATGCAATAACATATTGACTCACTATCTGTATTTCTGCAAACAATATTCATTTTAATAACATTTTAATGTTAAGAACAGATGCAAAAATAGTCAGTCTTTCCTGACGTCTATTTTGGGTCATTCTGCTTCCAAAACTCATATGCAATGGTTGTCTCATGCTTGTGTTGGTGTACACAGTGTCAACCAAAGCACTAAAAGACTATACAAAATTTCAAGTTTTCAGTTTATGAAATTATAGTTTCAAAATCTTATTGTAAATAAAAATGTTTAGAAGAGTGGGGTCATCTAAAATTGTATGTGCGTATGTTAAAAATGACATACCTATCTACTTTGACCACAAGACTAACAGAATTTAGGCTAATTCTGTGTAGTGTCAGACCTCTCAGATTAGCTACAAAATTCCATTCTGCTGTAATGGTCTTTCACTAAAAATCAGAGAATTGCAGTATGTTGTTTTCATTAAAACAGCTTAATCCAGTCAACAACAGAAGTTCATGTTTTACAAGCCATTTCATTCCTCCCCTGTCATGAAGTGTTTTGGAAACATTTTGTGTATACAATGAGATTCTGTTGTATAGAGATTGCATGATATTCCATGGTAGATTTTCAAAGACATCTGCTGGATTTTGCTGAACAATTCTCAAAGGTATTGGCGAAAAATATGCATAGACAAGCAGTTTCAAGCAGTTTTGAAAATATTGGATTTCTATCTACGGAATTTGACATAAGTGATTTTTTTTTTTTTTTAACAAAGTTGCTGGAAAAGGCACCACTATTACTTGGAATGACTTGCTATAAATAGTGTAGAATAAAGTGTTTTTTTTTTTTCCCACACTTTTTTGTCTCCCATTTTTACTTATGTGATGGAACATCACTAATATAAAAAGAAGATAATGTAGAGTTGTAGTTACTGGATAAAAAAAGTACACAGCCTCTAGGCAGCTGTGGTTATTATCCTATAGCTAGGCCTAATTTACAAGGGAAGTCAAATTTAGCTTGTCTGTAAATCAGGAAAAAGTAATTTTATTGGCTATAACCCTGTTTCATTGCCATGGATAACTAATTTAAAACAAACCTCCTGCTGAGACCCCAAAAAATAAAAGGAAACAAATTGTCTTTGAACTTTCTACTTTTCCAGCAACAAGTTAGTACCTATATGGTTCTACTATGGCTCTATTATTACAATACCATAACATGCATGGTGCAGATCAACATTTTATGAAAAGTACAACCTTTTCCTTTAAAATCATCAAATTTAGGAGAAAAAATAAACAGAACTTTAATGCTTTTCTACTTGAAAAACTAGGTATTCAGAAATAACATACCCACATTGAGCCACTAAGCTTTTTTTTTTTTTTTTCATGTGAGCTTTGAACAAGCAATGCACATAAATGCAAATTAACTTACTGAGTTTCAGCTATTATAGTTCCTGTACACCTGACAGGTTACACTACCTGGAAATGATACTTAGCTTACACTTTCAGATATTATCTGGGATCATTTGTGACTTCGAGGAATTTTAAGTATTTTCTTTGTGAATTTTTGGTGGCTAAAATAGTTAATGCTGGCACCATGTTTCATTTTAACCATTTGCGTTCTATAAGCCATTTCTGTATGTTTGCAAATTTCTTTTCAGCATTATTTAAACTAGTTTCTTTGAGTGAAACAATGTGATTTAAGAAAAAAGCTAAGCTCATTTAAAATTTTATCATTTGTATTATTACCAAAATTATGCCCTATAAATAGAAGCCAAACAAAAAAGATGTGTGCTCTTAAAGAACAAAACAGTAAAACAGATGGAAGACAGGTGCAGACAAATTACGTAGCAGGATGGAATAAGAAAACACAAGGAATGACAAGATATCCAAAAAGCACATAGCTGACTGTTAAAAGCATCTCATCACTCAGGTAAGATGAGAATGACTTTCAGCTAAAAATGTGTGATTAAAAACTTTAGAAACAGTAGTTTCAATTGACTGCAGAAGCTGATGTGGGGTGAGACTGTGAGGAAAAGTGCTTCAAACAACCTTAATGAGAATACTGAATAAAACAAAGAGAATGGAGAAAATGGAAGCAGTGTTAAAGGTCTTTTTTTTTTTTTTTAAAGGCTGAGAGGCTTAACCCTTAATCATGTTTTTATTGTCAAGGGAAATATAAGAAAATGAAAGATGAAAGTGCAAAAAGTATACATAAATGTGGATAGGACAAGCAGAAGTCCTAATAGGAAGCAGATGAGAAACTTGTGCAAGTAATGAAGGATATTTGTGATGGAGAAAAGAATGTCAAACCAAAAGGATGGCATATATATACACCTCATGTTATCACTTTTTTAGTGTTGTTTTTTTTTTTTCCCAGAAGAAAATGACAACATTTATATATATATCTATGCAGGGATATAAAACATTCAATGGAAGCAAGGGAAGAACAAGAAGGGAGCATAGACTTGAGAGAAGTTTGAAACAAGTCCAAAAGACAGGGAGTGTGACATGCAAGAAAAGGCTGATGGCAGTATTAAATACATTCACTGAAAAGGAGAAACAACTTGCCTCAAAGAAAGAAGAGTGTCCAATAAAATAGTAAAGAGAAGATGTTTTGGTGCAGAGAAAACTTGTAGTAGGGCCATAGATTAAATGAAAACTTGAACAAGGAAATAAACAGCTCAAAAGAAATTCATCATTAGCTTGTAGGCTGAAGCATCCAGCATGAACATAGGATATTGAAGGGAGGAAAACAGAGAACCACGTGGAAATCTGCTTCTGCTAATGGGAAGAACTGATTAAAGAGTAAATATCAGTAAGTTAGAGCAAGAAAGAGATAGAAGCTGTTCGTGGTATCACTCAAGGGAAGAGAAAATATGTGAAGAGAGGAAGAGTTTTGGAAAATAAAGTAAAATTAATTTCAAGTAAGGTGTGTGAATATAACCTGTCCAATATTAAGTGATTCCATTTAAACTTAAAAAAAAAATAAAAAAAAAATGTTTGTTTTTAGATACTATTCTGACATATGTTTGGGCAGATCATAGTAGAGAAGAAGATTCTGGAGACTTGAAGTTAAAGGTCTTGATAGAACTTTCTTATAAATTTTCAGTTTATTGCTTTTTGATAAAACAGTCATTAAAAGTTCTCATAGAAACAGACCTGAAGATTCACTCCACTTTTTGCATATATTTCTATCCTACCTGTAATTGTAGTACTAAGCAATGTAATATTAGATGCAGTATAGTAAAAACACTGTGCAATTAAATGGTAATTCACTTTGAAAAGAATGTAGGACAAAATGACTTTATATTTAATTTAAAAATGCTTTCTCTTTAGACACCGGTGATTTCCATGATCTATTTCCTGTGCATAAATAAACAAGTATGCATACTGTAAGTGATCATGAATAAGTGACTTGTGATCTGTATATGACATAGAGGGTAAAAGATAGGAAAAAGGATAAAATTCTGAATCTGACAAGATCAGATAATGAAATTAGTAAGTATGGTTGAACAGTACTGACAGTACTCTGAATGCAAAGTTGATCCAAAATCTGAGCGTGAAGCCAGAAATTTCTAAAGGTCTCGTGTTTGGCAAAACATTTGATCATATTAGATCAACATTGCATATTTACTTGGGTTTTGCATCAGAATTTTTCTATCTCCAAACATATTACCTGAACTGGAAGTGATGTAAATCCCAAAGAACTGTAACAGAAGAAGATGTACATATTATAATGTAGGCCCCGCTTTCATTTAAATCAGAACCCACTCTCGGCAATGAGGATTCGGGATGAATCATGAGGGCTAACAGTCTTCTAAAGTTAACAGTCTCACTCAATCGACATAATTACCAAGAAAAAATGAAACAGGCTCTCAATATTAAAACAAACAAACAAAAAAAACAACCTACCACAATTGGATATATCTGTTCACATCAAAAAGGAATGTCACTTTAGTGAACTGATGAGAGAAGTGTACATTTGTATGAATACAAATGCTTATAAGTCTTGAAGTTCTTAAAAGTAGGATGCTCATATTTGTGACAATGCTGAAGTTACAGTATTTTGTACTACATGTTGAGCTATGTAAATCGAGCAGCATTTGGGGTACTTGGCTTGTTCCTCAGAAGACTAAGTCTGATAAAATTTTGTAATATTCCTCAGAAAGTGAGCTGTCTAATCTTCAGCAAATGGTTCTCTGCTCTCATTCTGGAGAGAGTTGCCAGAACTACTCCTGTTCATCCACATTACTACTTTAAAGATAGGCTATTTACAGAAATTTACCAACATTACAATCCTCAAGAAGGTTAATTGGAATTAACTAAAATGGATGAACTTTGAAGTGGATTAATTACATTATCCTAAGTCCTTGTATAGATATTCCTGTTTAAAATTAAAATGATCTTAATTTAGTTTAGCTTATTTCACTACTAAACTAAGGATAAAACGATTTAAGATAATTTCAGAACTCATTTGCATTAATTTTCCTGTGTACACATGTGTAAACAAGCACGAAGATCCTAAAACCTCATTTAGTTTCATTAAGCATATCAATAATACATCAGAACTGTAAGATTGGTTTTCAGACACAAGCTCTTCACAATGACATCATTTACAATGATCACAATCTATGAGCTTTGCAAAGTTTTAAAATCCTTCTTCAGATACGGAAATTCCTTTAACAGAAATTACTTTCTATACAATTGTACTAAAAAGTGGAAGAGAGCAAATGGAAAATGTTATAAACATCCTGATTTATACAGATTTCATCTTTGAATAATGGCATTCTAAAGACAGGAGTCTGCAAAGGTATTTCATACACAAAAGAAATATATACTTGGATTGCCATGTTGCTTTAAAACCAATAAGCCTAAAACACATGAGAAAATGTGGAATTCTGTAGCACACAATTAAGATCAAATAATTTTTTTAGCAGCCCTGGTAAATGAAGGCAGATTGCTTATTGAGGTTATTCAGCAAATAGGTGATGAAGGAGTTCTAATGAAGTCTAAACGTATAACTAAGATATTCTGAGTAAAACACTCGACATGCAGTAAGAAACAAGTCTGTATTCACTGTCACAGGCATTTCATCTAACAATTTTCTAACAGCTGTAATAAAAAAGACCTCAAAGAAAACTTATCATGATATTGTTTCTAGTAGAAATTTCTTTCATTTCTTTATCAAAATAGAGGAATATAGGGACTGTAAAAAATATATTTACATGAAAGAACTATTGAAATATTTGTAGCATGAGAAAATTTTCCAGTGAAAACAACAAGAGATCATAATAATACCACTAGTAAATTTAATCTTAGTGAATAAGACTACTGAAGGAGCAGTGCACTGAATTCAATCTTCAGAACCACAGTGTAATCATTAGGAAGATTTTCACCAATAAATACAAATTGCACTGTACCTCTCTATTAGCTGAATCTTACTAATTATGAATATAAAAATCATCGGAGTTGATACATATTTTTTATTATTGTTAGACTGATAAAAAATAATGTTTCTTAAAAATAAAAGTTTTGCTACCTTAGTTATGCCTTGAGTAAAGTTTTAACAACTCTGATTTCAAAATATTCTTTTCAAATGCAGTTTGAATTTCTGATTGTCTTGTATCCTAGGAAAAGGTATAGCTGGATGCAGTGTTAATAACAGGTAAGGAACAAGAATCAGGAGACCATGAGTATTTCTAAATCTACTTAGAGTATCTTGTGTGACCTCAAGCATCTAAACTCTTTGTATCTCATTTTCTCAAATTTTCAACTGAACACAGTATATGTTTGTGTATCTCTGTGATATATAAGACTAAAAAGAGATATAAAATATCATACAGTCGAATAAGATTTTTATTATGTACCATGAGACCATGAGACTCAGAGGAAAAAAATAAATAAATAAAATAAAATATTTTTAAAACTGGTGTGCTCACCATAGCATTCAGTTGCTCAGGCAAGGAAGGGGAAAATGACTAAAAAATCCTGTAGTCGTTACTGACAAATGAACTTGTAAAAAATAGTGGAGGTAAATTAGCCAGGAGTTAAAAGATAGTTTTGAAAAGACTCAGAATGCAGCATTTTCTTTTAGATCTCTGTCAGACTAGATGTTATTTCAGTTATGTTTTGCATCTTATCGCCATACACAATTTCTACTGTAGTTTTGAATTACCGTTATTCCTCCTCATCTCAGGCACACTAGTTTCGCAGAGCATTTGCTGTCTTTTCACCATAATCAGAGCACTGAGAGAAGAAAGAATAACATTAGTTCAGATTGCTGCTGGTCTGACTGCAATTATAAGACAGAGCTATGACTAGTTTGTGTTCATTAAATAGGAAGGTTACAGGTATCTTTGAACTGACACTCATTCTTTGTGTGCAAACATATTCTCTTTCATGTTCTTACCTCCAGAAGGTGTCTTTTAACTAAACTTTTGGAAAAAAAAAATGAATTGGCAGTACATGCTTCATCTTTCATAATATCTAATGTGAATTTTTTGAGACTTCTTAAAATATTTTAAAAGGAACATTTAAAAATTGGAAAAGTCAACTCATTAAGCAACATATCTATAGTAAAAACTTCTATCTCCCACTGAAGGCAATAACAACAGCCTCTCTGAAAATTTCCTCTAGACAATAAACAACCTTTTTGAGTTTGACACTTTCTGAAGTGACTGATTCTGACTTTTTCAGAAAGGTATTTTCTAGAAGTACTAGATATGTGGAAACATTGCAAAAAAAGGAAAGCATTCTAAATTCTATTTATTATGTTATATCCTTTTATGTCCTGAGATACTGTAGAAAAATAAAAAAACTTTCCTTGAAAGTCATATCACTTTTGCAATGTTTTCTCTACTTGTGACAGCTTAATTAAAAAATAAAACACTTCTGGAAGATCTGTACACTAACTGATTGTTAACTAGCAGGGCCCCTAGTAAAAATAACTAATCTGCATGCTCAAGTGATGCAGTTAATAGACATCTCTGTTAACTTATGTGAGGCAACCAACAGACATCTAAGTAAATTCCAGTTCAGGTGATAATTTTGAGTGGAACCTACCTTTGATTATTTTTGAACATCATTCACAGTAAGTACTATTCACGATTAACCCATAATCACATTATTCAGTGGTACATAAATGTTGCTGATTCTAGACTTCATGTACATAGAACAATGCAACAAACCAAAAAAAAGCACCAAAAAGCACCAAAAAAGAGCACCCCCAAAAAATGATCATTAACCTGCACATCAGCTATTCAGCACCAAGAAGATGAGTTAGAAGCAATATGGTAAGAGAAAAAGTCTTCCCATTACAATCCGATCTAAGATACAATTGAGGGATACCTGCTGCACTCAAAGATGTGTGCACATCCAGATTGCCTGTAGGTGCTCCAGATTCTTTGTGTTTGCTTTTTTTTCCTTTTAATTTTTATTTCCTTTTAATTTCCTATTGGCAATGTTTACACTTTACAGAAAAACTGAATCTTGATTCTTCATTCCCTTTGTTGCTGTCCATTCAGGTGGAGAATAGGCAGACATGTGTTGAGCTTGTTCTTATCTGAACTTCCTGGCTCAGAACTCCTCAGCCAGGAATGCAAAGTACAGATCCACAGTGATCCTGCAAATTATATCACTCTAATGCTCCTCATGCCTCAGCAGACTCAAGCTTTTTGATACCATGATATGCAGAACCAGAGAAGCCCTTTAAATACACCCATTTCTAATTCAGTAAAGAAAGAAAAAGAAGAAATGTTTCTTATAAGACTGTCTTTCCTGCATTTCACACTGAAACTATTTCTAAAAAGAGCAGAGATTTTTGCTCATTTAAAAATGAGTTATGTGATGATTACCTCAAGGAATATTAAGAGAAACATGAGGATAATTCCATCAAGGCTTTTAAAAATCCTGTATGCAATTTGTCTTTCTTTTCAGAGGGTTAAGAATCTAAACCGCGATGGCAGAAACAACCATTTATCTGCCATTGTTCATTCCTGGGAGTTATTCATAAGCCCTGCATTAGTTTTCAGAGGGAGCTAACTACCTCAACTTTTATTCCAAACATGTACTGTCTGCACTGTTCATTGGTTGGGTCATACACAATTTACTCTTTTATGCATTCTCATCTCATTTTTGCTTTCTTATTTAAATGCAGTATTATTTATTGTGGTGTAAAAAGAAAACAGCCTGAATCCAAGGTGATTGCTAAGACAAAACAAGCGATAAGTAGCTTTTGTCATTACTACCCCCATAGTATCATTATCTACATGCTAGTGCCTAAAGTCGGGAGAGTCAGAGGTGCTTGGGTTTTTTTCTAGGTCTTTATTTCTAAGGTAGTTCTCAACCTTTTTTAATTATAGAGATGTCGACAGCTCAAAGAAAGCAAGGAAATGAAGAACAAGAGTCATAAGCACACTACGGCAGTGTATTATATTGGCACAATGGATTTTAATTGCCATCATTGACACTTTTTTTTTCTTGCAATCTTTAAAATATGAAATATGGTATGTACAGTCTCCCATATGCTGTAGAAATCTGCAAACTGACCAATCAGTAGGAATCGTGTGTGCACACATATATTCTCTCACACACTAACTTTGGATGAACACAGTGTTAAGATTTAAAAAGTCAAGTACTCAGAGAGTACTGAATGCCTGAGCTAAGCTTTTCTTTGTAACCTTTGAGGTCTCTGTGTGTCTGCAGTATGATACAGGTTTTGATTCTATGGTATTGTGTGCAGAGAATTCATTTAATGCATAGTTCATTTTGTTAGTGTGTCTTCATTAGTGTGTGACTTGTTTCATTTTTATTGCACACATCAAACTCAACTCTCAGGACAGATCTGTTCACCTCTTGACGGGGGAATTATTCATCTCTCTACTACCTCTTCTATAACATTGATCACTGGGGTATCTGGCTTCACTAATATTAATGAGTCTGCTTTCAGAGAGGTTTTGTGAGATGAAATATGTGATGGACTAGAACTAAAGAAATTAAGGTAGAGAGAAATTAAGATTAAAGATACTCTCAAATTTTTGACGATCAGTCTGAGGCAGTTAGGACCTGGTAGCTCAGCATACTTAGAGCACCTTACAACAAAGCTTGGCAGGAAAAAAAAAAAATCTACAGAATCGTGTTTTTTTTTTTTTTTTCTGGAATTTATTGATTTAAAGAAATTTTAACATGTAATGAGAAAAGTAGTTTTAGTGATGCAATTAGATATAGTCCGTGCTTCACGCTTAGTTAAAGAAATAACAGAAAATTAAGTTGCAACCTACCGTCTATCCACCCTTTTATGACATAAAGGATCTTCATACACAAATTATATTAATCCTACCTGAAAAGTATTCCAGTCTGCACCTTCATTCCATTGATGGTCTAAAGTGTGCTAACACATGACATTGCACCATAAATCTGTGCATTACAAAGATTTATGAAGCCCTAGTCTGTACGTCATTAGCAGAAACTCAGCCATCAAGAAACATATAAATAAATTAAACAGATTGCTAAACAGAAAAAATAAAATAAGTGCAGTATCGCTAAGAAGAAAATATTGTCAGGATAAGAAAGAACAAAGACAGTCGTGATAAATGACTATTCATGTTATCCACTTTGCACAATATACATTCCACTTTTAAAAGTGGAATGCTTTCAAAACTTTTAAAAGAAAGGCTACAGAAGAACACGTTTACACTAAGGCAGGCTTTAAGGTTTGTCAGAATAGCTGCTAGTCATTCTACCAGTTTCTGCCTTCTCATTACATACTCTACTTTTGAATTTCTGCATGCATGACAGCCATTCTACTTATTTATTGAAAGTCTTATTTCTATTTTACTTCCTTCAGGAAAACATTTTATATTATCTGTTAAGAGAATGATGCGTAAACTAAGTTATACCGTGTACACATTGGACTACAAGGAAGCACTGCAACAGATACTCCACCTAATTATGAGAAGATATGGGGCAAGATAGGCCTTTTCTGGATCTTGAATTATTTCCCATTAAGCTACCTAATGACCCTAGGATATTGGTGAGTCCTAACCATTTTTTAATAATGGATATTATGACTCATCCATCCATCCTGCCATACTTTTCAATGCACCATTGAAAAGATAGGAAGCCATTTTAGTAAAATATCCTAATATATCCTAGCAATTTAACTTCTAATAAATTTTATTATTGCTTTTAATTCTTTTTTTTTTCTTTCAAGGATATTGATTTTGAGAGTACACTATTCTTGCAATTAGATACAACCGGTTTTTCAGTATGTAATCATTTTTGCTTTGTAACTTTTGTAGGAGACATACTGCCTTAATATAACCTCAGATCTCTCTGGCTCGTACAGATGTTAAAATAACAAGGACATAAATACGATACACAAGTGAGTGAATAGAAAATAAGACTGTATGTATAACACTCTAAAGAAATGGCTTTATTGTCTGACTTGTCAACACACTAAAACCTGAAGCTGCTACATACCTGCACACAAACAGCACTTACAAAGCGGTTAGGTGAAGCAGACAAAGGTAACATAGCTTTTCACTGGGTAACATGAAATGCCCTCACATTTTCTAGAAGAGTTCTCACAAACAGTCTACTAAGAAATACAGCAGGCATCTCCACAGAGGTCTCAGCAATCCATTTCTCAGCAAGCACATACTCCAGGCTCAGCAAAAGTATTCTGTAGAGAACATATTTTATGATCTGCTTCTCTGTGAAAATTTCCATAAAAACAACAAGCTTCTTTGGTTAGAAGACAGTGTTTTACAGGGCTAGATCACTGTTTGTTCTATCCATAGTACTTGTTTAAGCATTACACTGTGAACTGCTTCTCTTTTATTAACAATTTTGCTGCTGTTCTGCACATATTAAGCAGCTTCTCTAGCGATGCAGAAACAAGGCATTAAACCACAAGAAGAAATGTTATCCTAATATTATCACAAAAAGTATATTATATTTAATATTCACAGGAGGGGAATCAATATCGATGTTTAGTTCTTTTGGGGAGATATAAAGTGTTAAACACTACATGGAGTTTTGTCGGTACCTTTTCTCAGAACTAATGCTGATTGCTATATATATATAACCTAGTTAAAATTTCTGTTCTATTGTCATATTTGTTACAAGTCATAGTTTTTTTTTTTTTTTTTTTTTTAAATCTCAAGTTATCTTTTATTTTTTGGTGTACTTAGAGTAAGAAATTGACATTTTTTCTTATGTATCAGCAGGGTGGTACAAGCCCTTTTTTTATGATCTACATGAAAACATGGTCATTATTGTAATCTGGATCTTATTTTTAGTACACACAGAATTCCCCCCCCCCCAGTGTCCTTCAAACTGTAACTTATAATTATCAATGCCGGAGTAAAGAGCAAATTCCTGCCAGAGAATGTAACAAACTAAGCATAGTGCTTGGTTAATGCACTAGAGTAGAAATAGTTATTTCTTATGATTCCATCAAAATTAAATGGGATTTAAATGACTTGAAGACCTCAGGTACAACTCCGGAGCCAAGATGTTTTGTTTTAGATACCTTCATTGTACACACCAACATTGTAGTCAATATTGCCTCATAACCTTTTCTGGGCATTAGGAAGAATAACCCTCAAAAAATTTATATTTTGAAGTGATTGTTGTCTTATCCTATCTGTGATTTAGATTAGAATGGTTTTTAAGAAAGCACTAGAAAAGCTGATTCATAAAGAGTAATTCAAACCAAATCCAAACACCTCTGGAACCACACAGATGTCCTTATGCACCAGATCACAAAGATCTGTCATGAAACAAAGTACCTATTCCTCCGAATGACCTAAAAATTGGTAAGAATGATTTAGGAATTACCTGTTTCATTTCTCTTTCTAGTCACTAGAACACAGATATTTTTTTCTGCATGTATACTTTTTTTTTTTTCTTTTAAGAGAAATAATAGCTTGCAGTGTATATAGCATTTAAGATGCCAGAAGCATCTCTTCTTTCCTAAGGAATAATAAGTTTCTGCACCAGCATGGGTATCTGAAAT
Source organism: Anser brachyrhynchus (assembly GCF_964034855.1). Taxonomy (NCBI): domain Eukaryota; kingdom Metazoa; phylum Chordata; class Aves; order Anseriformes; family Anatidae; genus Anser; species Anser brachyrhynchus. Next base: position 5,259,950 of record NC_137708.1, on the reverse strand, counting down.
ACTTAGAACCATTATTGATTTTACCATGTATAAAACAGCTGAAGCATTAGACAGCAGACATTCCTAGTCATAAACATTACAAGGTATCTCTGTATCTTCAGGAAATACACAGTGCTGTTGTTAATGCAGCTGATTATTCACTTTGGAATCAGAGTCCTGGAAGTGTCCTTGGTATCTGCTTCTACATACTTCAGCTGCAATGACTATCAGAAGGGTAAGGCTACTACTGGGTATTACAATGCAATGCCATTTTAAGCACATACCCGAATACGTCATCTTGCTGGGGAATTATCTTTGTAATTGCAATTGCAAATCCATCCTACCTGAAAGTATCTGAAAATTTTAGTAGCCTTATTAGACATGAGAGAGTCAAGCAACCTCAGTGGCACTGTGCTTGTGAAAAGCACCCTTAAAAAACAGCTTAACTGACCGTATCACCTCATTTACACTTACGGCATCCCTAACTATAATTAAAACGAACAAGCAAACAAACAAACGCTCAGAAGTTTAATGTCCTTGTTTTAAATCATGCACTGTATTGGGATTAGGAAACAATTATTCTTCCTCTTTTAGGTAAACAGATTATCATTCTACTAATTATTCTCAACAGAATAGAAGAGATGAGAAAATAATCTAAAACTTTTCCTGATGGAGTTAAACCCATGACTAGGCTTAATAGGCTCATTATAATGATCAACAGCATTTGCCTTGCTACTTCCAGAAAGAGAATTGTTCCTAGGATAACATTTGAAGCTGACTTCCAATACACAAAAATTTTGTTGCTGCCTATATCATCACGCAAAATGGAATAATCTCTGTGTAGTTCTGTGGAAAGAAAGTTCATTTAAATTTATTTATTTATTTATATGATTTAAGGGTAGCTTATGTACAATTTGGGGCAGTTTAGAAGCATCTGACCTGGGCAAAGAGATACCTGAGCAAATTTGGGTAATGGAGCAGGCTACGGGTATTAGCAGGGAAGGGTTATAATGTTCCCAGTACGAAAGCTAGCATGGCAGGCAGCTCAAGGCTGTTCCATATGAAGGTGTCCTTTGCAGCTGTTGATGGGTTCTGACGGAATTATGAAACAATTAGCACTCTACTATCCAAATTTCTAGGTTTTAATAAGAACTATACTTGAAACTGAGGAATATTTACAAGTGCTGACTGAATATCAAGTGGACTGACTCATCAAGAGCAGAAATGCAGTACTTGTACTTTTAGAGATTTCATTTTGTGGGAATGATTGAATCAGTCTCCATATAGTTAGAGGAGTCAGAAATTGCTTATGGACTGCATGACAGTATATAAAAAAAAAAATTAAATTAAGAAAATTAATACAGAAAAATTAATACAGATAGCAGATAGCTGTGTGAACAAGAGCCTCCATCGGTCCTTTTCTTGTTCTACAACTCAGTAAGTACCCACATCAAAGTTATCTTTAGTTTACCGCTGCAATGATTAGAAATTAAGTTGGAACTTGTTATAGGAATTAATGAAGTACAAGATCTTACTCACTGGGTGGGTTTTCCCCAGAAACCTACAATACTGATTACAAAACTCAATTAATAACACTTTTAACGTTCAGTAATTTATCACACTTAATATTTTGCTATCATTTTATTTCTTTAATTATTTTCCTTTTTTACAACTTCATTTTCACCAACATTAGCTAACAGACAAATAAAAAAGATAAGAAAACAATATTTTAGGTCCCATTAGGATTTTCATTTAATCTTAACAGAATACTTAATATATAAACGGTATTATGCAATGATGGGTCACAAGACCAAATATATAAGTAGATAAAATAATTACAGAATGGTTTTTCAGTGTTTGTTCATGCAGTTTGGTTTAGAATTCTTTCTGTTTATTGTAAAGTTCTCCTAAAACACAACTCTGATGCTGACTTCTTTCATCTAAAGCAACAGGTAATTCCCCAAATCCTTCATGTGTTACACTGTCCAGTCCACCTTCAAATGAGTAAAGAAAAATTTACTCATTTCTAAAGCCATATATGTTATTCATATGAAAACAAACTAATTAAACCAGAGCCTGGAACTAGACAATAATATTTGTAATTAAAACCAACTGTGCTATTGAAAGTCATCAGTTCTGGTAGCATTGCAGAACATTGCAAAGTTGATACTTAAGTTTATAGTGAGAACACCATAAAGATGAACTGCTTACAGAAATAAATAGAAAGTAGATAGAAGTAATTAATAGAGCTTTTGTTTAAAGAAAAAATACAAACCCAAGAAGAAGGAATGTTAAATGAGGTAAACTGCCTACTAACAGATTACTTATATTGATTCTTTAATTATGGAGTTACCATAGTCAATAAACATTGGTTAAAACCAGTCAAAATAATATGAACAGTCTTGTGATTAAAGAACCTGACTACAGTAAGAACAATTTATTGCTATTTCCTCTCCATTGTAGAGAATCTAAATTATAAAAGTGTTTTATTAAGTCTTTTTCTGCCTGTTTCCACCTTTAAAATGGAATCCAATAACAACCAACACAAGAAGCTTTACAGAGATTAACTGAATAGTGTTGACAAAGTATTTGATAATGTAGGAAAAATGATAATGTAGGAAAAAAGGTCATAAGGTCAAGAAGAAAATTTACCAAGCTTTTTTTTTTAAATTCATTGCAATAAGATTACAATCAGAAAAAAAAAAAAACACAACACCAATGTGATATTACAAAGCATTTCTGCCATTTCCACTAGAAACTGCAGAAATACATAATTGAGATAGTACAAGGAAAGATCAGAGAGAAAAACTCTCAGTCGTTACCAGTGGGCAAAGGATAAATTCTAGAAATGACTGTTATTTTACTATTTTTTATTACTTGATCTACAAGAGTAAATGAGCAAACTAATGACAGAAATTTAGTATTTCTCCCCGTGCATGTTAGACCAAATAATAGCTGCTGAACCATAACTACTTGAAGTCAAATATCCAAATTTAATTAGTTAACATCAGACTGTCAATTCTGCTCAGCCACAACCCTGCAAATCAGAAAGTTTTATAATGTATATGGTATGTAGTCATATGTTGAAAATAATACTTATTTACAGCAAAATATACCAAAATTCACAATGATTATTTCATTCATTCTATGGCTTATATTCTGCAGCAGAAATAAACTTTAAAATACTTAAAAGCATTGAATTCCCTAGCATAATAACAAAAAAGTACCTGTAGAGAGGTTTGCATATGGAGAACAATGAAAAAAAGTTTTCAATTTGGTTTTCTACTGAATTACTGAAGAGTAAATTTATTTAAGTCACTTCAATCCACATTTACATACACTACATCATGAATTAACCAGCAACTTTTCTCATGAGTGGGCAGAACACATTAAAGCAACCAGAAACACAGTTTGATTTGTTTTCTCCTGTACCCACATTGATTAATATCTATACCACCATGCATTTGGTTCTGATGCGTGCCATGTGTCCTGTCTGAGAACACATTATTTGATCTAAGGAAAAATTATCCTTATTCTTTTCCATTGATTTTAGAAGAGTTTTGATTCTTTATGCTGGAATTCTATTTCTTCAAAATATAAAAAACAGCAGCCATTTCACTGATCATATTTTTGTTTGTTTGTTTGTCAAAACCAAAACATCCACAAAAACTTGAAGACTTTGACAGTGAAATAACAAAGCATTTACTTAACATAATTTCAAAATGCATCTTCATTGTGTTTATTAAATGAAAAAAGCAAAAACAAAACCAAAAACTTGATATTGCAACAACAAAATATATTATTTTACCCCAAAGTACTATTTTCATTTAACTTCAGTGAGCCAGGTTTTTTAAAAAACCTTTTTTTCTGAATTTTTATTTAACTATATATAAGCTATTTGAACACCTCAAATCCTTTTCTGGCAGGTCTTAACTGGGCTTGAAAAATGACTTACTGTGACAAATGAACAGTTCATCAGACTATCTGACAGCACATGAATAAGGACTGATGCATATCTCAGTCTGGAATATTAATTGAAAAATAGAACTTCCAGGTGTTTTCAACACTGGGTTTAGAGAGGATAGTCTTAAATAAACATTAAAAAGTACCAAAAAATTAAAAAATATAAATACTTAATAGTATTTGGTTGTCACCATTTAAGAGTAATAGAAAGTAATAAGATAATTTAGAATAAAAGATAATTAAAAATTTGACCTCCTTAAACATGAAAACAGTCAAGTTGCAAAGAATCATGTTAGTCGTCTTCTGTGAAATCCAAATAAAAGCTTTGTGATTGGAAGTTGTAATAACAGAGGCCAATTTTATCTTTCTAAGCAATCATGTGAATCAATATCTTGCACATATACATTTTACTCATTAAATACATGTTTAGAGCTCTATTTCCACTATAAGACAATTGCTTATTTCAGTGAATAAGAAGTGAACCAACACTGCTGATTAAGAAGTGGCAGGAAAGCTGCAGTGAATCATAAGTCAATGTAGCTCTTTTGTCAACGTCTTAAGAAAAGCCTAGTTTGTGGCCAGCTACTTAGTTCCTCTATGATTTTGTTTTGGAGGAATTCTCTCCTGGTTTGTTGATGGGTTTTACAATACATAAGATATGCAAGGCAGAAGTTGTGTACAATTACCGTAAAACTGGGTCAAAAGATAACTCTTTTATAAAAAAATAAAAAATAAAAAAAAACTACACAAATGCACAACGCATTACCCAGGGCAAGTGAAAATAAATATGAAGTGCCATACCTTGCATTAAATAAACTAAGCTGGTTAGAGCAGCAACACTCTGGAATTATTTATTAGGTAAAGATTATTGCTTGGTTGCATAAAGAATGCACTGTAAGCATTGTGGAGTTTTTCAGAAAGAAGAAAACAGAATTGCACTCCCCTAACAATGTACTAAAAATTGCAATAAAGAATGTGGCCTGGACATACTGGCCAGGAACTGAAAAAGGCTCAATTCAAGATTATTGAGAGATTCATGGATATTTATATTAAAAGATGACTCCAAGGCATGAGTAAATAAGGAAATGTAAGTACATTTCTACCATACCACCTGTAAGCAGATGGGAGAGAATTCATTATCAAACAGAGTTGAGTGTAAAATGGATTTTTGTTCCTGTAAAGGAACATCACACAAATTACCAGGGAAACACATGAAGATTTCTAGGGTAACAAGTGAAGTTAAAACAGTGCACTGTTTGGATAAAATTAGGCTGTCTCAGAGTTTACAGTGGTATTTTTGCAATGTTTATGAGCTACCAGATGAAGAATGTTGGTGAGTCCTTTTGCCTCCAGTGTCTTCTTAGCCCCTATGGTTCATTGCACCTTGAGTTTATCTCCCTTGGGAACTTATTATGCAGTAAATAAGGCTGCAAATTTATAGGGCACTCTGCACTTATTCCACTTACAGACACTGTTAACGTGCCATAAGAATCCCCTGTAAGAGTTCACTCTCCCTTTTGAAACCAAGTAACAGTAAATACAGACAATCTGCATGGGGAATTAGTACAGATCACTAAATGTGACGTAGCTTTCTATCTAAATTTACTTCTTTCAAATACAAGGTTATCTATGTAGAAAGAACCGTAGACTTCCATCTATATGTGCTGGAGCACTTGCCGTATGTAGATACACTGTGCTCAGATTTCCTAGCCCCAGGAGCTGCCATTAACTAGTGCCACATGTAGTATGATTAGATGTCATTGTACTGTAGGCATCAGAATTGTCCCTCCTTATTAAAGAACCAAAACAAATATAAATCAAAACAGAAGTAAATATAAGTATAGATAACATGAACAATTGCAAAATAGAAAAATATTTAAACATAAGTATAGAAAACATGAACTATTGCAAAATAGAAAAGTATTGCCCTCAGAGCTGTTTTGTGCTTCCATGTCTTAGAAAACAATGTGTACCCACTAGAGTGCCACGTCCAGTAACGTTACCTTTGATTTGTTCCTACAATTAATGATAACAATGCTAAAACTACAGAAGTTTTAAGAGCTCAGGCATGAAATGGGAACTTAGTTGTGATTCCTGTCCCCGCTAAAGTTTCTGCTTTCCACTGGTGCTGGAAGCTACAGCAGTAGGTTTTCTTTCTTTTCTGAAGCAAGTTGAACACTTGCAAATGTTACAACTCAGCAGACTTTCATGTCTTATCCAAAAGCAAAGCCTTAAGATAGAAATTGCAGGAATATATTTGTTAGGCAAAAATTCATAGGTACTTAGCACTGCACAGAAAAGACAATTTCACTTAGAGTTCCTATGAGAACTTCAGCTGGGATGGTATCTTACAGACCATAACATAGCCTTAATAAGCCCTTGAATCTTGCATTCCTTGCTCTGCCTCAATTCATTTCATTTATTAAAGTATCAGCTTGCAAATGCATTATGGAAAAATGAACACAAAGCAGCAGCAAGAGTTTCAAGTATTTCTATAATTTATTCCTGCAGAGAAAACAAACAAAGAAACAAAGAAACAAACAAAACAAACAAACAAAAATAGAAAATATAAGAAGTTTCAAATGAATAAGTGGAAAATATCCAAAAAAGTAATCTCCAAAGTTCAACATTAATGCTTAGAAGAGCCTCATTATTCTTTCTAGAACTCCCTACATTAAATTTGAATGCATGTGAATGGTAGTACCAAGAGGGCATTGTTCTTTATTATCTGTCACAAGTGACCACGTTGTGAAATCAGAGCCAGAAGTTAAATTTTTTCATCAATTGTGTGGAAAAGCAAAATTTTCCAGGCTGTTAATGTTAATGATTCAAGTTTATAGAGAAAAACAGGAAGGTGCAGAAATATTTAAAACAAAGCAGTACCATGTTAGCACTCCTTAATCTACATGACTTTATGATTTTAATAGTGATAACTGACCTTAAAGTGTTTTTTTTTTCAAATATTTCAATATGGTCTATCAGTTTGAAAGTAGAACCGATAGCCTTTCTGCACTGTGAGATCAATATACACATATACAAATTATTTGAGGATAATTCAGCTCATCATATTATTTGTGGCATTTCTGAAAGAAGGATGTGAAAATACTCAGCTGAAGGCTTTCCAATAAAATTTGAAAGGAGTTATGAGAATTGGATGCATCTTTCCTTTTATAATATACGCTACATCACTTCTCCAAAGCTATTGCCATTCTCAAATGAATATTTCTGATTATTTGTAACAGAGTAAGGATCAAGGAGCATTACAAACTGGACATAGGCAGGACAGAGCTGCATCCCAAGATACAATGCTAGTAGGCAAAATCTGAGATTTCTTTCATTCTATTGTTAGTGACCTAGTCCTGACCTGTCTGTAAATGTGAGAGGCAAATACGTCTGCTTCCAGCACAGTCCAAGGCCTTTGACAACCATATACCAGGTAGTCATACGCGACTGAATATGTCTATCTACTTGCTGAGCATGGTTTATACTGCAATCCATAAACCTGTCTTCTGACATCTTCTGAGAATATTCTTTTTCTCCCTCATCCTCAGAACTGATGGAATTTATCTTTGTTACTTTATGTTAAGTATGCCTGTTACTCATCAACTATATTTCAAAATTGGTTAAAACATGCAAAATGAATTCTGTGAATCAATTCCAGCAGTAGTTGTTTAATAACATACACAATCTGCAGCTAACTCCATAGTAATCGGATAAGTACAGTAGTTGTATATTTCTCAATATGATGTGGTATCTTTATGTATCTGCGAGACATTGTTACCTCAGGACCAATTGCAAAACAGAATTAAGTAGATTGTTTTGATTTTGAAAAGGACTAAGCCACAACAAAATGGGAAAAAAAAAAGATAAGGAAAGTGTGCACATGTACATTTCCTGTGACTTCTGCTTTGCAACTGATCATTTACAACTTCAGTAGGTACACAGTAAAAGAGAGTAAGATAGGATACATTATTTAAAAAAAAAATAGTATAAAGCTACTGGAATTTGGAATAGCTAAAAGTAAAACAGGCGGTTGCAGATCATTTTATAAGAAGTATTTTTTGGAGTATTTTGTACAATACTAGAGTGATTTACAATTAGCAAATACTGATTACTTTCACTATGTCAGTTCAAGATAAGCATAAGAAAAACATTTTTTTTTTCATCAGTACCACTGGGACTGTAATTTTTAAAAAAGCATTTGAGATTTTCAAATAAATTCATTTTAAATCAATATATTTTCATTCACTTCCAGTGGCACTGAAGTTTTCACTCTGTGCTACTGGAGTTGTGTTTAAAAGTACAGTAAATATACTGAAGTAAATATACTGAATATATTCTCTGTTTTAGATAACATTCCCACTTCCTTTTCCTTAAAGACTTGACAAATTACAACAGTATACTTAATAAAAGAAATCGTGAAGAGATGACAGATGTTAAGGATACGTATGTAATAGAACAGTATAGTTCATATATGTATGTGTACTATAAGTTCTGTCTGAAAGAAATTCCAATCCAGGGTGGAAACAAAGTAAGACAAAAGCACTAAGATGATATCATACTCTTTAAAAGTGTGTTTGGTGGGAGAAAGCATAATCATTTCTTCCAATTCATGTGGTCAGCAACGTCATATTCTACTACTAAATGGATTAATGCAAATCTACAAATATAATCAAAACTGTAAAACAAATGTAAAGGCTGTTTTCTTATATAGTCCTGTTCCTTTCTACCCATGATAGCCTCTGTAAATCCCAATGTTCTCCACCTGCAATTCTTTTGCTGCAGTGACAGTATTCGGATAAAAAAAAAAAAAAGATAAACAAACAAAAAAAAGAATTTAATTCAGCTACTTCCTCCCATTCTCAAACACTTTTAAGATGAGCAAAATCTCTATTGGCAAAAAGGTTAAGTCAGTACTTTGAAGATAAAGATAGTTTTATCTAAATCATTATAAAAAATAGTTTTCTTTGTAGAGATACACAACCGTCAGACGTCATACTGAGCCTTCTGTATTCCAGACAATATAGTTTTAAAATTATAAGCTGTGAAATCAGTCAGAACATGTTCCAAAACCACTGAGTACTCAAAACAAAAGACTGAAATTAGCTCTACAATGAAAAGGTGAATAAAAGTTACTCTGTAATGGCAGACTTGTTAAATACTTGATGGGCACCTCTAAAATAACCCACAGGACACTCCAGGTGACTGCAAAATCATATAGTGCTGCATTCGCCCTTTGAGTCCACACTGTGACATAGATTATATATTTAGAATTTCTGTAGTCCCTTATCATATATAACAATTCAAAAGACTGGGATCTGCAGCAGTCCCAACATCTTCCTGCCAGTCTTGACACTAGCTAGAGAACTTCTAAATATTGTGATTAAAAGTCTCGGCAAAAGTTGGAACTGGCACAAAAATGAAGAGTGATTGTTCATTACATACAAAATGTTATCTATCCTATTTAATTTTGGTATCTCTAGAGCTGGGAAAGTTTACCTGTACTTGTACCTTCAGATGGGAAATCAGGTCTTGTTGAGCTTTTGGTTTTAAATTATTTGGCTATTTCAAAATTAGTAAATTCTCATATTATATATATAAAAATCATAATTAGTGCTGCAAGCATAGCACACAAGGCAAAGATGAGATTCAGATATGGGAGTCTTTAGAGATTTATCACAATTATGAGATATTGTGCGTTATGAAGTATTAGGAGCTAAATCCATAAAATACATGGGTTTTGCCCTGAGCATTTTTAATGGGTTAAAAGACATTTCACAGAAAAAAGCAATTAGTGAGCATGTTTGGAAATTGGTAAAACCATCTTGATATGGAGTTGAAGATGCCAGAGGGTTCAATTTTAATCTTTTTGATGTTCTGAAGTTTAGTTAACGATAAATCTCTTTCTGTGGGAGTTCTGCATCTATGTATATCGGGCAGCAAAAGTATGTCTGTGTCCTTATCAAATACCTCCCTCCCCCAACATCTTTCTAAGTGTCATGGATAGTTACTAAGATGAGGAAATATCATTTAAAAATATTAGTGATAAATAAGACAGAAAAGTTATATTCACAACTGCAAATAGGTCAACAGATAAAAGTACATTTTGCATATCGAACCTTTCTGAGATGCTCTTCAAGATGTGAGGTCTTGGGTAGCACTCCAGTAATGTCAGCTAAAATCCCACCAAAATCTGGGGGATCTTCAGATTATATCATCTTAATACTATTCATAGAATCATAGAATCACGGAATGGTTAGGGTTCGACCGCCCCCATATTAAAGAATGTCTTCCTAATATCTTATCTAAATCTCCCATCCTTTAGTTTAAAGCTGTTACCCCTTGTCCTATCACTGCAACTCCTGACAGAGTCCCTCCCCAGCTTTCCTGGAGGCCCCCTTTAGGTACTGGATGGCCTCTACAAGACCTCCCCAGAGTCTTCTCTTCTCCAGGTTGAACAAGACCAGTGCTCTCAGCCTGTCTTTGTAGGAGAGGTGCTCCAGCCTCTGCGCATCCTGGAGGTCTTCTCTGGACCCGCTCCAACAGGTCTCGTGCGGGGGGCCCAGAGCTGAGCGCAGCACTGCAGGTGGGGGCTCACAAGAGCAGAGCCGGGGGGAGAGTCACATCCCTTGCCCTGCTTGCCACACTGCTTTGGATGCAGCCCAGGATACTGTTTGCAATAACTCATTGTTATTGCAATAACTTGCACAATTGCATTATTATTGCAATAACTCATTAGCTTTCCACGTGAAAATTAAGATTTTAACCTTTTACTGTAAAAGGAGGTGAAAGAAAAAACAAATCCTCTCTCACACAAGAAAGGCATTATTTCTCATATTTTCCTTTTTTTTCAGACATCATCTCATTATTTGGATCATAGTTTTTGAAAGCCCATCTGCTCTTTTAAAAAATAAGTTTACAATTCAGCTCAATATTTTTACTGAATATCAAATATATATATCAAATAATAAGAAAGCAGAAATATAAAGTTGTAATACACAAGAAGAGCAAATTCACAACTCCATTTGCCCTCGTTTATGACCTATCTTAACTTGCATTATAATCTCTCTTTTTCAAAAGCCCCAAACAAATGATTACCATTTAGTAACTACAGGAACATGCAAACAACCATGCTAGTGCAGGCCAAAGTTTCACCTAGCCCAGTATGGTGCGTCTAGTTTTGTTGGTAAGCATGTGCCCAAGGAAGGACAAAACTCTTCTTCTACCCTCACAGTCATCAACTGTATTCTGCAGACTCCTGAACCTCAGGTGGTTTGTTTAATAATCCCCCATGGATCTTTCTTCCAAGGATGTATCTAGTTTCCCCTAGAATATTTTGCTAGTTTCCTTAGAACTTCTTGCTTCCTTTGATAAGGAATTTCACAGACATAGTACCCACTCTGCATGATCAAACATCTTCCTCTATAGCAAAGAAATGGCCAGCTTAATTGCCTGGCACAAACTGTATGAAAAACGATCTCTAAAGTAAGAAGAGGCATAAGTCAGAAGGTCCAGTGCATACCAAACATTCATGGTGAGTTCTGTGCTGAGGTCCAGATAGGGACCAGATCATAGAGAAAGCAAAAACTATAAATACTTGTACATAAACATATCTTTAAGCTACTGAGGGGAAGTTCTGGAACAAAGCATGGCAATTTTGTATTCAAACTTTGATTATGGTATGTTAGGCCTATTCCCGTAGCCCTTCTGGATTACAGAAAGCAGTTTATACAAGAAAGCAGGAAATATTTGTGAAGAGCGTGTGTCTGAAGACCTAAGGCTGAGAAAAATAATTTGAAAAGAGAAGATTTTGTTATCATCAATGAAAATGTCAATGCCAGTCTCAACAGAGCTTTTAAAATAGTCACTTTCCCTCCAGAATTTGACAGTTTGCATAACAAAAGGAAGTAACATTTAAACAACCACACAAATTAATAGAGAAAAAGACAATTTCATACTTCATGATGTTGTTCCAGACTCAAGAAATCATGAGGAACAGCTTCTTTGTAAAAAGGCTAGTGCTTGTAGTGATTATGTCCTCTATTACTGCTATATGAATCTTTGAATATTAAATGATTTTTGTCTATCAGGACATTCCTTGCAAACAATTATTAAATGAGTTACGACTGCAAGTGAATTAGGAAATGACATACAGGACCTTGCTTCTGCATGGATTATATGGGTATATCCACCAATGCCTTTTCACAGTACCGTCTTTAGTTTAATGTTCAGATATACAAATATAATTTACTGAGCTATCATTTTTTGGTAAACTGCACTTTGCAGACAGTGCAGAGAGATTTGATGTCTCTCAAGGTAGGTAATGGCATGAATAATTCATTAGGCTTACTGGAGTTAATGTTGTTGTACTCAAGGTTAAGTATTCCCCCATCTCCATATAAGGAATTACTTGATTGTTTACCTTAAAAATGAACTTTTTTTAAAAAGCCATTGTATAAATAATAGCATATGTCTAGCTGCCATAATTTGTAAACTAATCCATCAAGGTATCAGCAAATAACTATATACTGAATAAGCTTACTTCTTTCCCCAGGTACTTTACAACTCTTCATAACAAACACAACCATTTAATGAAAATACTGTTGCTCTGAGACATTTTTTACTCCTTACTTAACTCTACTAATGATATGAGTGATTTTATTTATTGAGGACAATAATATAAAAGCAAAATTGAGGGGCTATGTCTAGATTGGTCATGAGATTATGTACAATTAACAAAGCTAACAAGAGCGAAGCAATGTGCTATTTTAGTCAAAATCACAAATAAGCTGTAGCATTTAGATTATCCTCAAAGTGGGAAAAAAACAACAACAGCACACAAACACACGTGCCCCCCCCCGAAACAAGGCCATGGAAACAAGCCAAGTTGTTTGGCTGGTGGTGGATTTAATTAAAAGCAGCAGCCAGACAGCTAACTACAGCTAACTAAATGGCTTCACTGTGTCCTCTACGAGCAAGTCCTGCATGGCAAGATCAAATCCCGCAGAACACAAAGTCCTTTCTGACAAGAGCAGCCTTTACCTCTAGCTAATAACTCCCTGATCAAACTCCTATTGAACCCAGCAGGAAACAAGGACTTTGTTGAACCATTCTGAAGGGACTCGGCATCTTAAAGAGGGATGTCTCGGTTTCTCCAATGATAATATAATGCAGATTATTTGGAAAATTTCTGTAGGAAACAAAAAGAAACTCACTTCAGTATTCAAGGGACACCAGTTACTTAGACTCTCAGATTCTTTAGGAACTGGAGTACGTATCACTTATGTATGTTTAAGTCCCAATTACTTGACTGGCTAGAAGGTCTTTTCACATGCACAGGTATGTGAATGATGACTCTTGCTTGCCCTGCTGCAAGACAAGGCTTCAAAAGTATGCCTCCACTTAAGCATGCTCCATTTCAGAATATGGATGCTCTCGCTAATCACACTGAAAGAACAAAAAACACTTAATAGCACCATTGAATGTTTATCTATTAGTAATGCACTGCAGGTGATAAACAACTGTGGGAAATTATTTCGTCTTGATTGAAATCTACCAGTATATTTTGAGCGTTGACTGTACATGATATTTACTTGGTTTCTACCATTGCAGTGGTCCTGCTCGTTTATCTGACTCCCAGATCTCTTATTTCTTGCTTCAGCAAATGATAACAAACTATTAATTTGTCTTCACATTGCATTTACTCATAGCAAGTGTCATCTATCAGGTACAGTCATTGGTGAAATAAATTAGCTACATTCCTGTTCTGTTGATAAAATAATAGTCCATGCTCTGAAAACTGTCATCGTAAAGCAAAACTGTACTCTAAAGGAAGTGTCACTTAACAAGCCTGGGAAAGTGCAAACATAACTGATCAAATAGTACCCTTTACTCACAGTTCACAAATAGTAAACTCCTTGTGGAGAATTATAGCAAGACAGTAGAATTTCCTAATGTTAGCAAAGCTACAGGACACATAATTGCGGATTTCACAGAATTCAGGTGAAAAAGAAAAGCTATGTAAAATTTTGTTGTTATAGGAAATAGATAATTACTTTTCTAAATACTATTAATGAACAAAATCAGGAACTCTTCCCTTTCAACCTGTGTATGCACAGATTCTTTCTTTTCCCACAAAACATGCATATGGTCTGAATACTATGGAAACTTTTGAAAAATGTAGCTTGAACTAACGGGTACTAGTTCCAGAATTCCAGCAGGCAGACTTAAAAATAATACCTTTTTTTTTTTTTTTTTCTTTCCCCATCTGGAAACACAAATATTAAGTAATAACAAAAGATCAATTTAAATCCTTACGGATGCATCTAACACCTCAGCCATTGGCACAAAATGGGCACAAAGCCTATTCAGAATGACAATAGATATGCATCTCTAGACTTCCATTCAGAGAATTTATCTAGAATTTCTGATAACTACTCTAAAATGAATTACCAGTGCTGAATGAATAAGAGCATTTTCTCATTCTGAAATAGCGGTAATATGTATCTGTGTTTTCCACATTAGTTCAGGACCATTTTAATTGCCAGTATTAGGAGGCAGAGTTCAGCATTATGTGCTTGTGCCTGCGAGCACGTTAAAGAAAATTTCACAGTGATCTAAGAGAAGATGTAATAAAAAAGGGAAAATCAAAGACAGAAAAATGGCAACTTTTAATTAACAAAAGGTTTCCTTTTTGCCATTAGCATAATGCCTATAGATCAATTTTTAGCTCATTCTCTCAGCAATATTTTCTTTCTCTCTCTCTGTGATGTTAGCATCATGGAGCTTTGCATTTCCCTATGGGGCTTGTCATTTATTTTCCCACAAATGTTGATCTAACAGAGCATCTTCCTTCAGCTCAAGTTCTAAATGATTGTGAAAAATCTTTCAATTTTCAGTTTAGGTTAACAAGGATTAGCCCATTGTATCAGGACTTCTCATATTAATAATTCTAAAATCTATTCAAGGTTGCACAACATAAAATTTAAATTCACAGACATATAAATGGTTTATATTATTTTATAAGTACAGCTTAACATAGCTAATCTCATTACTTTTACTAATACCAAGTTGTTAATTTTTCTTTTTAGAAAAGTTAAAGTAAATGTAATTGAGCTTTTTTGTTTATAAAGACCATGATGGTAAGTACTTCATTTGAAAGTGAGATTGATCTGTCATTTGAAAAAGAAATTGTATGCTCTACTCTACTTTTCTATGGACCACAGACATCCATTAGACAAATAACTACTTCAATGTTGATATTTTCAAGTCATAAAAAACATCAGAAATTTTCAGTAAAACACAGAAACGGGAATGGATTTTGTGGGAGATTCTTTACAGAGCAAAAAGATAAGCAGGAGCTAGGATAACAAAGTCACCAAAATTAACAGGAAGCTACTCGTGCACCATAAAAAAAAAAAAAAAAGATTCATAGGATAATAGTGGCTATGAGTCCCTGGCAAGCCATGTAGCTCTGAAATCTGAAATCCAATTTCCATTGTCACATTTACTACTCAGATAGCACAGTAAATGATTTTCTAATGCTGGCAGTAATGTGTCTAGCTAACATTTGCAGTTGGACAGTAAGTTCAGTCAGTCACAATTGTCTCTTGCCAAAATCCAGGAAAACGTTTTCTATGACTGTTATTCCAGAAGCTTTCCTAACCATTTCAGATGAGTATGTTTGATGATCTTTTGACTAAATTTTTATGAAATGCATCTTTTCTACCTACAAATCTTAAATATATAACTTTTTTTTTTTTAATTATTATTTTGCTCAGATGTCAGTAACAGCACAGAGCAGTCACTCTAGAATGTTTGTGAAGGGAGGGATACTATTGCTGGATTTATGCTTGAGAATAATGAGAATGAATGATCTCAAACTGACTGGAAAAATGAAAA
Organism: Anser brachyrhynchus; assembly: GCF_964034855.1. Classification (NCBI taxonomy): domain Eukaryota; kingdom Metazoa; phylum Chordata; class Aves; order Anseriformes; family Anatidae; genus Anser; species Anser brachyrhynchus. The sequence goes on along the minus strand of NC_137708.1, from coordinate 5,244,107 downwards.
ATGTCAGCAGAGCTTTGAAAAATACATCTGAAGATCTATTTCTATACTAATAGAAATTTTTTTCTAATTTTTATTTTTAGGACTGTTCTTAGCTTTATCTTATGTTCTACTTTTGGAATTGTGAGTTTAATTTTCAAACATCCATCTCTTCCATTACTTCTTTTGAAAATTTAGTAATTGAAAGTAGATTTGCAGAGGTGTGGAGATATTTATTAATTAATTGTTTAATATCTGCCTCTAAAACAAACTGTTCCTTTAAAAAACAAAACAAATTACTTTTTTTTCATAACTGCAAGGAAAATCCAACTCCTAAATAGGTCAAAAGAAATCATATAAAGCTCCCTAATAATCTATTCTTACATTACTTTTATGTAAACATCATTTGTGGTTGGCTATCTAGGAAATTATTTAGCTATAATAAACAGCTATGTTAAATGTTTAAAAATATGATCATGAAGAAAATATTTGAGAAAAGTATGTATACTGCCCTCTTAAATTCATTTCTGAAAATTCCTGTCATTTTCTCTGCTTGACTGCCCTCCTATGTAACTACCTATCAATTTTCCTATTATAAAACATGCATATTCATATTTTTGTAACTCATTTATCAGACTACAACTTCATATTATCAATCCAGATACATTTTATTAGTGTCTCATAAAATAAAATGAAAACATATAAAACTACTTTAAATTTCCTAAGCAAAAACATTTATTATGATTGTTGTTGTTTTGTTTTTTTCCTTTGAGACATGGAAAACATGAAACATTTGAGTATGGAAAAAAATCTGGCGAAAAGATTTAGACTGGCAAAGGAAAAAGATATGTGAACAAACTGTATATAATGGATATTTACAATACACTTATTTTCAGCATTTCTATTTGAAAGCACTACAGTCCAAGTGAAACATCAATTTCTTACAAGTGAAGCACTGAGATTACATTCAATATTAACCAACCTTTCCTTAAGTTTTTCAGCATTTATATCACAGACGTTTCATTGTTGCAATGGTTGATTGCTATTTTATGACTAGAATTAAAACATGTACGAAGTTGTTCTTGTATTTTTAAAAACATCAGAAATAATGCCTTTATTTTTTTTTTCCCAATATAAAGTCATTTACATAGTGGCAGAGATCTGTTATGACAGCATGATCAAAACCCACAGTGCTATGGATCATGCCCTCTCAAATCTGCCTAGGAAAGGTTATCTTCATTCCACATGACCCCATGCAGAAGGCTCCCCTCATTAAATCAGGCCAGTCTGGCAAAGGAAAATACCCAAACAGGTGCTTTCTTCTCTGCTTTTAAAGAGCTTGTTGCAAAAATATCTTCTCCTGAAGTGCATAATTTTTTCATCATTCCAGTGTGAGGCCCTGGATGTCTCTGTGCATGGGAAACAGAGCCCAGCTGTACCGCATGAGTGGCAGTGAGATTAGAGAAAGATTTATGAGAGACTGTGTTGGAAATCACAGTGGGCCAAAAACTATTGCCACAGAATCCCTAATATTTGGGCTCCTTAACAGTACCTTGTGTAAGAAAAGGCCAGAAAACAATTAGCATGGCATAGCTAGCATCAGGATTTCTTTTATGATAAGTATGATGAAACCAGTATTATGAGTACGTTCTACCTAATATAGCCAGATTTACTGCCATACAGTTCTACATTAACAGAAATCCCAGTTTGAAGTTCAGCAGATTTTTTGAGGACAAATGTTTTAATAGTTCTCACACAAGGGGAAAAAAATCAGTTAAAAAGCCATAGAACAACTTGGTTTTATAAAAGAAATTTACATCTACGCTCCTATTTCAAAGACTGACTGCTTTCATTATCAGAGCCGGCTGTGAAACTACATTGCCGAGCATTAAAAATTTCAGCGACTTTTTGCTGCGAATGAAGAATAAACAAAGCATCAGTTTCAGAAAACGTACAGCTAAAATTCCAACAACTAATGGGAAGAGAACGTCGCTGGGCAGTTAATTCCAAGGATCACCAAAAAAGCAGAGGCTGGAAGCTGACACCATCTCCTAAACGCTCACCGCAGCCCATGCCCCCGCGCAGCCCCCGCAAGCAGCTCTCCCCACTGCCTCCGCTCTGCTGCTGCAAAGCCAGCCCAGGGTACAAACTCAACACAGCCTCTACGTACCCCCACCACTGTCTTCTCCATGTTTTCGTGGATGGAAGCACGCTTGCTTGAGACACTGTGTATTAATTTTAGGAGGTTTCTTGAACAGGCGAAACAAGATAGCTACAGGCCTACAGCCTGCAGAAGTGTATGTGCTTGTGTCAGCCTGACATTACAGGTAAGGTTTCTGAATATCCAATCTCTACATTACACAGAGTATTATAATTACATTTGTATAGCTCCTGCATAGGCCTGGATAATAGTTTCTACAAGATTACTTTCCCATTTGTTGTATACCAAAAAGTATTGTCACAACCGTACTGTTAAAAACAGTGCACTTGTAAAGATTTAGCAACCAGAAGTTCTTCACTAAACACATACAGCTACTACGGTTCAGTATAACAGAGGTTGGTTACAGAATTTGTTTTAAAAAGGTGTTAGGGAAGTAGGATATCAGGTCTGTTAAAAAGCAAGGTGTGTAACTATAATCATATCTTAATTTTTTAGACTTTTTTCAGACTGGATTTCAATCACCATTTTGATTAAATTCAGTGACTAAAACCAGTGCAACCACCCATTTCTATTTACCCTCTTTTATGGCTGTTTATACTGGGAAAATTAAGTCTCACAAAAGAAGCTTGAAAACGTGACTCTGGTGTTTGTTCTGTTAGATATTATCTGTGGGCAAAGCTTTACTTATCTCCAGGTCTCCTCTGCTCTTCTGATTGCAATCTCATTTCACTTGTCCTTGGGATCTCATGTCTGCTATGACCTCCAGCTTGTTAAATATTCAGCAGAAAGTTTATGGACTTTCCCATAACCTTGATTAAAAGCCTATGGGGAACCTGAATGCTGAAAAAAACCCTTTATTTGAAAAGTAACTCGAGTACACTGTGCTGATTTCTGTTTCACTAATAGTATTTATAATCAGCAGTCAATGACACAGAGTTGAAGCTGGAGGAAAAAAAAAAAAAAGGTTTTGATTCAATCTTACCTGTTTAATAATTACTGTATTATCATGCCAAATCAGGATTTCATAATGGTGGCTCTCATTTAACTAAGTAGAATATGTGGGAGCAATGCAGAGAGGAAGTTGAAAATACATACTTAAAAATGGTCTTTCAAAGAAAATATAGAAACAACATTTGAACAACTACAAAATTGTATATCTTTGTCCACCTTCTTGGAGGAACATGATCAGTATTTTGAAGATGCAAGTTTCTGTGGTTTTTAGTAAGTCCATCTCAGCACAAAGGATTTTTGCAGTACTGCCCTCTCTGGCACCCCAAGCCTGCGCTGTCTGTCAGCTTGCCAGCATCTGAGATACGTTACCACAGGTACTTGTGGTTGACCACTTTTTTTTTTTTTTTTTCCTCAGAGAGAATCATTACAGGAAAACAAGCAGACGCTCAAACTTTGTAGGGTCTTTTTAGGATTTTTCCCATTATTGTAGAGTAGTAGCCATTGAGTATTTAAATAGTACAGGAGATAATGACAAACTAAAAGTGGAGAAGTGTGCATGTGTCTTTATTTCTATTTCTGTCTTTTGTTTCTCTTTCAGTAATAGACAGAGATCTTTTATAATTGTCAGGTGATTAAAGGCCCATCAGGTAGTTTTGTGCTTAAAGATTATGTCCTTTCTGCTTTAGGCTTCAAAATAATTTGTTCTGAGTGATTGTCCTATTTCTGATCAAGACACACTAAATGGAAGACAGGTCAAATTTTATTGTGCCTTTACTGCTATATCAAGTGTAAGATGCAGTGATTTTCTTCATCAGTGTTTTTGGAAATTATGTCAATATGTGAAGAAAAGAGCATAAAAGGCAAGTAGTATCAAAAATTAAAATTGTGTTTAAGCCTTAAGTAGAGCTACCGCAGGGGATCTTAATTAATCAATCGTACATTAATCTTAATTCTCTATCATACATAGAAAGATTTGTTACATCTGAAGATGTTTTTTTGAAGTAGGAAGACTATATTATATAAAACATACAGTAGAACAAAAATCAAAACAGCCTTTCCACAATAAATTAGATATAACACAATGCTTAACAGTTCAGAAAGCATTTTTGTTCATAAAGGCATTTAACAGCTATTAGCCATTGCTTTATTTTTAATTTTTCCTCAATTATACAGTAATAAGAGGATGAGTGAGATAGACACAAATTTATAACTCTGTCCCAAGATTAAAAAAGGAAGTAAGAGAGATATTGCTAGCCCTAGGAAATCCTGCCTCTTCATCATATCTGTTTAGCATAGATGACAATACTTGCAAGAAACTATAATAAAATAGAAAATATTTGTTGTCTTTCATTATTACTATCCTTTATTTAATTATCCTTGAACTGAAATGACTTTATAAAGTTGTGTTTGTTATATACAACTGCAAAGATGTATACAGATTATATTTAACTATAATCATACTAATGCAGCCTCATTTTCTGAATGGATTATCCATGTGTTGCATTGATTGGGATCCTTGAATAAGATGCAAACCACTGAAGAGGTTTAAACAGCTATATTCTTTCTAAAGTACTCTTTAATTAATGTTGTCTAGAGTACTAATTATGAAAGCTTGTGAAGCCTAAAGCCTGAAAACACTTATGCACCTACTTAACTTCCCTCACTCAAAGTAGACCCACTGAATTCATTGGAACTGTTCAGAGTTTCAGAGTGTGCAACTTAGCTAGAGAATGCACATAGACCGTTGCAGATTAAAAGCTAAACAGTGAACTCAGTTTTGTGTGCTTATATCCATGGTGGACTTGAAGCATTTTGCTCTTCACCATTTCCAATCACACGACTGTCTTCCATGAGCATATTTGTCTTTCCCCAACAAACTGTGGAACTGCTCCCTGACAAAATGTTGAATTAAGCAAAACTAAGCTGTGAGTCAGTGGGATATGAGATGTAAGTATCTATATATACATATGTTCAGATGCACACATAATTTGTTCACATTAAAAAGGCAGATAAATATGCATATATATGCATATAGACAAGCGGATGTCCTACACAGTGAAAAATAGAGAATTTAGAATGGAAGCTGAATAATTGTCTACCGTCAATGGAAAACTCCTGAATCTCTTTAAAAATAGAATACTAACATTTCTAACATTTCTATTTCATTTATTTTAACTTTAGAAACCACATTTACTTTGCTAAACAGATTTCCATTTGTGTAAATAAGAATTACAGACAGATAAAAATTTTAAAAGGATACATTACCAAGATTTGCATTTATAAGCAGCCATTCAAGCTTTTTTTTTTTTTCCTCTCTCCACTTTAGCTATAAACCTGATAATGTCATTTGAAAGTTCTGACATGTACGTGCTTTGAAACAGGGACTACAACTGATAAGGAAATCTCACTAATTTTACTGTTCTTTTTATAATGGATCCTTCTTAAATTACCACACCTCATTTAAAAGGAGAAAGCCTTACTCGAGAAAGGAAGTGGGGCACTAGATGCCTCAATTATATTTTTGTATAATATATTAATTAATTAATATATTAATATATATATTCAAGCCTCCTCATATTCTTATTAATCCGTTCTAATTTTTATCCTGGTTGAACAACTTCTGGTGCACGTGCGCTGGTTGGCCAGCCAGTTGGCAAAGATTAAACATATTTTCTTGTCTCAGCTGTCAGCAGGTCAAACAGTGGCTCTGGAGGCAGTGCTTGGCCAAGAGGGCATATAAGTCTCTTTTGTAGACTTGTTAGAAATATGTAGCTAGATTCCAACATCATGCCCCAGCCCTATTCCTCTGCTCAGCTAAACTAGATTGTGATCCCAAAGATCACTGACTGCCAACTGTGCTAGTGCCAACTGGAGCTTTTATCTCCACCTCTACTGTGCTCCTTACCTCTGTTTGTCAGGACCAAGGAAGTACTGAGGAGCAAGAGGAATTGTAGTCTTTACTCAGACCAGTGTTTAAATAAGGTTCAGTAATTGCATAGTAGAGAGTACCTGCTAAAGATTTAAAATAAACATTGAAAGGCCGCTCATTCAAGCCACACTGTCCATTCTATGACTACATAAGCAAGATGTATAGAAAAATAAGATCTGACCGAAGTGAATAGCATACAGTGTATGCAAAATACACCAAATTGAGATTACACAAGAAGTCTTGATTCTTATTTTACTCTCTTCTGAATATTTGGCTTTAAAACCTTAACAGACTCTACATGTAAATCATGGCCATTACCGACAACAATCATATAATTCAGGCTTAATATGGCTATACATCATTCTGTCTTTGTTAAATGAATAAGTACTTAATGAAAAGCCAAACAAAACAACTTTTACAATAAGTCAAAATGTAACATTTTTCAGTTAGATATTTAAAAGCACACCAGAAGAAGGGCATCTGACTAAGCAGATAATTTATCTACGATTCAATCAACACACCGTGTCATTTATGGAACTATTCAATTAGCAAAATAACAACATGTAGTGCAAAGGTGTCATTGGTTCAGACTGACACATTTTCCTTCCCCTGCCTTACATTACTTATGTCAACTATATTAATGCAAGACTTCAAGTTCTTCAATGGAAATTTTGTATAGCTAGTAATAAACTCATAGATTTAAGCTAGCATAAAATACCATGGCGTAGCAAGTTTTATGTGGATGTGAACAGTTCTCACAATAAAGAATGCTTTGGCCTCAACTTTGGTTTCAATGATAGAGGGTTATCACTGACAGGAGACGCTAGAATCCATGTAGCAGCAATACAAAATCCTAGGAAGTAGCAGAGTTATATACAATTTATATGTGCCATATAATTTCTAGATCCTCTGGTTTGTTTCATGCAGCTTTAGGGAAATATTAGAGGATAAAACCACTCTGTCAACAGCTGGTGTTAGATATCACAGTGATGGGTGCATGATGCAAACCTACAAATGGAGATATATAGTCTTTACTCTCACTGAAGAGACACCAAGAAGAAGTTTCTGCAAGACAAAAGAACTAAATTTGAACTTCAGTACAGAATTGCATCTAAATATGTACAGCTCTTGGAACAGAGAATAATACTATGAAATAAGTTTTTCCTATTACCAGACACTTCCTTATCCACATGATCCACAAGGAACAGGATTTGAGCCTCCAGGAAAAGCATAGGGTTTTTTTTATATTTTTAACATGTAGCCATGAATTAAACATAGTATGTTTCTCAATGTATGGTTAGAATACTCCAAGATCATCTTAAAAAGTTAATATTCCACTGTATTAACAGTGTATTTAATCACTCCCAGTGGCATTCTGTCTGTACAGCATATTCATTATTCTATCTTATGCACTCCAGTTTAGTATAGCAAAAGAGTCATTATTAAACATATAAGAACTTGTGTCACTGTTACAACAGCAGCATCAGTATAAAGCCCTTCAATATTCTTACCAGTAAGACCTTGAAAAAATGACTGGTGTGGATTTGATAACAAGACAATCCTAAAATCTGATCTTGATCATGTAGTCCCAGTCTGAAGCCTGCGTACTTCGCTCAGTGTTACTGACAGAACACTACTATTTCCCTAACATACACTGGCAAAATATATAGAAAATTCATTTACAAGATATCTGAATTTTATGGACAATGTAAATTAGACCGTTTGTGAAGATGTGACCATGTCACACCAGGGGGAGAGTCCAGAATAATCTGTAAGTATTTTTTTCCTAAGCAATGAATGAGATTAAATATACTGTTGGGCCTAGAATTTGTAAGACAAACACAGCTCTGTAGATCCCAGAAAACCCCAGTCTTAGCTTTCCTGATTCAACACAGTTGGCTTGAATCTGGAAGCTTGTGTCATTAGCAATAAGGTAAAGGCCGTTTCTCCATCCCCACATTCAGCTGGAGAGTGTCCATTGGGCCCTGACAACAGAAAAGTAGGCATATCCTCTGTCCGTCAGCCCATTACATCTGAGGTGAAACCTGATTAAGATGATGATGAATCAGACAAAGTTTTCTTGCACTTATGAATCAGCCTTACGACATCTGATGCTGAAGATGGTATGATCAACATCCTTCAATACCTAGATTGCAAATAGAGATTTCTGTTCAAACTGCAGACTTCATACATACATCCCATGACAGTAAAGACCAGACTATAAATAGAAAACTCTAAAAATATAAATATAAAAAAAGGGATCACCAGGTCATGGATGACAAAAATTGGAACACAAAAATTTATCTACATGTCTACATAGTCAAGCAGAGTTAATGTTACCTTTATCCTCAAAGGTCTTAGTAGTGCTGTGCTTCTAGATAGGATTGAAAACATATTTCATAAAATGTGTGATTTGCTTGGTACAGTATCATCATATAAGATGCATGAAAGGCATTATTGGTACTATTTAAGGATCATTGAGCCTTTGCACATCTCACACAGAAATGATGCATGTTTGCAATCCATTTCTGTAGTTGTTTTATGAAGTGTAATAGTGGCTAGGGAACTGAAAGAATACAAATGAGACATTATCATTTGATCTGCAGCATTTCCTTAAAATTCCAAATCTTGCTACAGGAGCTCATGCATGCTTTACACTATGATCGTTAGATAATTACTCGTTATAAATGAGCACAGGCTAAAGCCTGACATACTGAGCACCTGTAAGTTTCAATGCTAAAATGGAAATATAATATACTTCAAAACAATTTTTACTGATTGAATGTGCAGAATTTAAATCTAGGAATAGTTTGTTTTTCAGAGGACTGGAAAAATCTGTCTTTGTAGTTCGGAGTGATTAGCACAGCCTCAACGTAAAAGGTTATTTGAAGCTTACATTAATATATTTCCTCCTTTCAGACTTACTAAACACAGACTGTTGGACAAAATGGTCTATAGGAGACTGCATGTTACCTAGATCTTCCTTTGGTTTGATATCGTACCTGTGAGTAATGTGTAACGTAATTACCAGCATGTGATATCTGCTGGATGCTTTGAAAACTACCCTGATAGTTTTACTTTAGTTTCCAGTGGGAAACCGCTCATCTTTCAAGAGCCCATGACAGTAAGTTTGTAATACGTTCAAAGGTCTGAAGTCGAAGTATGTTAATGTTCATTGGAAATATAGTCTATGATCAGTGTTCAGCTGATTGATCACTGTTGAACAACAGTGTTGAACACTGTTGTGTTACAGATGAGCAATTCCATCTTGTTTGTCAGTTAGTCACAGCCCTAACCACTCACATCAAATTGTTTCAACTTCTCAAATTACCAAGGAATTTGAAAAAGGAAATCTACAAAAGGAGTCATTGCTAAAGGTTTGGTTAAACACAAGTATGCATGTACTTCAAATTCATAACATGCTATGGTTGCTGAAGGCAAAGCAACAAGGATACTACAATCTTTTAAACTAATATTAGAGAATCATCTAAAAGTATCTGTCTAACAAAGAACACATATACACCTTTGTGTGCTAACAAAACTTTTCTTCTGTTCTATCTCCTCCTACTAATATAGCCAGTTTTTAGATGTGGTTATATGTTATCAATGGTCTTTTGTCTATTTCCTTTGCTACCGAAAAAAATAAGTAATCTCCTCCACCACTCCAAACCACTTTGTGACTAATTTATTTGCATTTATTCATAGAAGCTGTCATTTCTGCAGATATACCACTTATTTATTCCTTCCACTTCATAATGAAGTTTGGCCTTGGTTGTGCCTGTTACACTGGTGAACTGAGTTTCCTAACTTACGTCTTAACATTTGTAATTGCATAGTATTGGTAATGATTTTTGGATTGATAATTCTTGTCATTAACCACTATTCAGAATTTCATTGTATTTAGCGCCAAAAAGCATCTGTCCCAAAGGTCTGTGTCATATATAACTTCTGTTCTGATGCAACTGTTGAAGCCCAATATTAAACCAGAAAATTCATCCTTCAAAAGTCTAAATAGAACACAAAACGCAGAGCAGGAATAACCAGAATCACACCTATACCAGAGACCTACTCAGTGACAGATAATTATTTAGATAAAATATTCACAAAAGGTCCTGGAGGGCAAACCAGGGCCTTGCTGAAAGGTAATTAGATATGACTGAGGAACAGTGTATTACAGTCCCATCATTTGATGCTGAACAGGTGAAAAAGCTGAAGCATACAAAAAAAGACTTGCACAGTGCTGCAGCATAAACGTGCCTCACAATTAACAATTTTTTATTTTCCCTCCAGAAGGAACTTGATCGCATGCTAAGCAGGAAAGTACTGTGTTTATGAAAAAGGATTGTTTCATAGCAGAAATGCAACAGAAGCTGAGACAACACACATAATGTTCTATGTTCAAACACGTTTTTGAATTACCACTGATACTAAAGTATTAAAAAAAAGTCTGTAAAGAGATTACTGTTAAAATATACAGTTGATCATATTTATATTTTTATTACCAAGGACATCTGAATAAAGATAGCATATTTTTACTGGAATCATCTTCTACTGCTGGAAAAAGAAACCTGTATTAAAATATGTCCCTCCACAAGTATCTATACATGCAAAAAGATGATGATAATTTGAGTAGAGTACATATGGAGCAAACACCTGAGAAGCAGGTGTTTTGCCCCCATGCAAGTATTTTTACAATGGAATACAAATGTGTCTTATTTAGAAATATACACACTGACATTAGATTTAAAAAATCTGTTTAAGATACATTCCCAGCTTTTTCTCCCCCCCCCCACCTTTTTTTAAAAAACAAAGCTAAACAAAACAACAAAAAAACCCATCACTTTCTTCCTTTACAGCAGCTGAAGTTGAACGAGAAATGCAATCTTTAATCTTGAGATACCTGTTCCTTTTGGTTTGTGTCATAACCTTATTATTTAAAAGCAGTTCTTTGTATTTAACATTTTACCTCAGCATGCAACACGGTTATGGATCAGAGTACATCTGCTAGTGGGGAAAAGAACTGTGACTGTGAATTAGAAATACAGGCTGACTGGGTCACTGTTTCCATTCCAGCTTCTGGATCAGAAAAGTCTCTCTGTGAACTTCCCTATCCTTATTTCTACAGATAAGCACCTCTGTGCTTATTTTAAAATTGTGCATTAATAGCCAAAGAACAGTTAGTGCAGGATGTTCAGGTTGTTAGACACAGTTTCTGTCATTCACAGTAAGTACTTAGATACATTCGCAGTATGTGCTTAGAGTGTGATCAATTTTTAAAGCATAAATGAAACACAATACTGTACTATATACTCTGAAGCTTTATCAGTGTTGCAGGTAAGAAACTACTTGTTTGTCTTCCAGTGCAGGAAGCTGTCTCGATCTGGTTTCCAAATTCACAGATTGGACCATCTGTAATTCAGCTTGCCAATCATTTGGCTAAAAAGCCAAGATCTTTTCTGACATACAGTCTATACTAACCAAATAACCTAGAAAACTACTTAGGTAATGCCAGTTCCAGTTGAATAATACAGTGGATAATCTGTGTCTACATGTCAGTGGTAATCACACGCTCGGTCTGCAATGCTGCCAGTGTGCAGAGCACCGGACTGGGGCAAGCAAACACCTCAGGCTGCACTTCTGGCACTTCCCTTGTGAAATGGGACAATGACTGCTAAGATCACCTTGGAAAAAAAAATCAAACTGATAGCAAGAACATTATAATGATACTATTATTTTGTGTCAGCATTTCTTTAAATGATTCTCAAGGAATATTAAGGTGATGGTGGTGTGGTTGCTAGCATTAAAATACACTGCAACCACAGCTTGGTGGTACAGAGAAAAGTGTTATGAGAATAATTGCAGCTCTATCGGAGAGTTAAACACTTGTTTTTTATTTTTGTGGTTATGAAACAAGAACAAACAAAACCCACATTTCACAGACTTGTTAAACTAAAGTCTTAAAGAAAATGAGCAGCTACCGTTTCTTTTAAATTCATTCTGGAATTGTTACTGGGTAAAGCATTCTGTTTCCACTGTGCAGCACAGCTGTTTATCAGATTCCTATTTTTTACTTCTTGACTTTTGACTATGATTATGTACAGGGTTTTCTTCAGCCTGTAAAGCACTTTTTAACAAAAAATATTAATGTACCCCTATACATATCATCTCCTCTCCTTATTCAGCAAGGATAGTTATACAAAACAGAAAACATCTGCTTAACTGTAGTTTAATTTCTCTTGAATTTACTAGATTAGAAATAGATGGGAGAGGTTAATGATGACTGCACAAAGGAGAATAGAGTTTCTTCAACTATGTTTCAAAGGCAAAACAAAACCTAAAAATCATTATTTACAAAAAATAAAAAATAAAATAAAAAAGGAATTATGAGGTAAATTTTATAATCAGTAAAGATCTCTTAATATTAATATCTTAAATTCTGTAATCCCTATAATAATTTACTCCTAACCCGGGAGCTAGAATAAGTTCAGAGCATTTTTTTGTTTAATTTGCTCCCAAATATCTTGTCTTTCTTGGGATTTGTGGCAGTATTGTCTATCAGAGCGGCTGATTTTTATGTTGGTGCACTCAATTATCAAGATGTGGACAGTTGTCTCCTTGGCAATTTTAATCATGTTGTAATGTGAATCTCTCTTTTCCTCTCTTTGCTTTCAACTGCTTCAGCTCTGTGAGAAGGGCTCTGATTGCAAGATGCCTGTCACAGCATGTCTTCTGTGTGAAACAAACACTACTCTGAAATGCTCCTTAAAGGCCTCACTGGATATGTCTCAGCTCAAAGACAGAAAATCTCCTGCTGCTTGCAGTGAGATTTAGTGAGTCAGCTTTCTTGTTACAAAGGCTGGCAGTTTCATATAAACCAAGTGTACTCATTAAATTTATCTAGCAGTTATGTATTAATGTTAGAGCCCTACTAACTATTATATTAGCTGATATCAGTAGCAAAGTAAGTCATAGTAACGTCACAGCTCTTTCCTTGATTCTTTCTTCTATTGTGCCAGTTATAGGATTACAGAGAGAATAACCTTTCTGAAGCTGTGACACAAATTTGTCAACTTGCTCCGTTCTGACACAAATTAAGGGCCAGGAGTCATACAATGATCCAGGCACAAACTCCCTCCACAGAAATACTTCACTGTATCAAAAAATCAGAAGAGTCCAGGAAAAAAAAAAGAGAGGGAAGAAGGGAGGAATGGAGGGAGGGAGAATTGTCCTTTTCCAGCTCCAGAATAATTCACGGCATTGTACTTTTGAAATCTTTCTGTAGCTTAGCAGAGGTGAACAAAAATATAAGAACAAATTGAAGAGAAAGTACCTTCGCATTTTGCCAAAATCTACGTATCTTGCAATCATGAATCCTCAAATGGAAAACTGGATATTTCAATATCCAAGCTGATTATTTAACCTTTCATATTCTTTAGAACATATAAATCATAATTTCATTGAATCAACTCCTAAGTATCATACAACTCAGACCCCACACACAGACATAACCAAATGCTATTCCATTCATTGGACATAGCAATGAATGGTGAAGGAACTGATTTATTTGCAGATCTTCTTGAGCATGGATTTTTTTCACAATACTGTGAATACATTCCGGTATGGGAGTAGGTCGGAGTAACAACATGCTGACTTGTAATGGGCCTATGGAAAGAGCTGTTTATGATCTTCCCAAAAAGCAGAAGTAGCTAATTTCAGAGACAGGTGTTTGAGCATTCCGCCCCCAGCAGAATCTGTAATCAGTGATATTTGACCCCCAGGGGGAAAACTAGCATATGAATAAAGAAGAGCTTTAATATCAGTTGTATTATGATAAAATCAGGTTTTGCTTTTATAGTTTTCAAAGTGCTCTCTCTCACCTTTCCTATTTCCTCCTATTGCCACTGTTTTTCTTCACATGTACTGCTACCGAGTGGCAGAGGTTTTCTTTCATTTTCTGAAAAGTTCTTTGGTGTATGATTGGTATGTGACACAAGTAAAACCTTCGTAAGGGAAATGCTTGCTTTCTGTTAAAGTATTAGGTGAGGGCTAGACTTTATAACATCTCATCCCAAAGAGGACTCATCTTCTGGGACACTGGTTTTGGAACATCAGTCACGATAACCAGACGCAAAAAACAGCTATTGAAATAGTGCCACTGTTCTTCTTGATATGTCAAGGAAACAATTGTTCTGGATGAGAGGAATTCAAGTACGATACACCATGCAGAATTAGCTGGCCAGGTCCTTATCCCAGAAAAAGCATTTTAGCGTTTTAGTTGTTGCTTCTGATTGTTACCTAGAGAAAAATTTAATTTGAAGCACTAAGGCTTTAAGTAGAACTTTAAAAAGTATCTGGAGAAGCATTGCAGCAATGCTGCTTGAGAGTAGGGCATGTCAGAAAAAATATTTTTTTCTTTAAAAATCAAAAAGAAGAAAAAAGGGAATGTCTGTGAACTCCTGTTCCATCTCACTAGCTCATCTAAGCCAAGCTGTTTAGGCTGCAACAGTGATGATCACAGACACAAGTAACACAAATAACACAAAAACATTGTTTAAATACAATCAGCAAAATAGTGTTACTAAAATGCACAGGTGCAGGCGACATTTGCCAGCTACTTTTAAAAGTAAAGTTAAACTAACTTCCTACTGCAAGAACCTAAGAGAAACAGCTGATCTGGCAGTCGGGTGACTCTACATATTAAGCCAGCACAATGCTAGCCTACCACAGTAGTTCACAGCACCATCAGCACATGTTCTGACGTCTCATCCACATAAGGCTCCTGCCTTTTCAAAGCATAATGAGTTACCCAATTCACAGAATTCCTAGCAGTGTGATTGAATTTAGGGAATCCAATACAAGACAAGCTAACTACCTATTTTTACAGGATGAAATGAAAACAAAAAGACTTGATATGCACTCAGAAATATTGCTAATACAGCATATTCCACTTGTGATTGGAATTTCCACAATTCCAAGAAAAACATCAGATTAAAGGATGTTCATCCAGGACCACATCTCTGCACAAACAAGGACCACAATCACTAGATGTGTTGAGTTGATCAAGTTTGTTTCAGCAAACGTTGTGACTTTAAGAGCACTGACAATTGGGAATATTCTTTGTTCAATTCTTCCTTTTAACTTCTAAGACACACTGGTAGCTGTAGACAGTCATTAAATATATATGTCTTGATATATTTTTCATTAATCACAGTGAAATCAGGTAATGAATTAAGACACTTCAAACACAATTATAAACATGCAATTTTTCACATGGCTTGAGTCATCTAAAATACCAAAAAAAATGAAAAAAAGAAAAGAAAAAAGGAGCCTTTTCTATATTTCTACCTTTAAAACAAGAAATACTAACAAATAAATAACAAATAAATACTAACAAATGTCTTAGTATTTCATATATTCAAAAGTTCCTCATGGTGCCACTGATTACCTTAACTTGAAAAAAGAAAGAAAAGCTAACTGTCTCATCTTTTCTTAAAAATAAGAAACAAGTGAAAGTATGTGACAAAGTAAGACAGAAGGACATGAGGTGAATTGCCTCATGGCTCAGAAGTAAGAGAAACACAAATGTCATACGAACATTATTTTACTGTGTGGGTGGCCCAGTAAAAATTGGAAGTAAAGACAAGCTTATTGTCAAGAGAAGGCCACTTCTTCCCTCTGATGGAGTACTCGCTCGAGCTGGGTGACTTGGCAGCCCCCGTGACAGCTGCTTTCGCTTGGCACTTGTGCCAGGTCTTCACACTTGTCATTTTCAAACACTGTGGACAAGATAAGGGATTGATTCGCTCACAGAGGTCTGCTTCTTCTTGATAAAGTTCTATCTCATCCATAACTAGATTTAAGATAGGTAG
The DNA here is from genome assembly GCF_964034855.1 of Anser brachyrhynchus. Lineage (NCBI taxonomy): Eukaryota > Metazoa > Chordata > Aves > Anseriformes > Anatidae > Anser > Anser brachyrhynchus. The sequence goes on along the minus strand of NC_137708.1, from coordinate 5,228,221 downwards.
GATACACTCATCTTCAAAGCTGTCACTAGAAGGGAACTCTATCAATGACTTCAGCTTTCATATATTACAGATAAACTTTCCGTTTTAATCTGTGCCCTTTGTGACTTTTCAAGCTATCATAACCATCATACCCCTAACATGTTCCCAGATTCAGGGTGCTTCAAATTAGATTCTATTTACCCAGCCAAACTTCAGGGCCTCTATTTACTGCAAATGTGACAGCAAGTCAGATATAAAAGGAGTCAGAAAAAGTATAGGAAAGAAATTTGTTCTCTCTCCACCTCTGCCCTGCCAGGCTGCTTGCCATAGTGATATATTTTAAAACTTTGATAAACCTCAAACAGAAAAAATAGGATTATCCATTACCATGTCAGCTTAAGTGATAACATAAATATATATCACAGAACATCTGCCACTAAATCACTGTTTATAGATGTCAGATCTCATTTATTATTAAAAAACAAACAAAAAAACCACCACTACCACAAAAAACAAACAAACAAAAAGAACACTTTAAAGCCTTTCTTATTATTTCACAAGAAATGACTGATTTCTAAACTGTAAGGTGGAGCTATTCTTTCTAATCTTTCTATGCAGAGTAACTTCTGTCATAAACCTCAGTCAAGAATAACATTAGATGGAATTCACAAACACAGTATTACTGTTTGCCTGAACTACTTCATCCCAGTATGTAGTCTAGAAGATACAACAGAGTGCTGGGGAGGCCATAAAGAGAACAGCTGCAACATAGAAAATTTCCCCATTGATTCTGCGTGAAAGAAAATGATGTATCTAGGAAAACGTGCCTTTATCTTCCTTATCTTCAAAAATCAGAAAATGTACATCAAGGCTTTATGTATATCAGACTATAGTCTGGTATCAATAAGAAAACATCAAAAACTATTTTATATAAAATATTTTATAGAGTGCTCCTTATTTACAAGAAGGAAAAGATTTTTAAAATCAGAGTTATAACAATTATAGTGATGTCCTCTTCAGTGTGTGACTGTTAGGGTCAGCTGAGCTGCAGCATCTTTTTGCTTTTGTATTTTTTCATTTCATTCACTTTGTCCATTTTTTTCCCCTTTGTGTCAGCTGCTTTAACGATACTTAAGTCAGGCACTCAGGGATCAAATTACCAAATTATGGAATTGTTTCTGAATATGCAATCTGTATCTCTTCGGTACAAGTAAAAATCCACTTGCAAAAGCCAGTCATCGGCATCATTGTAAATTCACCTCTCCAATCTGACCTCTTTCCCACTCTCCAATCTCTGGTTATCAAGAATCTAAAGAATAATGGTTTGTTTTATAGGAGGCTTGCTTCATTGCATGTACTTATGAATAGTCAGTAATTTTATTTTATAAACAGATAGCTAAAACATCAGGAAAACCCACACTCTTGTCAGCCACAACTGACGTTCCATACCCTTGTACATAAGCCAAAAAGTTGTAAAGTTGCCGTTCTAAAGGAGACATACTTTAAAATGCAGCACACCCTGATTTTGATTTCTGACCATTCCCCATCCTTTAAGTCAAATGGCCACTCAGGGTTTGCCCTCATGGTTTATATACATGCGATTCATGCTAGTGCTCTCAGAAGGTCATCAGAAAAGTGGGCATTTTACAGAGTGGTACAGTACTATAGTCAGCCTTTACATTCTCTCACCTACGTACAAGCTAATTTGATTAAAGGTAGAAGATCAATCAAACTCTGTTGCCTCAGAAAGATTAATTACCTCAGCACTTTCAGAATTAATAATTAGTGCACAGCCATGGGGATAGAAAAAACCAATACAGTAGAAGTAGAGGCACCCAATGGGCAGATGTGCTACACTGGGATCTATTCTAGCTCAAGATTTATTATCTTTAATTAATGACAGTGTCTTCCTATTTTTCTCAAATTAGACCTAACTGCTATAGCATGTTTACAATTCAGCAATGACAGAATTAAAATATTACTGTTACATTTCAGCCTTAATGTGGAACTAAAAGCACACGAGAAGAGAACGAAAAAGTCGAAAACATAAATAAATAAATAAATAAATAAATAATCACATTGTCTGGCAATCACACCTAGCCCCAGTATCTGGACAGGGAACAAGATACTCGAAATGCTGTAATTTTATTTTTTCTTGTGCCCCAGCATGAGGTCTGAAGTCCAGCTGCCAGAGCAGTGTTATTGATGATGTTTAAAGAGTATATTTCAGCAACTGCAGAGTTTCTGATTATCACACAAGTCAGCATGGTCAAAAATGCAGCCATTTTCTCCAGGGAGAGCGAGCTTCCTATCATTGGCTGTCTTTCGACAGTGTGCAGCATTGACTCTTTCTTCTTTACAATGACATCAATGAGATTTATAGGATCCTGGATGTTACTTAGGCAAACTTCCCCCATGCCTGTGAATGCCAAGGCCAACAGCTTAGCTCCATCGGCCCATGCGGTCAGCTGCAGCAAGGCAAAGCCTCTCAGCCAGGCGATGCCGCGTAGGCACCTGGTGCTGGGGCTGGAAGCAGGGGGGTAACACCGTACTGAGACTCAGCAAGCTCGCACCGGCAGCTTTTGTACCGTGCACGCAGAAAGGCGACTTCCTGGATCACAGGGTACATTTGCTGCTATTACAGGGGGCATTCTGTTTGCCCCCTCAAAAATTTATCAGGCTTCTGTTTAAATGAAGTTAGTATTCTCATTCCCTGCTTCTCTACATACTGTTCTCACGTTTGAAATCTCAGAATTTCTGGCCTCTGCTGGTTTATAGACGACCTATTCATTTGTCCATGAAGCAACTCGGTACTTCATCTTAGCCACCAGAATCTCTCTTCCTTTATTCTTTCATATTACTTGAGAGCAGTTCTAGTCCCCAGCCAGCCTTTAACTTTCAATTTAAAAAAGCCAATATTAATTCTTATTTCTGTGTATAGTCATTCTATTCCCTTGTTATTAATAATATTTCTTTACACCTGTTAATCAAGTGAGTTCTCCTCTCTTTAACTTCTGAAGTCAGTTCTGTTTATAATATTCCAGTTGTGGTATCATCATTGCCTTGTGGGTTGTTTTTTTGTTGTTGTGTGTTTGTTTTGTTTTTGCTTTTTTTCCTCTGTACCAGGAGTAAACCATGATTTTTTCACATCACATTAGGTACTGATGATTTATAGCTTATCTTTGTAATACTCAGGTTTTTTTGCTTTATGTCATTTTCTGCTGGTGATTTATATACTAGTTACATACACCAGTTCCTATGAGAAGGACTTGCAACTATTAGATTTCATCCCACAGCTATTACTCCAAATCCTTAGCAAAATCCAATTCTTCTGTCATACACCTCCTTCTCTGTACTTTCGGTGACGCTTGGCTTTGAGATAGCAGAATATTTCATTGACATGTCCCTACTTTTTAATGTCAAACTCATTAACAAAGATAATGAAGGAGATTTTTCAATTCTTGTATTAATGTGTCTTTTCCTTCTTAATTACTAATGCTCAACCTTAATGTCATAATGATAGTTATTAGGTCTTAAATCTATATAGACTAAAACTACACGTGTTCCCCAATATTAAAAAAGTGTCACTGAAATGAGATAAGAGAGCTAATCTTGTAGCATCCTTGGGAAATATACAACACCCTTCATTCTCTTCTTTTTGCATATCTTAGTTTCTTTCTTGTAAACATTTTCCAGTAGTGAAGCCTGGCCAAAGTGTCATTAGTTACTCAGAAGCACTTTTTTTTTCTTGACACCTTGTCTCTTAGAATTACAGAAAAACAAAGGAAACACTACTGGTTTTGATACTTTGGGAGGAAGAGTATCTCCGCTCCTCACATGAAGGCACTGAACCAACTCTGACTTTTATTTCCATTATCGTCATTCTTCATCAGCCTGTCTTCGCTCCCATCATCATCCTCCTTTTCAAAAATTAAAGCAAGGTGAAAGTGTTCTTTTATTTTGGTGGAAGAAATTTATGTTACCTTTAATAATCAACAGATGTCATCTTTGCTGCAAACCTTCTTACATGGCTAAATAACCACAGATTAATGGATAATTCTTAAGACTAATTCTCTTGAAGTTCGATAATCATTTAAAGTGAGCACAAGATTTGCCCTAGCTCCTCATTCACTTACTTGCATGTCCACATGTGGGACTGGGGGATTGATCTGCTTAAATATAACTTTTTTTCTGACCCGAGATCAAGTTGAACTCAGAGTAATTATTCTATTCAGTTCACCAAATAGCTATACAAATGCTTGTGCTACCACAAGAGAAGGTGCAATTGGGATATACAAACAAGAAGTCAAACACACCTCTGGCAAGACCAGCTTGAAGTGACCATTATGTTAAAGTGCACATCAGTTTGCCTTTTAACCATCCTCTCCTTAGCTCTACATCTTATGATTTTGAATACAACTTTCTTAAGTTATTAGTCCCTTTTTTGTATATTCTCAATTCATCTTCAGTATCCTTATGGAGAGCCCCCTGTCCTTAAGATGTCAGTTTTGTCCTATTCAAAAGCCTGTAATCTCATTAACTAGCCCTTTAATTTTCAACTAGTTTTGTTTATACTTTCTTTTTGCTTACAATTACAATTATGTAATTGCATATTATTTTATATAAACAACTTCTCTCTTTCTTTTTCTTTTCTGTAAACTGCTATCATATATTCCTCTTATTCTGTCCAATTTATTAGCTGAACTGTGTGTCTCATATTCTCCAAATGAAAGTAGGAAAAATAGTTTTATTTTTCACAGAATCACAGAATGGTTGAGCACCTAGAGCATTTTTAGAAGAAAAAAATAGCCAGATTGTTTCGATAAGGCTTTAAAAATATGAGAAGTTTGAAATTTTGTCATTAATATGTTACACATTTATCCATTAACCAAGCAAAACTGCAGTTAATATGCACCTTTTACTTCAAACCCTTCTGTCAATATCACTACCACTAAGTGAGCACCATTGAGAGAGAGTTTGCTGGAGTAGTCTAGCTAAAAAGAATTTGCTAAATTTTGCCTATGGTTGTAGTGTGTTTTGTATTCAAACATAATACGGGGGCTGGGGGAAGGTGGAATGGTCAAAATCATGGGCATGGGGAGTTATTGAAGCATCCTTGTTAGTTTGAGCAGTTTATTAACAGAGAATATTTTAACACCATACACTTTAGTGCTGTTACTTAAGGACAATATTCTCTACCAACCTACATGCATTTCTATATTACTATTGACTTAGTTTTTATTGGCATCTTTTCCTTAGGAAGCACCTACTATAATGCATGTTACTTCTGTATGCTTTGATGGGGAGGCTACAAAATTAAGAGAAGACAAATCATTTTAAATAGTGTATTTCTAATTTTAATTAGTACAGCCAATTAATTTTAAAGGTGTACTTTGAAATTGCTCATAGTTTTTTAACCACTTTATACTTAGAGCAATTCTTACCCTCTTGCTTCAGTCCTATATTGGATATGAATTTGTAAGGCTTCCTCTCACCAATAGTTCTCAGCTTTGGTTATTTTATTTTATTACAATACAGGATCTTTTAAGTGCTTTTTAATAAATGCTTTGCTATTGCTAGGAAATGGATAGTTTCCCAAATAAAATCATTTCCAATAGTAGAGAAACAAATAAAACCAAAGAGCTGTATTCAGGAAAAACAAGAGGGAGAAAACACCTCTGAATATATTCCTGTGTGAGGTGGCATCCATAATCTGCACTCATAAACCACTTAACATCCCAGTATTTTCTGGACATTATGGAAATTGTTTCATCCTAACTGTATCTGTTCTTGGTTGGCAAAGTTGAACTAAATCACCACCAGATGATTAATCAGGCTTAACATTTTAGACAGGTTTCATATTAAGATAGGTCAGATACAAGAGATCTTAAGACAGAATGAAGGCTATGGTTATTCTGCTGTATGAGTTGAGGTATTTACTCATATTATCTGACTGTATATTCTTTTCACACTCCCTGTTTACATTAAAAACATTTTGGTCCATGAAACAAGAATAGAAGTACTTCAAATAGATTATGCCATTCCAAACTAGATTAGAATCATAGAATATCCCAAGTTAGAAGGGACCCACAAGGATCATCAAGTCCTGGAGCCTCCTGGCTCCACACAGGACCACCCCAAAATTAGAGAGCATTGTCTGAGAGCATTGTCCAAATGCTTCTTGAACAACGGCAGTCTTGGGGCCATGACCACTTCCCAGGGGAGCCTTTTCCAGCGAATCCTTTCAATGAAGAACATTTTCCTGACATCCAGCCTGAACATCCCATATTGTAGCTTCATGTCGTTCCCGTAGCATGTTTTTAAAAACAAACGAACAAACAAAAAAGAACCCTAACAGCATGTTTGTAGTGGAAACTATCAGTTCAGAATGCTTTCCACTATTTCACTGTTGACTAAATTTGCCACACATGCACAGATGAGTGAAATGAACCTCAGTTTGAACACTTTCATAGATCGTTAAAGAAAATATTTTGGTTGCTTTTACCTAGTAAAAGTTAGTTCATTTTTAGCAGTACACTGAACATAAATATGCCGCGGGTCTTCCTTTTCTCTTTTACTTAGATGTATGAAAGCACATCATAGATATCTATATCTACTTGTTTTTCTGCCACTAGATGCTGCCATTAATATAAGCATAAAATGCTAAAAAGGACTGCAAACTACACTTTTAATACTGTAGCATCAAGCTATATTGTGTCAATTAAATTGTTTCAAAAGGAAACAAGTTAGAAGGGCAAAGAATCTCCACAAAATGTAAATGCTAATTAAACTGTGATTTCAAGTTTAAAACTGAGCTGTCAGGTAGTTAGACAGGTGATTAAACTTTCTTCAAATTTCACACTTGAAAAGACATCAGGTGCCTGCACAGTGATATGTGTCAATGAGATTCAGATGTTAAAGCTATATTGGTTTTAGGCCAACATTTTAGAAAAGTCATGAGTAATATTTCTCCTACAATTGCAAAAAACGGGTTCAAAAAGCACTGGCAAGTCCAAAACCCAAGCCTCTCTTTAAAAAGCAAGACAGCATCCACATGCCTGTTCTAACAATTCCCATGCACCATGCCCTCTGTACAAGAGGGTCCAAATGCTGATTTTATGTACAACCTGCTCACTTCAGTAAAGCATAAATAAGAGTTACAAAGAACAAAAGGAGGACGGAGCTGGAAAGCAAATTCAGATCATGTGTATGCATCGAAAAAGCAGCACATACAATATATACTTGATATGTGCTTTCTTTTGGGGTATATATGTAGCCCTTAAAATCTCATTCTATGAAAAATTCAGCTTGACTGTCTAAAATATTCTTAAGGGTATATTACAGCCCCAAATATATGAACACACACAGAACCAAACAACGAGTTACGTTTTCAACAGAATATTCAAAACTTCTGCTGGTTCTTGCCAGCTGTCTATCAACTCAGAAAAAAATAATAATCTGGAATTACTTCAGGAACCAGTTAACTTTACAAAGTTTTAAAAGTCTAAAACTGAAGATCCCCAGTTAATAGTTCAAGAACTAAAAGAAAAACAGAGAGAGGACCTCATCTTTGCACACAAGGCCCTCGGACTCTAGTCTCAAGCACTACAAGGCAAAGACAGCAGCATGGTTTCCAAAAGCCAAGCTGAATTTATTAAAGGCAGCTCTGAGTCAGAGCTAATGCTCTCTGCTGGATGCTGTATTTGCCAGTGCAGAGATGTAACTACCTTCTCACAGAGCTATTTCAACTGCATTGGACTTACTAATTCATTCTTCATGATATAATAAAGCAGCTGAAATACACCTTTTGGGCCAAGTTTTGCCCAGAACAGATGTATTTCCAAATCACTTATTAGGCCTCTAACAAGGCCTTAGAGGTTTCCACACATTCAGGTGTCTTTTTATCAATGGCACAGTTCAATTTAATCCAGATAAAGAGCCCCTGGGTAATTAACAGTTGCCTGTACAGTGGAGTTTCTAAGTGGCTATCATGTCAAGGCAGAGAAAGCAAAACTAGTATCTATAGTCCTAGCATGGTCCCGAGCTCACCTTGATTTGCCTGTTTTCAATATCATAAAAAGCCAGTGATAACTGCTGAATTAAGTCATATGACATACTTTCTTGAGATAATTACTACATATCACAGTTGCTCTCAAAAGACAAATCAATAAACCCTTATTTCTAAAGACTGTGGTGTCATCCTGAAGTTATTTGTGTTACACAAACCAGTGTGCACGTTAATGTTGGATACAGAAATATAAAAAAGCATAAACTCCCTAGGAGCAGCATGTATGATTGCAATGGCAATAGTGTTAACCTCATCAGAAAGCTCCCATACGTAAAGCACCTCAGATCTATAAAAATACCAGGTAATCCATAAACTCTTTACAGCTCAAGACTGTTTCATTCCCAATGGACATACTTACTCTGCATTTTTAGAAATGCAGGGCTTTTTTGGCCACATTAAAATCAACATTCAATTATAATCACTGCCTTAAATCATTTAAATATCAGAAAGGGGCTTCTTTTTAATGACCAACACGACCAGAGTTCATCACTTACTGGACTCGGGGTCTGAGTTGCCATCTCCTTCTGTCCGGCTGTTGGGCGATGCTTGCTCATAGTACTCCTCCTGGGGAAAGCCAAGGGGCAGAGGGTGCGATGTACTGGCACCGCTGGTGGGTTCGTGGTCTCCAAGCCCACTGTCACTGCAGCTTTCCTGGGAGCCATCTGGTAGGTGAAATGTGACACGGCGCTGAGGCTACAAGGAAGGAAGAAAATTATATGGTTTCTACTACAGTATCAGTAATTGCTTAATGCAACCAATTTAGGAAATGTATTATTTCAGTTATCTGCTGAAGACACATTATCTACAGTTGTGCACAATTTCAGGCTTTCATGAACAGGCAGCCTGCTTTCAAACCTGCTTCACCTGACAGCACTGCTTTTTTCTACTTTTTAAAAATGTAAGACCTGATGCAAAATGAAAGACACCTCAAACTAAAGAGATTCTGTCAGACTTCACAAGTCTTTGGATGCCTTTTGTATATTGACTTGGAGATTTCAATCACTTTTTGAGGCTCAATTTATTTCACTGCTCAGTTTTATAGTTTTCAAAAGACATTTTCTTTCCTATTAAAAGCTGCTCCACACTTTGGGGCCTAAAAAAATGTGACACACTTCTAATATTGTTGTATTCTTCCAGGTCAGAGAAGGAACAAACAATAACATGCCTTATGTATTGAAAACAATTTTAATAGATTTTGCACATGCATTAAACTAATGAATTGAAAGTAGATTCCACTACTCTGCTTCAGACATTTCATTACAATCCCTTTGATTTCCATTATAACACAGATCTGTGTCTTAACAGTAAAAGACTGGAAGCTGGGAAACAGAGGAAGGAAAGCTGCCACAGTATGGCTATTGGCTTGAAGAAAGGGCCAGGTGAATAAAGGACCCGATGCGTCAGGCACAGGACAACATTTTCATTATTACTGAAAGGTAAATCTGTCACAGTATTTTTATATATGGGAGCAAAGAAATTAGCAGATCTTCTAGTTATCTTGAAAACATGGGACACAAATGTTTAAAAAAAATAAAAAAAACTGAAATGTACTTAGCTTAATATTCAAAATTTCATTTGAAAGGCTATGCAAAACTGTCCAGTTCCAGAATTGCTAGGATTAGTAATGCTGGAGAACCGTGCAATTATGCAAAAAAAAAAGCTCACCTACATATACATATATATACTGTGTTTATAGTACAGCAGATGTTGTCAGATTTGGTCACTATAGGTGATGGTGTTGAATGCCATTCATTGTATGAAGAGTTTGCTAAAAAGTGAATTCAGTTCATCTATTTTTCAAAATTTCTTCCAGTGTGACATTATTACGTATGACCAAAGACAGCTGCTGCACAGTGTGGTACAGCCAAGAAAATGGCAAGATCAACTTTACCTATGTAATTCCTGACAGATGTGAGTCAAAATTCTTCTTAAAAGCTACCAGTAGGAAATTCACTGCTTTTCCAGAAAGTATGTTCTAGTGCTTCACCATTACTAATGGATAGGTTTTCTTTCAATGTCTAACCTGACTCTTGTTACAAAATAAATCACTGCGACAGTCCCATCCATCATGGTCTGGTTATCCCCACTCATCTTTCTGGTATTTGCCACTTCAGTCTATTTCAGAATAAGCAGACATTATTTCTGTCTGTCTTCTGTCTTCTGATATTTCTTAGTGCTCTTCCCTGCACACATGCTTCTCTGTGCACTACTCAAAATTTGTTACGGAGATTCAGCTGAGATCTTCAAAGTGCGGAGTAGAGCTGAAGGATCATTTCACATCTCCCACAGGTTCTACTACTGCTTTGTCTTTTTCAGGGAATGTTTTCCTTGCCAGCCACTATAATGGCTCCTTTTCCAATGATCTTTTGGGGGCCACCCTTTCTGGTGTGTGCCATTGATTACTGCAGCCTAAGTGCAGCACCTTGCATTTGTTCTGTCTGGTATTCTGTTTTTCCAGATGATTTCTTCTGTTGATCATCAAGTATAATGTGTTTTCCAGTCCTGCTTTCTGAATCAGCTCTGTACATTTACCAAATTTTCAGTTGTTAGATTCTCCCTCATTTGGCAGTAGTCTAAGAAAAAATTGGACAGATCAAGCCAAGGAATAAGCTGAAGAGCTCTAGAAAAGCGAGTACAGAACCATCCCTCATCACACAGAATGGAAAGGGGCAAGGATATCCGTCCTGGGATTGCAGGAGCAGCCTTAGAGCTCACTGGAAAAAAAAAATTGCAGACAGTGAATAGTTCAGAGCTAAGCAGCACACCACCACCCCCAGTTTTGGTGTCACCAGAAGAATTATTATTTAACCCTACAGCTTGTTGTCTGCAGCCGATCCCACAGCCACAGCAGGGCTCTGTGAAGGGCTGCCCGGGACAGTATTCCTGCTCATCCTGCCACCTATCTAATCCTTCTCCCACCTCAGGTGGCTGGAGATACTTGTGGTGTCTCTGCATGGTCCAGAAAGACAGATGGATCCACAGAAATAACTAATATGATTTATCCTATTCTACTTCTTAACTGGCAATTGTCTCTCAGAGCCTTATTTATACCAGCAGTCTCAGTCTACTGTTTCCTGAAAATCTGAAAAAATGAAGTTTAGTGGAGTTGATCCAGCAAAAATATTCCTGCAATACTTCTGATTTGCTCCCTGCATACAAAACCGTACCTGGCCTGCACAGATGTACAGATACTGCATGTAGGAATTGAATATACTATTGCTTTTGTCTTAAATGAGTCTGATATTCACAATATCTACGAGAAATCAACCTTTACTGCATAATCTGTCTGTAAAAACTATGCACATTTTGTGAGTTTTACATTGCCTTGTGCTGTCTTGCATTGCACGTTGCTATTTGGTACCCATGCTAGTGTGTATCTTCTCATCTCCAAGCTACCATTGAATGTTAAGAATAAAATATTCCTAAAATGTTATCAGCCCAAGTGTCAGATTTAGATACCAATATTAGTTTTTGCAAAAGGTTGGGAATGCAATTGTTACTATTATGTACAGTGAGGATTCACTGAGTTTACACACATGAATATTTCTGTTTGTGGTTTGTAGTCAAAATACAGCAAAAACTCTTTAGCAGCTGAAGTAAAGGAGACAAGAAAGTAATGAAGTTGTTTTATAAACTGCCTAGCTCAGTGAGAAGAAAAACAAAATCCATGCCCCCAAAGAAGTTTTAAATCTCAAAAAGTATCCCCCAAATTAACCATAAAATTCTAAATACTTAGTTACATAAATTAAGGTGTTATTAGTAGGAAAGATGAAAAACATATGATTTTAAATAAACTGGAATCAGCTAAAGGCTCATGACTTTTATTTCGATAGTGTCCCTGGATAGGCCACACCTGATAACACTGACGACAGAGTACTGTCAAAAAACAAAAACAAAACACAACAACAACACATCTCTTTCTCTACATAGCAGTGCTACCATTTTCTAAATTCGTGCAGATATCAGACAATGATCTGGAACAAGTCATTCTAATAAAACTTTCCCAAAAGCTGTGACTTATCTTCTGTCACATTTATTTTGGAAATTTCCTCCTTGAGGCATTAAAATTTCAATTTATAAGATTACAAATTATCCTCAGACTCCAGCTGCTTTTCTGTTTATCTCCAAAGAGTTAACACCGATAGTAATAGAATAACATGGATTATGGTTTGTTTTATTTATTTGAATGACAGTATATTTTTTTTTTTTTTTAAAAAGAGAAAAATGAAAGAAAAACTCATGTATTCTTAGTGCATTTCAAAAATGCTGATGTAGGTAGGAACTTCTAATACAGACAATGAGACAGATAGGTAAAAAAGAGGGGAAAATTTAAGGAAAAATGTCCAGTATTATACAATAGCTCTGATGTATTTAGCAGTATTAAATTATTTTTTATTGTTCTGAAGAGAATTTTGCTTCCAGAGATGTCATGAACCCAGCCACAAATTCTGTTAGAGGTCTCATATGGTATCCAAAAAAGAAATGCATTTTGTAAAAGCAGTGTGTCTGGAGGGATCAAATTATCTCAGAAGACCTCAAACCTTTTACTCCCATTATTGAAATTTATATGAAGACTGATCAAAGCCCCAAACTATTCTGTGTTCAATCTTTCATTACAATAATTAGGCTGTGGCAGAGGGAATAATAAAAGATGAGCCTAAGTAAATAGCTTTGGATACACTGAAGGGATGATTTCTAGAATTATACACCAGGGGTTAGCCAATTTATAATCAAAAACTGAAAAAAGGTAATAGAAAATGCAGCAGACATAAACTGAAGAACATTAAACTATTAACCTTATTATCTTCATTCACTGAAGCAAATTAATATCTTTTTAAAAGGAGATTGTAAAGAAAAAAATAGTGTTTAATTTATATTGAATTAATTATATTATTTAGAAGATAATTCTGATGTAAAACAGACCTTATTTAGGAGATGCTCTAAAATAGCATGCAAATAAAACAAAAGGACTACTTCAATATGTTTCTTCACTAGTATGCAGACAGTGAACATAGAACTATTCAAAATATTTTTTAACTTTAAAATCTATTTTCTTAGTTGCTTACGTCTTTCAAATGCTAGGAAAGTATGAAATAAATTCCTTAAATAATTTAACAATAACTATCTTCAGCTATGACAAATGCTAATTCTATTCTTAAATAAAATCCCCAATCAAAGTATAACTTCCAGCTCTAAACTATATAGACTTTTTTTATATCACCTTTCATTCCATAACTACAATCTTTTGTTCCATTTGTTTCGACAGATATACAGTGTAAAATTCACAACAGCTTAAAAGGATCCAACCCCAAGCCCAATGGAAAACAAATCTTTCTGCTGAAACTCAAAAAGAAAAGCCAGTATTTTTATTTTTTTTTCATTCTCTAAATTTAATAGTGTGCAATATAGCTACTACAGTCCAAACAGTTTCTATCAATTGTTTTCTAAGTCTGCATTTCACATACTGATTTGCAGCACAGAACATTGAAGCAAGATACCACTTCAAGAGAGTACTCCTTTTAAGGTACAAGTCACAACCTAAAAGATATGGCACTCCCTACGTTTTTTTTCTTTAAAAAGCATTATTAAAAAAAAAAATATGTAAATCAGTCCTTTGAAGATTTGAAGGACTCTTTTCCACATAAAATACAGTTCAGTTTCACATTCTTGAAACTTAATGATCTGTATTATAGCAAAAAATGATGAACAGCAAATCAGATCTTGACTCTAAAGTTGTTCATGAACTGAGGGTTTTTTTTGTTTTGTTTTGTTTTTAAGTGATAGTATTAAATCCATGAAAAATAATAAAAATTCTTGGGCGTTTTATGTCCCTGTTCAACCAAGAGATCCTACACTTTTCTTAGTTTATTTGAGAATTTTCTACTCTACAAAATCTCTTCCAAATCGTGCCCCAAAAGCCAAGTGCATAGACCAAAACTCGGGAGCTTTCAATAGCTCACTTTAAAACATCACAATCTCCCTTGGAGTCATTCCAGCAAGCTGGAAGTATAACATTTACAGAATTCGTTGCCGTAAGGTGTTGTGGATGAAAAAGTTTGCATGGTTCAGGGGGAAAGATCCCCTGGGGTTTACTCTGGGCAGACCATGATAACAGCCTGCCTTGAAATCAGTCTGAGGCTGGGAGCACTGGGAGATGTCTCATATACTCTTGCCCTGTTTGTTGCCTTCCCTGTGCACATTTCTGGCCACTGCTGGATGCAGGCTAGATGAAGCCTTGGTCTTTACCAGCACGATACTGACAATTACATGTGGACAAGCATTACAGAGAGGCTAAATTACAGCATTATTGATACTGGATTACAGTTTAAGCCTAATTCCATATATATATATATATAAACACATACATATTCTGTATAGAGATAGATGCATAGACAAATATGAAGGAATGAAGCCCATTATCATTTATCACTCAAATGAGAATAGCTTCTAAATTTTTGCCAACACTAACCTGTATTTTCTTTTGGAGTATACATAAAGATGCTGAACATTTTTGGTCACCAATATTACTCACAGCTAGAAACACTTCACTAATAATAAAACCACTATTGTAACCACCTTTTAAGATTTAGCTCTTAAGATTTAGTTTGTGTTAAAAATTTCTTCACTATGGCCTGCAATGGTCCTGCACAGGACTGTTTTTTGAAAAGAGCAAAAATGAAGGGCTTGTCTGCTGGGGGGAGGGGAGAGGCAGTGGACATCAAAGTGACAGCATCCTGCTGATTTGAGTATTATAAATTCAGGTCCAAGCTTTGTGGACATTAAAATCAGCATTTTCCCCATCTCACAAGAAAAAGCAACCCCCCCAATTATTGCCAATACTATCAGCCTTAATTGCCATCTCATACGGATCAAGCTTGTTGAACCAACCCTCTTTTTTATTTAACATGTTCAACTGTATCAGCTACTGTTCTACTATCAATTGCATCCTTTTCAGCTTCTGATATTCAATATGTTTGTCAAGTCAAACAGACTTTGTGTTTTCCTAGTTTACCACATTTGTTTTTAAATACTGGCAAAACATTACATTTCAGATACCTAAAACTTCAGAAACTCAATATAAACCTGTGTGATTCAGAGAATTCCTTTTGACATTCTTGTTATAATTTATCTAGTCCTCCTGATTTAATAATGGGTATCTTACATCCTCACTAATTACTAATGGAAAATACAGCATCTGGCTTCTTTCAAAAGAACAGAAAGCTTTGATAAATACTTTTACCTTTCATCACTGTGATTAACATTCTAACTGTTCCAGAGTAATACGAGACATGTAAATAGTTTTAGGCTTTCACTCATTATTGATTGAAATAACTCCTTTCACTTTATTAATTTATTTAGACGCAAGAGGCATAATCTATTAATTTTGATAAGGCAAATGAAAGCTTGGTTGACTGCCCAGACAAACACAAGTGAAATTTGGATGACTACCCTAGTCAGATTTGTAGTTTTTAAATGAAAGAATTACTTCCTGTCGCAAAATAGTGGAACACAAGGTACCCATTTTCCTGCTCAAATGGAAATTACTTGCAACTGGGTTCCCTCACACCCATAGTTGGCTGAGGTGATGAGAAGTAATCTTGCAAGACTGTCTTGTAACAACACAGGATGCCTTTTAAAAACTATACCTATACACCTCTATAGGCATTTCTTGCAGACGTGAAATTTTACCTAACCGATACAAAGTAAAAATTTCATATATTTCAGCTATTAGCTATTGCTTTCAGGAGTAAATTTTTATGAATGCCGTTTTTCACTGCAGTAACTAGAAGCTGCACTGATGCTTCCATCTTCCTTTTGCAGCACAGAGGCCATTAAACAAACTCATTAGATGAATCATTGCTGAAAAAAAAAAAAAAACACAAAAAAACCCACAAAAAAACACAACACCCAAAACATTAAAAACCTGGAACTTCACAAACTTCTGCCTGAGAACCTCAATGGATAGTTATTTTCAGAATCTCATCCTCCTTGTACCAGAGTGTTTCTAATACAACAATTTCCAGTAACATTTAATAATTGAATTGATTTTTTTCACTTCTCAACATAACAACAAAGAACTGAAATAAAAGAGCAAATAAAACTGAAAATAACATTTAAAGCTTGTCAAGCATTTTATTTTGCTTTTGAAAGGCAGTTATTGTATGCTAACTAGATGTCAAAATGAAAGCTGAAAGCATGCTTTTTGAAGTTTAATTCATGTAAGTCTTCAATTTGACATGTGATTAAATAAAAATTACACACAAAAGTTGCACTAAAGCTGTGTTGTTGCTAAGGCTGAGAAATAGGAAAGTCTCGATTCTGATTCTTTTTTTAGTATGTTCTTCACATTCCAGGTTATTATCTTTGAACTTATTATCTTGAATGTGTGATTTCTGGTAGGCAAAGCCATATTAGTAATGATAACATAATAAATAATAATTTAGAAATATTTTGGTAATATTTGACATTACTTCTGCATGCTAACCCAACAACAGATCTTTTTTAGCAGAAATACTGATCAGATGTTACTACAATTGTGAATATTTATTTTAAAAGCAACAGTACAGCTTACCTAGTATTTTCTTTGTGTCAATACTGAAATAGCACAGATTTTATATTTTCATAAATGTACCTAGCACTCTAGCTCTAATTTCATTCTGTTAATTTATACATTTCAGTTGTGCCTCAGATAAATATATATTTTTTTATTTTTTTTTAGGTTTAGATTTATGGAATAATAAATGTTGTTCCAGTGAATCACTCACCAACCTCCAGCTCCTACTTTTGCATCATACCAGTCAAGGCTAAGCCATTAAGTTCAAGCACAATGAGGTGATTAGAGCTATAGAGACCTGGAAGAAATCTCAAGAACCTGATTCAATTTCCATTCATGATTTTTTTTTCTATTCAGTTTTTCATTTAAAGGTCAAATCTTTCTGAAGCAGTATACATGCACAGAACTTCACAAGCCATTACAAATATTCACTTGAAGAGGCTTTAAAATGTGCCTTCATCATTTCTAACCAACATAGGGATATTTTTATAACTATTTCCCCCAAAATGGGACTTATATCTTATTTTGGTTCTTGAGTTGAAAGTGTACTGAAATCAGGAAAAGACATACATATTAGACATACATAGTCAAGGCATGCTACAGTACAATTCTTAAATACTCTACCACAGGTAGCTGTGTATCAGTTCAGCTGTACTTCACCCTACAGAATAAATCAGAGCTTTACAGAATTTGTGCCTGCAGGTTGCATAGGATAGTTAAGTGGGAATATTCATAGAACCATAGAATAGTTTGGGTTGGAAGGGACCTTAGAGATCACCTAGTACCAACCCTCTGCCACAGGCAGGGATGCCACCCACTAGATCAGGTTGCCCAGGGCCTTGTCCATCCTGTTCTTGAACACCTCCAGGGATGGGGCATCCACAACTTCTCTGCACAGCCTATGCTAGTGCCTCACCACCCTCAAAGTAAAGAATTTCCTCCTAACATCTAATCTAAATCTCCCCAATTTTGGTTTAAAACCATTACTCTTTGTCCTACCACTATCTGCCCATGTAAAACGTTGCTCTTCATCTTTTTTATAAGCCCTCTGTAGGTAGTGAAAGGATATTACTATGTAGTTTTATATATAATATATAATATGTAATATCTATATCAATATTTGCTTGTAAAGCCTAACTTTTTGTCCTTCAGCAAACATCCTTTAGCCACCTAGATTACTCATTCTTAATTTTAAATGTACAGTGTGTTTGTAATCTGAGGTAACCTATCTAAAGTACATTCTCATGGCAATTATAATTAGTCCACCTTTGGGTGAAATGGTTAAGAAGAGGCAAGAGAATATAAAGAAAATCTGTAGGCCAAAATTCACAAGCAATGGTGCAGCTCATGATGTATTTGTTTTGTACAAAGTAAAATTATAGCATTTAAGTATGGCAACTTTTATCAGCATCACATTTGCTAAAGCCCAGTGGTCCAGGATAATCTGTCTTGGATCGATAAAACTTTAACCAGAAGAGATACCACTGAGAAAAACCCAAGAATGGTTTCAGGGTCAGAACACGTATCCTGAAATTACCGTTCTAATCACAAGATAAAAGTTTTATTCCTAGGAGAAGTTATTCTATATGCTGACATAAAGGAATTTTTGACAGGTAAACATTGCTTTGTTTCAATATTGTTATTGTAAATAGAAAAGGTGCTATGGGATACATGCCACTGTGAACACTGTTAAAATACTTATTTCAAATATATGAAATATCTATTTTAATTTCCAAAGTGTTTTAACAAAAAGCATTATTTTTTAATTGATAAAAGTCAGAAATCTCCCATTTTCATCATTGTTTTCATGGCTTATACTATCAGGTTGGTAATTAATAAGTTTTAAAATTGTTTAGGTAGAATACATGAAATATTCAAAATGACTAAAATAAGTTGAGCTACCTTCTACTAACATTCTTAAATGGATGTCTGAAATACGTATTTGTAAATGAGAAAAATGTCATGAATTTAAGTGCTGTATTGTATCATTGACACTATCCTTCCCTCCTACAGAGCTATGCCTCTGCAATTGTCCTTTCAGATAATCAGAATATATAACTGTCTTTCAGAATTCACCACTTGTGTGATTTCAGGAAAGCAAAATATAGAACCATTAGCCTTCCCTTGTTCCTTAATCCTCCTAATTTATTTCTATATTCAGTGCAGTCATTCCGTGTGACTATTAAGATTACTTACTCATCTTTCTTCACGGAGCAAAATATACAATGAAGCATATGCTAATTTGCATGAAGAAATAATGAAGTTCTCGGTGAGGAGAACAGCGAGCCTTTGGTTGAAGCCTGAGGAAAGCCATTTTCTTCCACAGCAAGCTGCAAGCGGCCATGTGCAGCTCGAGTGCATGCGACCTGCCCATGGCACAGGTGCCGTGCCTGCAGCTGCCCCCACTCAACACCAGCCCCAACTTCAAACGTGAGGCTTGTGATCTTAAACCACAACAAGAGTGCAGCTGTGGAAGGCAGCTGTAACTCAAGGCTTGGATTTCTGAGGTTCAGATGTCTGTCACCAAGGGCCTCGTCTGATAATGTGCAGACCTTGGACGTTGGGTTGCTTTACTGAAAAATAACGTTACTGACCTGAGTGAGAAAATATGAACTAAAGCCATGCAAAATAAGTAGAGAGCAAGACAGAAGTAACTCAAGGAGTCCTGAGAAATACACTAATGGGAGGAAAACAAACAAACAAACAAACAAACAAAAAAAACACCAAGGAGAAGAGAGAGAAATGCACAGAAGTGAGGACTGGGCAGCTCTAGTGAGCACAAAGGCCAGGCCTTCCTTTCAGGCCTACCAGCTGCCACTTTGCACAGACCACCAAGGGCCTGCAGCAGCAGCACTGAACATACTGCTGTTTTGCTTAAGAGCAAGTTAGTACCAGTCATTCACTGTATAATACCAAAAATAACATCACTGCGTACTCATAAATCACATAATCCTGTGACAGAGTCCCCACACCTGTGGAAAGATGCCCAAGTAGAAGTGACTCAAAGAGCTGAAAAATGAAAGAGGCTGGGGGAGAAGAACACAAGGGCACAACAAACGCCTCTCCTGCAACTCCTTAAGGAGATGCAGTGGCTACTTCTGTTTCCTCATGTGATAGACTAAAGATTAATACTTCTACCATCTTTCCTGCAGAATTATTCAAATTTCACGTAAGGTTCAGTTAAATCAGAGGTAAATAATCAGAGATAAATAATCAGAGGTAATTACATGTTCTACTCAGCACTGGTGAGGCTGCACCTGGAATTCTGTGTCCAGCTCTGGGCCCCCCAGCACGAGAGACTTGGGCACACTGGAGAGAGTCCAGCGGAGGCCTGCCAGGCTGATCAGGGGCCTGGAGCACCTCTGCTGTGTGGGGACGCTGAGAGAGCTGGGACTCTTCGGCCTGGAGGAGGCTCGAGGGGGATCTTATCCATGTGTATAAATGTCTGAAGGGTGGCTGCATAGAAGATGGAGCCAGGCTCTTTATTGTAGTGTTCACTGTCAGTACTAGGGGCAATAGGCACAAACTGGAACACTAGAAGTTCTGTCTGAATATCAGGAAGAACTTTACTTTATTGATGACGGAGCACTCGAACAGGTTGCCCAAAGATGTTGTGACTTCTCTTTCCATGGAGATCTTCAAAAGCCACCTGGACATGGTCCTGGGCAACCTGTTCTAGGTATCCTTACTTGAGCACTGGGGCTGGACCAGATGACCTCCAGAGGTCCCTTCCAATCTTAACCATTCTGTGATTCTGCAATTCTGTGAAAATATTCACCATACAAGCCCCAATAAACATGCAACCAATAAATCCACAGTACTTTCACAACTCTCACACAACAGAGATGATCAAGAAAGGTAACTGCTTGCTCTAGGTGACACAGAAAAGCACAGTGGTGCAGAATTCCCTTGTAACATGCAGCCATCTGAAAACAGATGCAACGATTTGGTTCTACACTATATTCTTACTAGTCAGGAGAAAGAAGTGAGACTGCTGAGAACAAGAGAGAACCTTTGAAGGAAAGCAGCAGGAAAAAAGGGCTTGGAGAGAATGATAATAGCCTTAATGCCAAAACAGCTGGTATAAAAGTCATGTGGGCAATAGGTGGACATGATGGGCACGGTTGTCTTCTTCCACGCACGCTCTTCACATACATGCAATGTAGACAGACTTTCACTCCTATATCAGTTACACTCCTGAATAAACATGGTAACTGCCCTGTTTGCTCACCCTGGAACCATCATTATGCACAAATTTGCCTGAATAAAGAATTCAAATTAATTCTACTCTTCAAGATATTTCTCACTGTTTTCTTATTTTCATTGGCATACAGCATGTCTATGCTTTGCACAAAACAAAAATGCACTTCACACATTTTCCAGGCAAAATGTTTAAATACAAACTTGCAGTACTAGTTATGTTCCTTCGCATACTGTTTTTAATTAATTTGACATTTGGTCTTTTTTGTCAATTCAGGTGGCGTATTGCAATCAGAAGAAAGCTACTGTGTAAATATCCTATTCTGCAAGTCACCAACTAAATGAGTAAGCAGTGGAACAAAATCTATAGCATGCAATTAGCATTCTCCTTTTGATTTTTCCTTTACTTCACAGAACTCATTAATAACTTTTAGTAGGTAAAATTGAAGCTAGGAGACCTCCTACACTTTAGGTGCATTATAGTCTACCCTTGCACAAAAGAAATTCTTTTGATGTACTGGAAATCTTATTAATAGATTCACCAGAAAACAAGCATGTAAGCTGGCAGAGGCAATTGCACAAGGTAAAATGAATGTAAATGACAGATGAAAGAAAATTTCCATGCCGTTCAGATCAATATAAACAAAAGTGCTGCAACAACCACAGCACAGAGACAAAGGGAATTCATCAAACTTGTATTTTGGATTATTTGTCCTCTACGAAATGCACCCTCTGTGTTCCTGAGCTATATTCTTCCTTCATGCAATTAACACTACATTAAGATGCACTCCTGCAGGGTTTTTTTCCTTATGTTACTGAATTGAAGTTTTTCAGCACACTCAGATATTGGGGGGGTGTGGTGGGGAGTGTAGAGAATAGCTTCCTGCTTTTCTGTACTGCCATTTGGAAAGCCTGTAATTGCAGCACTTAATAACTTTCTAAATACTTAAGCCAGAATTAATTATCTCTGCTATTTTTGCAGGAGTATGGATCATATATTGGGTATGATGGAGAGAATGTGCGATAGAACATTTTATTGTACTCAGTGCAGGCAGTGGGTGTGCAAGGCACTTAAACTATTAGCAGCAAAAGGCTTCTCTACTTTGATTTTTCTCAGTATGATCATCACTTATCTACAGAATCAGCTTTGCTCATTTTGTGCTTTTTGTTGTTGCCTAATTAAATGCTTCCAGGACCCTTCATTACACCAGGGACTAATCGTCACTTTAAAATAAATCCCACTTTATTTTAAATCATATTGGTACTTGATGAAAAATAAGAGGAAGGTAAATGCTTACTGTTAAACAACTTCGCTTGCAACAGACTTTGAAATGTGTTTTTATTAGTAGTCAGAAATCAGGGCCTTTAATGGGTGAATTCTGCTGTCTTCTTTTAATTTCATATGGTGTTGAGGAATCAAAAATATCTGTAGCTACTGTTAAAGCTAATTGTTCACACTGCTTAAAAATACCTTAATAAAGAAGCTGTATTACAGGAGGGGGTGATGGGGAGGGGAGGAATGGCTGCAGAACTGATGCTGTAGTCAATTCCACAGCAGAAATAATACCTGTAATGTGTAAGACCTTTAAACATTTCAAAATACATAACAAAGAAAATAGAAACACATGATATTTGCAAGGGGGAAATTAAAGCTGCAGGAGATGAAGCTTCACTTCCAGAAAACTGGATTCAGACCTTTGTGTAGAATACAAACTAAAGTAACTTTGATTTCATTCTAGTATATCAAAACTAAAAAAATAATTTCTTACAAAAGCCAACAACCCCTTCCCCATAAAAGCAATGCTCGTCTAAGATTAAGTGGAATAAATTTAGAAGGTTGAGGCAGGCTCATTGACTGAAAGAAGTTTGGCAGCACTGCTTGGGTTTCAAAGTAGTTTACCAGGAAATCAGAAATGAAGCAGAAGCATGAAGCAAAACCAACTTATTTGTACTCTTACCGTAAGTTCTAAAGGTTTGGGCTGTGTTGACATAGGTAGCTGAAACACATACAGGAATATATTTACGAGAGAAATGTACCACCATATCTCAACATAACACAATCAAAATCAAGCATAGATTTCAGTCAGTGTTCATGTAGGAAGGTGGGAAGATAGTAAATGCTATCACAAACGTTGAAACAGAAGTGATCGAGATCCCTTTCAACTACATCTCCAGAGTTGCCTTTGAGACTCAGGCCATGATATGTTCATTTGTTTCATAACAGAAATAATGACTAATGCCAAGAGACTCTGATGAAAGAGATCAAGCAACTGTGCAAGTAATTTCCCTAAGCTGGGAGACAATCATTTCCTCTCCTGTTATATGCCCTTGTGATGGCTGACTGTAAACCCAGCCAACAAATTCACTTTCTATAATTGTTTACAACCTTGCCTCAAAAGATAAACCCGATTTTTTCCACAGTTAAAGACTATAAATCCACTCTTGGTACAGACTAGTCTAATTCCCCACTGAGTCCCTAGGGACTCGCAGTAGAAAGAGAAGACAAACAACACTACAGGAAGATGACTTCCTAGCTCCAATCAATAATTTGCTTGTCACTCCACAAGCACATCGCTGTATCAGCATAACTTTGCAAAGTTCCTTATCAGTGATGCACTCTTACACTTGCTAGGTAGACATTAAGTATTTTTGCATCCCGTGGGTTTTGCATTTCAGTAAATCTCCTTTTCTCAGCGATGCAAATATACAATAACTGCCACAGACTAACAATAGATGCTAGAAATTTGAAAAACAGCCTATAGTGTAATAGTACTTTGCACATATATATCATTCTTTATTCCAATGGGCTTTAGAAAGATGAATTCAGTTTCAGAATAACAGAATAGAAAAGATAGTCATTAAAACAGTTTACAAATCAACAAACCAAAGCACAAACATCTATGCCCACTTGACTCTTGTGATTTAAGGTTAAAGCTAAGTCAGTGGTAAAATCCAGAAATGAAATCAGGAGTTCTGGACAGAAGGGACACTGTTATGCCAGATATAATTACATTTCATGTTCTCCATCTACTATACCTCCACAGAGAAAAAGCTTTCCTTTCTCAAAATGTGTATGTAAAAAAAGTATTTACCAGATGTAAAACATTCCAATATGCTACCACAGTCTGCCCCAAACAGGGAATTATGCATGTGCGTTTTATAAGAATAATGCCCATAAACACACACACATGAAGCGTCACTTAAAAACATATCAAACCCAGAACATACGCCACAAAGCCAAAAGAAAGATATTCAATAAAACCGTTTTCTGCCTAGTTTGGCCAATGCTAACAGGTATTCACTGAAGAGAGGTCTAATGCAGTCTGTTTCAAGGGAGCCATACAGATTAAAAAATGCCGTTAGAAATACCTCCTAACACTAAACCTCTGCGAACAAGTGAGAGAACAATAATGATCTTATCTGCTCTAACAAGACTGGAAAACTGGTGATCGCAGAAGATGGATTCTGCCAAATATTCCATCTGTGAATAAAAGACCAATTCATTAATGGAAATCTTCCAATTAGAGACAAGAAACTCAAAGCTAAGAAAGGAGTGCCTTGACAAGCAAAGTTCCCACTTAAAAGCTCTACAGGTTCATGAGGCTTAAGATTGAGTCATTATAATTATCTGATATCACTTGAAAATATGGCTTCAGAAATATCTTTTGTTCTGAAGTTGTATGCAGCAGCAGTGCTCCTGCCAGCATGTGCCACTTATTCCAGGAGAACCACTGGAGCATTGCAGGCAGCTCTGAGCACATGGACTGAACTCTGTCGCATATGTCATCTCACCAGCTCCACAATATAATAAAGAATTTCAATTAGAAGCCTGGGTGTTCCTTTCTGAGTTTAATCTTACAATCTGCTCACTCAGACTTTTAAAATATTTCTAGGTAGTACCATCACACCCTAGACAGAAACATTATCTACATCTAGCAGAGTTTATCCAAATCTCCCCCAAACCCCATCTCCCTCCCACCGGTGAAACTTATTGAGTGAAGTAACTGATGAAAGCCCTAATAAAGTCCAGATTGATAAACTAACACATGGTCATACTGATCAGTTCAAAGATACACAAGAGTGCTAAATCTTGAGTCCCAACATGCTGTCATTGACAAAACCAGACATCCTCAGAGAAAAAGTAAATATTATTTTAAATGGCAAATTTACATTCACAAAGGAAACATTAGTAGACAAATATTCAGTGATTTTACTACATCAATATTACTATTCAATATTGTCAGAATTTGTACCAGAATATCAGAAGAAATAACACTCTATGGAAAATGATCATAATATTTTTCTATAATACTCTTTAGTCAAAGACCTGTGATAGAAGAGCACTAGAAACCTTCTTCAGAAGTGTTAGCATAGAAGTTTCATGAAAGACGTATTAAGTGAATGCTGAAATGTTTTGGTTACTCATTTCAGAAACTCAGAGTATCAGAACTGCTCAGATGCAGGCCCACTACTACATTGTTTTATTTAATTTTTCAGGCTCCAAAGCCACTTGGGAGTGGAGCTGAATTCAGCAGGAGACCAGTGAAAAACTGAGTGGCCTGCATAAGTAGCACATTTATGTAAAAGCCCTATGGAGGAACAAATAGGAATGACCACATTTCTAATAAAAGCCTAGAAGTAATCAAACAAAAATACAGGCAAATCAATGCAAATCAAAATCAGATTTCAGGATGCCTAAAGGCATTACATCACAAACCAACACATTTATACATTCTTCTGTAAAGATTTGATTTTGTCAGAGCTTACATCTCTTACAAACACATTGCTACAGCTCCAGATGCAAATACACTCAAATAACTAACCGAAGTGTTAAAAAAATAGCAACACTGAAAATGGTAATAGAAAATTTCCCATAACAGTCTATATGCCTGGGTTGAATTATTGCATAGGCACTCTATGTTCTGCTTCATTTTCAACACCAATCTGTGAAAAACCTGTGACTACAATCGTATGCACCCCCTTCCCACAACAACAGGCCAGCCAGGAGTCCTTGCTAATTCCCAGGTTAAAGTAGAGTGGCCAAGAACTAACTCACCCCCCAGTGCATATACAAAGCTGCAGTACAGTCATACTGCTAGGCGTGACTTACTCAACAGGCTCCTGAAAAACACATTAGCTGTCACACCAGCGTTTCTAGTTTAAACTGGCTTCTTTTCCATCTTGCCACAAGCAGCACACAGATTAACCAAATCTTCAGCCTGTACAAAACCTTCAAAAAACAAAAATAAACTCTGTCCCTCGCCCCCTTAATGCAAATGTGCAAATATGTTTCTCTTTTTCTCTTTCAAAAGGATCTCTTACCAGGTGAAAGGTGGTTTGTGTGAGTTATTTTGCTTTAACTATCATAATGCTAGGCTCATTAAAAATAATAAAACTAAAAAAGGTCAAATTCTGCTGTTTATGATGGATGAGTATTGCTTCCAGACTGCACTTCTCACAAGAGCTGAAGGCCGTGCCATCCTGACAGGGAAAGCATGCACTTTCCCCACTGCTATGGTTGTGTTCAAACAAAGGGATGCCATTGAATTAGAAATTTCTAACTAAAATGCTTGTGATACTTGTTGCTTGACAAGCAAACATAAAGTAGACTTTGTCTAATGAGTCTTTTTTGCAGCTCAGAAATCTAGCACAGACATCTACCAAATACTGCCTTACTGTCCACCAGTCCTGTAAGTGTACATTTGCAGATAAAAGAAAAATAAAAAACTGATCAATTCATAGTGGTGAGGGAAGAGCGGACAATTAACTTCAGAAATGGAAAACTGAAGCAGTCAGTGTCTTGTCAATGTCTGACAAAGTTTCCCACTGAGAGATCCCCAGAGGCAGAAGGCACAATTATAAAAAACTTACATTTTAAGTGTAGTGATCTCTGTTATCCCAGCTAGAATAGCTTAAAACTTGAGTAAAACAATCAATGGCTGTTTTCCCATCCATGAAAATAAAGCTTTGGATATCTAGTTTTCTTTTGTTTGTTTTGTTTGTTTGCTGGGGGTGGGGGTTGGTTGGTTAATTTCTGTGTTTGTAATTAATTCAAGTTCACCAGAATGCAAATTCAGACAAAATCGAATTGTCTGACCCTAAAAAATCCAAAGACAACTGAACAACAATACTGAACTTATTCGTGAAATTGAAGCAAAACTCAGAAACAGAAGAAATCCGAAAAATCCAAAGTTTAAAGAATGCTTCACCTTGGCTTTACTTAATTCCATTTAAGTGAATTAAAAACAAATAAGTAAATAAACATTTGCTTAAATACATTAAATCTACTTTGCTATATTTGTACAAGACTCTGTCATCAAAGAAAATTGAAAGCTTGTCACTCTTTAGGTCACTACTCATGCTCATCTCTCTGAAGCAGGTTCCCAGCCGTCAACAGTTGAACACAAAGCCACTGCATGACTGTGCCATTAGTACTTTACTCATATGTAAATCCAGTAAAACTCCACAGACAGATCACACAATATCTTTCAACACTGGAATTGTGGCTATAATCTAGCATATATAGCACTATTTGCCACATAAGCACACTCACTTACCCTTGGGTATTTTGCAAGGAAGATTGATTCTTCCATACACGATAAAAATGCTAAGATGCTGAAGCACTGTTATCATAAAACAGCAACTAGAAGGCTGGAGCTCCAGCAGTACATCAGGAGGGCAGAATGCCCCTAGTGTGTGACACATAGCAGACCCCAGGTTCCTTTGTTTATAAGCCCTGGATTTACACCTGGAGATATTTTTAAGTTGCTACTCCAAAAACAAGCATATTCCTCTACCTCTCCCAGGAAAAGGAAGGTGTGAAGAAAGGTGACTGCATGCCAAGAATGATTTCATTCAGAAAGAAAAAATATGTCATTCCTAAACAATGTGTACATATTTATCTCTTACAAGTTAGGTGATTTTTGGTAAGAAAACAAATGACAAAATAGAAGGGGGGTGGAGGGGCATGCTGCAGAACAATCCTTAATTTATACCTATAAATAGCTTCCACTTTTTCACTGTCAAGGTCAAAGTGACATTTATCTTCCCTGATTTGGTGATATCTAGTAACAGTATGGTGCATGCCTTTGACTAAAATGTATTTTAGACATTGTATTTGTCCATGTTGTTTATACTTTCAAGATACCTATATAATTTGTCTGTCAAAACCACTAAACCGGGGAACAGATTGTGTGTGCCAATGTGAATGCCCTACAATAGGTAATGAAAATGTAATACCTGATTGTGGAACAGCTTCTTGAAGTATTATACAAAATCCTGCTTTCGAAACAAACTTTTTTTCTTCAAAAAAAGGAAAGCTTGAATGAAGAATGAGCTACCTCTTAATACACTTGGTCCTCTTTCAAAGAGTAGGCAAATCCAAAAATACTATAGTCAAAGTTGATCAAGGTAGTTAGCTTCTTGCCCTTTTCATTCCTCAGTTACATAAAGGATGCTCATAGTCTGATCCAAATCTGAAACCAATGAAATGACCAGTCTATTGGCCAGCCATATATCTTAATAAAATAATCTTCATTATGCAATCTCCTTAATACTTCAACAGCTGGTCTGACACTTGTAAGTGCTAATGAGAGGTCAGCAGTAATTCTGCAAATAATAATTTGTGACTGAACTGCAACCTTTCTTTTTCATTCATTATTTATTATACAGTATGACTCAAATAAGAGCATAGTGAACAAAGGACAACTCATTTCAGACAGTGCTTAAATGGATAATTTAACCTTAGTACAGCATCAAACATTACATGCCAAAGTCAAGCAGAAAACTTCACATACCGACCTTTGCCAAAGCACAGGAGCTACAAACAGGAAAAAGCCAGCTGGTGTAACATCTCTGCTTGCACAGTAAGAGAAAAAAAAAAAAAAAAAAACCAGCATCTGGAAGAGCTACAGCTAACTCAGTAAGACAGACAGAAGAATATTTTAGGGATAGGCTGACAGTTTAACCTGCTCAAAAAAAACAAAAACCTGCTTATTATTCATTTGGGTCCATTTCTGCAATCACGCAGCATTATTGCCACAGTGTACAGACACAGCAATGCAACAACAGCTTGCTTTTGTCCCATATCCTGTTCACATGGACATTTTCATTATTCCCTCATATCTTACTTTTTCAGAATCACTGACCCTCACTAATCTAACATAGAAAATCCTTGAGAGCTTGGACAAATACTAAAAGCCAGCCACATATGAAAAAAAAAAGAAAAAAAAGAAAAGATGTTTCAGAGACGTAGCAAGAACTATTTTATTCTTCTCTTTCTCTTCGTCTGTTAGTTTTCTTTTCAGTACCAACAAACAAAATTACGAAAACCCACAGTGGCATTCCCAAACATGAAAATCAATACAGAGGAGCATTAGACAGCACACAGTTCATGAAATGGGATATTGTGGTTATTTAAACTGTGTTCAAAACAATATCAAATCAGAACTCTGTTTATTTCTTAAGACTTGAGGGGCAAGTCCACTTAATGGCCTTCTGGGATATTTTGACTCTTAAGCTTCTGAAAAGATAAATTATATTTTATGGGCATACAGTAATCAAAGTATATGTTTTGGTAGTGAAGTACATATGAGAGACTGCCCACAGGTCCCACAGATTGGTGAGATTCATCAGGAAAGCAATTCTGTAGGTGATATGATTAGCAATCAAGGAAGAGGAGGGAAAAATGGGTGCTGAAAATCACAGGAGGAGTGAACAATGTTACTCTTAATACTTGCAATTAATTATGAATGCTTATTGCAAATTAGTGGGAGTCCAGATTTTTCTCTTGGTGTGCTTACTACTCAGCATCTCCACCAGACACAACCCTGTTTCCCTCTGCCCAGAACTCGGAATTTAAGAACTCAGGGAATGTGCACAGACATACATTTCATCCTCACTATTCACTATTAAGAGGGTTCAACTATCATTTGCCGGCATTCAGGTACCTCACTGCTTGGTACCTTTTATAAGTTATCCATTGGTAAGGAAAATACACACAATATCAGGGTATGAATGACGCAAGTGTAGCAGATCTAGGTACAAGCCTGGGGAGCAAGAACTGAGTACAACAAGATGAAGTTTGCAAACAGCTAAGTGTGAAAAAGACCGTTATAGGTTTTAATTTATTGTGGTGAAAGAGAAAAGAGTTTAGTTTCTGGTATGTTCATAGAGAATAAATTTCCAGGTAACTTGTACTTTTGCATGTAGCCAGTAAATGTGGTGCTGCCTTTGCTTGGAACAGGCCCCAGGCTTTGTGCTGAGCTGCAGCACAGACCTCGGATGTTCTCAGGCTGTGTCTGGGCTTGTCGTGGCTGGACAGAGATGTGGCTTTCTTGTTTGCTTGCTTTGCTTGTAGCAGCAAGACTCAGAAAAGCAGGTGCAATTGTTTTTCTACTTCTGGTACAGTGAACTATCTATCGTTTTTTATATACCCTTATAAATATAAACCATGAAACTAATAGACAGCAATAACATGCAGCTATTCTAGGTAAAATGATCTATGAGTATAGATAAAATGCAGCATAGAGGAATATAGGCACAGAATTACAGCGGCCTTAATAGTGCAGGCACAGGATGACACTGGATGCCCTGAGATCTATTTAAAAAAAAAAAAGTAGTGGTGAATGCACCCGTGGGAGCTGGGTAAGACCAGTTTTAGGGCTAACAAAAAGAAGAAAGAACAAGTATTCAATACATGTAGAAGACACCATATACTGTAAATTTGAATGAAAGTAGTGCAATGAAGAAAGACCAAGGTGTAGAACATTTAGCAAGCACACAAAGGTGACCTCGACTGGAGCTCAGGGCGAGGAACAAGAAACCACTGACATCAACACTTCTGGCAAAGGGCTTGAATGCTGATGTATTCTCATCTGATGTATTTTCATCTCCCTCCACAACGAAGCCATTAAGCAGGGAGACAGTGGAAATGTAACTTAACACCCGAGAAAGGGGAAGATACTAGAAAGTTTGCATATATTAATTTTAATGGTATTTAATTTGAATTACAAGTGGAAGTATCACTGTAACTGGACTACTTATAGCTTTTTAGATCATTAGGGCTTCAATTAGACTAACAAAAAGTCTTGGTTTTGCACAGAAGCTGTGGGGGGTTTTGCCTGCCACAGGATTTTGACTGCAAAATTACTGGAGAAGTCAAGTGACCTCCTCTGTGATTTGGATGCAGCAAACTGGTAATGGTTGCAGCATACAAGATTATGTTTGCGGAGGAAGCTGGGAGAGATGCTTACTCAACTGTAGCAATAAGGAAACCTGTGACCATATCCTGCATCAGTTCTGGTTTTGGAAAGTGGAATGGAGAAATCAAATTGAGAAACTGGAAAAGAACAGTATCAATCTCATTCAATCTCTAGATAATTAGTGTTGTTTCTTCTTCCAAAATAGCCTGGTTTTAGCATACTTCCCAGATTAACTAAAATATTATGTAATTTGAGATGATAAAATGCAATTATAAATGTCTGTTTAGATTCAGAAAGAAAAAAATAAGCATGCAATAACAAGAAAATTCTAGCATCTCACTACTATGAATATTTTATAAACATGCAAACATTATTAAAAAAGCAAAAAGCAAAAGTCATTGAGCTGATACTTGTACAAGCATAATTATAGTTAATTAGTACATCAGGACCTTTAACACCAGTTAATTATTCATCTGTCATTTTCAAAGGTGGGCCCAACAGCTCACTGAGAAATATAATGGCTTCCTCAGAGCCAATTCCTGAGCAAATTTTTTGTGGCATGCTCTGCAGAAAACCCCCACAAAATTTTGAAAAGCAATAGTGCAGTTAAGGGAAGATGAAAAGCAGCTTGTACTCACTGTGAAGTTAAGCTCTGAATTTTTAACAGATACCTCAGAAAACTGGAAAAATCTTCCTCTTTAAACTCTTTTTACAAATTCCAATTTGGATAGCCAACAATCAAAACTCTAGTAAACAGTTCACTGAAGTTCTAATCATCCCTCCATTTGTTAGAGGCTGCTCCAAAAGCAGTGTCTTCAAATCTAGCACCTGGCCACAAAATTATAATTAGCTGTGATAAAAAGGGAGTTTAGCCCTTAATCAATATCCTTTCAAGCTGTCCTGACAGACTACAGCAAAAGAGGTGGTACAACTAATGAGATGAAACTCCAGCAGAGAAAGAGCTCTATGACCAAAGCATTGTGCAGCAATCAAGGGGGAATCATTTCAACCCTTTAAGCTATAGGTGAGACCACATTAGAGCAATCTTGAGTTCATTTCTTTTGTTTCTGCAGTAAGAAAAGAGACATCAGTGTCTAGGGCTTTCACTACTTCACCGTCTACACTACTTTACCCGAATACCAAAGAAGTGAAACATGTACTTGGAAACTTAATTTGCTTGTGAATGTTTGTGATTGTAGGAAAACTGCAGGAAGATGCAGAGATAATGTCAGGGGTACAGGATATGGAAAGAACAAAAATCTGCTTCTTTCCCAGTCAGTACCCCAATGCCACGTGTACCACTCCAGCTCAGCATGCCCTCATTGGGTCACGACTTCCTTGTATGACTGCAAAATGGACTGGGATGAGCTCCACATGCTTGGATGACTCTGAACTTCTAGCATGTGTTGATACCTAAGGCAGTTATCTTTCCAAAATCAAAGATTTTTTACAATGGCCATTTAGAAACAGCATAAATAGATTATTATTTTTTTTCATGTAACTGTTATATGACATCAGGGTCAAAACTGGTGAGGGAACCACTGTGCCATTACTTCGTTAATTCCATTACTCAATAGTAAACCCGAACACAAGCATTTTGGGAACAGACTCATATTTCTGTATGCAAACAGAAGTAAAGAGTCTGGATGCAAACTTAATTCTGGTGTGGGGTCTTTACTATGCTCTCCCTCTTTGCAGCTGTATTCTGTCTGGGAGGTAAGAAACTTGGAGCATTTAACTGAGTGGGCAATCAGTGCTAGTAATGACAAAAAGGAGCACCCGAGCAACTCACAAGCCGACATTTGTCTGTAGGAAATACTTAACAGGTAATTCAGAATAGGAAATTCATAATGATGAAAGCTTGCAGATGAGTAGAAAAGGACACGAAATTTGTCAAGCAGAGCTGCTCATGAAGCCAAGTTCTGCTTGGTGACTCCAGAATGTTCTTCCCCTTAATGTATGCCAATGCACAACCGTCCACCTTTGCAGGTGCTCACTATGGTTTGGTTTTCTTTTCAGCTGTTTGTTGTTTGAGTAATTTCACTTTATTTGTTCTTTGTGTGAGGGTGGTGACAAAGTAATAAACTGCCTTTTGGGAAATGGTCTGACACATGTTGAAAGATTACTGCATGATCCTGCAGGTTCTGTCCTACACCAATGCACACTGCACTTTCCCTCTCTCATTTTCATTTGCTTGCTTTGGCACTGGTGGTTATGAAGAAAACAGACAGAAAAATCAGTCCATATAGTGCTAGCAAGGCACAGTGATCTCAACGGTGGAACATTTTGGGAAGACAAAATGTTGTGAGATTACTTGGGCACAAGTTAAAATGCAGATATGTTTTGTTTCTGTGGGACCTGATCCAAGGGTTTGATCAGAAACACAGGGATAGAGGACAACACAAACATCATCCTAGGGATCGCTCATTAAGAGCCAGGGATCTTCCTACCTTTCTATAACAGTATTCTAAATCCATTTCTTAAGTGATGGCAGAAAATACTCTGTTAGTATTCTGGAAATAAAAAGTATTCTTTGTTGCAGCTACTTAATATATAAAATATTAAAAAGAAAGGAGAACAGTGGTGAATTTGACATAATATATCTGATTGCAAACACTTTTAATAGGGAAAAAAAAACACAATATAAAACATTTCAGTATGCCTCGAAATGGTGATAAAGCCAGAATTTATGGAATGCTCCTGTTTTGAAAAGATTTAGTTAATAGTATATTTTTATTATGGAAAGCTATATTTAAAAATCTAGTATCTGAGAAGTAGAAATACATTATTAT
The DNA here is from genome assembly GCF_964034855.1 of Anser brachyrhynchus. Classification (NCBI taxonomy): domain Eukaryota; kingdom Metazoa; phylum Chordata; class Aves; order Anseriformes; family Anatidae; genus Anser; species Anser brachyrhynchus. Next base: position 5,194,426 of record NC_137708.1, on the reverse strand, counting down.
TACTTTCTTTAATACATGTTACTGCTTTTTTGTTTGTTTTGTTTTTTAATGCCTAATCTTTTAACATTCTTCTTCAAGTAATTTGCTTTCAGGATTCCTTTCCAAGTACTTACTCAACATTTATGAACAAATCTTAAGTATGCCTTCATGAAGAGAAATGAATATGATTCTCACTTAACCTGAAGCATAGCAAGAACAGGTGATTATGTGTGATCGAAGACCAAAACCTTCTGTAGACTTCTAGTTCTTTTGCATGGCAATAGGCGTACATATAAACCTTACGGAAGAATATACTGTTTCTGAACTCAGATATGATAATAAAGAAGAAAACCTTTCTTTTGATCAATACTGGGGAGTGGGCATTCATCTAAGAAGTATAATGACATTCTTGTGATTGTTCTCATTAGATAAAGGACTCAGAGTGGTGACCACACAGTTTTGGTTAAAAAGGTCCTTCATTTCTTCCAGAGCTGCTCATTTTCATACATAGCATAGAGCCCTGTAGATCCCATAAAATTCCTAAAATTGAGGAGCTGACCCAAGCGGACTGCCTTTTTGTTTGTTTGTTTTAAATTAAGATGAATAAAGTCCATCATCCACCAAAATATTTGAAATATGCACAGGTCAAATTTTGCTAAATTAAGCCATTTTCTTCAAGGATGCAGATGCTCAGCATAGAATGTCATTCAAGTAAGTACACCTGTGCTATCACAAAAAAGGTAAATTATATTAAAAAAGAAGAATCATAGAGCCTCCCCAATAAGAAAGGTGATCATAACACTGAGAACTTAAAAGACGACTGCTTTACTTTTCAGTTCCCAGCTGAGCAGACTCCTGCTGTACTTCTTTTCATTGCAGCTTGTTAGTATCCTGGTTAAACAGGAAATTAATTTGAACTATGACAACAGCACATATAACAGTGCTGTTATAATTTCAGTCACTATAATTTCAGTCAAACAAAAGTGTTGAATCCTGAGAAGACAATGCTCAGAATGAGGGGCATCAAATATATTCAGTGCATAACCTCACATGAATAGTCAGATAATTTTGCTTGAATGAGAAACGAACACTGAAAAACAATACTGGATCTACGTAGTGATTGGATTAAATAGCACAATCAAAGCATTGGAAGCATTCACTTCTTCATTGATTCAAGGCCCTTACGGCCACAGGCAATCAGAATATACATGGGTAGTAGAGAGAGAGATGCAGAACATCAATTCCACAAGTCACTGCACAGAAGAGGCCACTGAATGTACTCAATGTCCAATAACCAACTCTAATGTTGCAATGAAAATACTCCAAAAAATGTCATGAGATGTCAAACTATGGTTTTTCAGAGGAAGATGGGGAAGAGACCGCAGAAATCAAGCTAAAAAGTGGGTCCAGGCTCATGTTGTGCAAAGTGATACTTGGAGCTTACATTTGAGCGAACACAAATTCTTACCCTGGGAGGGATACTGATATGACTGCATATGGGTGTAACTTGGCTTTCCAAAGTATTGAAAAGAAACTTTTTGGCAAGTCAGACTAGTATCTGAGCAAGAAAAGAGTTATTTGACATAATTCAGTACTAGTTCTCCATTAATTACTATTGTATTAGCAATCAAATCACACCTAAGAGTTTTGCAATGTGAAAGACCACTCACACAGTGATTGTAACAATGCATTTCCACACATAAAAGCCTCAAGTACATGGTGAAACCAAGGCAGAAGAATAAACAGCATCAACATTAACTACACAAAGAAAAATTTGTTCTGAATAAAACAAAGCAATAAGATAGGGTGACATAAACTCCATTGTGAGCAATAAGATAGATGAGCTATCATGACAGATAGAGACCTGATTTTCTAAGAAGACTGGCTGCTCTTACTCTGTGCTCTCAGTAAAAGCAAAGAGCAGAATTTACTGTCCTGATAAATTTAGCTAATTAGCTCAACCTTCGAAATTCAGAAAAGACTTTATCAAATGCAATCCAAATTATTCCTGTGTCCTGTATCAGATGAAGTGTGTACTAATGCAGGATATTTTAACACTGCTTACTACTTACTGAAAGCATGCACAACTGAGTTAATAGCAATTATAGGAAAAGTAAACAGTCAGTCCCTCCTAAAAACAAAACAATAACAACAACAACAAAACCATCATAAATTACGTTCAAGGTCAATGATGTTTGAATTGTCTGAAATCTGAAGTTTTCACAGGAACTGTGGAAAATTACTGGTGGTTTATTTTAATACTTTGAATGTCAGCATTTCCTAGACTGCTAGAATGACAGCTGTACAGAAGGAAATGTATTTATGTCTGTAGTCTCAGAGGAGTTACTGTGATAAGGGTAAAGGCATGCAGCAGTAAATTTCAGTTGTACCTTAAGTATTCAGCTGACTCATCACAGTATATTCTCTTATTACAAGGGGGAATAAACCACCATGAACAGAAGGAAACAGTTGAAATACACAACATCCTGGGACATGCTTAATGAAAGCTCCAGCTCTCAGACTGAAAAGCAGAAGGCTGCCTCTAGACTTAAATAAGAAGCAATTGGCGAAGAAGCAGGAAAACTTATGCCAATTATTGTAAGAATTTCGGTCCCAGACATGAAGATTCAGCTTTAAGATGCCTACTAAATGGGTATTAGCTAAAGACATGACTGCTGTGTTTTTGTGTGTACACACACATGTAAATCTATGTACATGTGTATATACATAACGTACCAGTGGAGTCTGTTTAAAATGCAAATTTCACAATATTGTTAAAACTCTAACAGAGTCTAGTTCTCTTCTTTCAGTGACTGAAGAATGAGATAATCAAATTAACTATGCTATGTGTAGCTATAAATGCATATATAAAGAGATCTGATTTGCATGAAATATTCCTGCCTTCCAACATACTATGGCAAAAATAAACAAAAGTGACTTTACAGAACGGTCTGTCTGAAAAATACATAGTTTAGGGTTTTTCTGGGGAGGAGAGAGGTTGGTTCATCTTGGTGGTGGTGGTGGTGGTGGTGGTTTTCTTGCTTCTCTATAAATCTACAAACAAATCTGGTGAATACAGTTTGGCAACAGTAAGCTATTATAAAAGAGCAAATGAAATGAAGAGAAAAATAGTATTTCTTGCCCTAGGCATGAAACAGTGCCCTTGAATTATGTGTTACAATCAATTCCTAAGCTTACACTATAGATAACATCTTTCAGTGATGTCTCATCAAGCATATTAGATCTGACCAGTGAAATACTGCAAGTTAGCTGGAATTGATGGAAATATTAATGCACTTGCTTTACCAAGCCTACACTGCCTGAAGTAACCCCTTTTAACTCCTTTTGAGACCAATAGCTAGTTTACTTTAAGCAGGGATTTCTGGCCCATGGACAACAAAATTTAACAAAATCTGTTTGGATTTACAGTTAAGAAAATTAGTATTCTACAATACTACAATTTAATGCTCTAATTAAAATCTGGACTGGTAAGAATGTTGCTTTTGCTTATTAGACAACACAGTAATTCCAGTGTTTCTGGAAAAGAATCCTAGCACAGATACAAATCAGCATTTGACAGAGTGAAAACTTAATGGGCAGCTGCTGTTTGGCATCCTGTGATAAGTCATCACAGAATTAAAAAAATCTATAAACCTACATGAATCAACTTAAAAGTTCGATTTGAACTTCATTTATTTGTAGGTGGAAATAAGCTTTGTTTAAGAACTAAATCCTCACTGCTAATGTCACTATGCCACAGTTATTTATGTTTTAATAAATATTCATTCAAAACACTGCAAATTAGAAGATCAGAGATTCAGGCTTAACACAGGGACTTCAATTTTTTACCTCGCTTCTTTTTCAAAATGGAGTGTTCAAAGCTACATTCCCATATAGAGAAAACCAAAATCTGTCCTTGTGAGGTGGATGAGAATAGCAAGTGGCTGACATTTAGAAAAAAATAGGTCAAAATTTATTTAAGAACCTAAATACTGCAATTTCATTTGTACATCTAATTTCATGCACTTTCTTGTATATACCTTGACTTTCATTTACTTGGATGTCAGAGTTCCCACTGATAAAACACAGCTGTATCACTGCTACTCAAACAATTTGGGATGTCTAAATTGTGTTACAGGATGATCTTTTATACTAAGCAACTCTCTTCTTTGGACATGCATATTGTGTTGCTGTCATTTAAGGACATGAGAATGGTAACATCTACCTGCGGAATAGAATAAGCCATATTTATATTAGCAATTTCTTTGAAAGTATATTGTGATAATAAAGGATTTGCAAGAAATTCATAGTTAATTTAGGTGGATCCAAACTAAACAAGTCATAAAAGATCATGCTTCAATTTGATTGAGTTAAAAAATATAAAGGGATAATGGTTAATCTACACCCTATGTTTTTATGCACCTTGCCTCTAGGTAAAGTTAAAGCAGTTCTAGGAATAAAGTAAATTAAATCCTAGTGCATCAAAGATGCACAGAAAGAGCAGTTTGGTTTTTGCTTTGCTATTCAGATTATCTCCCAGGGACTATTTCCCTCATGGATCAAAGTGTGGCTGTTTGCTCAGAGCACTGACATGGAAAAAAATTTCTCAGGATACATTTACACCATAGATAGGCAGAATGCAGGCTCTGTGCTCTTCAGAATGAATAGACTCTGCTCCTTCCCAGAGCACAGAGCAGATCTACCATCTATCCCAGCCCAACCATATAAGATGGCAAAACTTTCCGTAACACTCTGCTACAATACTTGAAAAGAAGGGCAGCAAAACCAGCGGTGGTTTTTTGTTTGTTTGTTTGTTTGTTTTCCCAGACAAACTGAATGTGAGAGACTGAGATTTAGGCAGTCCTTAGAACTGAGCAGAGAATGACAATGAAGGGTTGTGTTTGCAGAGACACTGGGGTGTCTGAGATTACTGCACTGGTGATCTTGGTCAGAAACCTATAGATCCTTCTCAAGGGAAACTGTCCTATCACCACAGCCATACAGTCACAATCTCTTTTAATTTCTTGCTGAAAGTAATAAATAGGACTTCATATATACTATCATGTGGTATACATCACTGAGCAGTATCACTAATTGTTTATGTTACAACGAGTGCTGATTACAAACATGCCAGAATCTACCCTGCATAACTACATCTGAAGAAGGCTTTAATGCAGAACAACACAATTTCTTTTTATGGAATGTATTGGCAGTGCCTCAGACCTAGTCAAGCACAGAGCAAACAAGCAGCCTGTAATTTGCTGATGCAGTAATGAGGCAACCAGAAAGATCCTTACAGATTAGCAAGCAATCAGGGAGAGTTTCACTGTATGCTATCTGCTTCACTGCTGGCAAACGTGGAAAAATAACAAACATGGTGGTTCACGCTTCTCTTACTACAGTAAGCTTTTTAATCAAAACTGGGGAAACATATCATGCAAAATGCTAAAACACAGGACAGTATTTTAAAATGCCTCAATCCCGATTAGCGAATTGAACACTACACCTGTTAATAAGTATATAGTAGATAGACATTCAGTTGCATACCTAAATGCAGATTCATAGCACACATAGCTGCTGAAAAATATGAACACAAAGGTGAGAGATAGTAAAAAACAGACGAGGTTGATTTCTGATGTCTGTGCTTTATTTATAAGGCTGGAATGGCTATGGGACAGTTTTGTTCACCTGTCAGGGACTGTGCAGAATTCACCACCATTTCTGTGTTTTAGCATACTAGGTTTATTCATTTTATTTCCCTGCATGTATATTTTTAGGGATAAAATAAAATTTTGGACTATCTGTGTTTGAAGAACATTATTCAAACACTAAATGAGGAAGTTCTGTTGCAATGTACCACTTAAGTAAGGTAGGAGAAACTACTATACCAGGCTTTTAACTTTCAGTAACCAGGTTTGTGACACTGATCTTTACATTATTAGACCCAATGTTTGCATGGAACAGCACAAAAAGATGTTTCTATTCATTGTTCTCCCTAAAAATGAAAAATCAAATTCTAAAGGAAGCATACTTAGAGAAGCCAAATCTGCATTGTTATTCCACCTAACCTCAAGAAGCCAAAGAAGTTCATATATCAGGCTTTTCTGTGCTCAACATAAACAGATTTCAAAGCCCAAAATGATTTAAGTACTCAAATTGATAGATGCCTTTATGACCTAGCCTGTACAAACATGTCAAGAAATGGAATTTTGTCTGTAGTTTCCCTGTACAAACTAGAGAAAAAGGACTCAGACAACAGTAGAGTTATTGGAAAATCAGAAATCTGTATCTCAACGCACTTTTATGCTTCCCAAACCAAATTAAAATTTTTGTAAATCAAGTTTTTGAAAACATTTTGCATAAACATAATGAACATAAAATGAAGGTACATGTCAATTAAGCTAAAACATTTGTTCAGTGTTCTAATTGAAAAAGAAAAAAAAGCTAATTTACACAATAGATTTTAAATTCATTTACAGAGCAAAACCAGGAAACTTCTACCTCTTCAATTTCAAACTCCTCAGAAGTTTGAAAAAAACTTTTTAAAAACGTTTATTCAATCTTGATATATTCCTCTGGGAAAACACTTGGGATGCAAACATATCAAATTTATTCACTGAGATTTCCACACCATAGGAGTGTATCATATTCAGAATATGCAGTGTGGGTCCACCATTCCCAAGCTGTCAAACATCCAAACCTCCAAAGCACAGCAAGTAGATACTCAGCAATTTGGATATGCTCAAGGCCTGTGGGATTTATTGTGAAAGCACAGATTACCACACAGCTCTTACAGAGCTGATCCAATAATTTTATTGGTCATTGCTATAAGAACCAGTGTTTCTGAGCATGCCTGGATCATTATCAGGGCCTGCCACATGTTGGGCAGCTCAATGAGATAAGTATTTAGGGACAAATAAATTCAGCACCTCTGTGGAAAAGGGGAAGATGAGTATGCAGTAACTCAAAGCAGTTTGTAAAAACATGATTACGTGACATGATCTGAAAACACAGAAAACAGTTGTTAGAATTTGCTGATTATTACTTACATGGTCACCTGATATTCTTCTTATACAAGAGGGCCTATTCCTGACGCTTACTTTTAGATATGCAAAAATTCAAGCACAGAAAATAGAAACATTCCTTCCATATCTTAGGTTAAGTTGTTGACCATGATGTGTCTTGTCTAGAAAGTGGAAATGATCAAATTATTTGCAGTTATCAGATGAATTTTAAAAGACAAAAAGTTACATTATTTCCTTCTAAAATAAAAACGAATTAGTTAACAGTATTAGGAGCTCACTGAAAGGAAACATAATGACCAACCCTGGCCTTTCTCCTACTCACCTTTGAGAAATCACTTCTAGATGGGACAATACATTTTAAAATATGAAAGTGATGGGCTCATAAAAATATTGGTACAGATTCCATTGAAGACAATATCTGTGATTTCATAGACTGAAGCCTATGCTGAATTAGACTCATAATAAGATGCTAAGGAGGCTTTAGGGAATACACGCCTGCCAAATGTAGACGTTCATCTTGCAAGTCTTTCATAGCACGAGACTCAGTGTACCTGTAAAGACTGTTTCCAAGTTCTGCAAAACTATAAAGTATAACATCTAAATTATTTTGTTCAAGAAAATTAAATTTCAAATACAAACATGCAAAATCAATGACTTAAGGATGCCATTGGAGCTTTAATTTGTTCATTGTCATACGTAAACCATAAAGTTATCTTTAATTAGAACATGATCACATCTGACCCTTCTCTCAGGACTCAAAGCTCATTTACAAGGTAGAAGTGCTCAATAAATAAGGAACTTTTCAGTATTTTGTTCTTGCTTAATATGAAGAAGCATACTGTGTTTCTGTATACTTTTCAAATTTTTTCTCATACTACTGATGAATACTTAATTATTAATCTTCTTAATAATTTTTATACACAGACCATTAGTGTAGCTTAGTGATTCATAGCTACTAATTACTTTATTATTGCAATAGTAATAGTAATTTTTTTTTCAGTATACTTTTTTGATTTATCTGGAGAAAAGACAGCTTTTAAGGGGACTGTAGGCAGTTCTCTTATGCAATGTAAACGTACAACCATTCTCCTGCCATGCCTTCTTCTTCTATGGCAGACAATAAGTAAACACAAGATCCCCTAGATCCTTCTGTCCACAGTGTCACTGTACCTGGAACGTCATACCACGAACCTGATTCATACTCATGCTTTCCAAGACAGAACAATATGGGATTGTATTATAATAAATACACATAATAGGACTGATAGCTTCACTGAAACTGTATTTCTAATACTTTATAATTTTTCATTGAATAATTTTGTAATTCAATTTCTCTTTCTGCAATTTCCTAGTTTTTAAAGCAACTTTCATCTCATTCTTATCACCAAAACAATTACAAATTCCAAACCCTTTCATTTGCTACATTAAACTTATGCTCAGTGATCCAACCAAATAACTGACAGCAATAGCTTCTTCCCTTCTGTAAGAAACAGAAATGGACCGAAATACAACATTCACTTCACCTCAGTTTCCTTATGATTAGGAACAATGAGACTCAACATCCTCTGAATATATTTTCCCTAGGTTCCTTCAATTCTTGTCCCCTTCAGACAAGAGCCTTTCACATCAAAAGATCGTTTAAATGCCCTACAACGTGTAGATACAGTTGCAGAAATTATCTTTACTCAAAAACACTGAGTATCCTACTCAGCTAGCCATGATTAAGATGCATTCCAGCTTCACCTTACTCTGTCCCACAACAGACTCTGCTACTGGGGCCACTTTTTCTAGTGAATCTCCTTAAGTTGCTGAATTCAGAGGAATTCTAGCAGATAAGCCAAGAATAATGTTAGATTCATGTGAAAAATGACCTTTTTGATAAATATTGTTAATATCTTGCATAGAGTTGATATATATTCTCATTAACTTGAGACAGACAGATTGGTAATAAAACCTTCTGACTTCTATCCTGAAGTCAGAGAAATGCAAAACTGTCTTCATTTCTTTCTGCCATTAAAAAAATCTGAGGAGAACAGCAGAAAGAAAATCTGTGTGATAGAGGTTAAAACTAATCCTGTAAAAGTCAAGATAATTTTAGGTTCTGAATTGCAGAAGTATCTGATTAGGCATTATTGTTTCCTATAGTATGGAGAACAATAGAACTGTGATCACTGTAAATAAATATTTTGCTTTGCATGTTCCTTAAAAGCGGGAAATCAACTGCCAGGCTTACTTTTCCCCTCTGAATTGTGAAATGATCTGTATGGGTTCAAAGCTTCTAACAATCAAAGACAAAAATGCAGAGATGACTGCCAATTTCCCATGCCTGTTACTAAGCAAATATTTTATGACAAAACAGAAAATAATCAAGGCAGTTGTAAGGAATAAGGAAACATGTTTAATAACATGGTAAAAGAACAGAATATAAAGCATATCCGAAAATTCACACCCCTACATATATTTTGAATTTCCCAGTTGAAGTCTCTACAAGATTATCTTCCTGTAACTGAATTAAGCGAGAGACAGTCACAGCCTGTTTCTTTGTATGGAGCTACACTGAAGTTGATGGGATAAACAGGCGCGGTCTGGGGGTGGCTATATATACTTGAGCTTTGAGTCAAGTTGACTCTAGATGATTACTTATGTTAAGAATAAATATTTTGTTAGTTAAAATGTAGCACGCATTCCCCATTCCCACTGGAAATGTCTTCATATTTCAACATTTCTGCCAATGTACTGATGAACTACAGTTCTTCTAATACCTTCTGCTTATGAGGCCAGAGCAAGCCAGTGTGTCATTGTCACAAACACACACAACGGTCCTTTAAATAATTGATGAAAGAAGCTGAAGGGAATGTTTGGACATTACCTTTGGTGGCCAAATTGAAGTATTAAAAAAGCTTTCTATCTGAATTCCAAAAAAAAAAAAAAAAAAGGAGGGGGGGAAGGGGGATTTTTACAGTGTGTCATGAGATTTAGGAAGCAGGAAAAAAATATTAAAAAACTATTTGAACTTCATAGACTCCAACACAGAGGACCAATGATACCTAAGAGTCTAAATCTCCCAATTTCCAGACAATACTTTCATACTAGCAGCAATGCAAGTGCATTCATCCCAGGAGAGGGGTAGTAAGCCCCTGCAGGGTATCTAAATTTAAAAAATAAACCAAAGCAAAACAATAGAATTAACCAATTCAAGTTTTCTCTCTTTCTCTTTTGAAAATAAAATAAATAATAATTATTTTAAAAAAATGGTCATGAGGTATATACAATCTTATTCAAGAATAGCTTTCACTATCCACCCAGTGTTTATCTCCCATTAACAAACTGTCAGGTAAATTAAATTTAACCATAGTACTAGAACAATAATTTCTCATCATCTAACAGAATACTAATATAAAAAACAATGAGCAGACCCAGTGCTATGAGAATAGCAGAAACTTTCAAATTACAAATCACTTCAAGGAAGAGGACAAGGATGGAGTCAAATATTTCCCAGCTTGAGAGACTGGGATGCAAAATAGCTTGGGAGTTGTACAGCACTTGGTTAATTATAACAGGAGGAAGAAATGACATTTTTGTTTTGTTTTGTTTAAATACTGTCTGAGCTTTTATTATATGTAAATGTAGAAAATGTTATTGTCTTTCTCCTGATTTCAATTTTCTTAAGCATTTCTAAAAAAAAAAAAATCTACATGCTGTAAGCAAAACTTTAATGGATGTGTTAATACAAATTATACAGATGGGTAAGCTAAGGATTTATTAGAAACTCCAACTGTTAAATTTCCTTTGAAGTGTACAGATTCAGTACATCCACACTATAAACCCAGAGGTGAAGTGATAAATTTTGTAAATTGAAAACATAAGACACACTGAGCTCCCAGTTATTTAAATGGCAGCTCCAGGGATTTAGGGCAGAAATTGATTAGTTTATGAAAGAAAGTTAGATGACATGGTTACTTAGTATAATAGGGAATCTGACTGTGCTCTCGTCACAGGTTTCTGCTCTGTCATAGCTGAAACTCACACCTGGTATAAATATTACAGTGAGGTAGTGTAATAGCAGAGAACTGTCCAGAACCCTTAAAACTCAACTTTCTCTTTCCAGTATAAACTGTCTTTGCTTTTAATTGTTGTTATAGCTTTTACTCTACCAAAACTTTGAGTTCTCCTTGATGTCTAGAATCAGATGCATTGTTGATCATAAATAGAAAACATGAAAGAATAATTATTAGTGTAATTATCAAACTTATCATGAATGTAAAAAACAAACCAACAAACAAAAACCGTCTTCAATAAAACCTACTTTAAAAGATTAAAGCTTCCCAAGAAACCCGGAGACATTTTTGTGTTTTGATCTGAAAAGGAATGTAAAATAATACCAACAACAGCAAATCACAACTTACATGAACAACTCATTGTCCCTAAAGAGAAGGAAATAGAGAGAAGGTGGCACACAAAGCTCTGCCCCTCAAAGTCCTGAAATCTAGGACAAAACCATTTAGAGGTACCTGTATATGCATTTGACTTTGCATATACACTGACTTTACCGCTGTAGCCTGTGCTCAACAGACATGAGTGTTGCGTTTTGTGGCTTATGAGGACTGTGAGTTGATGGCTGTCTTCTGTTTCTAGCCAAAAAGCTTCCAAGGGGTTACAAGAAGAAGGAAAGAAATGTCAGGAAAAGTAAAGTTTTGAGGAAGAAAAATGAAAGCCGATTGCAGAAAATAGAGGGGAGGGAGTAAGAAGAGGACTGACCCTGAAAAAGAAAACTAACAAACAAAAACTATTACCATAGGCCAAAAGTAGAGTAAGCTGTGACATGAAGCTACTGGAGAAAAGTAGAAGAAACAGGAGAAAATTAAAAGGGGTGCGGTGGGGTGGGGGGGTAGAAGAAAGGGACAGGGCAGGAAAAAGGGAATAAGAGAATAAAACGCTAACAAACTAATTGCTTATATTTATTTTTCTTGCAATCTTAGCTGTCAAAATATTCACAAAAACCAAGTTTGGACCTCACCTACTTAAGGATGTCAGACTCCAGTAGATTTGGAATCCTCTGTTTGACTAAATAATCAAAGCTTCCATATTTTTCAATGGTTCCTGCTTTTCCAACATACCTAATATTAACAAAGACATTGACTGATTAAAGCATAATGCCAGGTCATTATTTCTGATAGTACAGGATTTTAAAAAATTGCATCTAGAGAATAAGAAACTATTTATAAGCAATTAATGTCATATTTTACATTAAGTATTGTATTAAATCAAACTGCATGAATATGGAATGCATTATATTTTCCCATCACTTCTGAAATTCCTTAATAGGTAATTTCTGTGAAAGAGTCATTTCAATCATTACTTATTAAATAATATTCACCAATTATTGCCAGAAATAACGTAAAAGTGTTAGCTATTAAAAAAGTGTATTTTTTCTTTGAAGGATATTCCTTATGTAAAAGGGCACAGTAAGAAAAAAAAGTTACATAGCTAATTAAAAAACAACACATGCACACAAAGGCACACAAAAGAAAAAAAAAAAGATACATTCTAAAATGATTTTATTCTAGTTTATAGAAATATCAAGCCTTCCTTCAAGCATATTAATTTACAGGTGGTCCAATTTCACCCATTTTTATTCCAAGCCCTCATGTGTACAAAACATTTAAATGCACATACATACATTTAACCTCAAGGTAGACTGCATTTAAATCCATTTTTTTTTAAAGCTGAGGTGTGGAGTTATGTTCAGGAGCATAACTCCACTGAGCAATGAAGTAAAAGCTATTGCTCTTATTACTATAATTAAACTATCATGACTGCCAACAGTATTTTTTTTCCATTTTTATATAGCCTGTAAAGGTTAAAAAGAAGAACAGAATCTTGTTTTATAGGTAAAGGAAAGCTTTAAAACAATAATTTATTGAAATAAATTATTTAGGTAAATATACCTGGCAGAAATAGATTCACAAGACAGAGGAGAGAAATTAAATAAACCAAAAAGCAGTACAGAAATGAAGTTGTTCCTTATACAGAGCTCAAAGGAATTATGAAGTCAAACTTTATGTAGGTAATATGCTTTTATTTACCATCCATTCCTTTTTGCCTTATAAGCACCACTACTGCTCTTAATCACTTTGGTCAATGATTTGCTTGGCTTTTCAGGCTATACATTCTGCCAGGAAGGAAAAAGAACTTGCAAAATCCACTCTGAGCAAAAATTGTGAAATACTTTATTGTAGTAACATGAGTCTGGCCTCAACGAGTCTTTTAGTGTATTTAGATATTTGTGTGATACAAAGGATTGTTTTGTCAGGAGTCAAGAGAGACTAATTTTGGAGGAGAACACAAAAAAGGTGGTCTGCATGAATGAAGGATTATGGTGTAATGCTAGAGGAATCCCATCTGAAAACAACTTAGGATTCTGTTATCACAAGGTTTAAGTAGTATAAACTTTAAGGTGTAAGATAAAGTGTAGATGTTTTGCTCCAACATGAATCTCCATCTGGGCTG